>NC_086159.1:69756412-70399275 GCF_035149785.1 Candoia aspera
AAGGCGGGACTAGAACTCTCGTACCACACCTGATTGGCTCTTGGGCTGAGAGAGAGGGACTGGCCCAAGGTCACCCAGCCAGCTTTCGTGCCTAAGGCGGGACTAGAACTCTCGTACCACACCTGATTGGCTCTTGGGCTGAGAGAGAGGGACTGGCCCAAGGTCACCCAGCCAGCTTTCGTGCCTAAGGCGGGACTAGAACTCTCGTACCACACCTGATTGGCTCTTGGGCTGAGAGAGAGGGACTGGCCCAAGGTCACCCAGCCAGCTTTCGTGCCTAAGGCGGGACTAGAACTCTCGTACCACACCTGATTGGCTCTTGGGCTGAGAGAGAGGGACTGGCCCAAGGTCACCCAGCCAGCTTTCGTGCCTAAGGCGGGACTAGAACTCTCGTACCACACCTGATTGGCTCTTGGGCTGAGAGAGAGGGACTGGCCGAAGGTCACCCAGCCGGCTTTCGTGCCTAAGGTGGGACTAGAACTCTCGTACCACACCTGATTGGCTCTTGGGCTGAGAGAGAGGGACTGGCCCAAGGTCACCCAGCCAGCTTTCGTGCCTAAGGCGGGACTAGAACTCTCGTACCACACCTGATTGGCTCTTGGGCTGAGAGAGAGGGACTGGCCCAAGGTCACCCAGCCAGCTTTCGTGCCTAAGGCGGGACTAGAACTCTCGTACCACACCTGATTGGCTCTTGGGCTGAGAGAGAGGGACTGGCCCAAGGTCACCCAGCCAGCTTTCGTGCCTAAGGCGGGACTAGAACTCTCGTACCACACCTGATTGGCTCTTGGGCTGAGAGAGAGGGACTGGCCCAAGGTCACCCAGCCAGCTTTCGTGCCTAAGGCGGGACTAGAACTCTCGTACCACACCTGATTGGCTCTTGGGCTGAGAGAGAGGGACTGGCCCAAGGTCACCCAGCCAGCTTTCGTGCCTAAGGCGGGACTAGAACTCTCGTACCACACCTGATTGGCTCTTGGGCTGAGAGAGAGGGACTGGCCCAAGGTCACCCAGCCAGCTTTCGTGCCTAAGGCGGGACTAGAACTCTCGTACCACACCTGATTGGCTCTTGGGCTGAGAGAGAGGGACTGGCCCAAGGTCACCCAGCCAGCTTTCGTGCCTAAGGCGGGACTAGAACTCTCGTACCACACCTGATTGGCTCTTGGGCTGAGAGAGAGGGACTGGCCCAAGGTCACCCAGCCAGCTTTCGTGCCTAAGGCGGGACTAGAACTCTCGTACCACACCTGATTGGCTCTTGGGCTGAGAGAGAGGGACTGGCCCAAGGTCACCCAGCCAGCTTTCGTGCCTAAGGCGGGACTAGAACTCTCGTACCACACCTGATTGGCTCTTGGGCTGAGAGAGAGGGACTGGCCCAAGGTCACCCAGCCAGCTTTCGTGCCTAAGGCGGGACTAGAACTCTCGTACCACACCTGATTGGCTCTTGGGCTGAGAGAGAGGGACTGGCCCAAGGTCACCCAGCCAGCTTTCGTGCCTAAGGCGGGACTAGAACTCTCGTACCACACCTGATTGGCTCTTGGGCTGAGAGAGAGGGACTGGCCCAAGGTCACCCAGCCAGCTTTCGTGCCTAAGGCGGGACTAGAACTCTCGTACCACACCTGATTGGTTCTTGGGCTGAGAGAGAGGGACTGGCCCAAGGTCACCCAGCCAGCTTTCGTGCCTAAGGCGGGACTAGAACTCTCGTACCACACCTGATTGGCTCTTGGGCTGAGAGAGAGGGACTGGCCCAAGGTCACCCAGCCAGCTTTCGTGCCTAAGGCGGGACTAGAACTCTCGTACCACACCTGATTGGCTCTTGGGCTGAGAGAGAGGGACTGGCCCAAGGTCACCCAGCCAGCTTTCGTGCCTAAGGCGGGACTAGAACTCTCGTACCACACCTGATTGGCTCTTGGGCTGAGAGAGAGGGACTGGCCCAAGGTCACCCAGCCAGCTTTCGTGCCTAAGGCGGGACTAGAACTCTCGTACCACACCTGATTGGCTCTTGGGCTGAGAGAGAGGGACTGGCCCAAGGTCACCCAGCCAGCTTTCGTGCCTAAGGCGGGACTAGAACTCTCGTACCACACCTGATTGGCTCTTGGGCTGAGAGAGAGGGACTGGCCCAAGGTCACCCAGCCAGCTTTCGTGCCTAAGGCGGGACTAGAACTCTCGTACCACACCTGATTGGCTCTTGGGCTGAGAGAGAGGGACTGGCCCAAGGTCACCCAGCCAGCTTTCGTGCCTAAGGCGGGACTAGAACTCTCGTACCACACCTGATTGGCTCTTGGGCTGAGAGAGAGGGACTGGCCCAAGGTCACCCAGCCAGCTTTCGTGCCTAAGGCGGGACTAGAACTCTCGTACCACACCTGATTGGCTCTTGGGCTGAGAGAGAGGGACTGGCCCAAGGTCACCCAGCCAGCTTTCGTGCCTAAGGCGGGACTAGAACTCTCGTACCACACCTGATTGGCTCTTGGGCTGAGAGAGAGGGACTGGCCCAAGGTCACCCAGCCAGCTTTCGTGCCTAAGGCGGGACTAGAACTCTCGTACCACACCTGATTGGCTCTTGGGCTGAGAGAGAGGGACTGGCCCAAGGTCACCCAGCCAGCTTTCGTGCCTAAGGCGGGACTAGAACTCTCGTACCACACCTGATTGGCTCTTGGGCTGAGAGAGAGGGACTGGCCCAAGGTCACCCAGCCAGCTTTCGTGCCTAAGGCGGGACTAGAACTCTCGTACCACACCTGATTGGCTCTTGGGCTGAGAGAGAGGGACTGGCCCAAGGTCACCCAGCCAGCTTTCGTGCCTAAGGCGGGACTAGAACTCTCGTACCACACCTGATTGGCTCTTGGGCTGAGAGAGAGGGACTGGCCCAAGGTCACCCAGCCAGCTTTCGTGCCTAAGGCGGGACTAGAACTCTCGTACCACACCTGATTGGCTCTTGGGCTGAGAGAGAGGGACTGGCCCAAGGTCACCCAGCCAGCTTTCGTGCCTAAGGCGGGACTAGAACTCTCGTACCACACCTGATTGGCTCTTGGGCTGAGAGAGAGGGACTGGCCCAAGGTCACCCAGCCAGCTTTCGTGCCTAAGGCGGGACTAGAACTCTCGTACCACACCTGATTGGCTCTTGGGCTGAGAGAGAGGGACTGGCCCAAGGTCACCCAGCCAGCTTTCGTGCCTAAGGCGGGACTAGAACTCTCGTACCACACCTGATTGGCTCTTGGGCTGAGAGAGAGGGACTGGCCCAAGGTCACCCAGCCAGCTTTCGTGCCTAAGGCGGGACTAGAACTCTCGTACCACACCTGATTGGCTCTTGGGCTGAGAGAGAGGGACTGGCCCAAGGTCACCCAGCCAGCTTTCGTGCCTAAGGCGGGACTAGAACTCTCGTACCACACCTGATTGGCTCTTGGGCTGAGAGAGAGGGACTGGCCCAAGGTCACCCAGCCAGCTTTCGTGCCTAAGGCGGGACTAGAACTCTCGTACCACACCTGATTGGCTCTTGGGCTGAGAGAGAGGGACTGGCCGAAGGTCACCCAGCCGGCTTTCGTGCCTAAGGTGGGACTAGAACTCTCGTACCACACCTGATTGGCTCTTGGGCTGAGAGAGAGGGACTGGCCCAAGGTCACCCAGCCAGCTTTCGTGCCTAAGGCGGGACTAGAACTCTCGTACCACACCTGATTGGCTCTTGGGCTGAGAGAGAGGGACTGGCCCAAGGTCACCCAGCCAGCTTTCGTGCCTAAGGCGGGACTAGAACTCTCGTACCACACCTGATTGGCTCTTGGGCTGAGAGAGAGGGACTGGCCGAAGGTCACCCAGCCGGCTTTCATACCTAAGGCAGGACTAGAACTCTCGTACCACACCTGATTGGCTCTTGGGCTGAGAGAGAGGGACTGGCCCAAGGTCACCCAGCCAGCTTTCAGGCCTAAGGTGGGACTAGAACTCTCAGTCTCCTGGTTTTTCTATACTCTGAGAAAGATTGTGGCTAATCATAAACAGTTACTAGGTAGTAAGTTCAGAAGAACATACTTCAGGGGAGCATGCATAACATCCCAAATATACAACTCTCCCATAATTATATTGCTTGGAATCATGCTCCATTGATGTCAGTGGGCTCTCATTCCATTAATGATCGGAATGACAGTAACAATATTTTCTTTCTTACGATGTCCACTGAAGGTTTTAGTAAGCAGTTGGGCATTTAGTTATGTAATCTGCAAAAAGAGGACTGATTCTTTATTGCCGGTCAAGTTCTAAATAACCCACACTTGAGATACTACAGAGAGGATATTTTCCTATTTGGAATTTCTCATGCACTGAGATTTACTGGAGAAGTACAACTTTAGATGCCACCATTGCTGGTGGGAAGGTTGTTCTCCACAGAAGAGAGCATTTCAATGGTAGCAATAGCCCCAGATCCCCCAAGAGGACTCACCACTTGAGATGGGATAGGAATTTGCAGGGCTCCCTGCATATTTCCTTCTATGCCCCTTTTCCAGGTGACAGCTGGTAGCCACTCTCTGGCTAACAGAGGTTGCTGTGGCAACCGACTGGGAAATTGAGCAGGTGACTTAACACATTTTTGTTTCAGATTCAGATTTTGTTTTGCTTTAGTTTAAAATAAATAACTGGACTTAAAATTGTTCTTCTGTCCCAATCCCCAATGAACATCAATGTTTATGTGACATTTGTCTCATAACACACAGAGTGAGGAACTGGCTCCTGAGCAGGCCAGATGATAGCAGAGAGCAAAGCTTAAGGAAAGGAGACCCCACCCCTTCTTGTAATGCCCACCCCATTGGAAAATATGTGGGGCAGCTGAAGGGCAACTGAAGCATAGCTGCAGCTGCTCTTAGAGAAGCTCCATAAGATGTTTGCCAGGATGGCCATGTGATCTATGCCAGGGTTCCTCAATCTTGGCAACTCTAAGCTCTGTGGACTTCATCTCCCAGAATTCTGGGAGTTGAAGTCCACACAGCTTAGAGTTGCCAAGGTTGAGGAACCCTGATCTATGCTACCTCAAACCTTCCTATTTGGAAAAAGGGAATGATCAAGGTGGAGCCATACTCTCAGGTATTTCATATGGGACACCTGTCAGCATTGCCCTGGTGAATGGGGATTTCAGGGGGGACGTTGGAGCTTTGATGAATGGGAGCAACCTTTCTCTCAAAGGCTTGTGAGACCAGTGGGCTGGCCGTGCTGGCTGGAGATCCCCCATCCTTGTTAAAGATTAGGATAGCCACTTGGAGTAACTGGCATGTTTGAAATGCCATTGAGATGTTACATCTGAATGTCTATACAACTCAAGACCTACAAAAGGGCCTGAAGGGCTCGGGCTTATCTTCATACATCATTTCACCAGACATTAGGAAACATCTTAGATAACTGGAGAAACCTCACGTAAGACTTCTGAGATCTTTAAAAGAGATTGTGATCAATATCCATGTGTCTATTGTGAGAGAAAGCACTTCTGCCGAGTGACAGAATACTAGAAAATACAGCAGATCTTACAATCCATTGAGGAACTGGAGCAAAGCTGAAGAAACCCCCCTGTTGTTTAATAATTAAACAAAATATTTAATTTTTAAATGTGAGCATGCATTTTTTATTATCTTTAATCCCAGAATGTTTAGCATCCCCGCTGTTCCAAGTCACATTCTCAAACCTTTTCTCTAATTTTCCAGCCTATCGACCGAAGAGGAGACCAAAATGCGTACCAGAGATTTCTCTTACCAAAGTCACACAAGCATACCCCAGATTCTTTCTTTATTTGATTTTTGGTTTTTTCTTTGCCTGCCTTTCAACGTAGATGTAGGATAGTTTATTTTCTTACCACTTTGACCTACCATGACCACCACCCACACCCTTGAGACAAGAATGTTCAACAGGAAAAACAAATAGAATCGTATTTCTCATTACAGCTTGTGGCAATGCAAAAATGTATTTATAAAAAACAAACGTTAAGCTAACCCCAGCTCAGCTATAAAAGCAGTGTGGGTCAAAGCCATCATTCCTTGCATTCGCCCTTGCTTTTCTGCCCAGTCCCCTTCTGTAATGCCTTGTCTTCTAGCAACTTTTCAGAAGTTAGTAATGCCAAGCTAGAGACTTCCTACTGCGGTTTGAATAATGCTCACATGTCTTGAATTGCTTAGAACTACTCTGTGCCATGACACCATTAACGTATTTTACCTTTTCAGGTGGATGGAGAAAGTATCAATGGTTTCCATTCCTTTCATGACAGTGTAAATTTGCAGCTTGAATTTTTTACTCCTTTTCTGCGTACAGGGATAAAAGCTTTGCTTATGGTTCTGCTAGTATTGCTGCCGACAATACACATATATGGAACGATCCTCAGAGCATGTTATATTGTGCAATGTAATAGGAGTTAATGTAACCATGTTACTTGGTTTCAGGTTGGTGAGATTCAGGTGGTACCAAGGATTTTATCCTGCTGGGTCTCAACCTGTGACTTGGGCCATTGACAATGTATATATAGGGCCACAGTGTGAAGAAATGTGCAGTGGACATGGGAGTTGTGTCAATGGGACCAAGTGCATCTGTGACCCTGGCTATTCTGGACCGACTTGTAGAATAACCACCAAGAACCCTGATTTTCTCAAGGATGACTTTGAAGGTATGGTGACCGTACTTGGATATTGTGAAAAAATGTTCTGCTACCGAACCATTATTCAGACCAAATACTCCTTACTTTGTAGACACATTAGTCCCACTGACTTCATGAAGACATTATCTAACTAGATTTTACTACCTCCACATTCTTTCCCTATCCTCCTTCAGTTGCTTTGTTTCTCTGACTGTTGCTGATTTTCCATGTACAACAAAAAAAATAAATAGATTATCCTATCTCTAGTAGCATGTAAAAAACTGTCAAGGATTACAAGGAATGGAAGCTGGGAAGGCACATGAATACACTTTCCAATTGCTTGCACTGGCCAGGAAAGATTCTGCTCTGTCTCTGCAGCAGCACTGTCCTCAGAGTATGGTCAAAAAAGTCAAGATGGTGTGGTCCAAGCTGCACCTCTCTTCTATATGCATCACACATAACAAACAGGCATAGCTTTGATAACTCCACTGCAGCCGCCATCCACCATCTTGACTTTTTTTAATCACATCCTGGTGGCATCCCTGCTGCAGAGGACAGCTGTGTGTTATATGTTGGAAATAAATCCTTAGAGATTGTTTTCTTAAAACAGAGTCCAAAGATTTCAGTTTGTGTAGACTTCAGATTATCCAGACAAGCTTTCCCATTTGACAAGTTCTAACCACAGAAACCTTCATGCCAATCTCTGTTGAACAATGGAACACACCAGAACCAAATCTAATTTGGTTCCGATTGCTCCCTTGAAGGCATTCCATCAAAATGAACATCAGCTGTCCCATTAAAAATTCTTTCTAAGTTTTTTTCTCCTTTGCTGCCAGAACAACAAACCCTTTTATATTTCTGAGAGGAGTTGCTCCCCTCTGTACCTTCACGAAGCACATGCTAGGCATTACAATTTGGGGTACAGTATTTCTTTTAGGATGTCCAATTGCAATGCAAAACTTTTTAAAACTTCCCTACTAATAAAGAATATACTGTGGGAAAATGACATTTTTACATTGACATTTGAAATGTACTATATACTATTACTTAATCTAAAATGGGTTAGAATTGGAAAAATGCTTCACCAAGCATTTGTTCACTTTATACACAATGGCCTGGATATCCCGCACAGTTTTCAGTTTCTAGCAGAAATGCTTCAGGATCAATCCTAAATCAGTGTGAATTTGTATTGCATTCAGGGCAACTGGAGTCGGACAGGTTTTTATTGGTGAGTGGTGGAAAGCCTTCCAGGAAATGTGGAATCTTGTCAGGAGGGAACAATCTCTTCTTTAACGAGGAAGGGTTACGAATGCTGATGACACAAGATCTGGATTTATCACAAGCTAGGTAATCTGCTTTCCATTGTTTACAAATATGCCAAGTACAATTGTGTGAACTCCTTTTTCTTTGGCCTAAAATCTGGAGGTAGTTGAACCCAGGGGAAAATCTCGCAGTCTTCTCTGAATTCCAGATGTTCTTCACCAGGGTGATCATGTGACTGTGAGCAGTACAAACTAAGGTCAGAATGCATTGGAATTTCATGGCCCTAATCCAGCCTGGTTCTGGTGGACTTCTTCCAGCAGTATAAACCGGAAGTGTCCTTTGAGGGTTGGGGCGGGGGGAATGACAAAATCAACATTATTATGCAAGCTCTACTTCTTTCACACATGTGTTGCGCCGCAACAGAGCAATGTTGCTTTTGTCATTTTGATGACAGCATCAGATCATGAAAGTACCCTGAATACATTTGAACCGAATTTATATATTGCATTAAACCATGGTTTGCTTTAGCCATTATTTGCAGAATAAGCCAAAGTGCCTAGGTTCATACATAACATTAAGCCCTAAGTTATGGTTTATAAACTGCAATAGCTAGGTTTCTTAATGCGTTAGGTTAGAACCAAATAAACCGCATTAGAGTTTTCCAGTAATGTTCCCCCACTGATGGCCCTGGGGGATTTGGACCGTTTTCCCATGTGACCCTATTGTTAGAAAGAGTGAGGCAGCCGCCCCCGCCCCTGCAAGAAATGCAGAGCTGCCACTTGAAATTTGTATTTATCATTATATTTTTATCACATCACCTGCTTGGTGATAGAACATATTTGAATTTATTTTTATGGGGGGGGGGGGTTGCCTCTGAAATATGTTTTGCATTTTTCTACAAACTGAAGACCAGCTCATCCTATAAATCTTTGATCGAGTTGCCAATCTGTGTTCTGCAGTAACAGGGAGGCCAACATCCCTTGTAGTATAAATAACTTTTTAATCTTATCAGATTGAACTCTTGCATGCTAACTGCTCAGTAAGGGGCTGCTCCACTGTGAACCATGATTGAAAACATAGTGTTTATTGCCGCAATGCCTTTGGATGCTTCATTCTGAGTTCCAAAATATTTGCAGCTTGCTTTGAATTGCCAACATTCATTTACAGTTGGTGACAGGCAGATTCTGATCAAGCTGGTGTTGAGCTATTTAAAATAGCAACTGTTAAATTCTAACGTTTATGTCGCGCCTTTTGCACATGATTAGAAATTCTTTGAAGGGAGGGGTTGCATCTAAACTGTTAAAAGAAAAAAAAAGTGTAAACTAGTTTGAAATTAAACTCCTGTTTACAAGTTACTGGGTGGCCCTGAAATTAAGCTCCTCTGACTTTAAAAATCTAAAAAAAAAACCCTTCCCATTTTCTTCAAACACATTAACCCTCGTATCTTGTGATGAAAAATTGATTAAAAACTCTGCAGAAATTGCATTTTAATATGGTCTTTATGTCTTCTGGACTTCTGGCATAACACTAATTTTTTTCTTGCATACTCTCATTCTCTGCTACAGGGCTTAATTTATATGTATTGCATTTTCCAAATAAACAGTAAGCTATACCCATAAAATGAAACCACTGGAAAAATACTGTATCACATTTTTGTTGCATTTCCCAATTATCTACTTAAAAGCAAGAGGGGTGTTGTATAAGAGTATGGCATTTGAATTCCTTCTGTGAAATGAAAGAAAAACTCCCAATTTTCCTTCCCTTGTGGATTCAGATAAACAAATCTTTGTTGAGAGTTGTCACTTCGTGTTTTATGTATGGACCTAGCACAAATATAATGAAAAGAATATGAGAAGAAACACTGGCTCCATATTCACATTTTAAATGTAATAATATTATTTTATTATTGATCTGAAATATATTTTGGTTATCTGTTTATTATTCTTTGGGATAACTTTAATCTTTGCCATTAGTCTGTTATTCTGTGTACTTAATGAAGCAGTATTGTTGTTTTCTGCTTTCAGCCCAGAATAATTGCATAAATCTTTTCTTAAAATCATTACCCAGTCATTTTGGGTTTTGAAGGGCTGCATTTTCCATCTCCTGGAAAGCTTGAGGATTATATTTATATTAATAACAAATGAATGTAGCTCATGGCTGTATTTTATGTTTTGTCGTTTATACACTGCCAGGTTTCTGGGCTAAAATCATGAAATTTCAGTGCAGAATCAAACTTACTAGGATGTGAACTCTATAAGTAAATCTATCTATTTATTGATTCCATGCTCATGCCTGAAGGATAAATAGCTTTTTAAAGTTCTTTTGATGCTGCTCTAATGGATAAACAAAATACGAAGGGTAAAGGCAAGTATTGCATTAAAAAATTGAGGCATAAGCCATACTGCTACTCATATTCAGAACAGAATGACAGTATAGTATTATCCATTATGGCAAAAGGAATCAAGGTGTCTTGTACAGTCTAAAATAATAATATATTCCTTCTAACTATGGCTCTTTTATTCTTAATGTAGATTTGTACAATTCTTCATGAGACTAGGATGTGGCAAAGCCATACCTGATCCCAGAAGTCAGCCAGTGTTATTACAATATTCTCTTAATGGTGGACTCACGTGGAATCTTCTTCAGGAATTTCTCTTCAGCAATTCAAGCAATATCGGGAGATACATTGCCTTGGAAATCCCTTTAAAAGCTCGTTCTGCCTCTACACGTCTCCGCTGGTGGCAGCCTTCTGAGAATGGGCATTTCTACAGCCCTTGGGTCATTGACCAGGTATGTCATCCTTTTTACCTTGAAAGATAAGAAGTGGTTAATCCCACTGTGCCGTTTTGTTTGTCAAGTGCCATTGTTTATTCTGAAAAATGTGGAGCTGAACACAGGGTGCTGATATCCATTTTGCTTCTTTGCCCTTTATAATGTACAAAAATTATTCCATTCCTTGATATTATTAGGTTATGGGTTTTTCTTCCCCTGTTGCCATATCATTCAATTAAGATGATATTAAGAAATGGGATGTTTGTGGAGGTGAATGTTTTCTCTGTTGCAGTGCCTGCCCTGTGGAACCATCTCCCTCTGAGGTAAGGATGGCCCCAACCCTGTTGGCCTTTCCAAAGGCTTTAAAATTTTGACTCTTCCCTCAGGATTTAGAGTCAGGAGTTAGTGAACCAGGTTTCTAGTTTGTCCTGTGTAGACTGTGGAATTTGTGAATGTAACAGCGTTAAGAGCCAAGGATAGTTTGCAGCTTCTTGTCACTCTTCAATAATCTGTTAGCAGATGATGATGGGGACTCACTTTTTACTTTTTAATAACTTTATTAAGGTTTCAAAATACAGTTAAAATATAAAATACATAAAAGCTTGACTAAAGAACTAAAAGAAAAAAAAACTCAGAAGTGCAAGAATAATAAGAGATAAAAAGAAAGTGCTTTCCAACCTTTTTCAACACAGATATAAATGCATATTATAGTAACTTAATCTCTCACACTTCCTTAAACCTTAAGTAACATTATTTCTATTAAAAAACAACAATGTAATCGTCAAAACCCAAAATCAAAACTTCATTTTCTTCAGTTACAAGCAAATAGTCCAAAAGCGGTTTCCAAGTAGAAACAGATCCAGTCACAGTATTTTCTTTTATCAATGCTGTCAATTTTTGCCATCTGCGTCAATTCCATTAATTTCACCATTCTTCCATTGTGGGAATTTGTACATCTTTCCATCTTTGCGCATATCTTGCTGCTGTTATCATATACAAAAACGAAGTCCCAAATTTTCTTTCAAGTTGTTGGTCCATCAAACCCAAAAGATGATGGGAACTCTCACTCAGCAGACATGATGCTTTTTCCATGGCACTTTTCATTCCCCTTCTAAAGTAGCCTTTCCCAGTGGCTTCTGCATGGGAAATCAAAATCTGCAAGTTGCTGGGCACGGCGTCATGATCCAAGCCATGCTTGTTTTGTAGGTGCATCACAACCAACATTGAGATTGCTACAGCAAGCTCACAAACCTTTGTTCCCATTCTGCAGATGGGCACTCCTCCCAGGCTGACGCCCTACAAATCTGTCAGGATTACAATTACAGTTTTAATAGACAAGTCTAATGAGGAATCCAGAAAGTTATAATTCCAATACATCTGAAGACCACAGGTTGGGAAACATTAAAATAAAGCAGAACCTGCTGTGGCCAAAAACTTGCATTAAAACAGTGTTATGGAAGGACTTGGAATAATTATGTTTTATATTTACATATTGTGATGTTTAATACTGAGCCATCTGCCTCTGCTTAAAATTCCCCAAAATATTTGGATATCAAATTCATGGCAGGAACAAATGCCAGGAATACAAATATTTTTCCTTTTACTTACAGGAAAAAGAGTGTTTAGAAGTTCACAGTTACTCACTGTTAATTAGATATTATCAGAATAAATAATATTAAAATGATTTCAAAAAATAGATGAATAATTAATTTTGATGGGGGGGAAAACAGTACGCTCGTTTTCCATTAAGTCTAAAACCAACAGTGAAGCATCTACTATTAATTTCAACCTGGAATTATTTGCATAATGCTGAGGGAGAGTAGGACCATTTTTCTCAGTACTTTACAAATACAATTCTGGTTGCAGTTGTGTACAGTTTAGAAGATCTTAGCAATTTAGCAGTAGACTTGTGAATAATAATTGCAAATAACCCTTTGCACACAGAAGATTAAGAGCCATGTATGTAAAATTTACTGCATCTCTTACCCTATTTAAGATGGGCTCATACAAAAAATAGGTTTTCCCAGAATTGCCTGCCTGTAAGCCATATTTCAGGTTCCCATATGCTTATGAAGTAGCTTGTCACATGGAATATATGCTGTTTATAAGTGCAGGTAATTTTTTTTTTTAATGCGGTCACAATGAAGTTAGGAATCATTTGGCACACCACTTTATCAAAACACAGGAAAAACTACAGAGTATCTTATTAACTGACTTTTATATACTTGGTCCCTTGTTGCATAGCCTTCTTCAGTCAGCTCACGCTAGTTGAGAGATTCTTAATAGTCATACTAAGATTATGATGCTATAGCATAAAACAATCCCTTCATCTTTTTCTTTATTGATATACAGTAAATCATTCCTTTTTTAATCTCACTCACAAAGTCATTCCCAAAAGTATGTATTTGAAACATAGGAAACCCACATTTAACAAAAGAGTGTTAGCAAACATTTCAGATTTAAAATTTCATTCGATAACACAGGTCCTAGTTCTCTAATAATAAATGTATTCTCTTCGTTGTATCCCCAGCATTTACTTTAGTGGATTAATTTATTATTACAGAAATTGACTGGTTGGATCCTGAAATGACTGTGGGTACAAATGTATAATTTAGGGATGTTTCTGATCTTCTCAGCTTTTCCTCTATGAATAAAAAGATTATAGTTGCACATTATGGTCTTCGGGATCAGAGGCAATATATCTTTGGATACCAATTGCTATGAAATATTAACCAGAAGACACTGATGTGTTCGTGTTCTGTTTATGAGCATCCCAGAAGAATGTGATTGGCCATTGAACAAACATAATGCAAGACTAGGTAGTCCTCTGATCTGACTCAGCAGCGCTGTTCTTCTCATGCTGTTGCCCAAAAGAATCTCTGGGGCCATGGGTCCTCCTGAATTATATAAGTTGGTGTAGAGACAGGTGAGGACAAAAGTAGAGTCACCCTAATATGTATTGATCAACACATTATTTAATAAACTTAGATAATTAAGTTATTTAATAAATTCAGATAATCTTGCATGATCATTGTATGATAAAATGATATGGATTTGTACTATTCCAACATTTATATTTATATATATATATATATATATATATATATATATATATACATACACATACATACATACATACACACACACACACACATATATACATATATACATATATATTTTAAAGTCACCCAATTAATTCTAAAATTCTGTCCAGTGTTTTGGTGGATATGTGGGTCACATATTGTTCATATAGAATTTTATAAATATTTTTCCAATTTAGATAAAAACATGACAGCATTTATATAGTTATTTGATCAGTGTTTTTACACCCCATGGTGTATCTTTTAAATTAGTCAGTTTTCTTTTTTGAAGCCTGAACAAAACTGGATTGATTACATAGCGCTGTCTAAACAGGAAGTATGTCTTCGATGCATTATTTATTTATCTATCTATCTATCTAATTTATCCCCACCCATCTCCTCCCATCGGAGGCCTCTGGGCAGTTTACAACAAGTTATTAAAACCATCAGAATAATACAAAAAATAAAATACTATAAAAATACTATAAATAGAAATAAAAATAAAAAATCCAAGCGATGAAACATCTAAAACAGTCCAAGTGTGGGAGGAGTGGTCTATAACAACCATCCCCATGTAACTCTATTCCCCTCTCCACCCCAAGCGAGGCGGCAGAACCAGGTCTTCAGACTCCGCTGAAAGGCCAGGAGCGATGGGGCCAATCTCACCTCTGGGGGCAGCATGTTCCACAGGGCGGGAGCTACTGTGGAGAAGGCCCACTTCCTGGACCCCGCCAGATGAAATTCTTCTACAGACGGGGTGGGACTGCACGATCGGGTGGGACGGGTTGATGTAATGGGGAAGAGGCGGTCCCTCAGGTAGCCTGGCCCCATGCCATGTAGGGCTTTGAAGGTGATAACCAACACCTTGAATTGGACCCGGAAGCAAACTGGTACCCAATGCAGCTCGTGCAGCAGTGGTGTTACATGTGTCCTTCTGGGGGCACCAAAAACAGCTCACACAGCTGCATTCTGGACCAGCTGAAGCTTCCGGATACTTTTCAAGGGTAGCCCCATGTAGAGCGCATTGCAATAGTCTATCTGAGAGATAACAAGGGCATGAGTGACTGTTCGAAGGGCCTCCCGGTCCAGGAAGGGGTGTAACTGGTGCACAGCACGTAGCTGCACAAAGGCTCTCCTGGCCACGGCTGCCACCTGCTCCTCGAGCAGGAGCCATGAGTCCAGGAGGACCCCCAAGTTACGCACTGGTCTGTCTGGGGCAGTGCAACCCCATCCAGAACCAGAGATGTTAATTATTCCTTGTTATTCTCTCCACACTGCTGATCCATCTGAGTTTTCCAATATTTGTATCATCATGTCCCAAAAGCTTGTAATTTCAGTTTGAAGGGGAAGATTTGAACCAGTAGAGTGGTTAGTTAATGTCTGTATAGCACCTATTTTCATTTGGGCTTCATTAAACAGCAAGTATAAAATATGAAAACTTAGTAATCACTGGGTGAAACAGCAATCGCTCATTTTATTGTAAACCGCCCGGAGTCCCCTGTTGGGGGAGATGGGCGGTATATAAATTTAAATAATAAAGAAATTTAAAAATGTGTGTAAAAGAACCATTTCCATGTGACTTCCCTGCGGGCAATTAAGTCAGTGTTTGTGATTGCATTCTAGATTCTTATTGGTGGAAACATTTCAGGCAACACAGTCCTGGAAGATGATTTCAGTATCCTGGATAGCAAGAAATGGCTTCTCCACCCAGGTGGAACCAAAATGCCCGTGTGTGGTTCCACCGGGGATGCTCTGGTCTTCATTGAGAAAGCTAGCACCCGCTACGTTGTAACCACCGATATCACAATCAATGAAGACTCCTTCCTCCAGTTGGATTTTGCTGCTTCTTGTTCAGTCACCGACTCTTGCTATGGTAAAGGCCCTTTCTTTAATATTGTCGTTGACGTTTTCGGTTTGCCCAGCCGTGTTCTTTAATGAAAGATTCAGAATTGAAAAAGAGACTCTTCTCCCACACCAAAGAGATAGTTCCTTATTTCTGTCCTCACACTCTGCAGCATTCCCCTTCAATACATGATGTACTGATTTTATTCACATATAACCATAGGAAAGGTATATTGACTGGAAGTGGTGATATTAATCAAGACACATCCAAGTTAATGAACAAAATTTGAATATGTACAATTGGAATCACAGTGAAACTACTTGTGAAAAATAAGTTTCACAGTGGGGTGAAAGATTGCTTCAACTATTGGTAGCACTGAAGTTTGATGTACTTATAAGATGAGGGCAGGAATCAGTCCTGCCCTCATCATATAAGTACACCATTGCAAAGCAAATCTTACAACATTGTATAATTTCAGTTGTAAGATTTGCTTTTCAAAAAACACCTCATTCCAGAATTTGAGATGCTTTTCTATTTCCTTCAGTGGTACACACATGGATCTTCCAGTGAATTCAGTGGGAAGCCCATACTGATGTATAATTTCCATGGGTATATTACAGGATGTTCTTTTGTCCTAGATGTAATATACATGTAGATCACATGTATATTACAGATGTAATATACCGTACATCTAGGACAAAAGAACTGGACATTTCTTGTATAAACCTCCCATCCTGACAACGATTTCACATGACTTCTTGTTGTATGGGTGCCATGCTCTAAACGATTACAATGCCTGTAACTCAAGAGACTGAAATGCCACCTTACATTTTCTTTGCACTTATAGAAGTTATATATTCAACAGCTAGTTTAAATTTGACTAGCAGGAAACTTGATCATGTATATCAGCTCAACGCAGCATAAAAATGGAAATGAAGCTTAAAGAAAATCCATAAAGCAGATAGCTAATTTACTTATAAGTAACGAAGCTGTTTTAATGTGGGGAAATTAACTACCAGCCCAAAATACAATCATTACACTTCATTTTAAAGTTCCAATTCGTTCTACTATTATAGTTCATCTGTCAGCAGTCTTATCCATGATAATTATGCCATTTATAACCAAGTCATCCCAGCTTATCCGGCTCTGTATGTGTACGCATGGACAACTTTTCTCTCAGCCCAACTCGGGGCAATGTAGACTAGCCTCCTTGTGGTGCACCCCGGGCAACGTGACTTGTCACGGCTAAATAGTCTACACATCTGGCTGCTGGACCTCACAAGGATTTCCCAGCAAGAAAAAAGCAGCATGAACACCAAACTGCTATGCCATATGATTAAAAAAAAAAACTTTTCTGCAAATTGCTGGAGCACTTCTGAAGCAGCTGCATGAACTTCCAAAGGATGGGGTTGCTTAAACTCTTCAAGGAGAGTCCTTCACTCATGCTGACATGCTTTGCAAAGCATTACTTTGGGATGTTTTGCACAGCTTTAACAACAATATCCACCACTTTATTCCTGCAGTTAGAGATAAATAGAGTGGGGCTCATAAGTATCTTAACCACATTCTAAAATTGAGTACAATTGAAAAGGAATTGGCAATGTGTAGAGATACCACTTGATTACTCTTTTATTCACTGATTATGTTTTATTGTCTTTGCAGTTGTTGAAATTGCTCCATAAATATTACTAGGTTCATATATAATCCATGATTTGTTTAACTATGATTTGTTGAAGAAGCCACAGTTATCTAGGCTTCAGTATTGTGCTGAGACAACAACATTCATGGAATGTGGAGGGTTCTTCAAAATGACAAAACATGCATCATGCCATCATGGCATAAGCCCTAACTCTTTTATGCATTCATGTGACATTGCAATCATGTTCAAAAGTGGTAGAGGTCACATTGTGATGCCATAATGCACATTTTTCATTTGCCGCCTCCTCTTGCCTCCTCTTGCCTCCTCTCTCATGATCTAAAATCACAGTAGCTGGCTTCTCATCATGATAAGCCAAAGCCCTACATTATGTCTTAATATAATTAGCACATTTGGATAAAGTTCATATAGCAGATAGAGGGCAGAGGCTGGGGTAATTATGACTTTGCAAGTGTGCAGCTGAGGAACAGCCTGAACTAAGAATGTGTGCTCACTCACAGTATATGCTCTCAGTTACTATGCTATCTCAAATTTCAATAATTGTGCCTGTCTCAGAATTTCATTACCAGCAGAGTTCACCTAACCACACAACCCAAATGCATGGGGCCATTAGTTCACTATTTCACAAGCTCAGTTGCGTATCTGATTACACATCCAACTGCCCTTTCTCTTTCAAGTCCTATGGTCTTGAAAAGACACTGAATTAGTTCTGCAGTGCTGGATACACGTCTGTAGAGGTAATGCATCTCTCCATGTAACTGCCAACTTTGCTGTCCATTTTTAGTGGAATTCACCCTGTAGTAGGTGTCCTTTGTAAACAATGTAATACTCATACAGAACACAAGATAGAACGTTTGAATCTGCTCCCATACAGAAGCCATTCAAGTTATTTATGCATCTTCACATGTAGTATTTTAATGGTTGCCTATTTTAAATGAGCTAATCATGTAATGTTTGCATTTCATTCTTTTTAGCTATTGAGCTAGAATATTCTGTTGATCTTGGTCGGACATGGCAACCAGTGATGAGAGACTGCCTTCCTACTAACGCAGAATGCAGCAGGTATCACCTCCAGAGGATCCTGGTATCTGATACATTCAACAAATGGACAAGAATTGTTTTGCCACTTCCTCCTTATACCAGGTGAATTATATTTGGCATACATTTATCCAGCGTAACAGGTTTTCCGTGTTATGAATTTGAAATTGTGGTCCATCTTCCATAGTAATTACATGTGCCTAAAATTGTTTTCCACGAGAATTAAGGACAAGCATATTTGTCCTTAATAAGCTTCATTGCTTATTTAATTTTGTCAGAAGATGTAACAAGCTAAAATTATTTAAATAAATAAAATGTTGTAGGAAAGAGCAACATCGTTGCTTTGGATCCAGAGTTTTTTTTCCATAATTGGAATTACCAAGGTGTCAAGAAAGTCTTTGTTCAAAATAGATATACCTTAGAAGCAAAGAAAAGGAACTTGGTTCTACAAGCTTACTAGTTTACTAGTTAAGGTCAATTGTAGCTTGGTTCTACAAATTACAAGTTTACTAGTTAAGGTCAATTTCATAATTATTTGAAAAAATAGGCTCCAGAAAGTTATTTTTGCAGAAATCTTGCTATAATAAATAATATTTCGCAGGAGCATGTGGTAGTCGTGTGTCTCCTACTTCACTCAAATGGGGCTGCACAAAACTTTCTAGTGGATCATGCTGTAAGTCAACAAATGCTAATTGATCATGATCTCTAGCACTTTTTCTTGATATAGTGTCCTCAAGATGTGTTGAACTTCATCTCTCAGAATTACCAAGCTGTCTAGAAACTCTGAGAATCGCACCTCAAAAACGTCTGGGGAGTAGATAGTTGAAGAAGGTTGATATATGTATATGTATATATTCAAATCTAAAACTTCAGATATGACTGTGAGAGAAGCTGATACCTTATCCTATGTTACGATATATTACTTAACATCTTTTAAAGACCTTGAGTATCTCTGTAATGCCTGTTCTCTTCAGATTCAGCCACTTTCTGTTCCCAAGTGCCTCCTATTTCTCAAGTCCCTCCTATATATGGTGAGGGAACTGGTCTCAGTTGCCATAAAATCAGCTGAGAGAATGCCGAGTAATGAGAAAAGGGGGTTGTACTCAATCCTAAATACACTTCAGTTTTTCTTAAGTTTGTTTCCAGTTTATCGAAAATAGTTTACGATATAAAATCAATGTGCTGAATTCAAAGATCACCTTAATCTGATTTAAGAAGGCTCCACAATTGGAGGAGGACCATCAGAAAAAAAATGTTGAGGGTACAAAATATAAATGAAATAAGCAGATAGGCTGTAATCTGCATAATAGAGGTTGTCTTTGCTCCCTGAGCACACTTAGCTTGAAGTTTAATGCTGCCATCTACTGTTTATTTTTTAAAAAGCCACAGTCTTCAAATGATTGATACCAGAGTCATCACACATGGAACTTGCTAGCTCTCATGCTTTAACTCCAGAAGTATTTCTTTTTTCATGTTTCATCTTTCCTAAAGGTCTGAGGCAACTCGTTTTCGCTGGCACCAAACAGCTCCATTTGACAAGCAGCAAACGTGGGCTATTGACAATGTCTACATAGGTGATGGCTGTATAGATATGTGCAGTGGCCATGGGAGGTGTACTGAGGGGAACTGCCTGTAAGTATTAATCCCACTGAGGGGACAATGTTAGAGTGACTACTCCTGAAGATATCCAGAGAGAAGGAAACTGAAAACTAAGGAACTAGGCCTCATTTGATAGTCAGAATAGCTTCTGGATTGAGAATGTTCCATATATTATGTTCCTTCACCGTAAGATTGTACCATTTATGTATGGATTGTAGAAGAAGACTAGAATTGTGAATCTCAGATTGTGAACTTTAGACAGAGTACAGTAGGTTTTCATTCTGATCCTGGATTTTGATTCCCCGCAAAAAGTTATGATTTGATGTCTTTCTTAAGACACCTTTTCTTTCCAAAGGCAGTGAAACTGAATCTAGTTTAAGAATCTAGTTTATGAATTGCTTTGTAAGGGGCAAGCATTTTGCTGCATATAGTGGCGTGATGTTTCTTCCATTTTGCTTATTTTTTTAATGTATGTTTGTTGCTTGGGAAAGGCAGAAGATGGTGAAAGAGCAGAGAGCGTCTTTTGATAGAAAGGGTGAGGGTGAGGAGAGTTGGCATAAGCAAGAGATTCCAATGGCAACAGGAAAGGGAACATGTGGGGGTTGAGTAAATCTGAGAAACACTGCATTTCAGCAGATTTTTTTTTTAATTATTAGTAGTAATACTGTAGAACATACCACAGCATTAAATATCACAGAAGAAAATGGACAATATGTGGTTTCCACTTAGGGTATAACCATTTGAGTGGGCTTATTCTTGGAATTCAAACTAAGCAGCTCACCCATTTAAATAAATCTCTCTTTCTCTCAAAACAAAATCTCTCCAAACCGTGAATGTCTGGTAATGAAGCTGAACAATTCTGTGGAGTCACAAAATCAATGAAACTATGCCATTGCTCATAAAAATAATTGGCTGCATTATTTTGCAATCTTCGTGCTCTTAAGTGCTTGGCCAATTTTTCAACTAGAGCAATAATCCAAAGCTATCACTGATACCAATTATCATCGACCCAATGTTAGCTTTGATGACACTTTCCAGATCAGTATCACTACTGGTCTCATTGCTAGAAAGAAAAATGTTAGCAATTCCTTGTGCATCATTATTTCAGCAACATCTATAAAGTTAGATAATAGAGCCATTTTTATAGTGCAACAATTAGGGGAAATATTACAAGTATATGGTTTGCTGTAATGGATTAATGTACCATTTATATGTGATTTTTAATGTATTTTCCCTGGTTTTTGTGGAACTGAATTGAAGAGGTTTATTATGCCAAATTCATTTCAGTTATTTAGAGTATTTAAAAGCATCCTTTCCCAAGGACAGAGGGACGCGGTGGCACTGCGGGTTAAACCACTGAGCTGCCGATCGGAAGGTTGGCGGTTCGAAACCGCGTGACGGGGTGAGCTCCCGTTGCTAGTCCCAGCTCCTGCTCACCTAGCAGTTCAAAAACATGCAAATGTGAGTAGATCAATAGGTACCGCTTTGGCGGGAAGGTAACGGCGTTCCGTGTCGTCATGCTGGCCACATGACCCAGAAGTGTCTACGGACAATGCCGGCCCTAAGGCTTAGAAACGGAGATGAGCACCACCCCCTAGAGTCGGACACAACTGGACTTTACGTCAAGGGAAACCTTTACCTTTACCTTCCCAAGGACACTTGGATGCTATTACTTGTGACTGTTTATAGTAATTAAAATATGTGGTTCAGTTAACATTAGGACATAAGCAGGTTGTCATAAAAGTGCTGGATAAAACAAAAGTACAAAATTTGATAGATCTGTAGCTAATCTATTTTTGTGATTTTCAGCTGCTCCTTTATTTGATTCCCTGGTTTTGTTTTACCATTTGCATGTTAAACTGGGGTCAGAACAAATCCTTTGACCTCCAGTGTTATTTATAGTGTAATAATAGTAACAACAACTACTACTATTATTAGCAAAGATAAAATTAAAGAATGTAACTTGCTTTGCCATTTTCTCCATATACTCAGAGTTACATATAAAAAAGATTCCATAAAGCTCTTAGCAAACATCTCTTAATAATTTATTTCATATCCTCTGTATATTCCATCTAAACCCAATCTTTTTCCAAGTTGTTTCAGTTGGAATACTCATAATAATAGGTCACATTTGGGATGCTGAGCCCCATTTTCCAAAGTCCTTATTCAGTCTTTTTTATTTAATCCTGATCATTTTTCACTATTGATAAAATTATGTATATAAATACATATATTAAAAATGGACAAGGTCAGGTGAACAAAACATAAACTCTGTTTATTATTTATTTATCCATATACAGTATATAATATTTCCAACCTGCTCCCCTCCAAGGACTCTGGGCTGCATATAACAAAGTCTACATATATATTTTAAAAAAAAAACAAATCAACCCACTCTAGATAAACAACACAATAATTAAGTAGGACAAAAGGCACAGTGGAATCCTGTAAAGTTAGGGAAGAGAGAATGCTAAACACACCTCTGTGAGGAACACATTCCAGAGCTTGTAGAGCACACCAGGAAAAAACTGCTTTCTAGCCCACCATGTACTTACTGGGAGTGGAAGACTCTCAACAGGTCTTCTCAAGATCCTTAGACCAGATAGATAGATTTTATTTTGTCAAGTCAGCAACTGAGGTATCCTGGTCCAACAGCTTAAAGAGTTTGGAGGGGATAATCACCACTTTGAATTGGGGCCAGAAGCCCACTAGTAACTTCAGAATCAGTGTTATCCAGCAATTGACCCCCAGCAGTTTTTCTGGACTACTTGCATCTTTTAAATCAGCTCTGAAGGCTGGCCCCATGTACAGCATGTTACAATAATCCAGGTGTGGGTTACCAATGCCAGAGCATCCTGGGCCAGATAGGACCAGCACTGGGCAAAGTCTCCCCTAGTTAAGGCCTTGTCGTGCTGCTGAAACATGAGCCATATGTCTAGTTTAAAAACTAACTCCATTGGGGGAACATAACCCATCAAGATTAAGTACTGGGACTGATGCCACTAGGTGTTACTTATTCATGGAGAATTTAATCTGAGCTTGTTTCACTCCATTGAGACCCTGACAGCATCCAGATGCTTGTTATGCTTCTCCACAGCATCCCTGTATATAATCCTCACTGGTGAGAATTCTACAAGTAATCAAATATTTAAAATAATTAAACTGTTTCATTTCAAATAAAAATCAACAACATAAAATTGTAGCTAGGTCATTGAGGTGACCAAAGCTTGTCTAGTTTTGCAGACAGCATAACAAAAATTAGCCCACATTCAAGGAAACGAAATTGTACTGATCTAATTAAAGTAATTATAAATAAAATAAATAATAACTGTCTGGATATTTCACCAGATAAGGAATTACGAAGTGGGCCTGGGCATCCTTCTAGAAGGAATGTAACAGGACATGAGCTGCGGATTCAACAGATCCTTCTCCACAAGGGCCCAATCTTAGCTCATAAGAGACTTTTGTATTTTCCCTTAAAAACAGCTGTTGCCACAGCATCCTTGGCTTGATCTAGGGGATGCTGTATAACTGAAAGTCATCGTCTTATCCACACTGAAGCTTCTTATAGATGTCAAATGACAGGAGAGGGCTTTGGGATTGGTGGCATCCTGCACTGCAGCAACCAAGGACTGGAATTCTACCCTCCCACCCTGTACTATGAACCATAGATTGGAACCTTCTGGAGTCAGGTTGAAACTGAAACTGAAACTTCTCCCCCACCTTCTTGTTCATTCCAACACAAGTCATTGCATGAATGAATGACTGTTGATTAATTTGTAACATTCATTGCTCCACCATCTGCAAGAACCAACCATTCTCTCTCACACACATACAACACTGTCTCATTCATATACAAGACACACACACCCTTGTCTCCTTCTTTCTAATAGAGGAAGATATGTAACTGAATAGGAAATGGAAAGGAAGAAAAGCAAGAGATGAGACATCTAGATGTTACAAAAGAGTTAAAATTGAGCATCATCCATGCTTTTCAACAGCCCTTATTTTTCACCTTCCTCCCATTTGTTTGTTCACAACAGCAAATCTTCTCTTGGCAAATGTAAGACAACTTACCCTCCACCCATCACATGTCCTTGTTTGCAGGAAGAATCCTTTCTATCAATATGTTTCCTTGTAGCACTTTCAATATTTCAAGTATTATATGCCTTGATTTTTGCCAGTTTCCCTCCCTCAGTTTATAGATCAAATATTGTGTGGTCAAGGGAGTGACCACAACCACATAAAAGCCCTGCCCCTTTTTATGTGCATCAAAACACATATAAAAAAGGCAGGGGTTGCAGTGGTGTAGCTACAGCTGCCATCTTGACTTTTTGATCCCCTGATCCCCCTGGGTAAAATCAGACTAAAAATATTTTAATTTGCAATAGTTCCCTTTTATGCTTTTCTCCTCTCTTATCTTCCTTCTCAATCTCATGTTCCTTCATCTAAGTTTCCTTTTTCTTATTTGCCTCTTCCAGATTCAGATTCCAGATTGCCTTCTTCATTCCTGAGTTTTAAGACATTCAGGATACTTAAAAAAAAGCTTTGGATGCCATTTACATATCTAGTCATACCATCCAAATAGTGACTTTGTAGATAGAACCAAAATTGCACTACTTTCACTTGTTTTGTGAAACACTTAGAGTTTTTCCTCCAAGTTTTTGACTTAAGCTATTAGAACAAAACCATTTTATCTTTAAAATAGGGAGAGGCAAAAAAGTGGAGGGCAGATAGTAAAAACCAAACCAAAAAAGAGGGAAAGAAATATCCCAAGTGGCAGTGAAAATATTTTATTGCATAAAAACCCAACACATTTCAGATAACATCCTTTATTCAGGGCACTCTGTAAGCTGGCTAAAACCTGTTAGATTGATGTCACTAGAGAGGATTGTTGTGTACCAAGTTTAATATTTTATATTTGGTGGTATAATTTACAAATCTGGCAATAATATCTCTTGGGAAGTTGCCATTTTGTGGTTTCATATTAAAACTCAGTGAGCTCTCGCTACGGTCCATTTTAAATCACAGTTCTGAAAATATTTCAGAAAACAGTTCTGTTAAGAGTGTTGCTATATTCCGCTCTGCAGCTGATTCTTTTACTCTATGAATTCCGAAATTTGGCCTCCGACTGCAGTTTGGTCTAGTGGTTAAGGCAACAGGCTAGAAACCAGGAGTCTGGGAGTTCTAGTCCTGCCTTGGGCATGAAAAACAGCTGGGTGACCTTGGACCAGTCCCCCTCTCTCAGCCCAAGAGCCAATCAGGTGTAGCAGGAGAGTTCTAGTCCCGCCTTGGGCATGAAAGCTGGCTGGGTGACCTTGGGCCAGTCCCTGTCTCTCAGCCCAACTCACCTCACAGGGTTGTTGTTGTGGGGAAAAGAGGGGGAAGGAGTATTAGATATGTTTGCCGCTTTGAGTTATTTATAAAATTAATAAAGGCAGGATAGAAAATAAATAAATACATAAATTCATGTTGTCTTTCTAAAGGCCTTTAATTTAGCTTCTTGTCTAATTGTCACTTCCAGCTGCTCATCTGCTTCCTCTGAAATGCCATTAACTTTATTTGCCAATTTTTTTTCTATAAAGCTAATGAAGCCCTGCCAGTTTTGCTTTACTCTTCCTTAACCACCTGCAATTGACTGCTAATTTGCCATTGTCTTCCCTTAACTTTCATAATTTCCACTCCAAATCTTCCTCCAGCTCATCATGGTTGGAGCTTACTAAGCTTGGCAGGTTCAATCTGAAGCTGCAGTAAGATGTTTTAGGAGTTTCCCCCTCCTTCTTAATGCATATGGTTTTAGCTGATGTTTAAACCTATGCACCTGGTCTGATTAAATCATATTGCAAAAGAGAAAAGATGCTCTGCACCATTCAGTCATCTTCACCAGTGATTTCATGTTTAACCATCCTCTAGGAGATCTGTATGTCTAGTGCAGTATTTCTCAACCTTGACAACTTTAAGATGTGTGGACTTCAACTCCCAGAGTTCCCCAGCCAGGCTGGCTGGGGAACTCTGGGAGTTGAAGTCCACACATCTTAAAGTTGCCAAGGTTGAGAAACACTGAGCTAGTGGTATATTGAAATTTTGTACGTGCTGTCCCTGAAAAAGCAGTATACCTTTGAGATTCCCGTTAGGAATTGCTGACCACTCTAAAATGACATGCTGAATTTTGATATACCATTTCATTGGCTGTATCTGCCTGAAAAGTAATTTTCCTTTGCATCAAAACCAAGAATCTTTCAGTGGAACAGTTTCAGTAATGGGTTCTTAAACAGAATTAATGTTCAGCAAGACAGAGCCATGTAAACTTTCCAAGCAGTTTCCTAGAAGAGACTGAGGAAGCCTAATGTTGTTGATGAAACCCATTCATCTTGATGGAATGTTTAAAGACTGGATATTTGTTTTTATTTGAGTCTGCTGTTCTTTACAGGTGTGATGAAAGCTGGAGTGGGTTATACTGTGACGAGCCAGACACATCCCTTCCCATGCAACTTAAAGACAATTTCAATCGTGTGCCGTCCAGTCAGAACTGGTTAACCGTCAACGGAGGAAAACTGAGCACTGTCTGTGGTGCCGTGGCTTCTGGAATGGTCCTTCATTTTAGCGGGGTTAGTATTTTGCTTTCGTACAAGTTGTTCATCTCAAGTGGGCCTTTTCTTATCATTTTTTCCCCCAGTCACTTAATTTTCTTTGTGGAATTTATGTCTTTGTGGCTACTTTTGCCTTGCTGTAAATATGTTTTATTATTATGACTCGTTTGGGATGGGTGGGCATAGAAAAGCAAAAGATTTTAAAGTGTTTATGTTTTTAAAAAAAAAATGAAAGAATTAAGACACACACACCCAACCCTAAGTGAAAAGTAATAACTCAAAGTTGCAGACTCCTTGGACATAGAGCGGGACTATAAACTCTTAAGTGTTTTCGTATGCCTTTAACCTATGGCCTGCTTTCACAGCCCCTGAACATGGGCTGAGTGGGGAAACAATTTTTGAGAAGCCAAGTTGTGTTACTGCAGCAATACATATATGAACGTTAGCTGCTTAACCAATCATGATTAAGCAGTCACAATGATTTGTAGGATTATGTAAGGGAATGTCAAACTGATGGTGGGGAAGGAAGGAGCAAGCCATTAAGGGAGGGGCTAGCAAAAGAGATTACATTGTCCTGAGAAAGTTGGAAACATGAGAAAGAAACTGAAATTTTGATTTTGTTTAGTATAAAATGGGAGAGAGAGAGAAACTTGGACACTTTCAGAATTCTCTTATTGTACCATACTATAATAAACAGCATTCCTGGAATCCCTGTTTTTTGCCCTGGTTTACCTTGAAGGGCTGACATCAATCTTGAAATCACCACCAAGAGTGAGGGATGCTGGGAACTGTAGTTCAGCATCAACTAGACAGCTACATCTGGACAGTGGGGATTGTAGCCAGCAGTCTTCTCCTATTTATTAATAATTAGGGCTGGGCAACACTTGGATTTTGATACCTGAAAGGTGCTTTTGAGCATGCAGGGCAGCAAATGTAACACCTGCCTTGAAAGCAGCCATATCTTTTCCTGGGATTGCACCACCATCCTCTGCAGCTGCCATATATCTTAGGAAAATACGTGGCTGCTTTAAAGAATTGCAGAGAGGTGAAATGTTCATGCTGCTCTCATCTGCTCCAAAGCACCTGTTCGGAGCTGAACCAGAATCAGTGCATAGCCCTATTAATAAACCCTCTTAATCCTGGTTTTGCCCTTTGGAGAAACAAACAACCTTGGTCCTGCTTTTCTAAGCATATCAATTAAAAATACTGAAGTATTTCCCTTAGTGCTCTCAATTTTTTCTCTTCTTTTCTAAGGGATGCAGCCGCTTGCTAGTTACAGTGGATCTAAACCTAACTAAGGCAGAATTCATTCAGTTTTATTTCATGTATGGATGCCTGATCAGCCCCAACAATCGTAACCAAGGAGTTCTCCTGGAATACTCTGTGAATGGTGGCATTACCTGGACTCTTTTGATGGAGATATTTTATGACCAATTCAGCAAGCCTGGGTAATAACTATATTCATGTTGCCTGTTTGCGATAACTCATAAAATCTTATTCTGTCAGTATGAATAAACTAAACTTTATATTCTAGTTTAAATCTTATTCTGTCAGTCTGAATAAACTAAACTTTATATTCTAGTGTTTCAAAACTCAGAATTTTTTTTTAAGATTGATCCTCGCTCCTTTACTGATGCTTAATCTAGATTAACATTCTTGTAGTAATCTAGCAGTTAAAATAATGTCTTCCATGTCCTTATAATCAGCACAATGACAATGTACACATAGATAAATTGAACTATAGGCCCTATGTAGGGATAATTCTCCATATTCCTTGTTACAGAGGGACATAGTTTAGCATGGCCTCTCTCAAACTCTTGACCCTGGAGGAACCCTTGAAATATTTTTCAGGCCTCGGGGAACCCCTGCACATTCAGGATCAAATATAGGCCAGAAGTTACAAAACTATTATATTCGTTTCATGGGTAGGCCTGCATATATGCATTAACAGTGTTCTTAAACTAAAAATAAAGAATGAAACTTGCCTCTTCAATGTGAAGTTGCCCAAACTTGAAATAATTTTTTAAATAAATCGTGATCTCCCAGGGAGCCCTGAGTGACCTCTCATGGAACCCTGGGGTTCCATGGAACCCTGGTTGAGAAACCCTGATTTATTTAATTATTATTTATTTAAGATTTAGCAAATAGGACCCTGGATTGTTAAGAAGACCAAGACTTCATTTCTTGAAAGTGAAGAAAGCAGCATTGCATCCCTGTCCCATAAAGCCCCACCCTTTTTGGACATGCAAGTGTTATCACAACAGACACATAAAAAGGGCAAGGCTTGTGTTGTGATGTTGCAATGCTGCTTACCTCAGACTGACTGGCTTGACTCACCATCCCCCCACAGATGCCACTGGAAGTGTCCATTCCAAATTAATTTCATTAAAAAAATAAAAGTTTTAGATGGTAAAATGTTATTTTTGATTTAGTAAAATGGCAACTTTTAGATTATCCTTTAGTAAGTGATATATGTCATAACTATATAAGTAAATAAGGATATTTTGAAAAACTGTGGCCTCCATGATATTTTAGATCCCATGGTTACCTACTTACATTCTACTTTTGTATTTTATTCTTTTTATGGGTCTTTCATATTTCATAATTTATATACTTTTCTAAAAAAAGAAGTTAATTAAACAAATAACATGTGACATTTCTCAATTTAGCTTTGTGAACATCCTCCTTCCCCCGGAGGCCAAACGAGTGGGAACTCGTTTTCGCTGGTGGCAGCCTAAACATGAGGGTCTAGATCAGAGTGATTGGGCTATTGACAATGTGTTGATATCGGGTTCAGCGGATCAGAGGACTGTGATGTTGGATACCTTTAGCAGTGCACCATTGCCCCAGCACGAACGCTCTCCTGCAGATGCAGGACCGACAGGCAGAATTGCTTTTGATATGTTTGTGGATGACAGGACAATGGGTAAGTGTTGATACAGTCGCGACTCAGTGGGAAAGTCAGTTTTACTGGGGGGGTTTGCGCTTAACATTTCTGTAGTAAGAAGAAATCAAGCAAAGAAGTCTTTCAAAGAGTGGTAAGAAAAGCATCAACTGTTCACTTTTTTCTAAACATATGGCAGTTCAAAAGACTGGTGTGTAGAGCAGGAAAAATGTTGATAGTCCTCAAACTATGAATGGGAAAAAAAAACTAGTGTTATTGCAAAGCTCAGCTTTCTTTAAAATGTGGGAATCTAGCTAAAGCATTTTATTTATAAGAACATCATTGTCCTAACTTAAAGCGAAGTACCACGCTGAGATAGTGAGTTGGTCTCTAGTGTTTATTGAATGCTCCAGTAGATAGAAAATCCTGCCAAACTGAAAGAGCATGGGAAACCCACACAGATAAACCCAAAACTCAAGGCGGGTCTGCTCTGAGTTTCTTTGAAGGAAAGAAATGAAGCCTCTAAACTACACATGCATTTTTTCCCCTGGATAGGGGCCCCCTCCTGCTCACCATCAGTACTCATGACAATAATTCATAATCATATTATAATCCACTAACATTTCAATTATCCAGACATTTGTTTTCAGTAATTAAGACAACCAGATTAACCAATTAGATTATGAAATACTACGGTTTTAAAACACTGATTTGAATATTGTTCTCTTAAGTGAATGAGCACTGGATGTTCCATGATGACTGCTCCATTGAAAAGTTCTGTGATTCTCCTGATGGGGTCATGATGTGCGGGAGTCATGACGGCAGAGAAGTATATGCTGTCACCCATGATTTAACTCCTACAGAGCACTGGATCATGCAGTTCAAGGTAAATGCCACTTTTAAAGAATGGAGATTTTATGAACCCCTGAATTCATAAACAGCTTTCCGAAATGAAGTCTGTCTAAGCCACAGACTCCTGGCTGGTCTTGGATATCTTCATTAGGCTTATCAGTGTACCTACTGTAATGACGAGCTACGTGCTGGAGTACCAAGTAAAAAGATGTTGTGTCCCAGTGGTATGGATTGGTGGGCTACCAATGTTCACTAATAGCCCATGAAAATGTTTACTAAATGAGCCTTAAAAAGGCTCCTTAAGGTGTTTCCCAATGAGCGTTAATGGCCCCAGTTAAGAGACTTATAACAAGTTGTAAAATGGTTTGTGCAATTTAAAAAAAAATACAATGAAACTGAAATAATTAAAACAATATCCACTTTTTTGTGTGTGACTTCAAGTCAGTGTTGATTCCGGGAGACTGCCTGGATAAGTCCCTGTGCTGAATTTAAAAAGTAAGAATAGGCCCCAGACCTGAAAACAGTACAATTAAAATAAAATCCAATAATTTGTCATTTTTTAAACAAAAATTCTCATGTCTGATTTGGAAAGCAATATAAAAATTGATTCAATAACGAATGAATAAAAACATTGCAAAATACATTTATCCTATGCCAGAGATTTGTCAGTCTAACTATAAGGCAGATATAGTTCTGTAATTCAGAATCACTCCTGAAAAGGCCTATTTCCAAGCGATGGATAATTTGGTGCCCTTAATGTTGGTATCAGTAGATTGTAGGATCCTGAAATATTCACATCTGAGCAGGTATTTCTTCTGAAACCATAAAGGGCTCTAAAGGTGGAATGAACTGCCTTAATTCATGTTCAGAGACATGTTTTACTGAAAATAATCTTCTCTATAGCTTTTGTTGGCTTCCGAATGTATTAACTTGCAATGCACGGAAGTGATATTTAGCAGGACTGGAATCACACAGCTGCTTTAGCTTCAAAATCCGGGAAGCTCTTAAAACCTGGCTTTGGTCCCAGGCCTGGGGTTGATATATTAATGTATCATTGTATTTTGTTTGATTTTGTTTTGTTTTAGTCTGGGCTGTCTGTTTGGTTTGATGTTTTATCTGTTTTTATGGATTTTCCAGCTTTATATGCCATCCAGAGTCCACTGGAGTTGGGGAGCTAATAAATTTGAATAAATTTTAAAAAGTAAAAATAATAAAGTGTACATTTTCCACAGTGTATAAAATTATTTATAATAATTTGTCAGTTTATCAAATGTGGAACTCAAGTATTATGCATTTTTCGTGTGAAACGTGAGTGCCACTGAACTGAAATTCACATGTTGATGCAAAGGTAGGCTTGGTTGCATAAAGACCAGGCTGGTCTTTAAATCTTCAGTCTTTAAAGTCAAAATGTCAAGATTTCTGACTCTCCCATTGACATACTGTAAAATCCTAAACAAGGCTTTGTGTATCTCAGGATTTTCCCTTTTAATGAAACAGGTAATACTGTCTTATGCATCAAAATCTGAATTATTTTTGCTCATTTTTTAAAACAGTTTGAAACAAAAAAAATGTATTTCTGCTTTTGCACCCATTAGATTTCTGTTGGATGTAAAACCTCAGAAAAAATTGCTCAAAACCAAGTCCATGTACAATATTCTACAGATTTTGGAGTGAGTTGGAAATACCTAATCCCTCAGTGTTTACCTGCTGACCCTAAGTGCTCTGGGGCTGTTTCACAGCCATCTGTCTTCTTTCCAACCAAAGGATGGAAAAGGATAACATACCCATTGCCTGAAAACCTAGTAGGAAAGTAAGTAGGAAAGTATACTTAAATATGACATATAGGTATGGCCTCATAAAAAAGGGGGGAAATACTGCAATGTATGCAAGATGGAAAGATCGGACCATTGTGCAAAATAGTTGAAAGTGTTTGCATTTCCAAGAACTATCCATCAGGTAAGTTGGTTAGAAGCCAGAAAACTGGGACCAGAAATATTGAAGGGCTGATTTTCAAAACTTAGGTTTATCAAATGACATTCATAGAAAGAGTGAGGTGGAATCTTGAGATACCCAAACAGAGTCTTATTGCTCAAGTTCAATGAAAAGCCACATGGAAAGCATGCTGCAAAAAGAAACAAGCAGATACTTCTGTTTTCCACTGGCCAAGATAGCTTCATATCTCACAAAAAATGAAAATAGTTTTAGCTTTAACAACTAGAATTTGGATTTTGAGAACTGGAGGGGTTAAAAGCATTTGCTTGTTCTTTCTTCCACTTTGTCTCACAGTCCTTTTTTTCTCTGGCTTCTAACTATCTTGATGAACAAAGAATTCTGGGAAACATAAAGAAACAGCAATTAGTTTGTAAAACTTCAGTTGGCCAGACAAAGTTGTATTGAAATAATTTTCTCCATAAGTATGCCTGGACTGTTTCCATTATTGGAAAACTCGTTTTTTGTATTAATGCAGCTCAGCTATACATTTTTTTCATTCACATAATAAGATTTGAGTAGAACGGTTTGATCTTTTTTACATAAAATAAACTATAATAGTAATCATATTGAAAGTTTGGATCTAAAATGTTGTACACATTGTAAACACTTCTACATTGTTTATTTTAGGATTTTAATTTATTCATATTCTGGATTTTTTCTTAATATGTCACACTATAAGGCACCATACTGAGTGGAGAAATGTAATATATATATTTCAGAAAGAAATGAAAATGTAAAATATTGAATAATAAAATTCAAAGGACAGCAAAGGTCACTTAATCCAGCTGTTTGCTGGTATAAGGAAATCTTTTCCTGGAACATCATTGGTAATTGACCATTTGGCTTTGCTTCAATTTTCGGCTTCCCTTCAAATTTCAGTGAAGACAAATTCACCACTTTCAATGTATCCCTATTAAACAGTTCATACATTTATTTTTTGTACAAATCCTTTCTTTTAATTTGAACTCATATTAATATTTACAAAGCATTCCACAGCTGAGAAATGGTATCTTCTAGAAGTCATGGCCTATAGCCATCGAGATGTGTGTAATAATTTCAGTTTCTTTTTATGTCTTAATGCAGCCCAGTACGATTCAGATTTTATCAGAAGTACTCTGATGTGCAATGGGCCATTGACAATTTCTATCTTGGGCCTGGTTGTGTTGAAAACTGCAGAGGCCATGGAGACTGCTTGAAAGAGCAGTGCATTTGTGATCCAGGTTTCTCTGGTCCAAACTGTTACTTGACTCATCCTTTGAAGGTAATTAAACAGAATTTGGATGGTAGAAAGAAATGCAAATAAACTAAATAAACATCTGTATTCAAAGTCATGCAAATATAGCATATCACAAATGATTATAAAAGTACATGTTTAGATTATATTTCTGCAGAAAATATAAGGCTAGTATTCCAAAATCTATTTCAGATGTAAAATAAACTTTGGTATATTATGGGGACAAGGGAAGGAAGGAAGGAAGGAAGGGTATTTTCCTGAACCTTTCACCTAAAAGAAGAAAACAGACCATTAGCATATTTTCATAACTTACCATCCCTCAACAGACCTTCCTGAAGGAGCGCTTTGACAGTGAAGAAATTCGGCCTGATTTATGGATGTCTCTGGAAGGTGGACTGGCTTGCCTGGAATGTGGGGTTCTGGCAGAGGACACGGCACTATATTTTGGTGGAGCTACAGTGAGACAGGCTGTCACTCAAGACTTGGATCTGAGGGGCGCAAAGTAGGTCAGCTTACCTAATAGAGGTGAACATAGCTAATCCATTTCAATGAGGGTTAGCAATGAATAATAACAAACATGCCCTCTAGAAGGCTGGGAGACACGGCAACAGTACATAAATCTTTCATCCTTAAGTGTCAATCCAGGAAGGAAGGAAGGACTTATTTCCCCAGCTGACCACATCCGTCTGCTAACCTCGTGAAACGTTATTAATAATTTAATAAATTATCCACCGTTTCAAAGCTGAACGATATATAATTCATCTTGTTTAAGGTCACTCGCTGCAGCCCTATATGCATTTTTTGATCCCTTTGTTGAAAGGGGTCAATTTATTAAATAAATGAATGGTCTTAGCCCAGAAAATACAAGAGAAGGAGTAGGGATGAGAAGGAATGTTTGGAAAAGCCTCCATATAATTGCTTGCGTAAATGGCTGACACATTCCAGCTCTAACCAAAAATCTAGTTTCTGAAATTCAGTTTTCCCACAGTGATATCAGTGTCTAGGAATCAGATTAGGAAGTTCAGCATATTTAAGTAACAAAAGTAAGTCTCATGTTGAGCCTCATGGTTCGCTCAAAAGAACCTTTAGAAATGAAGGCGTTCAAAACTAAACGCACATTCACTTTCTTCCAGTGTGATATTGAAATATATACTTAGCTATACATTTTTATTCAGGTTTCTACAATACTGGGGAAGAATAGGGAGTGAAAACAACATGACCACCTGTCATAGACCAACATGTCGGAAGGAAGGAGTTCTACTGGATTATTCAACAGATGGAGGCAAGTGATTTATATGATACTTAACAAATATTTCAATTAGTTTAACAGTCTAACATTAGAAAATATGCAGAGAAAGAATGTTGGCTATAGGCGAAGGTATATTTTGCAATAGAGCTTAGACTCTGCCTCTAAAAATGCAGTTCTCTTGATGTCCTAATTTCTAAAATTGCTGCTTTCAACAGTGACTCCTTTTTTCCAATTTTTGTTCTAGCAATACATAACTGAGAAAAAAAACAAAACAAAGCTTAGATACCTGATATATACCAGTATAATTAAATGTAGTGGATTGAAACTCATATGCTTATTTATTTTGGGTTGCATAAATAAAATACTTCAATGTTCAAAATTATGTTTTCATATTTGCTTTATTCCTGTCCTTGAAAGATACTTTTCTGCATTCTAGAAGAAATAGAATGAAACATTCCTTCTTGCATGTATATTTCTTATTAAATCTTATTAAAGATTCCAGCACTGATTATACTTAAGAGATAATCAGATGAGTAAGCAAAATAACTCTCTTAGAAAATCATAGATGTTAAGTTTGTTTTCCAATACATTATTTGAGGCATCTTTATCTTTTCATTATCCATGGATAAGATAAAGCCATTATTGCTTTGTAATTATTATTCTACAAGTCACGAAGCTGTGCAGGCAATGTGCAGATGTTATTCCAAGGAACGTATGTATGGAAATCTTTAGAATCAAGGTATACATTGGCAGGTAATATATATTCCATGTTCTTAACAGTTGTTGAGAGCAGGAGGGTTATTCTCATTTCATAAAAGGGCAGCACTCAAAAAATCATAATAGATCAGTTGTTCAGACCTCATCAAGGAATTTCAGACATTTATTGGTTCTTGCTTTACCTTGGATCATTGTAATACAGGAATATTGTGGACATTGCTCCATGAAATGGATTATCAGAAATATATCTCCATCAGGCATGATTATATTCTGCTCCCAGAAGATGCTCTAACCAACACAACCCGCCTGCGCTGGTGGCAGCCATTTGTGATTAACAATGGAATTGTTGTTTCTGGTGTTGATCGTGCTCAGTGGGCCCTGGATAATATACTGATTGGTGGAGCAGAAATCAATCCAAGTCAACTGGTGGATACATTTGATGATGGTAAGAATCAAGTAGAGAATTTACTTTTTTACCCAGACATTAAAGCCCTACATTGGTTATTGCCTGGTTATCTCCACAGTTGCCTATTCCACAATGAATCTGCTTGTCCAGTAAGATCCAGGGTCCAGGGGAGACCCTGCTGTGGGTCCTATCTCCAAGAAGTTTCCATCTACAGAGAACCCATCTCAGCCTCTTTCTTATGGAACAGTTTGTTCTCGTATAGAACAACTATTTGGTCTAGTAGTTAAGATGCTGGGCTAGAAACCAGGAGACTGTGAGTTCTAGTCCCGCCTCAGGCATGAAAGCTGGCTGGGTGACCTTGGGCCAGTCACCTTCTCTCAGCCCAACTCACCTCACAGTGTTGTTGTTGTGGGGAAAATAGGAGGAGGAAGGAGTATTAGGTATGTTCACTGCCTTGAGTTATTTATAAAAATAATAAAGGTAGGATAAAAATTAAATAAACAAATTTCCTCCCTAATGAGTTTCCATAAAGAAGTAAAAATGTCTGAGAAAACATTTGGGGAGAGAGCATTTGGGGGATGTTGGGTATTGATATCTCCCCATTTTGATCAATGCTACTATAATTCATAATGTTGAGTACTGGTGTTTTTAACCTTCTATTTTTTTTTCTTTTCTCTGTATACCACTCTGAGCTGTTGGGAACAGAGCAGCATAGAAATGCTAGTAAATTAATAAATTACATTAATTGATGGGCTTTCAAATACACATTTGCATTTCTCTTTCAAAAACATACAGAGAGCTTTCTCACAGAGTTTTCTCCAAATGTTCTACTCACTTCCATTGTAGAACTACCTTGCAAAATTACTACTCCTACTACCAATAATTATAAGAAATTTAACTATATGTACATAATCCCACCATATTTTGAAATAAGGCATTGCCATCAGTTTGTATGATCTCACAATGCCATCACTGACAATAACGTTCAAAAAGGGTGGGCAAATAACAGCGCCATGAGCAGTAGCTGGAAAGCTTTTGCTGGCTAGGACCCACTTTTTTCCACTTTTCTAGTGCTAGAAAATATAAATATATTAGTGAGGCTAAATAATTACTTATGGGACTGTCTCTCCCCAGTTTTATTTACCCATCCTGTTTGATCCGGAAGAAGGGGCATGCTCCAGGTCCCATCTATTATGGAGTGTCATCTGGTGGGACCCAGGAAAAGAGTCTCTTCTGTCATGGCACCCACCCTGTGGGACACCATTTCTGCAGAGATTAGACTTGTCCCAACCCTACTGCCTTTCCATAAGGCCTTCCTTGAAGACCTGGTTTTGTAACTGAGCCGAGGGCCCTGGGTGTATGGCTGAGCCTATATCATGGTTATGTTGATTGTGTTGGTTGGTTTCTATCTCGACAAACGTATATGTTATTTATTATTTTGTTACAATGCTTTTATCTTATTTTTAATCACTGTTAGCTGCTAAGAGTCATATATTTGAGATGGGCAGCCATATAAATCTAATCTAATTAATTAATTAAGGGTTTCTTTGGCAGGAAAAAGTAACAGGCATTGGGGGAAAAAAGCATTATGAGGGCTATATGCAGTCCATGGGCTGTTGGTTGACCTAGAAATTCATAGGGGGATTTTGATGGTGAATGTAGAACATTCTGTTATCTTTTTCTAATATTCTAATAAGATCCCTCTTCTTTTCCACTTGTCTCTCAGCATCTCCAACTCTCTCAATTACTCCCCATCTTTACAAAGAATTCTGATGGTACAACTGGGAAGATGTTCTTATTGACAAAATTATAATTTGACCCTATTGGGATACACTGTGCTGCCTATTATCTCCCTAATGCTTTGGGGGATATTTTAGCTTCATATCCTGAATATACAAACATGTTTTAACAATTCTGTATGTATTTCCATATAATAAATTTCATGTTAATTTTGTCTCCTTGATGTTAATAGAAGGGATTTCCCATGAAGAAAATTGGAGTTTCTATCCAAATGCAGTCAGGACTGCAGGATTCTGTGGTAATCCATCATTTCATCTCTATTGGCCAAATAAGAAAAAGGATCAGACACATAATATCCTGTCCTCTCGGGAACTCATTATACAGCCGGGATATATGATACAGTTTAAAGTAAGAAGATATTTCTGTGCATTCAGAGTAAAACATTGACTTAATCAGATTAGTCCTGACACATGAGTAGATTTGTTCAAATTTTATCCAATATTTACTGTATATTGTTTATTATTGTTCATGGAAGTTATACGAGTGCATCTAACAATAGCATCAGATTAATATGAATACATAGATGGTGGGTCTATTGAAAGAGTCCTGTCTAAGCCTTATGAATAACTAGAGGACAGAGCTCTCTTACTGATTATGAGAAGAAGCCTATTCTTATCCAAAAGAAGCAGAAGTGGAATATCATTATAATGTGCTATTATTACCAAAGTTTTGATTAACTAAAGCTCAAGAATTTCTGGGGATATCACCTGGGTTGGCTGTTTGGAACGTGTGCAATGATCTATCAGAATGGGCAATGAGAATAAATTGTTCCAACTGAAGAAGGGACAAGGAAAAAGAATGACAAAACTGAAGAGAAAATGTATCTCACTTTAATTATTTCAGATTGTGGTTGGCTGTGAAGCAACATCTTGTGGTGACCTTCATTCAGTAATGCTGGAATATTCCAAGGATGCTAGGTAAATTATAAAATCTATGGCCACAATTGAAAATACTCTGGACTTGAAGATTCAGAATACCTACGTTCAGAGTTGTTCAACATTTGTGTGAATATAAATGTAACTATAGATATGAATGTCAAATATCCTTTGATTCAAGTTCCAGTACTGGAATTCATAAACATGTCTTGTTTATTATGGCTGGCTGGAGAATTCTGGCATTTGAAGTCCACACGTCTTAAAGTTCCCAAGATTGAGAAACACTACTATATACTATGCTACTCTGTTGCACATGCTATATGACTAATAACCTACTCCTGCTCTACTTCCCTTCTGCTTACTCTTATCTCATATAACTTTATCTTTCACTGAATCTTTACCTGTTCTAACTTTAACTTCCTCTATGTCTCTCCCCTAATTTTACTGTCGTCCTGGGGCAGGCCAATTCCTTTTCCTCCTTCCCCCTGGAGTCTGGTTTGTCATCGAGCTTTGGACTCTGTCCTCCTCCTACTTTATTCAAGTCGATGACCAGCCAGTAGACAGAGCTCCTGAGCCTCTTCAATGTCCTCAGTCTTTTTATGTTTATGGCCTTGATGCTTCCTGTTTGGAAGCACATTTATTTATTTATTTATTTAGTATGCTGCCCGTCTCCTGGCTACTCTGGGAAGTTTACAATTATTTATTTTTTTCAAAATTATCTCCATTTGAGATGGAGGGGTGATGGGGGAACAAAAGAACAAGGCAATGCACCCTTCCAGCAGCTGCTTCCCAGAGTCTGTCACTCAGCAGAGGTGAGAACACTGCTGTTCTATTGGCAGCTGTTATGTCCTTAGGCTGGGAAATGGCTTAAAGGGAATGGAGGGAAGTCACTCTGGGGTTTGCCAATGTTTGCCAATGCCCAGGCATTCTCGCCCTTCCACAGCTAGCAACCTTATTTCTTTTGCTTCCTTCAGATTAGATTCATGGCAGCTTGTCCAGACACAATGCCTTCCGTCCTCCTCCAACAGCGTGGGCTGCTCCCCATTTCAGTTTCACGAAGCTACCATATATAACTCCGTCAATAGCTCCACCTGGAAAAGGATAACCATCCAGCTGCCTGATCATGTCTCCTCCAGGTAGGTTATTCTCTGAAATGTGGCCCCACCATGCTGCTATAGCATTTCATGCATTTAGCAGGTAGGGATTCATATTTTGAACAGTGCTTCCTATGAGCTGGGATTCCAAATATATATTTGAGCTGTGCAGCCCTTTGGATTCAAAAGCAAAAAGGTGCTTTGAAGTATGCAGATAGATTCTGTCTGTAATTCCTTTGCCCAAATGTGTCATTTCCTGGGGTTACCGTCTAAATGCCGAGGGCAGTTGCACAGCCCCAGGAAAAGATGCAGCTGTTTTAAAGAGTTATAGATAGATATTACAGGAACACCTTCATATGCTCTAAATACCTTTTCGCTTTCAGAGCCTAATTCCAGCAAATATAGTAGAAATATTCCCCCTGAGTCCCTATTAGAGAGTATCTACCAGCAGAGCATCAGCACACGTAACGTTCACTGACTTTGGTGTATTGGAGAAATGAAGTTTTAATGCTCTCCATATCCTATAGGGAGTAGGAAATCTCTGAATTGTCATGCAGAGAAAGCAAGTGAAATATCATCCAAAGCCGTAGGATACAAAAAGCCTTTGACTTTCTAATAACTCTTTAAGATGGCTACTTCATATGCTAGAATAATGCATAAAAATTATCAGTATTATCTGGAAAGCATCATGACATCTTGTGGGCAATTTTTTTTGTAGTGCAACTCAGTTCCGGTGGATTCAAAAAGGAGAAGAACCAGAAAAGCAAAGCTGGGCAATAGATCACGTGTACATTGGAGAAGCCTGTCCCAAACTCTGTAGTGGCCACGGATACTGCACTACCGGTGCCATTTGTATTTGCGATGAAGAATACCAAGGTCAGGTTATAATCTTTTAAAATAAAACTAAACCTGCTCCATATAAAATTGTATACTAAGAAAATAAAATAAACTCACTAAAATTTGGGTCCATTGTAGCACTGGATAGAGTCAACCATTCAACTTCCCTGAACATACAGTAGATGAATCATTTCTTCTTAGATAAACACAGCATAAGTAGAATAAAATAAGATGGAAAAGATATGTAATGGGGAATATCCTGTGTGTTTCATATACAGCTAAGCTTAAAGGATCCCCAAATTCCACCTCCTTTTGTAAAAAAAGCAGTCCTTGCTTACAGAAATCTTAATATTATGAGACTCAAATAGCTTGAACTTCATATTTATAGAACCATTTCTGTTTTCAATTTGGAACTGGAAAAAATTCAATCCTGCAATAGTATAGCCCAGTGTTTCTCAACCTTGGCAACTTTAAGACGTGTGGCTGGCTGGGGAATTCTGGGAGTTGAAGTCCACATGTCTTAAAGTTGCCAAGGTTGAGAAACACTGGTACAACCTATTTCTATAGTAGAGAATATATGTCGTTCAGGGTTGAACTGTTGAGTTCTTGATGTTCTCTGAGTTTGTTTTCCTGCAGATGTTTTTTTACCGGACTAGGTAACATCATCTGTGCATGGGGGAGTGAAGTTTGCTGGTTGTTTATATACAGTATACCAGGGTTCTTCAACCTTGGCAACTCTAAGGTGTGTGGACTTCAACTCCCAGAACTTGAACTTGGACTTGAAATTCTGGGAGTTGAAGTCCACACAGCTTAGAGTTGCCAAGGTTGAGGAACCCTGCAGTATACAGTAGTAGCTTGTCCTGCTAATCTTACTTGGGATGAGGTTTCTTTCCTGATTATTCCTTGACTAAGGTATTGTTTCTTCCCTTACTGTTTATCTTGTGCTGTTTCCTGCTTATCTGGGTGTTGGATGCTAGGGAGAATGTCCTTTGGCCTGTTATTTCTTTCTTTGACTTTTGATTGTATCTTTTAAATGGTATGTAGTTGGTGTTTATCTCTATGTTTCTATTGATGGCTGATTAGTCAGAACGCCAAGTTTCCAGGAGCAACCTAGCATTTCTGGATTTGGCTTGTGTAAGGAATGCCTAAGACTAAATAAAAGACTCAGACTCTAGATCATGTTTAAGCTCTGGCTTTTATTTAGAATAGAATGCACACCAGTAAAAAGCTGAGAGTGAGGGAAGCGCGCCAAAAGTTGAATTAAATAGTCTCGCGCCAAACAGCGCTCCACCCCCACACTCCCCGGGTGTGCCCCATGAGTTCCACGGAGTGACAGGCCATCAAGACTTGATAGGTGAGAGGTCGTCCAGCCCCATTCGCCCTGGGCATCGCCCCGTTTATCTTCCTGAGAGCTAATGGTCCATTACTGGGCGATTAGACCTCGATGTTCCTCGAAAGCCCGGACGCGCCCTTCCGAACCTCGCCCTGATCATTTCTTTGACAATGGTGTCAATGGCCGATTACCGGGTGATGAGACCTTGTTGTTTAATAGATCTCCCAAACCCATTACCTTCTTTGTCCTGTTTATCGCCCGCACCTCTCCAGTCATTGACACGCATCCAGGCTTTGTCATGCGAGCTGTTACGATGTCGCAAACATCGCAACAGCGATCATGACAGCTTGCTCTAAAAGACCCACAGTTTCCCAGTTGAAATTGTGGTTGAATCTGTCTATGTGTCAAGAGATTAAGGAATTTTCATCATGTCTTCTGGCCGCCCGTTGATGTTCGTGGGTGTGTCCTTCCAATTTTCTACCTGTCTGTCTTACCTGAATAGGCTATGCTGGGAAACATCCCAAGTAACACAACCAAAAAGCTGGACAGAGTTAGCATCTTTACTTTAAAAAGTATGATGGTCATCAGGCACTTCTCCAGAAAGGAAAAAAGAACTTGAATAGAAACAAAAATAGAATATGTATGTTTCCAGTATACATATTCATTTAATTAATATTCATATAATTGATTATGAATAATCAAGCAAGGTTACATTATGTCATGTGCACATCAGTCTTCTAGAAGATTTATGGCACATGCATTCTGTATGGACATTTTCTCTATTTGTAGATAAGGACCAGTTCTGATCAGTGTGGGACCACCACGCCAACTTGTAAGGTTACTTCAGAAGCGTTCTTCAAGCCTGTCTGGTTCCTGTCTGATTATTTCTGTCTGAATAATCTGTTTGCTTCATATATTTCCCTTTATTAACCAAGCTCCTTCCACAAAATGAGAGGCCATGAGATACTGTAATGTTATTGCATGCTGGCTGGGTAGTTCTGGGAGCTGAAGTCCAAACATCTTAAAGGTTGAGAAACACTGCATTATTGGAATGATTACTTAGGTGGTCAGCCCCTCTGTTGAGAGTTGAATGATTGGACTTTTTAAATACCTTGTACCATAATACCATTGGTAGTTTAAAAAAAAATCACAGGATTGTTGTTTTCCATTTCAGATTGCATACATACTGTAAGAGTAATTAATTACTGGTTCTTATCTGTTCTGTATGCATAGTAAAACTCCTTAGGAATTCACATAACCAGTGGTCATGTTTGTGTTCCAGTGAAAAAGGCAATAGTTTTGGAATTATCAATTTTAGCTGGCAAAGCCAAAATTGATTAATGAAATGAAATTATAATTAAATATCTATCTGAATGATCTATCCCTTCAAAAAAAATCATTAATTTCTTCTATATATGGGGATAAAATTAAGGAGACAAGGTGGGGTGTCCACTGGGACATTCCCTGGCTTCAAAGCTCTGCCCTTTTTATTTATTTATTCAATTTATTTTCTATCCCACCTATATTATTTTTATAAATAACTCAAGGTGAGGAATATACCCATTACTCCTTCTTCCTCCTCTGGGTGCAATGTGTGTAATGCATGTTTAAAAAGGCAGGAGTTTGATCACCCAGTTGCATCTGCCATTTTGAAGCCAGGGGCCTTTGTTGCAGATGCCCTTGGAGAAAAAGGTTGTGATTTTTTTTTCATTGTTACTATATAGCATTTGAACATAAATGTTGGTTGAACACAGAGAGGTGGAAAAAGTAATTTTTAATATGCTAAAGCTTCTTTCCCCAACCTACTAAGCTCCTAATGAACTTCAGCTGGCATTCTAGAAATGGAAATCTGATACATCTGAAGGATGCCAAATTTGAAAAGACTCTTCTAAAATGGGTGGGGTGGGGTGGGGGAAATTAGAAAGACTGTTCTAATCTCCCCCACCCAGCAGCAGCCACCCCTGGCCCCGCCACTCTCATGTCATGCCTTACCTGTCTGCTGGCCTGCTTCCCAACCTCCTAGGACTTGCTTAATGACAGCAATGGGGAGTCCCAGGATTGCTGTCGCTAAGTGATGCGGTCACATGAAGTTGTGCTTTATGACTGCATAGCTTAGCGACAGAAATTCTGGTCCCAATTAACCTGTTAACCAAGGACTACCTGTACAGTATCTTGAGTGTACATGTTGCATCCATCCACATTTAAAGACATGAGTTGACCCATAGAACATTCTTAAAACATGAATATAAATTTTCAATTGCAATAACTTGACAACTGTTGATATGAGATATTTTTATTTATTCTTTTTAGGTGATGACTGCTCTGTTTTCAACCATGAACTTCCCAGCTACATTAAAGATAATTTTGAATCGGCAAGAATTACTGAAATCAATTGGGAAATTATTCAGGGTGGAGTTATAGGGAATGGATGTGGGCAGCTAGCCCCATATGCTCATGGTGATTCTCTATATTTCAACGGATGTCAGATAAGGCAAGCTGTGACAAAGGCCCTGGATTTAACCCGAGCAAGGTAATTTTCGGGATCATGAATCGGAAATGCTTCCTCATTAAACAGTGTGATAAAATGTAAAGGCGTTCAGGAGATGAATGGCAGTGAAATTGGGACTAATTTTAAGTAGTAAAATTAGAGAGATAATTCAGTAGCACAGCTTCTGTTCAATCATTCAAGCATTTGGTCTATATGTGAAAGAGGAGACTCTGTCTGAACATTGCTTGTCCATGCTTACTTTTGTGGATTCTGTGAGATTTCCAAAAAGCAACATTTTTAAGGTAATGCCATACCTCAATAATGCAAGATTCATAATCCGGGAGAGCAATAAACCCAATCAATGCTCCACTATTTCCAATTTCCCAATCATACCTAAACACATAGCAAGGACCACTAAATATTTCTGTCAGATAAGCTCACAGAAGTAATGCCTTCCAAGTTTGGTGGTACATGAATGTGTTCTGAACACATGGAAAAGTGTGATCCTAGATGGTATTTTTGTGCTAGCTAGATGTTTTAAAAAAAAAATGCTCACATGAATTTTGAATTAAGAAACACAAAGTGCAAGGCATTGAATAGTATGCAGATGGGAAACACTTTGACTTGGATGCATTCAGATGCTCCATAAGTCAAGACATAGAAATGTAATAGGAAGGTCCCTTTTCTAAGTTAGTACAGATTAGTGACTGGGTCTACAAATACACCATCCTAACCCTAACCCTTGACAACTAGTTTTTAGTAGGGACTGAGAGAGCAAAATGGGACTATGGGAGACATAATAGATTCCATCAGACCATAGCTAGATGTTTATAAAAGACATAATAATAGAAACACCAGGAAGAAAGTTACCTATTGCAATAATTGAATTATTTGATTGCGCTAACTACTAAGAATTCTAATGCTTTAGTTGGTGTGGGTGTGTGGGGTCAGTGTAGTTGCCAATATTTGGGTAATTCTTTTGTTCTTGTCGTAGATCATGAATTAACTCCTTTTCTTTGATATCATCCTTCCTCCTGCCTTTTTTTCCCCCCCAGCAAAATAATGTTTGTTTTGCAAATTGGAAGTCTTTCACAAACTGATAGTTGCAACACTAATCTCAGTGACCCCAACACTGTGGACAAAGCTGTGTTGCTCCAGTACAGCGTAAACAATGGGATTACATGGCAAGTCATTGCGCAACACCAGCCAAAAGACTTTATAGAAGCCCAAAGAGTGTCTTACAATGTACCACTGTAAGTACGCAGTTATGCTACATTTCTCTTACAGCGAAAACTCATCTAACCCCCCAAATAAAGCACAGAGGGAATCTGGTTTTGAGAGAGGTAGAGGAATGGGACACTGGATTACTGAAAGGCTGCCATTTGAATCTATCACAAAAACAACAAAACACGCTCTTCGAAAATGTGATCTTTGTACGGAAAAGCCGTTATCCAAACCAATTATTATTTTTAGTTAATACAACTTCAGTGAAAATGAACTGGTTTAATGTTTGTTTATTGCATTTATATCCTGTGTTTTCTTCAGAAGCTCCAGACACTACACATCCTACTCCCAATTTTATCTGCACAACATTCCTGTGGATTGGGTCATGCTTGAGGGGCAGTGAGTGGCTCAGCATTTCTGAGACAAAGCCAGCATCCGTTTCTAGGGCAGAGCTGCTGGACTCTGATATACTTTTCTGGTGCTACACAGCCAGATTCCTTGATAAATTTTAAAATGGCTTTGCAGCTCAAAATAGGATCAGTTCAGCTAGCTTTTATTTGGTATATACTGTTTTTATTTCCAGACCTTGATGTTTAATAAAATCCAGGCTGCCTTTTCATGCTTACAGCAAGAGCAGCTTCAGATACAAACCAGACCCAAACCAGCCTTTGCAACATGATCTTTTCAATGTATGTAGGGCAGTGTTTCTCAACCTTAACATCTTAAACTTGCCAAGGTTGAGAAACACTGATGTAAGTCCTCAGCACCCTTCCTGGGAGGGGATTGTGGGAACTGAAGTCCAAAACATCTAAAGGCTATCAGCTTCAAAGAGAGGACACACCCAAATCAACCTTCTGCAACATGATCTCTTCAATGCATGTTGGGCCTCAGCACCCATCCTGGCAAGGGATTATAGGAACTGAAGTCCAAAACATCTGAAGGCTATCAGGAAACTGAGGAGAACTGTATGATTCTTTTCTGTTCTCTTAACTGTGTCATCTCTCATTTTAGCGAGGCACGAATGAAGGGGGTGTTACTTCGCTGGTGGCAGTCCCGCCACAGTGGCACGGGCCATGATCAATGGGCTCTGGACCACATAGAAGTCGTTCAGTGAGTATAAAGCATGCCCTCATATGACCACCAGACCAATATTGGGAAGTTCTGATTTTCTTCCATCAGGATGGAAAATTTCAACTGAGTAATGATCAATTCCTATTTAAATGTGGGGCTTGAAAAGCTTTAACCTGCAAAGCAGAGTGCACTGTCTATTGTGAAATGAAGGAGGGGAATATAGGGGCTTTTTGAAATACAAGGGGGAGTATAATTAGGGCATTAAGCTTCAACAATGTAAAGGGAAGTTCAGCAATATAAACCTGATTTCCGTCCTTTGCAACAAAATACAAGATTGTTAGTTTGTGTTGCTCTTATGCAGAGTAATATTGCTATTGACTTTGGCAAGTAATTCCTTATTCAGTTTTTAAAACAACAGAATACTATTGAGAATCAGCTTAATTATATTAGGTTCTGTGGGCAGAGAACATTATATTCTTTCCCACTACAGTTTTACCAACTAAAATGTTTTTGCCTGTTAATTCTTTCCCCACACTAAAATGATCTCATGGTAGAATAACCACTTTATATTTATTACATCACAGGAAGATGATTTACTTTTTCTCTAACAATTTCCTGAAATTCTAGTGTCATGCCGGGCTGGGATTCATCGCTACGGTGGTTGGCTGAGAGAGGTGTGCTTACCCAGTAGATAGGTTTCAACATTATTTTATTTAAAATTTTGGAAGAATCCGCCTGATAAAATTGGAGTTTTAAGATTCCATCTGAAAATGTTGATTAACTATGAAACTATCAGTTTCTTGATTCACATTTAAATTAGGGCTGGAAGAACCAATTGATACTGAGCTTCAGTTATATTATTATTATTCTTTGCAATTATCTGTTTTTAACATTAGCTATGGAAAGTGCCATTGGTTCAGAGGCTACCCATATCTAATCATCATAACTAGTCCTACATTCTTTGCAGCTAAGCCCTAGTAGATTAAGAAGATGTAATTATAGCTAATTTTATTTGGCTTAGAATTGTTGGCCAAGATCTAAATCTTTTGTTCCATGCTCCTCCTTGCTCAGCCTCCCCTTCAAAAATGAGGGGCAGCACCCTCTCAAATTCCCCATAGTGGGACACCAGAGATTGCAGTGAGCATAGCTGAAATTATCTTGCTTGAGTTCTGGTTTACACAGGGGGCTTCAGACTGACTGTTGCCAGTTGCCCCTTGTCCTACGGTTCTCCATCCCCACATCCCACGCCATTCTAGGTGGTTACTAGATTGTTGGGAGGAGGCTCGTGCAAATCAAGCCATTGGGTTTAAGTAGATGGTTGAAGGAAGTCTGCTTTGCACATTAGCTGACAAAAATCTCATTACCACAGAGAGATATCTTCAAGCGCTAATATTTAAATGAAGTCACTATTGATCTGTTCCAAAGGAAGTCATTCTATTTACTATCAGAAAGCCTCTATAAGTCTATTGAAAGCCCTAATTTAAACAAGTGAAAATGACAAGAGCAACTCAAGATCCCTTCATTTCTACTTGATTTTGCTATATTTTGCACTGAACGGCATCAGCTTGCATGGCATCCATGCATACCCAAATTATAGCCTTTATCCAATATTAAGTAATTATTCATGCTTAGCTGCCCTGCCTGGTTTGTTTTTTTAAATACACGCCTTGCTGAGCTTGGCCTCCATCACATCAACTTCTAAGTTTAACCTAACACAGGAATATTACTGATTAGCCTGGTACCTTTTATGCAGGTTAAGACAGAAAAAATGTTCTCACTGCATAAATTCATAGTTCTTGAGGAGATTTCTTTTTTCTATTAGCAACATATTAGGATATTGTGATTTAGGCAAGATGTACAAAGACAAAAAATAATGAAAGAAAATGAAGGGGTAATTGAATTTTTACGCCCAAGATCAACATGCAACTCTGCCAAAGTATATTGCTTATATTCTGTTTTCCTGCTAAAGAGACCCTTAGAGTGGGTTACAAATAAAAATATCATAAAACAGATTAAAATTATTCAGTTGTGCACTCTTTCTGTGTGTGTATGTACAGTATGTGTATATATACACACACACATATATATACATACAAACATCATAAAACAGATTTAATTTTTTCAGTTGCTCTATATCTCTATAAAATTTTATTTGATTTATATAGCTTCCCATCTAGCCAAAGCGACTCTGGGCAGCAAACAAGTTTCAGAGTTTAAGACAACAGTATAAATAACTGTAGATAAACACATCACACCATCTCTCTTTCTCCCTTTCTCTCCCCTTCTCTATCTATCTATCCATCTATCAATCATCTCAGCCAAACAGGCACCATCCCGTTGCAAGAGGGAAAGCACCAAGGTTGGCAAAAATACGGAAAAAAAAGGAAGAAAAAGTCCAAAACATCAACTTCATTAGCCATAGAAGGCTGACTATTGGGGCAGAAAAGTAAAAACTGAGTGATGGGAGAAGTTGAATGAAGTACCTGGATATATGATAAATGGATTTATAAATATGTATATTTTAAAGCACAAGGAGAATCAACTAATTCTACAACTCATTCATTTCCTTGTTCAAACAGAAAAGGGTTGGTTGAAGGAGTGGTAGACTTTTGTGTCTCTTTTAGTGTAGCTAGGATTTGTCACAAATATAATGTTGGCAGATTGCTGGGAAAGCCTTTGGCCCAGGAGAGATCAGAAAAGTCACACACACCAGGTATTTCTATAAAAATAATTTATTTACAGAAAGCAAAACGAAAGCAAAACATATTTAAAAGTCTTGGGCTCTCAGTGAGAGCAGCTTGACTCTCTACATGTCTGCACAGAAGAGGAAACAGAAACTAAAACAAGTCCGGGCAAGTTTCTCCCCCCCAGGTGATGCAACCATTAACACATGAAAAGGAGACAATTAAATTCAACCTCTTCACCCGGCCAAAATGATTAGTTACCATAGCAACCTTAATCTGTAGTAGGAAACATTAACATATAAGGCAACCAAAAAGTATAGTTCTTTCTTAGTTCTCATTTCATATGAAACAGATACTGTAAGCAGGTAGCCTGCCATAAATTCTGAAACAAAAACTTTCCTCCTATTGCAAGAAATACAAAGGGCGGTAGCTGCATTGTAATTAACTCAGGCTTTGATTAGTACAGGGTTTCTTAGTGCAGTTTTAAGTTTTAATAACTTCAGAAGTATAAATGCTACAAACTCACAAAAAAATAACATTAGAAAAATTGACTATTTAAATGTTTTAAACAGTGATATGTTTCATATTAAAATTCAACATAACCACCATTTTGCACTATACAATGCTCTACTTGATTTTTGAACTTTGTAAAAACTTTCATCAGCTCAGTGACTGAAAGGCATTTGTAACCCTAGCTTATCCCAGTTTCCTTGACTTTTTTATCCAGCTGTTAATTAAATTTCTGTGGGGACCCTCCTTCTTATAACGGGAAGCAAATTTTCTTCTTAACTGCCGTTGTGGACTTGAATTCATCTAACTAGAGAATGCAGTTGAATTTTTCTTCAATGTTTGCCATCTTCAGTTAGGGGGAGTGAATCAAAAATCAAATTATAGTATTCCAAATTCACAAAAATAAGTAAGTACAAAAGAAATTCAAATAGTTAAACTTTCAATTAATGTTTTGGAAAAGTGCAGGAGTTATATTTCTCAAGTTATTAAAGCTTAAAATTGCACTAAGACTTTTGGGATAACAGCAACTGTGCAGTGGTGTTCAGAGGTTATTAGACCCCCAGTTCAACTTGGTTTGGCTTAAAAGATTGGTCCATAGCATCCTGATATTTCATCTGTTGCTTTTATCCCAATAGTGCAGGCTGGCAGAGAGAGAGAGCAGCATACAGTATACCAACCTTGAAATGCAATTCGCTATTGTAATTTTGCAGTGTAGCTTACTATTATATTTTAGTTTTGGATTTCCTTGATGAGCAGGAGAAAATTATTACAGCAGGTTGAAAGGTGGTTCACTACTGATTCTATCAGTCAGAAGCAAGGCTGAGTTTGATTTGGACTCCAGCTAACAATCCTCTCTATTCTTCTGTCTCTTGAACAAGTTCCCAGACTAATTTAAACACAGGAAAAAAAGAGAACAAAAAGAGGGGAGATATAAAGTAAGACCTAAATTAGAGTGGTTGATGCCAACCTTTTTTTTTTAATAACTTCTCAGCCACAGGCTCAAGTAATGCAACACGCTTGTTCCTTTGAACTTTTCACATTCACACTAGCAGAAGATAAAAATGGCAGATGTCAACAGGACTGCATAGCCATAGAACAATCAAAGAAACGATTGTATATAAATATTATCTACTGTTTGGACTTCCTGGTAATGGGCTTGGAATGTGAACTAGATCCAGAATCTTTAGATCTTTGGGCCCTAGTAAACCATGCTCCACTTTCATCTGGTCCTCAGTTGAAGCAACAGTGTTTTTTGCTTTCAGTGAAAAAAACCCCTTCATTATAGAAAGGTTAAAAACAACCTTGTTGAAAATAACAAGCAAAAGAGATTCTTAAGACATTACTGCTTGCTGTGAATCTTTTAAACAGATACATGCATCTGTTACACCAACATTTCTTTCTTAACAAATAAGCATCAACCTAGAATTCTTACAGATAAATTTTGGGCTAAAGAGTTAGAATTGAGGCCTGTTTCTTAGAGGAGGATGGATGGATAGATGGTAGGTAGGTAGGTAGGTAGGTAGGTAGATAGAGATCAGTAATATCCTCCAGCTCTTATAAAAAAAGATTTAGGAAAACTGTCTGGAACCAACATCATATTTAGTTATATTTAAATAGGTTTGATGGCTAATTGTTGAATTAATTTTTAAAATTATAGAGGCTTCCAAGAAATTTGTTCCATTAATTTTATTTTAAATGCATTTTTGACTGCAGAATACTTTGTCCTGATGAAAGCAGCATCCTGCCATTGCAACCCAAGCCCCGCCCCTCTTGTATATGTATTGTGACATCACCGCATGTCTCAAAGAAGTGGAGCTTGGAGCAGGATGGCATGACCCTGCTTTCATCATTTTGATTAAAGTAACTGGAACCTGCAGGACATCTATAGACCTACCTCCTATTTTCTAGATTATTTCTTCTCTCTGTGTATGTATTTATTCTGTAAGAATAGTTTACAATCAGAGTGATACTTCCTGTGCATGTCAGTTCTTCCCTAATCAAAGCCCACACCCTGCCTGCTTACAGAAGATGCCAGCACTCTTTTCTGATGTATCTCCTGAAGAACTATTTCACTATAAAGTGTGAATATTTATTCTCAACATAAGTATATTAAGACACAAAGATACTCCTAACCATAATTGCAATTGCACCAACCTATTAATTGCACACAAACTTGAGAAGAGCCTCCAAAGTATTTTTATATTATTTATCATGAAACTGAATGCTGGAATCACAATATTTTGAATAAGTGAGAGGCATGCAGTTAATCTTTAGATATGCATTGTCACCATGCTTTTCATGATTAAGATTGTTTCATCTTTGGCACAAGAATTTTAAAGGTTGGGGGACTGCAAAAAATTTGGGGTGGGGGAGTCTTTCTTGAAATATTTTAGCAGTAATAAAGTGCATTCATTTAAACATCTCACTTCCTTTGCTTCATCTCTTTAGTCCAGAAACGTATATATATATTCACAAAATAATATATCTACTTTTAGCCTAGAAATGAAAATGTTAGACTTTTGCAGCATTGTGCTAACTTGCCCATTATTTATGCCAACTTTGGGTGTTATATTGTAAGTTGTATTCCTAGAACTCTTTATAAAAATATTTGAATGCTTAAAAATATATAGATATACTTTCTTTTAATCAGAAATTAAAATTAAGTAATTAAATTAAATTAACAAGTAATTTGTTCAATTTTTATTTTCAAAAGAGATGAAAAATCCTATATTGCCTCTAAACCTCATCAGGCTTTTATGACTAATCACAGTGCTGCATGCATTGAAATACATTTTCTAATTTGTGTTGTATTTCATTATTTGCTGTCATTGGTTTTACACTAGAGTAAGGTAAGTAATTTCATTACTGCAATATCAGTGCAGCCATATCTTTGCCATTGTCAGTTCATTCACTTCACTAATCCTGATATTGTCATTTGAAGCTGAAATCAATCAGCTTCAGCTGTATCTTCAAACATGGGGCTCTGAAAGTCTTACCTGATGGGTATCATGGTGCTGTTTGAGGTTCTTGATACCTGCAAGGCAGGTGATTGGAATTTTGCAATATGTACTGAAGACTGTTGGGTTGAATCTGTCCCACATGTAAATGTTTACAGAAATTCAAAAGGAAAACACGGGAATTTTCAGAGTCAAGCACAGAGAGCAATAGGAAGTCAATTGCATCAGATAAATGATTTCAAAACTGTTGTACATCATAGCAATAGACACCTTCTGACCGACCTCCTCTGGGTTGGGAAGCTAACCAGGGTCAGGCCTAGGAGACCACCAGGGGAATTCTAGTGTTGTAGGTTAGAACCAAAAGAACATCCCAGAGGAAGGCAATGGCACACCAATTCCATACTATTTCCAAAAAGACTGACTCCATGGACACCACCACGCTCAACTTGAGGGCGTTGTAATGGTTTCTTTACATGTTGCCCACATAAAGAGCACTCTAAATCTAGCATGGGATATTAAATCCAGACTGGATTGTATCCAGTCTTACAGAAGCCCATTTCAAATAATGTTAGGAGATAAGATTTTTGTGGAGGGAATATTTGCCCACCTTTCTCAAAAGCCTGAGCTTGACCCCATCAGATTACTGGTATAAAGAGAGAGAGATCAGTACCCCGCCATCCTCTCCAGCATAGACAAATGCAGTTCTTGCACACAGAGGCCCATCACTCCCTCCTTCACTATAGACCGCTAATCTTCGTGCCCAGAGAGCGATGGAGCTGCACTTGCAGTTGCCCCATACGGAGCACCTGAAGTGACACATTTACGGCTTTGACTTCCCTACACCTTCCCTGAAGGAGAAGAGGCAGAAGAGTAACCATGCTAGCAGGGACTGGAGAAGGAACATCTGCAAGGATCCTTGGTCATACAGAAGCTTTAAGGAAGGTGCTCTGACTCAGAGGCTGGAGTTGCCAATTCCTCCTCTGTGGATTCAACTGGGAGTGGAGTGATGCTATGTTTCCTGGTAATGCCTTTTGTCTTGCCCTTCGTTAGACCTCCAGGAGGTGCCTGCTCACATAAAGAGGTCCCTGAGTTTAGGAGTCCTGACCGCATGGAAGTCCAACCATGAGCAGCTTTTAGATTCAAAGATTTAGATTTAGGATTTAGGATTTAGATTCATACAAAAGATACCAGGAAGCAGGACCAGTAATATTTGCAGAGCTTGGGCCTGCAATTCAGCCCTTTTCCAGGTAATCTAGTTACATATAATTGTGTGTTCCTCAAACATAATTTGTGTAGATCTCAAAATCTACAGAATTAGCATGGGGTCAGATTTTACTGACTTTTTCAGCTAGCACTAAAATTATCACATTAGTCATCCTGGTCCATGACTGCAATAAAGTTTTACTTTCTTACTTACCTCAGTAATTTTGAAGAGAGGTGGGATGTTTGCAAATGTTAATTAAAATCCCAGATATGGATTAGTTAAAGCAAAAAATTGCTGGATGCTTAAGTTGAAACGATCCCGCAGTGCTTTATCAAGCACGGTCTCTATCCTTCCCTTGCTGAAAAAGCTACCTTGAAACAAGAATGAAATGCTACCTAAAAATATAGGATTCCTGGTACCTCTTTACAGGTAAAAATGATTCCAGAAAGGTGAATTGCTGTAGAAGTGTATCTGAAAATAAAGAGCATGTGGTCTGACAGTGGATTTCATTCCCACTAAGATGCCTCATGGAAGGAAAAAGATGCTTTTGTGCATGAAAGAATATTTTCTCTATAGATTTAGATTGTAATTTTATAGGACAACTTGTACACCACCCCAGTTGGAGTGGTTTAAAATGACAATAAAATCAACAAGTTCAAACTAGCCCCAGCTCCTAAAACCCATAGATAATTCTACAGAGTCACATCAAGTTGACCTCACCATACCATTTACTAAGAGACCCCTAGAATAAGATACTATAGGGAAGGCTGGCAGGGTCGTAGGGAGGAATTTTCCAAAGCAAAGAGGCCATTGCCATAAAGGAGCACCTTGGAAATCTACCCCTTAATCTGAAAAAGTGGAGTCCCCTGAGTGTCTTTTTCATATTTTTATTGTTACCCCTTTTACTAAACTTCGCATAGGAATGTCCAGATAGACCCAGTGAATTATCTGAAGTTACATGGTGCTCTTTTAAGGTTAATCCTAAAGAAGTATCATTTGGGTGACTATCTGGAGCTGCCCATCATTTTGCTGAGTGTTCAAACATAAAAGCAATTTTATTCACTACCCCGTAGTGGTAGGTATGTAGTTAAGCATAGCTTCAATAAATAGTAAACTGTTTTTCTTGGTACAAAGGATCTCTCGTTTCTTCTCTTTTAAAAAGATGCCAGAAAGAAGTTAATCATTATGGCCCCAATCCAGAGAAAATTAATTAGACTGAAATCCAGCAAGAAAATCAAAATATAGCTAAATTGACTCCGTGGTTTCAATGAGATGTAACCACTTTTTCAGAACAGAAGTGGGGTGTTCCATATGTGGACCATTTCATTTTAGGACAAAAGCTAGATGAAATTCAAGTGAGTTGAAATCCTGAACCATTTGCTTAGGGCTGGGAACAGATGCATCCCTTCTATTAGTTGGGGACAGGACAGTCCAGTGATAAATGCCTAGTTGGCATGAGATTGTAAGTTTGTATCTGGATTGTACCACTCTATATTTCAGATGGGTTTCAGTGATTTAATGCTTTTCTGCATTGGGCTAGTCCTGGAATAAGTACAGAGGAGCCCTGAGGTCAATGGAAAATTCATAGGTTAAAGAGAATATTTTCTCTGTTTTCAACATTTTTCAGATCAGTTGGCAAGAGCACATGCCCCCAATCCTTAGCCAAGTTGTATTTGTTGAATGCAACCTGCAAGCCACACCATCTTGGAGATAGCCAATAGTGATCCTGTGATTGGTATTGAGATAAAGGCCCATCAAAATAATGGAATTAATTCTGATCCTCTCCTTGGTCTCCTGGTTTGCCCATTCTGCTTGTCCAATGGAGACAATTCAAGCTGCTGAGGAGAGGCTGGTTCTAATAAATAGATGTTGATTTTCAGTTTACAAATACTCCTAACGTTTGCTAATGAACTGGGTAAAAAAGATGTCTGAAAGGGGAGGCCTTTGGATGAAGTGTCTCTGAAGACACCCTGTGGGATCTGTCAATAGAGAACAAATTATTCTACAGTAAGGAAGGAGTAGGTCTTAATCTGATCCCAGACCGTCTTTCGTTTATTCTCTAAGGAGTTAATGCCATTTTGTGTTGTAGCGTAAAATAAAAGAGTGCATTGTACACAACCGGGTAGAATGGTGAAATCTGATTACTTAACATGGTAACTGCCATGTGAGGGCAGGTTTTACCTACACTTTGGAGAGATCACAAAATTCAGCCTTTCCATTTATAGAATTATTGGCCACTCAGAAGCAGTGCTAGGCTACCATCTAGAGGACAAAGGGATGCATTGCCACACAAAGGAATTAACTTTTAAAAATATCTTGCTACCGTTCTTTTAGCAAGTACTAAATGTTGTTGATTTGATATCTACCCAAGCCATCCCCAGGCACCCAAATGAATACACTTGAGATTTATAAAAATTGGATGCATACGAATAATGTAAAAGTGCTTCAGGCATTGTAGCCACCACTAACTGAGTTTAGAATTTATCTACTTAAGTAAGCTGCGAACATCAACTATACTACAAGGCTCCAGTACTGCAATTAATCAATTTGTGTTGCTCAGGAATCAAACAAAGTTATAGCATAAAAGTAAGCAGCTTTCTGTTTGGCATTATTCTTTACCGGTTATATATTTAGCACTCTAGTGTGTTTTGTGTACCCAGTATTTCATTCTCTCTTTAGTAACTTGATTTATTCCCTAGTATGTTTCAACCAAGGTGTGTATGTATGTGTAGATAGATAGATAGATAGATAGATAGATAGATAGATAGATAGATAGATAGATAGATAGATGATAGATAGATATGTACAGTATATATGAATTTGCAATCATTGGATCTAAGGTCAGTCAGTATATAATTAATGAAAAGCTTTTACTTCGTTTCTGAAATGAATTGCAGTGTAATCACAGCAAAGGTTAATTACCATGCAGCATATTTAAATTTCAAGGAACTGGCTTGGTTAACTTTAGCACAAAGAACTTAAGTGATAGGAGTCAAGGCAGGCCAACTGGTTCTGAAGTGCTCTGTGCAATTTGAAATATTTGATAGCGTATAGACCCAATAAAGGGGTAAATAAATAATAAAAAGAATGGTAGAACTGTATATGAAGGTAACCAATCACAAGGCAATGTTCGTGTTGGTGCAAGGGTGCGGTCTTCAGGTTTTGTATTTGAACTCCAACTCACAGATGAAAGCAAGTGACGTTTTTCTCTTCCATCCTCTTTCCATTGAACAGCACTCGCAAACAAAATTACATGATGAATTTTTCACGGCAACATGGGCTCAGGCATTTCTACAACAGAAGACGAAGGTCACTTAGGCGATTCCCGTGAAGAACAAGACATTCTTTCCTTTCTTTTCCTTTCCCAGCCTGTGATGTATTGCTTTTCATTCTCCTCAATAGACCACTGCAATTTGATTTATGAGGACTTTTTTTTCCCTCCTTGAGGTATATTTTGAAAGCCTCCATCAAGACAAAAAGTTACACCCTGTTTTTTCACACTGTGATCTCATGGGAAGTGACTTATTTTCTCATAGGTAAATGTTTTGAATGTTGTTGTGTCTGTGAAAAATTGTGATCTGTTGTAATACCAGTTACAGTGGCAGTATTGGAAGTAAGCAGCTGTTTTTAACAGGAGAAAAAACAAACATGTAAGCACAAAAGACGTAATATGTTATGTCAGAAACTACAATATTAAGTACAATTAAGTATTTAAATGCACTGTATTTTGGCTCTGTATCATACTTTATATGATTAAGTTATTCTTGTTCTCTTTGTATCATCTTCTGCGACTTGACATGATGGCACTGCATTAACATTATAGCAATTGGCAGAGACATCTGCACGACTTAAAGTTCAATCCTATACGTAAAGCAAACAAACACCTAACCAAAAAGGTAATTTCAGAAGTCATTGTACAAGACCGTGATGTCCTTCATTCTTTCTCTTTGTCTACCTGTTAATCATTGTTTTGCGGGCAAGAAATGCTTTGGGTAGCCCACTTCCAAACAGAAACTCCTATTTCCTTGTTGAAAAGTACAACCATTCTCTGTGGATGATTTACTTACAGTAGCTGCCATGTGCTCTCTGTAGTAATGGAGTGATTTGTAAACAGTGAACGTTTCTTTGCGTTTCTTTGTGGTTTGTTTCTTTTGGGGGTCATCCTGTATCTTGGATACTGTTGTACCTCCACCAGCAACACAATAATGACTCTACGACCCTTGACTGTCTGTAAATTTTCACTCTACAACGAACCAACTAAAATTCAATGCTTCAATAAAGATGTCAACGAATTATTTATGTGGCATTCCTTTTTCCCCACAATTCTACCAAAGAGGATGAGTTGAATCTGCTTCTGATAAAAATCTGACCTTTGCAGCTGTATGCTGACAAGGAAATTTGCATTAGGCAAAGAAGGGAAAAGCTCACGTTCCACAAAATGGTAATATGAGCAAGATGCTGGGGCCGAAAAACGTGGTGGCCCCACGTGTGATACTTTTTCCCACAAGCAAATAGATTTGTGGGACCCCTTCAGAAGTTCTTGACCCATCCAGCTAACCTAGAAAGCTTGGTGTGGTGAAACTGGGAGAGCTTCTATAGATACAGATCATAAACACTTTACTTAAGAGGCATCACTCTCGTATTTATATAGTACTCACGTGGGGGAGGAACACACCCCAGTATCTCTTGATTTGCCTAGCTTCTCAGCAGAGTGGAGGTGAATTTCCTCTCTGCAGTTCCTCAGCATGGAGAAAAATGGGCTATACCAGCACAGTTTGTAGCATTACAATGTCTGTTTGTTTGTTTTCTATTTATTTATTTATTTTTATTTATTAATCAAATCTAGCCACCTCCCATCTCCCCCAAACGAGGGACTCTGGGTGGTTTAGAATAAAATCAAGCACAAAATATAAACATTAAAATCTCATAAAAACAGTTATTATAAAATAGAGTAAATAAATAGAATCCAAGAAAGGTATAAAATCCAGGCTGGTGGGAGGGACTCTAGGGTGCGAGCCACCCCCAAGGATGATTATTCACTTTCCCACCCCAGGCAAGACAGCAGAACCAGGTCTTCAGGGCCTTCCGGAAGGTCAGGAGTGAGGGGGCCTGCCTCACCTCCAGGGGCAAGATGTTCCAGAGGGTGGGGGCCACTACAGAGAAGGCCCGTTTCCTGGACCCTGCCACATGAAATTCTCTTATGGATGGGGTCCGCAACATGCCCTCTCTGGATGATCAGGTGGGGCGGGCCGATGTAATAGGGATGAGGCGGTCCCTCAGATATCCTGGTCCCATGCCATGTAGGGCTTTAAAGGTGATAACCAACACCTTGAATTGGACCCGGAAGCAAACTGGCACCCAGTGCAGCTCACACAGCAACGGTGTTATACGTGCCAACCTAGGGGCACCAAAAATAGCCCGCGCGGCTGCATTCTGGACCAGCTGAAGCTTCTGGATACTCTTCAAGGGTAGCCCCATGTAGAGCGCATTGCAGTAGTCTATATGGGAGATAACCAGGGCATGAGTGACTGTTCGGAGGGCTTCTCGATCCAGGAACATCTATCCCACCTTTATTATTTTTACAAATAACTCAAGGTGGTGAACATACCAAATAGTCCTTCCTCCTCCTATTTTCCCTGCAACAACAACCCTGTGAGGTAAGTTGGGCTGAGAGAGAGTGAATGGCCCAAGGTCACTCAGCCGGCCTTCATGCCTAAGACTGGCTATTAGAATGCATTTAATGTTTGACCACGTACACTAAGAGCAGTAGAGAAGAATTTAGTGACTTTCATTGCAACATCTGAGGATTAATCTGATTGTCAATCAATTACATAAACTTTCTCCCTTTTACCATTAAATTTGTTTAGAAATTACTAGGTATGAGCAGCAGAAACTGAGATGAAAGAGCAAATGCAGCAGGATATGACTCTATTTCCTCTTTTATGTTTAGATGACTACTAAGCACTATTCATTAGAGAACACACTGCTTGTCAAGTCAGTGTTTCCAAATGACAGTGCTGACTTAAAAGAACTTGATGTTGTAGTCTATCAGAAAAAAAGCTGCTGAGAAATTTGTCTTCCTGTGAACCAAGAAGATTGTAAGGATTGCCTATTCTAAACACCATCAGACTCATAAGCAGGATCACAAAGATATCTGATTTATTAAAGAATAGTATACAGGTTCACAAAGAAAGCTGAGAATGGGAAAAGCGCGCCAAATGCAAACTAAAAAACCCTCGGTACAGACAAGATCCCTCCCCCTGTAGAATCTTCCCAGGCTCACAATCCCAGGTGCTCCTAACGGCTTCTGATGGTCCGCGGGAAAAGTCCTTGAACAGAGCACATAACCCAAACACATTCCATTGAAATGAACATAGATACAGAGCTTGGCACAAGGTTTCACAGCAGCTCCCTCCCAACAGAAACGCACATCAGCACCATGGCATGCGAAACGTTACGATGTACAGTGCACATTGAAACAGTGAACATGACATACTGCCCCCCAAAAGAAAGAAAGCATTAAGCGGAAGGTTTTAACGGGTAAGCCAAATGGAAACGGTTAACTAAATCAGGAGCATTAACGTGGTGAGCAGGCACCCATTCAGGATGAGGAAAGTGTTTCCAGCAGATCAGGTACTGGAGGGTGCCCCGAAGCTTGCAAGAATCAACGACCTCCTTGACTTCAAAGTGCTGTTGCCCGTCAATCATCATCGGAGCAGGAGGAGGAGGTTGGGGGTGCCAGCGGGAAGAGTGGTGGACAGGCTTGAGCAGGCTGCAATAGAAAACAGGGTGCAAACATTTCAAATTGTGAGGCAGGTCCAACTTAACAGTAACTGGATTGATAAGACCAACAATAGGAAAAGGACCAATGAACTTGGGAGCAAGCTTTTTCGAGGGCTGTGGGGACTTGATGAATTTGGTAGAAAGATAAACCTGATCCCCAATTTTGAAATCGTGTTGCAAAGAACGATGTTTATCGGCTTGAAACTTGTAAGCAGCCTGGGCATCAGCCAAAGCCTGTTGAATCACCAGCCAGGAATCAGCTAGCTTAACAGCCCAGTCAGAGGCAGAACAGGACTGGGGAGGAATTTGTGGCAGCTCAGGGATGGGAACAAAGTCGTGACCAGAAACCACACAAAAAGGGGTTTGCCCGGTGCTCTGATGGACAGCATTGTTGTAAGCCACCTTAGCAAAGGACAACAAGTCCACCCAATTGTCCTGATGGTAATTTATGTATGCTCTAAGGAATTGTTCAAGGGCAGAGTTCAAAACCTCCATAGATCCATCAGTCTCAGGATGCGACAATGTGGACAACGCCTGTTTGGTGCTAATCAATTTTTAAAATGATTTCCAAAACTGGGAAGTGAACTGTGTCCCGTGGTTGCTGACCAAATGAGAGGGGCTACCGTGGAGACGGTAGATGTGGATGAGAAATAGGCGGGCCAATTGCGGGGCTGATGGGATGGACGCACATGGAATGAAATGGGCTTGTTTGGAGAAAAAAATCTTTTACAACCCAAATGACAGTTTTCTTCTGACTGGGGGCAAGTCCACAATAAAATCCATAGAAATCTCATCCCAGGGACGGGATGGGCTGGCCACTGGCTGCAGAAGCCCCTGTGGTTTACCCCCTTTTCGCTTTGATATGGCACAAACAGGACAGGAAGCAACACAGTCCTTTAAATCACGCCTTAAGGTTGGCCACCAAAATTGACGATGAACCAAATGTAAGGTTTTGACAAAACCAAAGTGTCCAGCAAGTTTGTCATCATGGGAACGCTGCAAAACCTCAGCCCTTAAAGTTTCAGGCACATAAAGGCGGTGTTCCACCCATGCCAGACTGTTTTCAAAAGAAACATTGTCTCTATTAGCTAGCAACCAAGTGTCAGATTTCAGTGCCTGGAGAAAGTCCTTCTGTAACTGACAAGGAACTTGCATTTTCCGCTTCCCAGACGGGGCTGGGGGTGGGGTTGCCTGTACACGGGTCTGGCTCTGGGTGACGGCAACCAAGCCCACTTGTGGTTCAGTGAGAACAGTCCCAACTATATCTGCCACGTGCTCAGAGTCCTGAGGTAAACGTGACAAAGCATCAGCCAGAAAGTTTTTCTTTCCCAGAATAAATTTTAACTGGAAGTTAAAGCGACTGAAAAATTGAGCCCAGCAAATTTGTTCAGGGCTGGGACGCCGGGGGGTGCGGAGGGCTTCCAAATTCCTGTGATCTGTCCAAACCTCAAAAGGGCATTTAGCGCCTTCCAGGAGGTGACGCCAGTCTTCCAAAGTGGCTTTTACAGCAAAAGCCTCTTTCTCCCAAACATGCCACCGGCGCTCAGTTTCAGAAAATTTTCTGGACAAATAAGCGCAGGGTTTCAAATGATTTTCAGAATCTCTCTGTAACAATATAGCCCCAATTGAGGAGTCAGAAGCATCAACTTGGACCACAAAGGGGCATTCAGGATCAGGGTGCTGTAAAATAAGCTCAGCAGTGAAGAGGGTTTTTAACTTCTCGAATGCTGCCTGGCATTCAGGTGTCCAATTCAGCACTGCCCCAGGGTTTTTTACCTTGCGTGTCTCTCCCAGACCCTTGGTACGTAGCAAGTCAGTAAGGGGCAAAGCAATCTCAGCAAATCCCTGGATAAACTGCCGATAATAATTACTTAACCCTAGGAAACTTTGCAATTGCCTCCGGGTGCGGGGACGTTCCCAACTTAAAATTGCCTGAATTTTTTCAGGGTCCATCTCAATGCCTTTGTCAGATACCCTATAGCCTAGATAGTCAAGTTGGGTTTTGTGAAATTCACATTTGGAAAGCTTGGCATAAAGCTTGGCATCTCTAAGCTTACTTAACACTTGTTTGAGAAGGCGTTCGTGTTCCTCCTCAGTTTCAGTGTAAATGAGCACATCATCTAAATAAACCAGGACCCCTTTAAACAAATGATCATGTAATACTTCATTAATCAATTGCATGAAGACTCCGTGTGCCCCTGCTAACCCAAAAGGGAGGACTTTGTACTGAAATGAACCCAATGGGCAATTAAAAGCAGTTTTCCACTCGTCTCCAGCTCGTATGCGGATGCGAAAATAGGCTTCACGAAGGTCGAGCTTGGAGAAAATCTTGCCCTTTGACAGATGGGCTAACATATCTTTCATTAGTGGTAGAGGGTATTTGTTGCAGATCGAGATGGAATTTAACCCCTGATAGTCTGTACAGAGTTTAAGCGTGCCATCTTTCTTTTCCCGGAAAAGCACAGGGGCCCCAACTGGGGAATTTGCAGGTTCAATAAACCCCCTTGACAGATTTTTGTCGATAAAGTCCTGTAATGCCCCAAGCTCCTTCTGAGTCATTGGATAAATTTGTGGCTTGGGCAATTGAGTGTTAGGAACCAACTCTATGGCACAATGAGTTTTCCGATGGGGGGGTAGCTGATCTGCTTCCATTTCTCCAAAAACGTCTGCAAAATCTTGGTATCGATCGGGCAAGCCTTCTAAATGTGCCAAACTAGGGCGCAGCGTGGCAATTGCAGCCCTTCCAACCCCTGTGCTTGAACCCCTCTCCACGGTAGGGGCTTGGTAAAACCCACCCTTAAAAGTCAGAGTTCTGTGTTCCCAATTTATATGGGGGCTTTGATAGGTCAACCAGGGAATTCCCAGAATTACCAAAGGGTTGCCAACAGGTGCTACTATAAATTTTAAAGTCTCACGGTGGCTGCCCATTTGCATTGTGACAGTTCCAGTGAAATGGGTTGCCGCCGCCCCCCCGCCCCCCCCGCTGAACCATCCAACTGTGTGAAGATCAAAGGCTGCTGGAGGGGAAAGCTAGGCAGGTCCAAAGCAGCAACCAGATCAGGGTGAATCAGACACCTGGAACACCCAAAGTCAACTAAAGCCCAGACCTCTGTAGTCGTTGTGCAGGAGCCCAATTTCACTTTCACTGCTAGAGTGGGACAGTCAGCACTCACCATAGCATCCTCACACCCATCCTCCTCCACCTGCCCGCAGGCACTTTTCATGGCAGGTGGCTGGCGTTTCCCGCCGGCTCCTTAGAGTCATCTTCAGCCTCTCCCAAGAAGTAGAGTACTTATTCAGCATCAGCTGCCCCCTTGGCTGCTGTCATCTGCCGCGATGGGGGTGGCGATTTGGCCGGCAGTTTGCCCGCTCGGTCTCCAGCCTTGGCTTTTGGGCAATCAGCTGCTCAGTGCCATTCCTTTCTGCATCGGAGACACTGACCCGTCACATAGCGCCGATATCTCTCCTCTTCCCAGGCTTTATAGCCTGGCCGGGTAGCAGTTGCGGCACTTTGGGGTCCCCTCCTGGTGGCTGGTGGTTTTTCAGGTCGTTTGGTTTGCATGTAGGTATGCTGGGCATGCTCAGCCTTGCTGGCCAGACAGATCCATTCGTACAATGTCTTTGGGTCGTCTCTACACAACGCCCACCACAGGACATCCCTGTTGAGTCCCTCTTTAAACCCTTCTATTAAAGTTGACTGAGACCAGTTGGGGATTTTCCCAGCTAAAGCCTTAAACTCCAGGGCATAATCAGCTACAGACAGTTGGCCCTGGGTAAGATCCTTCAGTGCCTTTTTAGCCCTCCCTCGCGCGTTAGGCTGTCTCCCTTCTGATACCGTGGTAGATTCTACGTTTGGGGTCAGCGGGAACCGATACTTCCAGGACACCTGGGACGTCCCTGGCTGGGGTTCTCCCATTTCATCCCAGGTGATCAACTCTGCGGGCGATTCGCTGGGTGCCGGTTGCTCTGGTGCTCTCCCATCTTCGGATTCCTCTCCCTCAGGGCTGGAACTCAAATCCTGCCATGAACCTGAAGGTTCTGGGGTGAGGCTCAGTTCTCCACTCCTGACCGTTGACTCGGGCATCAAGCCAGTCGGCTCCTCGAGTCTCCCGGTCGTGGGTTTGGATTTGGCCATCGTTAACTGTTTTCCCTCACAAGAAACTAATCTTGGTAGGAGCTAATGGTACAACTTTGGTGATTCTCAGCTTTATGTAATGATTGCCTATTCTAAACACCATCAGACTCATAAGCAGGATCACAAAGATATCTGATTTATTAAAGAATAGTATACAGGTTCAGAAAGAAAGCTGAGAAAGGAAAAAGCGTGCCAAATGCAAACTAAAAAACCCTCGGTACAAACGAGATCCCTCCCCCCGTAGAATCTTCCCAGGCTCACAATCCCAGGTGCTCCTAATGGCTTCTGATGGTCCGCAGGAAAGGTCCTTGAGCAGATCACATAACCCAAACACATTCCATTGAAATGAACATAGACACAGAGCTTGGCACAAGGTTTCACAGCAGCTCCCTCCCACCAGAAACGCGCGTCAGCACCATGGCATGTGAAATGTTACGATGTACAGTGCACATTGAAACAGTGAACATGACAAAGATTTCCTGTTTTCATTGTGGTGATACAGATGACACCAGTGGCTCCAGAAATATATTATCTGTATCTGAAGCACTATAAAGTGTACATATCTTACCTGCTGATTTTATAAATTGGAGGTAGGAAGGAAGGAAGAAGTAGAAACTTATTATTCAGCTGAACCTTTGAGGGTATCCTGTGTGGCAATGACATAGTGCAGTAGGGTATAAATGATCATAAAATAGTTTGATAGAATTATGAATGTGCAATTGCCAAGCAGGAAACAGTCTTCTATTTGTTTTGATTAAAGATGGGTCAGGCACACATTGCTTAAGGAGGCTGCATTTGACCCCATCAAAGTCCCGCCCCTTTTGTACACATGTACAAAAGGGGCGGGGTGCCAAGCACAATGCTGTGCCTGCCATCTTGTAGATTTTGATTCCCCGCCCCCAGAGACACCCCTGCTTGTCACCACACAATGTAAATGCTGTGAAGATCTCATCACAATCTTAGAACTTTCTTACAAAAACATAAGTATATGTGAGACAGAATTATGAGGTTCACAACTAGTGTTCTGGTCTTATTTATTTATTTATCAAATTTTATCACCACCCGTCTCCCTCCCAAGGATTCCATAACTCTATTATAGAGTTCTACAGGTAGTCCTCAGTTAACAATGGCAATTGGGACTGGAATTGCCATTGCTAAGCGATGCAGTCATAAAGCGCAACCTCACATGACTGTGCTGCTTACCAACGGTACTTCTGGCACTCCCAGTTGCCGTCATTAAGCAAATCACCATGGGTTGTTAAGTGAGGATGTCACATGATCGCCATTTGCGACCTGCCGGCTTCCCCATTGACTTTGCTAATAGGAAGCCGGCAAAAGTTGCAAATGGTAACCACGGGGATGCTGCCACAGCCAGAACTCCAAGGACTGGTCGTAGGTACCACTCGTTCAGCACCATTGCAAGTTTGGTCACCAAACGAGTGGTTGTTAAGCAAGGACCCCCTGTATTTATTATAGAGCAAAATTCAGAATCCTATTACTGTATTGTTAGAAGAGCTGGGAAGTTCAGCATGGTTGCTGAACTGTGCCAATACAAGCTTGTCCTGTACATGGGTTAGTGTCTCAGCAATAGCTGGCTGGGGAATTCTGGGAGTTGAAGTCCACACATCTTCAAGCTGTCAAGGTTGAGAAATACTAACTTAGACATTTCCACACCCTCACGTGTGATATTTACGCAAGTGTAAATTGTGTACATTTAAAAACCAAATGCAGATGACCAAAAAAGAAGGATTCCTCAATGAACTTTTAAATCTGTTTTCCATACTTAAACATCCATAATTTTAGATTGTTCCCATCTTGGGGAACTGGTTTTATGGACCGAGTAGGTTTATTCCCCATTTTATACCAAGATTTAGAGAATGTGCTATAGTGTTTTGCCTAATATAAAGAAAAATAGCTCTAGTTTCAGAAAAATAAGCAGCATTTCTTGGTTTGGTTTTACTTGCAGATCAGCAAAACCGAATACACATACTGTGGATTTGACCTTACAGATAAGCATATAACACACTTATCCAATGTATTTTTTATAACATTAATCTCCTTAAACTGCCAGTTCTTTCAGGGAAGGAGAGAGTCTTCTAAAAATGACTTCAAAAATAATTTAAATTCACTCCTAACAGAATCTCAGAAGTACATGAAACATCATCCAGTGTATTTAATATAAACATTACCCTCCTTGAACTTTCATTTTTTTCATTGGGGTAGAGGAATAGGCCTCCTGAAAAAAATGACTTTTAAATTCATTCCTATCAGAATCTCAGTAGTAGGTGAAATATCATGCAGTATGTTTAATATAAACATTATTTTCCTTGAACACAGAGTTGTTTCATTTGGGTGGGAGGATAGATCTCCTGAAAAAATGACTTTAAAAATCATTTACATTCCTTCCTATCGGAATCTCAATAAGACATCAAATACTATGCAGTTACAAATGCCTTAAACCTATGGGGTTTTTTTCACTCTGGGTCATATTGTTGACCAATGGGTATATATGATACCCTTGTTCTGAATTTTGCTATCATGAATAAAAAGAGTCAGAAAACATTTTGCTCTTAAAAACTAATTATTATAAAAATAATAAATCTAGCTATTATGGGTGGAACAGAAAAATGGTTTTGGCCATTAGTGAAAATATTTAGTTTTTTTCTGCTAATGCAGGACATATGTAGGCTGTATCACAAACTATTTTTGCATCTACTTTAGTTTAGCTATTTCTGATACCATGCTTGTGTAACCTAGATGGCCTGGATTCAGCAAAGTAGTTGCCCACCACTCTCTGAATTAGTAAGATAACAATGGGTGTATTTTCCTGAAGTATGAGATAGAGTGTGACTATTAAGCCAACTCTCAGCATCTTTTACCACTGCCCATGCTGGCTGGGAAATTAATTTACAATATTAGGAGAGCTGCAAACTCCTAACTCCTGGTTGAAACCTAACTCCTAGGTCTGAACCACATGTTGAACTTGGGAAATCTCATTTTCTGTCATGCAAAGCCTGTAATTAAATCTCCTTAGCACTTGGATTTTCAGAACTACACTGAGCAGCTTATTTTTCACATGCAAATGTTGTACTTTTATGTATGAGTAATACAGTGGTTCTCAAAGTGTGGTCCATGGATGTTCACCAGGTGGTCTGCTGTCGTCTCCCCACATTCATGAGGTAGAGCCTGCCTATTATCTCAGCCCTACCCCCCCCCACCCCCCACCCAGCACATCAACTGACAAGAGCTGACTTGCTCCCTCATGGTTGAGGGAGATTGAGGCATTCATGCCAACAGGTGGTTTGCAAGATGGGATCAGTGATTAAAAACTGGCTTATTGATGCGTACAAGAGATAATACAAGTAACAGCATGAGTACTAAAATTCAGAAACTCAACAACAGCCAACAGACCTCAAATGCAATTACCGACTATGAGTTCACACGTGCTGCATTAAATGAAATTGTGATCTTGCATAAGAATAGAAACTATGATGATGAATATCTAAAAAAGGAATTTCATGGGGCTGAAGATCCAGATGCCCCAGCTCTTCAGTATTCAGAATGTTCTAGCAAAGAACATTTTTGACCAGCAAGTTTGTGCTAAAATTGTTATTATGGCACAGGACATATAAAATACATAAAAGCTGTTGGGAGTTGGGCAGTATAAAATAAATAAAACAATTCAATAAATGCTTAAATTTAGACATTAAACTTTTTAATATAAAATTTAGTTTTAAAAGGTCTTTAAAAATGAGGGGATGGGAACACATACACAGAGGCAACCCCATTCACCAACAAAATGTGAACTCTCATGTTCTTAAAGGTAAAGGTAAAGGTTTCCCTTGACATTAAGTCCAGTTGTGTCCGACTCTAGGGGGCGGTGCTCATCTCCGTTTCAAAGCCGAAGAGCTGGCGTTTGTCCATAGACACTTCCGTGGTCATGTGGCCAGCATGACTACACAGAACGCCGTTACCTGCCCGCCAAAGCGGTACCTATTAATCTACTCACATTTGCATGTTTTCGAACTGCTAGGTTGGCAGGAGCTGGGACTAGCAACAGGAGCTCACCCCGTCACGCGGATTCGAACCGCTGACCTTCCGATCAGCAAGCTCAGCAGCTCAGCGGTTTAACCCGCATGTTCTTAGAAACTAAAATATAAAAAGGGAGCATTTGTTTAACTGGATGATCTCTGCATTCCCTGAATATTTATATACTGGTCCACTATTGCAGAAAGTTCAGAAATACTGGTATAAATTATAAAGCATGTTTTACAAGCACATATTAAAATATGTGAATTAAGCCCCTGGGATAAGTATCTTTACCAGGGAGTAAAGCAGATGATACTTGCTGGGCCCACCGAGTGAACATACCTAAGATTGGAATGTTTCTGTTGTATATTCCTCAAAAATATGATCTCCAAGGTTGAAAACCTCCAAAAATGGGCAGAAATGCCTACAGGTTATCCAGCCCTAATTAGAAACAAGCTATCTGAAGAACGATGGAAGAGTTAAGGTATGTAGGGAACACAAACCACACGACGTGCATGGCCTTGCATTATTTGTATATGGGCCCCTTGTCACAAGCCAAAGGTCCCTTCCAGAACACAGTGAAGCAGTCAGAGAAATGTTAGTTTGCTCCAAACTCGCATTTTGCACTGGAAGATATGCCCACTTCCAAGTCCTGTTTCTTGGTCCGGCGCTACACCTTCTTTGTAGCCACATTCAGCCCTAACTTCAACTCCAGGGAATTCTGGAGAACCATTAATCTGGTGGAAGTGGTGAATTACTGAGCAACAGTTTTGCTAAGAGATGCTTTTGTGGTATGAAGCCTACAAAGAAATATTGCCAATAAAGAAGATATTATATGGTAAAATAGGCATTGTAGGAGGATAGCTGTGTTAGTCTATGGTACTAAAATCAGGGTTTCTCAACCTGGGCCACTTTAAGATGTGTGGACTGCAACTCCCAGAATTCCCCAGCCAGCAACACTGGCTGGGGAATTCTGGGAGATGCAGTCCACACATCTTAAAGTGGCCCAGGTTGAGAAACCTTCTGGTAAATCATCAGGAGGAGTCTGGCAGCACTTTTTCTGCCTAGCAAATTTTATTAAAAGGAGTTCATCACTTTCTATAGGTCATGGAGGATAACCTTGCTCATTATTCACCTGTTGCACTTTAAGGATGTTTATCTGGGCACACCTTCAGCCAAGCAGAGAAACCTTTCCGGTTCCTTCGAAAGGAACCATTTCTAAGGCCAAGCGCTAATTCTCAAGGGCTGCTTTGGTCTCAATCCGGAGCGGCATTTCAAGCCCTCGATCAGCATGCCACTGCCACTCCACCGAATTTTTTTTTCCCTCCAATTTTAGAATTTTGTTCTTTTTGTTCTTCCCTCCAATTTTAAAATTTCGTTCCTTTTCGGAGACCAGCCGGCGCTCAAACCAGAAAGGAAGGAGGGGGGGGAAACGCCCCGGGGGGCAGCGATGCCTTCGGAGCCCCGACTCCGCATCCAAGGGCGAACTACCACTCCCGGCAGCCTTTGCGCCGAGGCGGGCGCGGTCCGCACCCCACCCCCGCCCGCAGTTCCCACTTTTGGGCTCACGGGTTCCGGAGGGAGGAGCCTCCCCGCGGAGGAGGCGGGAGAAGAGCCTCCCCGGCTGGGTTCTGGTGCGGGAGCGGCGGAGCGTGGCCGCGGCGGCTTCTTCCTCAGCGCCCGGGCGTCCAGGCCGAGAGGAGGCGGCGCGGGTGAGCAGCGCGTGGCCGGCCGGGCTGGAGCGAGCGCGCGCGCGGGCCGTGCGCGGGGGCTCCGCACCGCCTTGGCCCCTGGCACGGCATGGCACGGCATGGCAGGGCACGGCAGCGCGGCTCGAGGGCAGCCGGCCGCTTCCTTCTCCCCTCGCCGGGAAGAAAGCGGGATGGAGGGATGCCTTTCGGGCTCGGGTGGCGGGTCTTGGCTAGCGCGGCGAGGCAGAGAAAGAAGGACCAGCCCGCTTGGTCCCTGCCTAGGGAGAGGACCGCCTGGCGCGCTGCTTCCTCTGGCGGCGCAGCGGTCGGGGATCCAGTCCGGCCCCTGCGGAGCGCGCGGTCCTTGCCCTCCCTGGCTGCAGGGCAGTGTCAGCCCATCAGGCTCCCGGGCTGCGGAGGAGATGGGGGTGGGCGCCGGGGGGGCGGGGAGGACCCTTCGGAGAGGTGGCCGGAGCCGTGGCTGCGGCGAGGGGGGACCCGGTCCGGCGGGCTTCCGAAATCTCCAGCGGAGATGCGTGCCGGGTTGTTGCCGAAGGCGTCAAAAGAGCCCCGGGTTGTTTGACAGCAGCAACAGCCCAGAAAGCAGAGGAAAGATCCTTAACCCAAACTGGACCCCGTTAAGTAAGTTCAGACGTCGGAGGGAACGCGTCGTAACTCTGTTGATACTTGAGCCCCTTCCTCATTCTGCCGGATGGGGTTCCTGAAGGTTTGCCCCCAAATCTGAGTTTAACTGAGCTGACACTTGGAAAAAGAGGTATTTTGGTATTTTAATGCCTTAGAGGGGGTTTTTTTCCTCCTTAAAATGGGTTGTGGACAAATATTATTCTGCCTGCACCAAGTTGTCAGTTTTACAAAGTTGAGCAATGAAGCTAGATTAAGAAATCTCATTCAAGGAGCTATATGGGAGATTCCCTGCCCTCCCATTTCTTCTTACAGTAGTCCTGCGAGCTGGGTTAGCTTAAGTCGGAATTTGGCAAACTTGTTTTTGAAAGTTTTGAAGATTTGGGTCTGGGTTTAATCAGTTAGTATGTTTTATTTTGGCCCCCATCAAAATGCTTTTCTTAAGTGGATCAATTCTCCATGGAGATCTTTCTGTAGCTTCTGCTGGTCACCTGATTTTCCTCTCTATCTCTTCCCTTTAACTGTTTTATAGCTACTTCTTAATTTTTCTTCTCCAGGAGAGAGAAGTTTTCCTGTCTTGCATCACTCATTTGCTCAATCATGCTTTATCAGTAGGATATGTTTTACATTATGTACTCAGATGTATGGAGGATTGCGTGACTGTTAGTCACGAAATGAAAGTTTTCCGTTAGAACCACTGCTTGGCTTAACAGCTATACCTGAAGTCATTAGGTTAGTTTATGGCCGCAATTAGGCTGGGCTCATATGTCGCACAGTGACAGACAAATCCAGCATATTTTACCTTAGTGAGTTGTGCATCCCTCCATTCCTTGGTTCAGTGTACTGTGTGAACTCAGAAATGTGGGATAATTGAGAAACCCCTGGCTCATTTAGTTGTAGATGAGCATGTCTCTCCATACAGTGTATAAAATCTAGGGTAAACCAACAAACAAGAATTCCAGACCGATTTCTTTCTCATTCTTTCTTAAATCCCATCATCACCCCCAACACAACAGATGGTTTCTAAATCTTTCTTTCACGTATCTTACTTTTTCTCTTCTACTTACCAACTTTTTCTAGCAATGTTGCTTCTGCCTCTTTCCTTGTACGTTTATAGTTCTTTGGACACTTCTATATTGTACTCATAAAAGAGCAAAAGAAGTAATGCCTTCTGATGGGACCCAGGAAGCGTGCCTTTGGTCCCGGCGCCCACCCTGTGAAACAGTTTGCCCCCTGAGATTTGGCTTTCTGTGAGGCTCTGAGGGCCTGGCTGATCTCTCTGGTGTTGTGCCGGAGTGTTGGGTGAGTCTGTCTGTAGGGGGCATGGTTGTAAATACTGTAGATTGGTGTCCCCTGCAGTCACTTTGTTTTGTCGTTTTGATTTTTTTTAATGATTGCTTTTAACTTGCTTGTACGCCACCAAGAATGCCAAATTCTTAACATTCTGCGTTTTTAGTAGTTGTGTCAAAGCCTCTTCATATAATAGAAAATTTATTTCAGCTGTGAATAGATCTGGCCGGGTAGATGAATGCTTGAGCACCCACATTTTTCAGGTATAAACATGAAAACATGTGCTTATAGCAGGGAACTCTCTGCTGGACATCTTGGTATCAAATCAGAATTGGCTTTATAAGCAGTAAATTACAGCGTGCATGCTTACAGTATCAGCAGCTTCCAGCAAACCCCCCTACAGAGTAACTATACGGCTATAAAATCTTGCAGAGAGTTATCCCTGTGCATCCCCAAACACGTCATTTCAAAACTTATGTATAAACTTGTCAGAGGAAACTTGATGTACCATAAATTGGTACTTCATGTGCTATAACATTTGAATCTATCATCTTTCATTTCTGTAGATGTAGGGCAGGAGTTACCTGAGAGCACAGTGCTTATCAGGTAAGCAGCCTTCCTTAAGCTGGTATCACTGAGATCTGAATTCCCATCTAAGCATGGCCAATAGCTCAGAATTTTCCTGGAGGCACCAGAGTAGACAAGAAGGGAGTTAAATGGAAATGGAAATGGAACTAAATATAAATGGAATGATCCTATTGATAGGATCAGTATAAGAAGGGACTCTTATGTCCTTCTCTGTGTGAGGATGTACCTGTATTGTGCATATGTGACACATAGAAGAAAGAATTTATGTGTTACATAAAGTGGAATTTCAGAAGTATGTTCTGCGTCACTTTTCCCAAGTCCGGTGCCTTCCCAGTATATTGGACTTAAACTTGGTTGATCTTGCAGACAGTTTCGCCTTTGGCCCCTGTAGCTGAAGTTGATGGAAATGAAGTTCAACACATCTGAATGACTTCAGGTTGGGTGGGGAATGATTTCTCTAAGTCAATATTAACTGCAGCAATCTGCATTTTCTATAAAAATTATTCTGGTAGTTATTGGAAAGCTTTTTGAGTTTAGACTTAAACGTTTGGCAGTTTTCATCCAGAGAAAACATGGTGGCATAGCGATAGAAATATTGATCTAAGGGGATATATTTTCTTCTCTTGTTATTGGCAAGTGCTAGGTAACCCCACCTAATTGCACCATTGAATGTACATTGACTTTGGGGTGGCAACAACTTAACTAAAACTTTCACTTGCTTTATGGAAGCTGCCAAGTGAAATGGGTTGGTCAAGTTACTTTTCAAGCCAGGATCAGCCTAAAGAACATTTTGATATGGCCCTTGGTGTTTCTAGAAAGAACAGGAAAGAAACTGGTAAAGAAATTAAATTACATTTTCTTAGAGGGAAGCAGACTGGCCATTTTCGGTAAGAACCAGAGCCGATGGTTATCTAAATGAATCATGGAACATTTGGATGGATTGTAGGATATGGAGTGTTTAATCAACTTGCTATATAAGAATCATGTGATTCAGAAAAGGACATTGGTGACCTTTTCAAACTGTTCTTTGCCCAGAATAAACATACATTCTGCTGATAACATACAGGGACTCCCAGTGACAAATGTTTAATGAAAATAAATCTTTAGAAATGATCCTATGATGACGTTGCACATTAAATAAAGCCAGGAACACCAGATTATTGTAGAGCACTGGCTGATCTGAGATTTCATTTTTCTGTAATATCTCATTGCAGTATCAGGATTGAATTTAGACACTGAGTGGTCTAAGCTGGACTGGAACAGGGAAAATTGATAAAAACAAGATAAACTCATCTTTATTTTCCAATCATTAGTTCATTATGTAGAGAAACTCCTTTTTAAGACTGAGAAAGATGGAATCCTAAGAACTCACGAACTGATTCAGTTTGCAGGCACAATTCTAGTCTTACCTGATGAAATTCTGAAATCCTATTAAGAAAATGATCCAGATCTATTTAAACTTCTCTCTTTATGTACTGTGGTCCACCATCAGTTTCACTAAGATGGTATGTCCTTAGTTTGATCTTAGTTTTAGGTTGACCACTTCTTAAAAGGTGGCTCATTTTTCAATCAAAAGCCTTCCCTCTCTCTTCTTCACCTGTATTTTCAAAGACTTTAGTGCCATAAAAACTGGACAACATGTAAATTCAGGTCTAAAGTGGGGCAGATTTGTCTTCTACTAGAAGTTAGTAAGTTATTTCTTTGGAGGAAGAGAAAGGTCTTGCAATTGAGAATTTATCTGAAATAAGATCAAATGTCTCCGCGTTTTGGGGTCTGTGTAAGGGGATGAAGTAACTCAAGATGATGGTTTGCAGCACTTCTGTTGAAATTGATCTTATTTGTTTATTTATTTCAATTTATATGGCTGCCCATCTCAGGGTTGTGATTCTGGCCAGTGAACAGCAATTAAAAACATAAAATAACAGTAACACACCAATACATATGAAATGGTAATGCATAATCCCTGAAGTATTTGCTTTAATTTGTAGTGAATATATCCTATCCCCTTTCTTTTTAATACCTTATTTTTCAATCTTTTTACACGACCACTTTTTCTTGAGTAGAAATTACTTATATACATTCTAATATGTTTGAATGTATAGACTCTCTGGATATTTTATTATCTTCAATAATCTGTTATGTTTGTATCACAACTTTCTTTTAAAGAACTTGGAGAATCCAGCTGGTTCTCTCTGCTCTTAGGTGCGTTTTGTGATTTCTTTTTCAACATAGAATATTTATCAGATAGATGCATATTTTTCTGCAGTAGCTTGTTCAGGTTGGGTATTAGTACTTGAGTGTTTAAATCTGGGCAAGAACCACATCACAGAAAGGAGGGATATCAATCAAATCAATCCATTTGTTAATCGATAAAGCCAGTATGACAAACTACAGTTAAAACAAACCATGCCTCACTACCGAATGTGAATCCAGCAGGCAATGTCCAAACTCCATTTTAGGTTTACAGGAGATGAAAAAATAATTAGTATCTCTAGGTATGTTTAGGTGTCTGCTGAAAGAAAACTAGTAGAAGGGGGATGTCGGGGTGAGAATACACCTCTAGTTCTTTAGCTTGATTTGAGTGCAGAATGCACAGTAAGATCCTAACAGCATTCATGAAATGGACCATGAAAGTTATATTTTAAAATAAACAATTGGAACTTCCTGCCCATGGAAAGCAAGGGTTTGCTAACTTGAGCTAACGCTGGTGTGATTAACATGAGCTACATCAACTTGCCTTTAATAGGACAATCTACAGCCCATCTCTGCGTATGGAGACACAATAGTAGCTGGGACAGAACATTTCTTCTGTGAAATAAAGTAAATAGGACAGGGCTGTAGAAGAGGAAGCCACAGTATCAAACGTAGCTTCTCTGAGATAATGTGTGGACGAGCCATACAGACACACAATGGGTGCATAACATAGAGCTATCAAAGCAATGACTTGGATGTAAGTTTGCAATCCTAAGCAGAAACTGTGGTTTTGTCCTGGCTGTGGGGCGAAAGAGAAAGTATGCCAAACTAGTTCAACCAGATATGTGGACCAGCCTGCTGGAAGAACTTTTATGCTTCGAAACCAGGAGCAATGCCATTCCTTTTGAAGATGTTTATGGCAACCAGGTTGGTGCTGCTAACATTGCTAACTTTGAATGTTGTCCCTGGGGCAATACCTTTGTTGACTTCCACTTGTTCTAGCACATGGATCCAACAACTTCCTGCAGGAAATGAAAAATGTGAACTTTCCTGGAGCGTGGCAAAGCATTGTGTCTATGTCAGCCTTTTGTCCTTTGGCACTCTCCCATCTTCCAATTGTGTTAGGGCCACAGTTCCCAGAATATTCAGCCAGTGTAGCCAATGCATCTGGAGGGTACTTGGTTGGGAAAGGCTGTTTTATATTGTTATGTACTTCCCACTCCTTTGATCAATGAGATCTGCCAGTTTGGTTTCCTTTAGACAAGGGAGCACTATTGTGTCTTTGTAACATGCAGTATGCTGTCTTTATAATGAGAACAAGCTTGGTGTAATGGTTAAAAGGCACTGAGCTGGAAACTAGGAGAACATGAGTTCTAGTCCCACCTTAGGCATGAAGCCAGCTGGCTGACTTTGAGCCGGTCGCTCTCTCTCAGCCCTAGGAAGAAGGTGGCAGTGGCAAGCCACTGGCAAAAACCAGACTTACTCAAAAGCACCCGTGTGTGTGTATATAAGACAATATATTTCAACTGGTCTCTTGTCTAAAGGAGACCAAACTGGTCATTCCAAGCCTGGGAGAGCTCATTGGCCAACCTTGTTGAGGCTCAAAACTAAGGAAGGTTAGACTTGGTTAGTAGTGGAAAGGGAGAACACCAGAAGATCTCTAAAAGGAGCTACTTTTTTTCACACGCTGAAGTCAAAATCCTCTGCATCTGTCCTGTAACATGAGCAACGCAAAAGCCTCCATGTGGAAATTGCGGTCTCACATTTAAATCCCAACATCTTCTATACTAATTTAAGTCTGTCCTCAGCCAGGAGTTACTTCAATGCCGCTGCTCATTTTCCTGTAGGTGAGCTGTGGTTATTTTAATCATAGCAGTCAAATAACACAGCCCAGGTAGGTGGCAATCAATTTCCTGACCTTGGAAAATTAAGTGGAGTCAGAGTTGGTTAGAACTTGGGATGGAAGACCACTAGGAAGTCCCAGGGTTTTTGGCCAGAGCAGAAGTTGAAGAGACATTCTGGAACAGCCTTGCAAGGCTGGCTGGGCAATTCTGGGAGTTGAAGTCCACGCATCTTAAAGTTGCCAAGGTTGAGAGACACTGTTCTGGAAGAAGGAAATAGCAAGCCATTTCTCTACTCCTGCAAGGAAATCATGTGGATGTAGCCACAAAGTCACTAGCTATCAGACACAACGCTGATTTTTGCCTACAGGCACAGCATATAGAAACAGGCCATTCTCACAAGGCGGTAAGTCAGATGTCTAAGGAGTCCTGCACCGTTTTCACTTTTCCTTTCAAACTTCCAACTGCTCTTCCATGCCCAGTGAGGACAGCATCAGCACTATGATCGCTCCCACTGACGAAATATTCACCATTTGGTCTGTGAGCCTGACAGACAGATATTAAAAAGCAGCTCTGTTTTGTCCTGTGTTGGGAGAGCTAGTGCTGAACTCGAGCAGAACGGCTGTCACTAGCCTGTGACGTTACTCTACAGTAGAGTCTATTTGTCTCCCGCTTGCTGATCGATAGCAGCAGTAAATCCTTTCAAAGCTTGCTTTTATTGGACGGGTTTAAAAGCCTTTATCTGACAGATAAGGAAAAGGCACTGCAGCTCTATTTTTGCTGCTATTCTGTGTTTCTGCAATGCACTGAGTTTTTGTAAGAGCAGCTTTTCATCAATATTGTCCTTTTGGCACACAGAGAAGCTGAAATTCAGAGCAGCTTTACTGTTGTCTAAGAATCGACATCAAAAAAATGCTCACAAGAAGGATGCCTGGCAATCGTCTCTTTAAAATTCCTTCTCCTTTTTAAAGAAGGAGCTCAGTCACGTTGCTACCAAATGCAATTGAGCTTTCCATATCTATTTCTGGCCATTGCTGTAACCCCTGTCCTGGGATTTGTACATCCCATGGCCACACGAGAAGCTGCTTTTGATTGTCAGCCCATTGGTACAGACAACCCAGGATTGTGTAACAGGCAGCAGTGATTCCTGCTTCTGGCAGGAATCTTCTCAATCTCAGCTGGTGGCACAGAAGTTGATCCTGAGATCTTCTGCATGAAAGCCATGTTTTTTAATTTTTGTGTAGTCGTAGTTGTTTTTATTTGTTGAATTGTGTTCACCACCCAGAGTCATTTGGTGAGATGGGCAGGCATACAAATTGAATGAATGAATGAATGAATGAATGAATGAATGAATAAATAAATAAATAAATAAATGGATTCTCCTCCTCTTCCTCCCAAAAGTATCTGAAAGTTTTGGGGACTAGTTAAAAGAAAGCTGAAAGACTGGCATTGAGGTAGTTTATTTGGGAGGCCCAGGTGAAGACCAGGGAACAACCAGGTAAGCCAAGATCCTTGCAAGCTCGGCAGGAAGGAGGAAGGCACAGTAGAAGGTGGTCCCTGGCAGTGGTTGTCCTCTTCCTTGGTTGAAACTGACTGAACACTAAATGGAGGTAAAGAACAGAACGTCATAAGCTGCAGCTTCACCCATCCTGGAAGTGAGTCAGCCAATCATGACTTGTACCATGATTCTCCATTCCCATTTTCCATTTTTTCCTGCACCCATATAGATATGCTGAATCCTCACAGGATTGTTTTCTTAGTTTTTGTAAGGGGGCGAGTTGCTTCCCATATTTTCTCCTCTCCCAACTCTTTAAATATTGTCCTTGGACATCTACAAATCTAGGGGTTCTCTGAGCATGCTCATATGCATCCCACCTGTTTGTAATGCTCCCACTCTTGACCCTCACTGCCAGATTTCACTGTTGCAAAACCTCTCATCCAGTCTTGTCTCTGAAGCTAACTCAGTTTTGTTGCCAGTTTGCAATGTATGAGAGAGGTTCCCTTTTGAGTTACCTTAAAGGAAAGGCATATTAAGTGATGTAGATCAACAGGTATGGAGTGTCCAGGTTGGGAAAACTGGTCTTGTTCCTTTGAACATGGGGAGGGGGAGAAAGAGGAGCAGCAGTTTGATGGGATCCTTGCTTGCTCACTGAATGTCCAGTGTTTACTTCTGAGTAAAACATGCAGAGGCTCTGGCTTGCATCTGTGTGCATAAAGGATAGGGACACCAGGAATCCTTATCCAAGCAAGGCATTCAGCGACCACTGTTGCACCTGAATTGTGACGTTTTTTTAACTTGCCCCCCCATGTGGCATCCTTGTGCAGTGCACAATTTGCACACCAGCTTGCCGCAGCCCTGTGTGTGGCATAATAGCGGTGTACATAAGGGAGATTAAAAATAAGAGTGGGATGTGTTGGGGTAGATTGCTGCCAGATTGTTCCCTCTCTCCCCTCCCAAAATACCTGCTGGTAGAGGCAACTGCCTTACTCTTTCTGATGGTAGAATCAACCATGGGACAATGCCCCTGAAATAGTGATGGGAAGGGGAAATCACAGTTTGATTTGCTAATTTCCTTTTTCCTGGTCTTCTCTCTTTCAGTACTTCTGATCGAGAGAAAAGTGGCATAGGACCAGATCTGGAAATTTTCTTATGTAGTTTTCCTCAATAAAAAGGAACACTTCTTGCAAATCTTTGTATACAAGTGTACTTCGGTAGCAACCTCAAGGAACATCTCTCCTGTCCTCCATTTATTGAATATGCACTATGGAACATGTTGGAGAATATGAAACACACCCCATGTCATCACACATGTACTGTGTGGAGAGACAAGTATATAGCCAAGGAATCCTACAAGAGCAGCTGCATAAAAAGGACAAAACGCCTCAGCCTCTTGGTCAAAAGATAGCACATTCTCTTCGGTAAGACATGAAATTAATCAGTTGGCAATTCCTTGGATCCTATATTGCCTTTCACAGAAAGTAACCTAATCCAGCAACGGTTGTTGCTGTGGAAAACTGAGGAAGGAAGTCATTCTCTGCACTTCCCAATATAATGCTAGCAATGTTTAATTACATTAATTTGTTAGGATATTAATGCAATGTAGAGGATGAAAAAAATGAAGATGGCAGCTTTGATCATGTGGGTGCAGCTGCCATCTTGGATTTTTTGACCCTAGAGGGTCAAATCTACTTCATATTAATACCAGTATATTGTCACTGTAATGCCAGAAATTGGAATTTTGCTCCCATATGTGAATGAGCAGTAAACCTGGCAATAAATGTGCTTTTCTTTAATTGGATTTACACCTAGATAAATATGCCTGGGTTTCTTTTATAAATCCCATGCTTAGCTTTCTCAAAACATTATATCTGCTTCCAGTGGTAGGGCTAATATATTTTCTATAATGAATTTTTCTTTCAGCACATCTTGTTCGTTTCTTTTGGCTGACAACATGTTTTTGCTTTTGACGTTTTCAGCTGTTCTTCCAAGAAAGCCAAATCTGTTCTCTATAGCTTTTTCCCTATTCTAACATGGCTTCCTCACTATCCTGTGAAAGAGTATTTAATGAAAGATGTGATCTCAGGGATCAGCACGGGGGTCATGCAGCTCCCTCAAGGTTAGTAAAATTGTAACTTCAAAAAAAATATATTCAACATCATGAGAGAGATTTTTTGTGACCTGCTGCAGATTTGGTTTCATAATTTGCGTAGATATATGCTGGGCTACAATTCCCATTATCTCCCAAAATTTCAGGTTGGGGTTAATAGGAATTGTAGCCCAACAGAAGATTTCCCACTCCTGTTTAAGAAACAGTGCACGTTATTTATGTATTTTAATAATTTCAGCGACTGACCTTTGACTGTTGTATAGACAAGTCTGCAAAATCCTTCTATTGTTGCTGTCCAAAATCCACCAAGATTTGGAGAAATTGAGAGATTGAGAGAATGTTTACAAGAGCAGCTGCTACATCCTAAAATGTAGAAGACCCTGGGACAAGATCAACCCTTCATCTCCCTAAGGAGTACTGGTTGATTCCCCATTCCCCACCACTGGTAATTCAGGGCCAAAGAGAGGCTGTGGATGTGGGTCATACTGATAATTTAGTTAGAAGGAACTCTTGTCTTTGTTTTGCAGTTAACTACCCTTTCAGACTAGTTGCTGACCGAGAATTGAATTGGGGAAAAAACACTCATAGGTTACAACTGTCCAACTCTTCTTCATTGGCCACTTATTCAAATAATTTGGTTGGAATCTTATGTGCTTCTCAGCTATGCTTTTTTTTTCTTTCATTTTTCTCCCAGGATTAGCATATGCATCGCTGGCTTCAGTCCCTCCAGTGTTTGGCCTGTATTCTTCATTTTATCCAGTCTTTCTGTATACTTTTTTTGGAACTTCCAGACATATATCAATAGGTATATCTTTTAATGTATCAATGGTTTTATAGTTAGATGACTGTGGTCTTGGAAATATAGTTGGGTGGGACCCATTCCATCTTTTTAAAGGGGAGCACCTTTGTTACACCAAGTCAAAGTTATCTGTATCTGTGCCATGGATCTTGCATGTGGAAATTGCTGCCTGACATTTAAATCTCAACATCTTGTAACTGTACCCTTACCAAGTATGCTTTAATACCAATATCTACTTTCCTGCGTGTGAAAATAAGAGCAGCAGCCAAATAATGTAGCCCAGGTAGGTGGCTGTCCCTGGTTGACCTTGACTATCTTGGAAAGCTGAGCAGGATCAGACCTGGGTAGTAACTGGATGGAAGTCCTCCAGAGTAGAAGCTGAATGAGCATGAAGAAGGAAGGTGGTGGATAACCTTATCCAATATTATTGCCAAGAAAGCTACATGAAATGTGTGAGAAGTCACCAGGAGCTGAGTTGACTTGACAGACACTCCTTTAGCAAATTTCTGTGAAAGTCAAAAGACTTAGCAGGAATCTGTTAAGTTTCTATCCCCAGTCTTGCCTCTACAACCAATTCACCAGAGCCTTAGACACGCTCCTGTTTTTTCAGACCTTTTCTGCAAGACGGAGATGATTTATAGATTCCTGTGAAATACATTAGGGTACTAGGCAAAAGACTATGAATGCTAAAAAAAAAAAAAGGAGATAAAACTGGTATTGCCTATAGTATGTGTCCTTGTTGACAGTAACAAAGTAATAAATGACCCAAACAACTCTAGTATGCAATATCCAAAGCAAAAACAAGTGCCGTTTTTATTTACCCCAAAACATTCTTCATCAAGGAGGCTGTAGAATACAATAACCAGAGCAGGAGCCATTCTTCCTTACTCTGTTAAAGGAATCAAAATGACCTACATATTTGTGTGTGTGTGTGTGTGTGTTCCTGTGCCTGTGCACACGTGTATAATTATCTGTTTCAAGGATGGTGATGAGTAATAGCTATCCAGCGCCATGGAGTTAGGTGAGATAGGCCTGCTTCTTTGCTAGTTCTGTAGACAAGTAGGTGTATCTCTCTTGGAAGCCCTTTAAGTTCAGATGTAATTGGACCAACAACCAAGCTCACGCCAGCTGTAAGCCCTGAAATAGGGACTTCTGAAGATGGGAGAGAAGCGGTCCTTATCTGCTGAAGAGGCTCAAGGTTATCCCAAAGCCATTTTGAAGCTGAATGGAAAAAACAAAAGGAAGTCTACTCTTGGCTGCTTTCACTATGTCACTATCCAGTGTGAGCTGGCTGAATTTTGGAAGGAGTGGAGCAAAGCCTCTGCTTGATGCACATGTCTAGAATTGCACTGCGGATGTTTCCTCTCTCTCTAATACAACAAGACTCTCAAGGTTTATTTCACATTCCTTGATGCCGTTGGCAATAAGCACCTCTTCCCCTAACACAACCCTCTTGCAGGAACATTTGCCGTGATCAGCTTGATGATTGGTGGAGTGGCAGTCAGAGAAGTACCGGATGGACCGTTTGACATGACGGGCACCAACTCTACCAACGGTACAGATGCCAGAGATGCCATGCGGGTGAAAGTAGCGGTGGCAGTCACTTTGCTGTCTGGAATTATACAGGTGAGGGGTGCCACAGCTGGATTCAGAAGCAGACTCAGCTCAGTCAGAACCTGATTTTCCTGGTCTCTCTTGCAATTCAGTATTAGGCTGAATAGCTTCCACTGGTGTTTTTGTGTTTCGGGCAGGAGGTATGAGACACTAATCTAGAGTATGAGCAAGTGTGGCCGAGCTATATTGCAAACAGTGTACTTTGCTTTCGTTATGGAACCAGAAATAGTCTGCTAAGCTAAGCTGGCATTTTATTTCAAAAATAACTTAATTTTCAGTTTAATTTGGACAGATTTGCTTACACTGCACAATATACCACTTGGAAAAAGTCATAGAGAAGAACAAAAAAAAAATATGCAGAGACAACTCTTGGCCACGATTCCCATTAATCAAATATTTTCATATAACTTCTTGCAGGCTATGACTGGAAACTTCTGCCTATTTTCCTGCAAGGAAAGCGGGGGGGGAAGCGGTTCCTATACAGTTGTTTAAAAATCAGAACCGATGACAATGGCCGTTCCTAGAATGTGGGTTTTCTTCCTATTAGTTTTGTTTAGGACTCCTTCGTTTTGGATTTGTGGCCATTTACCTCACGGAGCCTCTGGTACGTGGATTCACAACTGCAGCAGCTGTCCATGTGTTTACTTCTCAGTTGAAGTATCTGCTTGGAATTAATATCAAACGATACAGTGGTCCCCTCTCTGTTCTTTATGTAAGTGTATTTATAAAAGGATGCTTCATATATTAGGCTGTTCCTGGCCAATGAGACTTGGAAAGATGGGAATAGGCAACCTGGTAGACTTGTTGTTTTGCCCTTTGCTTCCTACTTGCTTTGGACAACACAGTCAATGGCAAGGGAGTTGTGGTGATCATAACCCTTTGGAAGGCACCAGATCGCTCCTGTTGCAGTCCCCAAAGCGATGTGATTGCTTTCCCACGCCACAGACAGGTCTCTTTTATGGATCCCATCCAAGGCATTAGATAACGCTAATAGTCATCCTGAAGACCTAGTTGATTATCTTTCTGTATTGTGTTGTCTTACAGAGTTTGATTGCCGTTTTCTCCAATATCACCAAAACTAACACGGCCACTTTAGTTGTTGGACTCCTCTGCATAGTTCTATTGCTGAGTGGCAAAGAGATCAATGACCGCTTTAAGAAGAAGTTGGTGGTTCCTATTCCAATGGAGATCATTGTGGTAGGTCTTAAGCCATAGTTGAAACATTCATTCTGCAGATACAAGTGAAAAGAGTTCCCTCTCCCAACTTTTCTTCTGAAGTTCTTCTATCTGAACTATAACTTTTTGTTTTATGTGTTTTTAAGGTGGTGATTTGTACTGGAGTTTCAGCTGGAATGAATCTTTCCAAGACTTATAACGTCGATATTGTTGGGAACATTCCCAGTGGGTAAGGATAAAGGTTAATGCATATGGAAGGTATATTCTTAGGGCCTCAAAATTTAATATAACTATTTTTTTCCTCTTCATTGTTTATAGATTATCCCGTCCCCAAATACCTGATGTTAGCCTCATCCCAGCAGTGTTTGTCGATGCAGTTGCTATAGCTCTTGTTGGGTTTTCCATGACCATCTCAATGGCTAAAATCTTTGCTCTTAAGCATGGCTATACAGTTGATGGAAATCAGGTAACGTAACTGTGACCTGGCGTTTGCCACTGATTATCTGGATAAAGGTCTGCGACCAATGACACGTCTTCCCAATAGGCTCTCCTTACTATAGAAGAGCCTTTGACGCACCCTAGCGAGGCCTGTGAGTTAGCAAGAGGGGATGTACACTAGATAGTTCTGGGCACACTACACATCCCATTTCATCACTGATTGATGAAGCTGTTTTTGACTCCTACCGACCACGTAGATAGATTTTCTCAATGACAATCTATCCCTAACCTGTCCTTTCGGGACTTCCAGTGGTGCACCCATCACCACTGCAACTGAGTCCATCCACCTTGCTGCTGGTCGCCCTCTTTTCTTCCACCTTTCCCAGCATTAGAGCCTTCTCTGGAGAGAGCTAGGTCTTTTCATAACGTGTCTGAAGTAGGATAATTTGAGCCTGGTCATTCGTCCATCGAGTGAGAATTTATTTGGATTGATTTGTTCAGTGATCCATCATTAGATTCTTGGTAAAGGAGGATCTGTATGTGGAAGGTGGTTTGCAACACGTTGCAGACCTCTCAGCTTTATAACCATTTTGAATTGTCACTTCAGAGTTTCACCACTATTGAAGATAAGTAAATGTGTGTAGAGGGATCCACAGGAGGTGTCAAAAAAAGGAAGATAGTGGTCATGGCCACATGACTGAAGTCCTGTCCCGAAAGGTTGCAACCTCCATCTTGCCTTTTTGACCCACCCCATGCACACCACTGAATGTGTGTTTTCCTCCAGTTGTAAAATGGTTTCTTACTTAGTAGTTAACATTTATCCATAGTGCTACCATACATGATTCTCTTTAACAGTATTTATTATGAGTTATCTTCTGTTCTTCTTTATGTTATCCCAGGAACTCATTGCATTAGGGATCTGTAATTCCACAGGATCCTTTTTCCAGACTTTTGCTGTCACTTGCTCAATGTCTCGGAGTCTTGTTCAGGAGGGCACTGGAGGAAAGACTCAGGTGTGAAGAATACCTACTTTTATCTGCTACCTCTCCCTTTCGCTAAGGAGAGTAAGATAGGGTACCTAGTTGGCCCATTAAAGGGTATCCTCTTATCCACATTATGTTGGGTAACGTCCACTGAAATCTTTTAGTGAGAGCTCCAAGATAAGACCCCTGAGATTCTTAACGTTTATTCCCAGCTGAATGTCTGTAACAGCTCTCCAAACTTGGTGTCCACCAGATGTATTAAGACTGTGGCACCCAAATTTTCCAGCCCAGCAGATCTGTACTATATGGGATTAATGCTTAAAATGGTCAGGTTTATTAGCAGAAGTTCATCTGAGAAGCTGATACATCCTTGTCCTTATTTTTACTAAAGTGTTTATCTGTCTTTTGTTCAGGTTGCAGGTACTCTGTCCTCAGTCATGGTTTTCTTGGTCATTATTGCCATTGGTTACCTCTTTGCACCATTGCCACAGGTAAGTGATCTCCATATGTCTAAATCAGCAGAATTCAACAATATACAGTTACTGTATACAACTCCTGTTGTATAAACCATTTTTTTTAATCCGTTCAATCGTGTCCGATTCTCGGAGACTGCCTGGACAAGTCCCTGCAGTTTTCCTGGCCAGGTTTTTCAGAAGTGGTTTGCCCTTGCCTCCCTAGGGCTGAGAGAGGGTGACTGGCCCAGGGTCACCCAGCTGGTTTTGTGCCTACAGCGGGACTAGAGCTCACAATCTCCGAGTTTCTAGCCTGGTGCCTTCATCATTACACCAAACTGGCTCTCTATAACCACACTGTCTGTGCTTGTTAAACAGCTTTCTTATTGCTTGGTAGTCTCAGAGTTTGATTATCCACCTTTTGGGTAATTATTGGTTACTTACCTTGTACCCTTTCCTCTAGTGGCTCTCAAGAAATACCACCAGCTTTTTCTAAAGTTCTTTCTGAATATCCTTAATTACAATGAATGTATTTCATTGTGTTGTTCTTGTCAGAGTTTAGAAAGCATTTATAATTGACAGATTTAAGCTCGTTAGCTAGCAAGCAGGAAGAGCAAGTTTTAAAAGACATAACTTTTAAAAGACAAAAACTAGGAAAGCTACCAGCTATAGACAGCCAAAACATATTGCTGGCAATTATCATAAAAACATCAGTTTTTATGACAGTTTCTCAGAAATGTGTGCCCAGAAGATCAAAGTATTTCTGTTTACCTTAATGTTTATTCCTGTCAAGTTTTGAACCTCTTTTAAAAAATTCATGCATATGAATAGATGCTAGGAATGTTTTTTCAAGCAGCATGGCTTTAAGTGGATTCAGAAAAAAATCATACTGTTCTCAAATTATATTTCTAGACTGTGCTGGCAGCAATTGTAATGGTCAATCTGAAAGGCATGTTCAAACAATTTGGAGATATTGCCCACTTTTGGAGAACCAGCAAGATTGAACTGGTGAGTGATTTAATGCCCATCCACTTTTTTCTTCAGCTTTTCTGTTATTTTTAATTAGATGCAGTAGTCCAGTATTCCCCCACCAGGGAAAAACTGCAATTTGTGAATCAAGCAACTCATGAAGAGTGAAGCTCCAGGGTCTGTGCCGATCCTCATGTGATTTATTGTTGGGTTGTTTGGCTCAGGGGTTTTTTTTTTTTTTTTGGCTTATTGTTGGGCTTTTGGGGGGTGTCAGTGCAGTGTTTCTCAATCTTGGGAACTTTTAAGATGTGTGGACTTCAACTCCACACATCTTAAGAAGTCCACACATCTTAAGGTTCCCACGGTTGAGAAACACTGGCTTAGTGTGATAGCATCAGGGAAGAAGTCATGCTCTGTCTCAGGTCAGTAAATTTCAGAAAATTTGAAACCTGCTTCTAGCTGGCTTATTCAGTGTAGTTGCCAGATGTGGAAATGGAGATGCAGTTGCTAATTCTGCCATCTCAGGATGTGAGGCCCAGACAGCCATGTTGGAAAGCAGTAGCTGTATATTGTTGAATGGATGTTTCATTTCTTTGCCTTTTTAGACAATTTGGATTGTAGCTTTTCTAGCCTCCGTTTTTCTGGGACTAGACTATGGCTTACTCACTTCGATCACTTTTGCAGTAATTACCATTGTGTACAGGACCCAGAGGTAAAGTTAACTTTTTAAACTTTTGAAACAAAGTTCTTGGGGGTAGAAGTAAAAAACAATACACTTCTTTATGTTTTTCTGCTTTCAGTGTTGTTTCTGACCAGAGGTTGGTGAAGATCCAGGGGCATTGGCTGGAGGGGGGTGTAAAAAAAAAATTAAGATGGCAGTTACTATGATGTAAAAAGGGACGCGATGGCGCTGCGGGTTAAACTGCTGAGCTGCTGAGCTTGCTGATCGGAAGGTCGGCAGATCGAATCGCGTGACGGGGTGAGCTCCCGTTGCTAGTCCCAGCTCCTGCCAACCCAGCAGTTTGAAAACATGCAAATGTGAGCAGATTAATAGGTACCACTTCGGCGGGCAGGTAACGGCTTTCCGTTTAGTCATGCCGGCCACATGACTACGGAAGTGTTTATGGACAAACGCCGACTCTTCGGCTTTGAAACGGAGATGAGCACTGCCCCCTAGAGTCAGACACGACTGGACTTAACGTCAAGGGAAACCTTTACTTTTACCTTACTACTATCATCTGATTCAAGTTACGCATTAAAAGGGTGTGGGGCTTCAATCATGCTGTTCGGGCTGCCATTTTGACTTTTTTGAACCACCATCCCCTCCAATGTCTCTGTGATTGTCAGATTCAAGGGTCAACAATAGCACACACCCATACGCACACCAGAGCCCATATATTCCCTCAAGGTGCAGGGTATTCTGTGGATTAGCCTCACAACCGGGATGTCCATAGGATATGGTCAAAAAAGTTAACACGGTGGCCAGGATGCTGCAATCGAAGCTCCACCTGTTTTTAGGTGGGTGTGACTTTAATCCCACACCAATATACATATAAGTCTTACCCACATAAGCACTGCCATGGAGTTCAAGGAGAAGCAACCATTACATGTCTCCATGTGTGTCCCTCCAAGTGTGTGTCTGTGTGTGCAACAATTCTTTTTGTCTTTTTCGGAGTTGGATTGACACATGCCATTAGCAAGATCAGCATGCAGAGATAGCAAGGGGAAGTCACTTTCTAGCAGGATGTTTCCTCCTACCAGCTTCAGAGGTGTGTTTCCCTCCTAGAAACTTTTATCTTAGGAGGCATGTAGAAGCTCTAGGATGGAAACAGGCATGCCCAAAGATATCATTTCTTCCTGGAAATGGTGACATCCCAGCTCTGGCTGATGGTGTACTTTAACAAGGCAGCAACCTAGGACACTTGCTCTGCTTGTTGATGATTTCATCAAGAGTAGAAAATTGAATACCTTCCAGCCTTAAGCTGCTGTAATTGTCAGTACCTTACAAGGAAATGCCCCCAAAGGGAGAGCTTTGACACAGGTGCAAAGGTCTTGAAAAGGCATCTGAAACTACAATAAAACTATAAAAGGTAAATGAAGAGCAATAAAAGATCCAGAAGCATTTTTTATATCGGATCCCTTTAGATAATTAAAAAGTACATGCACACACTGATAGGTTTTAAATCTGATAGGGTTAATAATACTGGTCATGTAATTATTGGAATCTTTGCTAAATTTTCTCTGATTAAGCAGACATTAGTCCATACGCTGTAGCCAGATAACCACATCATAAGATTGAGGCTTTATAGCAAAAGAGATTGGGGGGGGGGCGGGTTGGGGTGCAATGGACACATTTGGAATTTTAAAATGATTTTAGTACTCTGAAAGTCACAAAACAGCAAATTGGTAGAAGGCAACCTGGTAAGATTGTCCCCCAAAGGCCTTCTTGTCTGCCAGGATGCTCTCCAGCCCCATGACTTATTTTTATCCTTTTTGGTGGGGGGAAGGTGGGCACACTTTTAAGTCAAGCCTTGAGCTCTGGCCGCCCATCATTTTATTTTCCAAGAAGGTCTGTGCAGCTCACAATGGCACATCTTCATTTAGTCTGGGAAATGGTGTTGATGCTAGAGGCTGAGGTTGGCTTTCAGCTTGCCCATCAATTTATAACACTGAAAATAGTCTTTAAAAAAATCAAGTCAGGTTGGATAAGGAGGTATTGCTGATGAGAGGTGGCAAGAGAACTCTGGCTCCAAAATATCTTCAAAGTACGTTTGAAATTATGACCCAAATGATCAGTCTTCGTGGGGTGAAGTTGCTCTGAATTCATGTACCTGCTTTTTTAGTCCTGGATCCATTTCTTGCATGGTAGATGGTCATTTAGCACATGCTTGGTAAAGATTCATATAACTACTTGTTTTGCTGGGAACAGCTCTGCTTACTTTATTTCTCGATCAGCGAGACGGGTTCAAAGCAGTGGAACTGTTTTGATGGTGGACATAAACTTTGGACACATTCAGTGAAGCAACAGGTTTGGTTGTTTGGTTTGGTTTTCAAAAGTATTTCTGAGAATTCTGCCAGGCTGTAGTGCACATAGTTCCCTCTCTAACAAGAATGGTTATAAATCTAAACCAAATAACACATTATATTTCTGTAATTTTTCTCTACAGCCCCCAGTATAGAATCCTTGGCCAGATTCATAACACAGATATTTATTGTGATGTGGAAGCATATGAAGAGGTAAGGCAGTATGAACAGACTTGGAACTCTTGAAAGCAAAAAAAATCAATCTGTCTAGTTAAGAATGGGGTGGAACAACAGGATCCTCTAGGGAATCTCCCTTAGAAGGGCTGCACTCTAGTCATACCAGTCCAGGTTCATGAAAGAAAAGGTACTTGCAGGAATCCTCAGTAGAATGATTGGGTTGAACTGCAGCTAGCAAGAAGAGCAACCAGAACTGGAAGGTTTGTTCAGAAGGAAATCAGAAGGTTTCCAGATCAGCAAGGCTGATCCGTACTCTGCGTTTCATTTCAAAACGTAGATGAGAAGGCACAGGCGCAGAGACGTAGTACTTGCTTCCACTTCTGAAAGCAGCCTGATCCCCCCCCAAAAACATTGCTGCTTTAACATTTGATGCATTGGTGCTACCATATCCTCCAAACCACTTTGAGAGGTCACATTCAAAGCATTACCTGTGCACATTTACCTGGTTTCAGATGGTAGTCATACAAGTCAATGGGGACTCTTACAGGGAGTCCTTGACTTATGACCATTCGTTTAGCAGCCATTCAAAGTTACACCGGCACTGGAAAAAAATGATTTACGACCAGTCTTTGCACTTACGACCATCACAGCATTCCCTGAGATCACATGATCAGAATTCAGGTGCTTGGCAACTGGCATGTATTTATAATGGTTGCAGCATCCCGGGGTCATGTGGTCACCATTTGCAACCTTCCCAGCTGGCTTCCAACAAGCAAAGTCAGTGGGGAAGCTGGATTTGCTTAACGAGCACATGATTCACTTAACCATGGCAAAAAGGTCATAAAATCAGGCATGACTCACTTAATGACCACCTCGCTTAGCGATAGAGTTCCAGTCCCAATTGTGGTTGTAAGTTGAGGACTACCTGTATTTCATTTTCCTATCCTGTAATTTCTAGTATGCTTCAGGCCTGGTCTCCAGGACAGGAAAACATGAAGTTGAATGATGAAATTTTGGAAAGGATGGTAGGGGAGGGAAATCCAATTTCCAGTTGCAGTTCTGCTTTCCTTGCAAGTCGAGAACTATTTGAGCAAAGAGGCGGCTGGATGATGCGCTTTCTGAAATTAGTTTTCATCTGCAGAGATTTTTTGCGGGCAAGTCTGGAAAGCTGACATGCTCCATCTGGAATTGGGCATGGAAGGACAATTCTTACATCCCATCTGCTTATTTAGTAGATTTATCAGCTGCCCCAGTGTGTACAACTCTGGGTGGCTTACGAACGGTAACAATCGAACACAGTGAAAACAGAGAATATATCACCCAGAAGACCTCCAGATCAGCAATCATTTAAACCACAAAACATCCCACAAGGAGACTCCATTCTAACCCAGGACCTGGGGACAGAGTCAGGTTTTAAGGCTCATGTAAGCAGGCCCAGCGTTAAACAAAATGTAGACTTTGGGTAAATCTGAATACTATGGAGCAAAAGGCAGAGTTAGCAGTCTGATTTTCTGAGGTTGTAAAATCATGCCTTTTTTTTTTGTATGTACATTTACTTAAAGTATTTTTAGCATATTCTTTAGCTAAAATGTGTTGTTAGAATACACCATTCTGCATGCAGGGTGGTAAGGATTAGACAGACCCTTCTCCATGTAAAAATGAGGTGACATAATCCCTGCATGACAACTGTTTCCATCTCACAAACCCGACTGTTGGGCTCCAGCCTGCTAATTCTGTTTACTACAGACGTGGAAGGTGTTGGTTTTTATTAGGACGTTGAAGATGAAACCGCTCTGCTTCAGTTGGGAAAGAGATTCCAACAAATAGGACATAGTTTAGTGGTCTGCCAAAAAAAAAAAAGGATCTTACTGTAAGTTGGGAGCGTAAACAGTCCATGAAGGCAACATTTATAACAGCACATTCATTTGGGGTGAAGTGTTGCCAGTATTAGGGGAGAGGGGAAAGGAAATATGTTCTACTGGGTAGAACAAAAGTCACAGTGTTTAAGGACTGTACAAATTCCCATATATTTTTTTTAATGGGAGTTCCATCCTTCCCATTTCCCCCTCTCCCACAGACACAGAAACACACAACTTTTATGTCAAGAAAAATAGTCCCATCGAAACACTAATCTTTGATCTTGGGGTAACAATCCTACATCCAGTAAGTTTCTTAATGGTGGCATCACTTATGTTTGTGGGGTAGACAAGTAGCTATTCTTGCAAGTTCTAATGAATTTAATACAATAGAAACTTATCAAGGAGTACTTACTACTTGCTTTAATTCTGCCATGCTTTAGGTAAAAGAATGCCCTGGAATTAAAATATTCCAGGCAAATGCCCCACTCTATTTTGCCAACAGTGAATTATATACGAGTGCATTGAAGAAAAAGGTAAAGAGACTTCCTTCCTTCTGTTATTTAGTCCACTGTAAATTTTCATAGCCAAATTGTAGGTAAAGTCATGAAACACATCTTTGCTGAGCTCTAGAATTTCAGACTTCGGGGGGAGACAGTAACAGGTAGTGTTATTCTCAATCTAAAAAAAAAATGATGTACTGCACAGAGTTGAGGAGACTACCATTTCTATTTAAGATGCTAGTTTAATTCTTGTGCAGGAGATTTTTTTTTTAATGGGGCAGTGGTGATGATGGTGATACTCAAAGATTTTATGTCTTTACCTGTAGTTTTAAGTGGTACAGTCCAATAATAGGTTCATCAGGTTCCACCCATGCTGTATTTAGCCAAATTAGCATAGCTTTTTCTTTTGGCCAGAGCTAAGAATAATTGGGGGATGAACTCTTAATGAACATAATGGGTATAAATGTGTTTCTACCTGTGGTTTTGTTCCTCATGCCTTGCATGTGTAGAATCTAATATGTGATACTTAAAAATTAAATTGCTTGTCCCTCTTGCCGCATTTACCCATCTGGATATATTTAATGGGGATGGTGGGGTTACCACACTAAAATGTTACATCCAACATTCCTGAACTGTATTAAAATGTATTACAGCGTGACCAGTGATGCTTTGAACTGAGAAAAGGGTCAGCTGACTAGAATATCCAAAACCTCTTCCCTGCTCTAAAGCACGCCCCAGTAAAATGACCCTTTGCAATGGAAGTTAATGATAAACTTAGCAAGTGAATTAACTTAACCTCATTAGTAGCTTTAATTCAGTCAAGCTATTAACAGCTTTAATGAATTAAAACTATTCGTTAAGGGGCAACATTTTGGAAAACAGGTGAAAGAAGGAAAGTGTCTTAAAGATTCATGTATTTATTATGGCAGCAGCCTATCAGAAGAGGTTATCTTGCTCCTATGCAAGATAAGATAAAGCTTCACGGGATTTGCCTTTCTTTCTGGGGTAGACTGGTGTTGATCCCTGTAAAATATTGGCAGCAAAGAAAAAAGCGCAGAAAAGACATGCAAAGGAACTGAAGCGCTTGGATGAGCAGAAGAAGAAAGCAGTTTTGAAGATGGTAAGTATGGCATGCCTTGGTGAATACAGACTGGCTTGTGTTCATCTGCTAAGAGATTTGTTTCATTTTATACACCTTGACTGAGATCAGTGGTAATAGCCAAGGTTTCCTTCAAATCAGGGTTGGGCAGCAGAAGCATCCGGAGGAAGGTCGAAAGAGTCAGTGTGGTATCTGCAACAGCATGACTGAAGCTCTGCCCCTTTTAAAGCTTCATTACACAGCTGTGATGAAATATTCTTCATGAAACCACCAAATTTCAGCCCCATAATGTCAAGATTTGGTGGTGTGATTCTGGGTTCTTTTTCTTTTTTAAGGAAAAAAAGACAAATTAGAAACATTAAGACTCTTTGAGGCTTAATAGATTCATTTCCCTTTCAAAAAAGGAAAAAAGAAAAGGAAGCAAACAAAGGGGGCAGAAATGTGGGCAGCCCTGCCTTCCCACCCCAGAATTATTTTCTCATGTTTCACATGAACAAGGGTTAAGGTTAGTGCCCACCTTTTCACTTAATCAGTGTGAGGAAGGAAGGAGGAATTGATTTCAAGAAGGGATTCCAGGAATTAAAGTGGTTGGGAGGAAGTTCAGTGTCTCTAAAGGAACAGATGTCTAATCTGAGATGTTCCTGAGCCAGTAGCTTTCTTGGCAAGGAATCAGTTCCATCTCCAGCTGATTCACCAGCTATGGATGTTCCTACTCAGATATAGACCAGCTACCTTGATCCAGTCATTAGTAATCTCAGGATTACATTATTGCAACGTGTTCTATATGAGACTCCTCCTAAGGTTGATCCAGAATTTGGAACTAGTGCAAAATGCCACAGCTAAGTTGCTACTGGAAATATAATGCATCTGTTCTGAAAAAGCTGCTAGATGGCCAGTTTGCTAAACAACTGTTCAGATTTCTTGTGCTGCCATATAAACCTCTGTAAAATTCAAGTTAGGACTTGGATGTCTGTCAAATAATCTTCTCTTACATAAAGCATTGCATTCTAATGGGGGTAGCCTCTTGATAGTCCTGCATTTTTGAGGGTATTCTAAGTTCCCCACGATCAATAAGAGGGTTTTTTATTGGAAAAGAGGAGTTGAGAAATGCAATAGACAGCAATTGAGTAATGCTCTTTGCTTAGATATTATTCCTTTTAATTACAGTCAATGTAATGTGAGACACTGCTAGACATGCATTGTATGAAAAATGTGTAAGTGTCATCTTGGTGGGTTTAAGCTAACAGAGCAAAACTGTTTCATTAATAGCCTGTGAATTGCTATTAGCACACTTTTATCACTGTTCACAAATGCTGTTTTCAGCATTCTAGGGAGGCTTCTGGATCAAAATCAAACATAAACGTAAAAGCCTACATTTTGTATTCAGAGCTTTGTTACCAAGTTTGGTAAAAGGTGGTTTTGTTATGACTGTTTTTGAGGCAGGACGAGATGTCATGATTTTCTAAAGGACTTCAAGTTTCCATGTTATACAGAAATTATACAGTTAAGCTGGTATTTATAATCTGACACAGAGAGATGAGGAAAGGCCAGTATGAAAAATCTCTTAATTTCTTCATATAATCAGAGAAAAAGAACTAACAGAAAATGACCTCTTCTCCTGTAAATATATGTACAAGTTTTCCCAAAACCCTACTCTTTGTACTTAAGATTGGTATTTAATTTTCTTCCATCCAAGACGAATGATGTGGAGCATGGTGTGAAACATGAAGTGTTGCAAGATGAAGTGTCACTTAATGGAAAATTCTCAGTGGCAGAAGCAACTCCCCAGGATTTCTCTCCTGATGAACTGGAACATTTTATGGTATCAGGGATCAACATTCACTCAATCATTCTGGATTTTTCACCTGTGAACTTTGTGGATTCAGTTGGAGCAAAAGCCCTTCAATCAGTATGTACTACCAGTTTTGATCACTCTTTTTGGCAATAAAGTATCTGCTTAATTCTGTGCTATTTCATGCACTTAGAGGACCAAGTTAAAAGATACATCACTGCAGGAAGATCTCCTGCACAGTCTCCATTTGCTCCCAATGGGATTACACAAAGGAGCTTACTACTCTACTGTTTAGTATCTTTTGGGGGGGTCTCCCCAACAGATGTTGTTATTTCCTTATCTTTAATCACATCTGGAAGGCACTGGGATAAGAAAGACTGCTTGAGAGATTTAACATTGTGATTCTTATTTCTTCTGAATGTTTCTAAGATGCCTGGAAATCAACTTTAAGAGGGAATTTTATAGCAAATGTGTAGGTATTTTGCAATGAGCTTTGAGAGGTCCACAAATATTAACTGAAAGTTAATTTCTTCTCTGTTGTAGATTATAAAAGAATATGAAGAAATTGGCATTTCAGTCTATATAACTGCCTGCAATGGTAAGTTGGAAGGGAAGGGTGGGTTTAATTTTCCTACGGTCATTAGGACGTGAATGTCCTTTCTAGTCTTCCCCGACTTGATGCCTTCCAAAAATGCTAGACCTGAATTCCTACTTAGCCAACCTGACCGGTGGCAGTCCACCACATTCTTTAACGCACCAAGTGAGCCCCTACATCACACCAAAAAAGAAGTGTGATTCCTTGCCCAACTAGGATTTTATGAATCGATGTGTGCATTTCTAATTATAAATGTGGATCTTACACAAATATTTTGGAAATACGGAAGCTGTGAAAAAAGAGAAGCTGTTTTAAAGAGAAAAAAAATCAGTACTGGACTAAAGTTAAAGATATATGTGAGACAGAGAGAAAAGGAGAGGCATGCTTTATGGTTTTAAATAAACAGAAGCTTCTGCCAAAAGTTAATCTTATTCCCAGGGCTTTAGCCTAGTGATCATCCACAAACAGCTTAATCAACATGTCAGGTTCATGAGCCACAGAAGGCTTTCTCTTATAGAAATAACCATCGGCACCTCCTGGGGGAACAAAATCATTCTTGCTCTTGCTTATGAGAACTGTACTATGTAGCTTTGTCTTCTGTGTACAGAAATTATAATGACTATTTTACTAAGTAGTCATTCTTTTAGGTAGTTTCACTTGTAGACGAAAGGCTGGGTAGCTGTACAGGGACTCTTAAATCAATCCCTGACTTCCATGCCTGGAAGATCTTTTTTCTTTTTTTCCACCAGGGTCTGTTATGGACAACCTCACTAGACTGCACTTTTTTGAGAAAGCAGCTCTAAGAGACTTGTTCTTTCCAAGTATTCATGATGCTGTCCTCACCAGTCAGCTGATGGGCCTCTCTTCCACGTACCTTTAAATGTGTTGAGCTGAGCTCCTAGATCATAAACGATATGGACCTACGTGAACTTCCAAGGGCTCTTCTAGACATTTATTTAATTTGCACAGATCGGACGGAGCCTAAGACTAGCCACTCCTATGGGTATGTGAGCCTGCACCACAACAGCCTGCTCCCTGCCAGCCCTCGGTTTGAGGACTCTGAAGCCTTAATCCTTTCACACATTGTACCTTTTCACTGAATTCAAAAGTCGTTGATGGAAATGTGGGATAAATGCAAGCATTTGTAGAGAACCTGAAGGCTTGTCTATTTTGCTGCATGTGTTTTGCAGTTTTCTTTGTGGTTGTGGTTGAATAACGGGCCAGAAAAATATTAATGCACTGTGTTGTTTTTTTGTAAACAGTGTATTCCTGGCAAGAATTGGACGATTGTTGAATGGAGCAGTGTGTGTGTTTGTGTCTGTGTGTGTGACAGAGAGAATGATTGCTCCTCTAACTTGAAAACGTCAACTACGTTTCCAGATTTTCAATGCAGAAAAATGGTTTTTCATCTGATGACTACTAAGATAAGCATGAGCCTATGGTTTTATAACTGTTTCTTTTTGAACCATGAGCAATTTAGCTCTATTTTTTAAATTATTGTTATGACTCAAGAGTAATACATCATTTTCACATTGAGAAAGTTATTGTGCTGATTCAATGCTAATCTTAAGTAAGGTTTATTTAAATTTAGCTGGGAATGAACAAAAGACAACACAATAGTGCAGCTAGTTTAGGGAAGAGAAAAAAGCCTAGCACACAGGTTAACAGCCCCCAATCCACTTTTTACAGCTAAAGTTAGCTAGATATAGTTACTTCAGCTAACCATAAGTAGTCTTGAAGAGAAGAAAAGGAGAAACAACATTTCCCAAAGTATGGGATCATGTTTATTATATTTACTATGCTCTGACACGTTTTTAACTAAGTCACAAAAATACTGTTCCAAAAATCTTACGTCACTCGACTCCTGAGTAAATCAGTCTCTTGAGACGATTCCCAGAGCAATGCAGGATCAGCGAACAAGCATAACAATTTATGTCCTGTTTTCCAGCTGATGGTTGCAAAGGGACAGTCTGTTTTGTTCACTAGAATGCAGCTGGATGTCCTATGCAGCTTTATTTCAATAGTGCTTCCTCTCAGGTAGATATACACAGGGTTGCAACATTACCACTACGATGCAGCCGAACATAATCACTTTTAATGGGGAAATTGAGCACGGGCTTTAATTTCTCCCACTGTACTGAATAGGCCTTAAGCATCCAGGGTTCCCCCACCCCCCAATAACAGCTCCTGCCTTTTCACTAATATTGCCAAACTGCTATTGCCCTGCGCTAGAGTATTATTGTTAGACAAACAGGTTTTTCTTCCATAGTATGTTTAAACCCAAGAATATCGGTATGTCTATTAAAGGCTGTTCACAAGCATTCCTTTATATCTACAATCCTGAACCAAGCCTATAATGTTGATAGCTGAAGGCTTGTCCATCAAAAGCCATTTCATTTAGCATCAGTTTATAAACTTCATTGGTTATCTAATATATACAGGTTTCTAGAAATAGAATTTTGAGCCATTCAGTTCCCCACACACACACCCCTTTAACAGAGTTGCTTCTTACCTATGTTGTACAAAGGATGCGTAACTCCCATACACTGCCTGTTTTCCCATGTTATATTTAAGAGAACTAGCCTTTTGCAGCATATGTGAATTGCTAGAGTGCTTGTTGACTAATGCTAGAATGCACTGTGAATATATAGGTAATAATTCTGATATCTTTGCAACATAAATCTGGACTTTTTGTGTTTGTGTCTGCATTTAGGACAATATATTCTTTCAACCACCTGCTTAGGGCGAAGTCCTGTTGCTTTTTTATAACCCAACATTTCGTTCAAATATGAGTCAAAAGTTAAACTTCTAAATAAAATAAAATGTCAGAAGATAAATCTTGAAATTTTGCTGATGGTTAACTTTGTTTGACATGGCCCCTTTTTTCCCTTCCTATTGCTAATATATTCAGTTTGTTTATGGCCCAAACTGTGGTTATTATGTCTTATTTACCTGCCAGTGTTTTAATTTTAGTTGTTTCAAAGGAGTACACAACAGACTTTTAAATAATTCCCACTAGGAATTGCCTCCCTTCATTAACTCAGAGTAGAAGGTTTTTCTCTAAGTCACAGCAAAACATCCACCTACTGACTTGCTGCCTAAATGGTGAAAATCAAATTCCATTGGATTCTTCTATTTCCATCTCTATATAAAATTTAAGTAGAATATATGTAATTTTAATAGCTCCTTTTTCCCTGGTGACATTTTAGGGCTACCCCTCCTGTATAATTAAGAATCCTTTTTTTTTTCTTTTTAAAACATATTTATTAAGGTTGCATGAAATGGAAAATGCATTTTGTTCCAAGAGCAGAACAAAATGGCCCGATTTGCAGGGGCATCTGCAAGGGGGAGGTGGGCTCAGAAAGTCAAAACAGTCGCAACTATGCAATCAAGTCTTCAACCCAGACTGCTTTCATTGTTCCAAATGAACTGTATTCAGATGGAACAAAACTAGAAACGTTTCAGGTGTTCCTGTTATTGGAAACAATGAAGATCACTTTTGTTCGGAAGTTTTATTTCCAGAAAATTAGCAGAATAGCCCAGAAGGGCTGGCTAAGTCATTACGGCGTTTCCTGACATGTTCCATCCACAAACAGTAGATTTTGCTGATTCTTAATAATAGCTACTGCATGGGAGAAGAGGATCTATGCAGGGCGGTGGTGTATGTACACGATAGCCTTTACCTCCCCAAACACAGAGGAGCACTGAATTAAAATATAGCAATCAGTCATGTATGATCTTGCTCAGCAAAACCAGTCTTTTTAGACTTGAAGCGATTTGGGCCAACAAACCTGAAGCAGCCAGGTCAAATCAACAAGTTCAAACACCTTTGAAGCAAAATGCATCATGGACTGCACCAACAGTGCACAAGGGGGATGAAAATAATGAACACATACTGGAGAGCTCACCAGCAGGGAGCCTTGGAATTGTTAAATGGGCTTTGATGAGGGATTGCACAGAGAACTCAATGTCAATCAAATATGGTTAGCCTTTGTTTTTTAACTGATTACTCAAAAGCTCTCAAAAAACCAGTACTTAACCATTCAATTAAGCCAAACCAGTATAACCATCTTTTGGAAAAGAAAACTATGTGGTTGAGCCTTTTGGGGAGGGAATGTGCATGCTCTTTCGTCCTGCTGCTTATTCTTAGAAGGTGAAGACTCGCAGCAAGAACATACTGATGCACCTCTCCAAGCTCAACAGCTTAATTTTGCGTTTGCCATTAGCATCATAGCACATCCAACATTTGCATGTGAATGGAAGTAGAGTAGGGTGTGCACATGGCCGCCTTTGATGTCAAGAGCATTCTATCATCAGTTACCTGCTTTCCTTCCCAGGCTACCAAAAATAAACCCAGCCCATGAGGTCCAATTTCCCTAAAGCAAAGGCACTTTTTAGAAAGAAAAGCAGTAGCATCTTTTCCAGATGGTCAGGCAATAGCAAAAGACGATCTGTGTGGGGTGAATTCTGTCTGAATTATATGCATCACACTGGCCAGAACATTGCTCCGTGTGCCCCTGTGCTGTAGGTGTGAAGTGTGCATCTACTGATTGGCCCATCTGCATGATTGTTGGCCATATATGAAGATTCTGGAGTAGGTCTGAGGAACATGGAAGGCCATACAAGGAATCAGAATGAATTCTACTACAACCCAAATGGTGCAAAGCTATAGAAACCTGACTTCTCCTGTAGCCCAGTACTCAGATACTACTCAGGGAGTGGAAGGGAAGAGTGAGAGTAGAGGCTCAGCCAGCTTGCCTTCTGGCCTTCTCCAGGATGACTGACTTAGGTGACTTAACCAGCTCTTAACCAGTTTGCACAACTTCACTCCCTCAACTCACTCCATTAAGTCTAACTAACCTTTGCTGCTATATTGACCCACTCAGAACTTGTCAAAGGCAAGACTCCAAATACAAGCGGTCACATCATGTGGAACAGCACAGGATGGTCAAAAGAGCACTCCCAGAAATTGGGGTGTTTTGTTTCAAAATTAAAACAGAATTGTCTTTAGTTGTGTTCCTGAAGCAAAACTCCTGAAATCTGCATGCTTTGTTCCGAGCAAAGTGCACTGCTTTGCACACCTGTGTGACAAGAGTGTGTTTTTGGGGTAATCATGGATCCACATGTGTGAAATCAAAATGAGTTTTGAGGGCAAACCTAGCCCAGTCTTTTCACATTGTGCTTTGCTTGCTGACTAAGGGAAAAGGACTTAGTTTGACTTCACACAGGAGAAGGGGCAGAGAGAGAGTTGGCATGTGGGGTGGTGGGGAGGAGGGTTAAAACTTCCGGGTCACAGCAACAAAGGATGCTGGGGAGGGTCTCACTGGCAGCTGTTTTAGAACGGTTATAAGGGACTGGACAGCTCTGATAGCATGTGAAGTCGGTCTGTATCCTGTGGTTTCTATCCAGAGCAAGATTAACTGGTAAGCCTACAATGGACTGAGCAGTTGACTCTAACCAGGATTTATGGGGTGTGGGGTGAGACCAGGCTTAATACCCACTGAAGTATTTGAGGGTACACCTTGAGAAGGGTGCTGAAGATACCCTACTTCAGTTCAAGGGACTGAAGATGATGAAGATAGCAAATGAAAAGGTTTGCCTGCCAAAGGATTAGCTCTATTTATTTATTTAGGTTTGCCTGCCAAAGGATTGGCTTATATTTATTTGACTGGTACGACTGCTCAACTCACAATGATGCTTCCATTGGAGAGTAAATGCTACCACACCAACTATTTGTAAGCCCTTTGCTTAGAACTAGGGTGAGAATTTGGAGCAGAACTAGGGATTAGGGACCTGGGGCGGGGGCGCACGTACACTAGGAAAATAGGTACAGCAGGCTTACATCCTACTGGGTTAAGACTGGCTTACTTAGAAAGCTTTTGGGAACAAATGCAAGCCAAGAGAAAAACAATGGTGAAAGAGCAAACTGCTTCCCTAGAGAAAGGGGGGAAACTGCCTGCTAAAGAATGCAAACAAATTAGCAACACTGAAGCCGCTGAAAACTGCAACTACTTATTTATTCAGGTAAGGCTTAACTTATATCCAAATTGCTTCCTTCTGTCTTTGTAAACTGGACTAAAATAAGAGAAAAATCTGGAAACTGTGTGGTCTTCCCCTTCCCAGATACTAAACCTGTGTTTATGCCTCCATGGTGACACCTCTATTCTTTACACTATTAATACAGCCTAAACCATAGCAGAACAATAAATGTTAAGCTAATCCTAAAGTTTGAAAATCATGAAAATCTTAAGGAGAAAATGGTTCAATAATATTGGATGCCACTGTGTGGTAGAGAGCGCAGAACAAAATGGACCAAACACAGAAAAGTGGTAGATAATACTAGCTCAGGTCCAGCTACACAATAAGATCCAATTTTAAAATATTGCGGAGAACGGAAATGAGTTACCTATAGCCATAGAGAAATCAGAATTTAAATGCAGCTGCCAGTAATCTTTATCTTTTATTATTTTTTGTTTTACTGATTTGATTATGATTGCGTTGATTGTTGTGAACTTCCCAAAGTCATTGAGAGTCAGGCAGTACACTATACAATATATTTAATAAATTATTAATACCTGCACATACAAACTCCTTCCACCAATTTTTTTTTTTTTAAAATGGAGCAGTTGGAATCTGAAACCGAAGCATTTCATACTGCAATAGTTGATGAGATCCCACTTGTCATTTTATATAGCCAATTCATTCATTTTTGTATGGTGATAAATCTTCTATAAACATTATGTTGGCCCTCCACCACGTCACCCACAGCTTATAATAAAGGCAGTCACCAGCAGTACAATGCCTTAGCTTCTTATTCTTTCTTTCCTCTTTTTTAAAAACTAATTCCACCGCTCCAGCATTCTTAGATGCTCAGCCCTAGTCCTCAAACCAGCTGGAGGAAACCATCTCATGGGACAGTTGCTCATGTCTAGGGACTTGTGGACCAAGGTACTACTGTGCTCTTCTCAAAGGTATTCCTGATGCAAAGCTTAACTTAAATAGGGTGAAGAGATTTACACTTGATTTAGGAAGTATTAAATAAAAAACAAGAAGCATTAATGTTTGGAGTTGACTTGGATCTCACAATCATGAGTATCACAATGAAGCCGAACATTTATACCTTCAGTAATGACCACCATTTAAGTTGGAATGTTCTTTTTACTTCTACTCATCCAGCTACAATACAGCACTCCACAGAAACAAACTATATTTTTTGAGGGTTATCTGAGAGGTCCAGGGTTAGTTGTAAGTCATGTATCGTGGGGTAGCGCTGAACTTGGCATAGGACTTGATGACTTTGTTCACAGCATCCAGGAAGTCTTTCTCAGTGGCAATCTTTCGCCTTGCTCTGATAGCAAACATACCTGCCTCCGTACAGACACTGCGAATTTCAGCACCTGTGGGGAGTGGGGTGGAGGAACAAAAATGGATTTAAAAACAATGTGAAGCATGATAACAAAGCATGAGGGAGAGAAACCCAACAAAATCTACAATGTTTAACTTACCAGTGCTATTAGGACACAATCGAGCTAGCAACTCAAATCTTATGTCTCTTTCAACGCTCATTGAACGAGCGTGTATTTTGAATATGTGAGTTCTTCCCTAAAGAAAGAAAGAAAGAAAGAAAGAAAGAAAGAAAGAAAAAGAATCAGGCTTTGGTTATGACAGGCATACAAGAAATAAGTCAGATAGTTAAGTAAATGTGAGTTCCCTTAAGGACTGGCTTTCAAGAGGACTCCTGGCTCAGATCAAGAAGACTTGCCCTGCTCTTCCTACAAAAGGCAAGACAGATCAGCTCTGAGCATGCCAACGTGTGCCAGAACAGAGAGCAGATGAAGTGTGAGTAGGGATGAATGCGTGTAGGAGTAAGAGAAAGGATGGGCTATGTATGGAACAACTAGAGACGCATTCTACTATCACCTCATACTTGTGCAAGGTTCTTGGGAGGGGAGGGAGGAAGAAAAGGGTTTGGTCAAGCTCAGCCCACTCTAACCTAGCATGTAGCCCCCCCCCCCAATTAATCTGAGGAAATTTGATCCTTGAGCAAAAAAATTGCAAACTTGCTAGAGAAATAATGTTTGGTCAAAGTTGCTGTTTTAAGAGGTACACAGCTTAGAGATGTAATATGAAAAGTCTATTTTCACCAATAGTCACTCAGTTCTAATAAACACACTAACATGTTCATCACCACCACCACCATCACATTATTCAAAAATAAAAGCATTCTAAAACCTCTAGATCTGGTAGGCTAAATTCAATCTTCCTATCTAATCTTCCAGGCCTCATCAATGCAGGATCCAAGGTATCAGGTCTGTTAGTTGCCATCAACACTTTAATATTCCCTCTTGGATCGAAGCCATCAAGTTGGTTGATCAATTCCAGCATTGTGCGCTGGACTTCATTGTCTCCTCCAGCCCCATCATCAAAGCGAGCACCTAATGAAGAAACAAGTAGTTCAGAATTGTCTGCTGACTAAAGATGCTGACTAAAAGCTAGGCAAGTTTTTGATCCCACACTGTCAACACTGACTGCTTATGCTGGTATTTTACAAATAAATTAAAAGCAAAACAAAACAAGATATAAATATCCAGAGAAAGAGCTTCTTGGGAAGGAAGCACTGTTTTATTTCCATTATAAAAAAAGAAGATTCACAGCCAACGTTACATGATGTATTAAAGAAATATACGCATTCTGAGACCAACCTCCAATAGCATCAATTTCATCAAAGAAGATAAGGCATGCCTTTTTAGTCCTGGCCATTTCAAACAGCTCCCGAACCATTCGAGCACCCTATTAAACCAAAAAGAAGGAATATTAAACCAAAAAGAAGAAAACAAAGTAACTATGTTTTTCTTCTGTCAGCTGATCTGTTATGCCACTTAAAATTTCAAAAAGTGGATCCCAAATTACTCTAGTTGAACCAGCTTTTAAGTAAATGTGAGTTCCCTGAGCTCAAAATTATTTATACGCGTGAAACCGTACTGGCTGCAGACCTTTCCACACTCATCACCCAACATACAGTCTTTTACGTACACCTTACATAACGAACAGCGTTTTGAATCTATATGCTAAAAAACTGCCACAGGCATGAGGTCCCAGCATTCCTCATTGTCATGCAACAAAGCAGGAAAGGGGCAGGGAAAATCCATCAAAATGGAATCACAAGTATGCCATTCATAGCAGTCTGTAATGTTCTGCACCCAAGATCCAACAGAAGGACTTGGATGATCTAGATCAGTGTTTCTCAACCTTAGCAACTTGAAGATGTGTGGACTTCAACTCCCAGAATTCCCCAGCCAGCCATGGAGTTGAAGTCCACACATCTTCAAGTTGCTAAGGTTAAGAAACACTGATCTACAGAGAAGCCAGGCAAGAAAACAATCTAGCTTGCAAGATGTTCCCCGACATTATCCGTTACCTCTCCCACGTATTTCTGCACCAGCTCAGACCCAATCACTCGGATGAAACAGGCATCGGTCCGATTTGCAACAGCTCGAGCACAAAGTGTTTTGCCTGTCCCAGGTGGGCCAAACAGAAGTACTCCTTTGGGGGGTTCAATCCCAAGGTTGACAAATCGTTCTGGCTATAAGCGGGGTGGGGGGAGAGAGACAGAGAGAGAACACAAAGAACTGGGATTAAAATCTCTAGAATTGATCCCATCACTGACTTTGCAAACTGGAGCAAAGAGCTTGCCAGAAGGAGCCGAAGATTGCCATAAGGTTATAATTCAAATGCTGTCAATGAATTATCACGAACCTCTTCCATTTTTAAAGAGATAGAGAACCAACTGAGGGCCCACAGGATATCCCAGGAGTTGAAAAAATGTTAGGTAGTACAGTAGTAACAAAATAAATGATCCAATGGCAATTGGTACTCATTCCACATTCCAAGCATATGCAACTGTGCACTGCAGATGTTATGGATTTCAATTCCCTCAATATAACATGGATTGTGCGAACTGTACTCCCAAATATCTGGGTGTCTCCTTTTCATTCCTGTAAAAGCTCTGGCAAGTTAAAGGAAGAAGAAAATAACCACAGGCAACTTATTAGCAGCTTCCATTGTTTGCTGATAATGACATTTGATCTGTTTCTTCTGGCAAACCAAGATCAGAAGCCAGCAACAAACCATGGTATCTGAACCTGGGTTGTTTAGGAGAAGAACAAGCCACAGTGCCTTATTGAGATTTCGAATAAACAAACTACAGAAGGAGCATCCACAATCTATGCCCTTCTGCTGGGAAAAGCCAAGTCTACAGCATGCTGTTCATTTACGGTTGAAGGCAAATGCTTCATACTTACATGAAGCAAGGGTGTTTCCACCACCTCTCTCAGCTTCTCAATCTGCTCTTTGCATCCTCCCACATCACTGTACGTAACATCCGGTTTTTCCTCCACCTTTGTGACAAAACAGATGTCTGTATGTATTTGTAATTAGAAATTTCATACATGTTCCACATGAAGAATACCCGATTAGAAAAGTTAGAGATACCAAGAAGAATTAAGAAACATCTTCACCTGCATCATAGTGACAGTCGGGTCAATCTTTGGAGGTAGGGGGATGTGGATCTGATATTTGTTTCTGTCCACGCTGCATAAAGAAATTGAAAAGCCTTATTTTGGATGTGTCTTTAAAGCCCTTTAAAAGCATTCCTCTAACATGTTCTTCAGCAAAGGATCGTTACCTTGTCGTGGTGCTGGAGCTTGAGCACCTCAATGATGCCATGAGCTAAACCGTGAAGGGCCACCCAAGACGGGAAGGTCATGACAGAGAGGTCAGACTAAATACGATCCCTGGGGAAGGTAATGGCAACCCACCTCAGTATTCTTGCCGTGAAAACTAAATGGATCAGTACAACCAGAGATATGTCGGTATACCATCGGAAGATGAGACCCCCAGGTCGGAAGATGGTCAAAATGCTACTGGGGAGGAACAGAGGATGAGCTCAACTAGCCCCAGACGTGATGACGCAGCTAGCTCAAAGCCGAAAGGACGGCTAGCGGCCGACGGTGCTGGTGGTGAACGGCGAATCCGATGTTCTAAGGATCAACACACCATCGGAACCTGGAATGTAAGATCTATGAGCCAGGGCAAATTGGATGTGGTTATTGGTGAGATGTCAAGATTAAAGATAGACATTTTGGGCGTCAGTGAACTGAAATGGACTGGAATGGGCCACTTCACATCAAATGACCACCAGATCTACTACTGCGGACAAGAGGACCACAGAAGAAATGGAGTAGCCTTCATAATTAATAGTAAAGTGGCTAAAGCAGTGCTCGGATACAACCCAAAAAACGACAGAATGATCTCAATTCGAATTCAGGGCAAGCCATCTAACATCACAGTGATCCAAATATACGCCCCAACCACAAATGCTGAAGAAGCTGAAGTAGAGCAGTTCTATGAGGATCTGCAGCACCTACTGGACAACACGCCTAAAAGAGATGTTATTTTCATCACAGGAGACTGGAATGCTAAGGTGGGCAGTCAAATGACACCTCGAATTACAGGTAAGTATGGCCTGGGAGAACAAAACGAAGCAGGACGCAGGCTGATAGAATTTTGCCAAGACAATTCACTCTGCATAACAAACACTCTCTTCCAACAACCTAAGAGACGGCTTTATACATGGACTTCACCAGATGGACAACACCGAAATCAGATTGATTACATCCTTTGCAGCCAAAGGTGGCGGACATCTGTACAGTCGGTAAAAACAAGGCCTGGAGCTGACTGTAGTTCAGATCACGAACTTCTTCTTGCACAATTTAGGATCAGACTAAAGAGATTAGGGAAGACCCACAGATCAGCTAGATATGAGCTCACTAATATTCCTAAGGAATATGCAGTGGAGGTGAAGAATAGATTTAAGGGACTGGACTTAGTAGATAGGGTCCCGGAAGAACTCTGGACAGAAGTTGGCAGCATTGTTCAGGAGGCGGCAACAAAATACATCCCAAAGAAAGAGAAAACCAAGAAGGCAAAATGGCTGTCTGCTGAGACACTAGAAGTAGCCCAAGAAAGAAGGAAAGCAAAAGGCAACAGTGATAGGGGGAGATATGCCCAATTAAATGCAAAATTCCAGAGGTTAGCCAGAAGAGATAAGGAATTATTTTTAAACAAGCAATGCGCAGAAGTGGAAGAAGACAATAGAATAGGAAGGACAAGAGACCTCTTCCAGAAAATTAGAAACATTGGAGGTAAATTCCAGGCAAAAATGGGTATGATCAAAAACAAAGATGGCAAGGACCTAACAGAAGAAGAAGAGATCAAGAAAAGGTGGCAAGAATATACGGAAGACCTGTATAGGAAGGATAACAATATCGGGGATAGCTTTGACAGTGTGGTCGGTGAGCTAGAGCCAGACATCCTGAAGAGTGAGGTTGAGTGGGCCTTAAGAAGCATTGCTAATAACAAGGCAACAGGAGACGACGGCATCCCAGCTGAACTGTTCAAAATCTTGCAAGATGATGCTGTCAAGGTAATGCATGCTATATGCCAGCAAATTTGGAAAACACAAGAATGGCCATCAGACTGGAAAAAATCAACTTATATCCCCATACCAAAAAAGGGAAACACTAAAGAATGTTCAAACTATCGAACAGTGGCACTCATTTCACATGCCAGTAAGGTAATGCTCAAGATCCTGCAAGGTAGACTTCAGCAGTTCATGGAGCGAGAATTGCCAGATGTACAAGCTGGGTTTAGAAAAGGCAGAGGAACTAGGGACCAAATTGCCAATATCCGCTGGATAATGGAAAAAGCCAGGGAGTTTCAGAAAAACATCTATTTCTGTTTTATTGACTATTCTAAAGCCTTTGACTGTGTGGACCATAACAAATTGTGGCAAGTCCTTAGTGGTATGGGGATACCAAGTCATCTTGTATGCCTCCTGAAGAATCTGTATAACGACCAAGTAGCAACAGTAAGAACAGACCACGGAACAACAGACTGGTTTAAGATTGGGAAAGGAGTACGGCAGGGCTGTATACTCTCACCCTACCTATTCAACTTGTATGCAGAACACATCATGCGACAAGCTGGCCTTGAGGAATCCAAGGCTGGAGTTAAAATCTCTGGAAGAAACATTAACAATCTCAGATATGCAGATGATACCACTTTGATGGCTGAAAGCGAAGAGGAACTGAGGAGCCTTATGATGAAGGTGAAAGAAGAAAGTGCAAAAGCTGGTTTGCAGCTAAACCTCAAAAAAACCAAGATTATGGCAACCAGCTTGATTGATAACTGGCAAATAGAGGGAGAAAATGTAGAAGCAGTGAAAGACTTTGTATTCCTAGGCGCAAAGATTACTGCAGATGCTGACTGCAGTCAGGAAATCAGAAGACGCTTAATCCTTGGAAGAAGAGCAATGACAAATCTCGATAAAATAGTTAAGAGCAGAGACATCACACTGACAACAAAGGCCCGCATAGTTAAAGCAATGGTGTTCCCTGTAGTAACATATGGCTGCGAGAGCTGGACCATAAGGAAGGCTGAGCGAAGGAAGATCGATGCTTTTGAACTGTGGTGTTGGAGGAAAATTCTGAGAGTGCCTTGGACTGCAAGAAGATCCAACCAGTCCATCCTCCAGGAAATCAAGCCAGACTGCTCACTTGAGGGAATGATATTAAAGGCAAAACTGAAATACTTCGGCCACATAATGAGAAGACAGGACACCCTGGAGAAGATGCTGATGCTAGGGAGAGTGGAAGGCAAAAGGAAGAGGGGCCGACCAAGGGCAAGATGGATGGATGATATTCTAGAGGTGACGGACTCGTCCCTGGGGGAGCTGGGGGTGTTGACGACCGACAGGAAGCTCTGGCGTGGGCTGGTCCATGAAGTCACGAAGAGTCGGAAGCGACTAAACGAATAAACAACAACTAACATGTTAGGAAAGTGGCTATGCTCAGAATATTGACACACTAACAGAAGAGAGCTGCATTGCAAGCCATGTATGATATCAGGATTAGATATCAGTTCAAATTTTACCGTTTTTGCTCTATTCCTCTGCAGTTAAGGCATTTTACAGTGGGCTAGTACTTCAGAAGAAAGCAAAATAAATTGTATCCCATATTATGCTTATAGAAATTACTGTCAGTTCCAGCTAGATGTCACAATAATTAGTTTATTTTATATCTTAATGACCATATTACAGACAGATGAAAATGACAACTAGTTCCAAGTGCAGCAGTCAGAATCTTAGCTTGGAATGTTCCCCAATAATCATACAAATCAGACATGTGAAAATCTGGTTTGTTATCAGCTGCATTCTAACCAGAATGGGCTCTTGATCTTTAAACTCTTCCTTCCCTGACCTGGGTCTCCCTAGGTGCTTTCTGCTACAACTCCCATTGTCTTAAATGTGGCACTGGCCATCATATTTGGAGGGCATCAATTGAGGGAAAGCTGCCCTTCGTTACACAGACCTCACTTACCTGATTAAAAGAAAAAAAAATACTGGTGAATGAAGATTTTCCTAGGGAAGCAATAAGATCTAGAGCTTTCTGGAGAATGGCACTCAGATTGTGAAACTTTCTGCAGAAAGATTCGATGTTGCTTATGGATCTTCTCTTTCCTTGCTTTGCAAAAGCTGGTGAAATTGATGCTGTTTCTAACTGGGTCTAAATTCTTTCCCAAGTGGTCAATATCATTTGAAATGATAAAGTCTGTTATGGTTTATTGTATCACTTTTCTGTAAACCACTGATATTGCTATGTAACAGTTAGATGTCATTTTATGTCTTCTACTTTATCTCCAGGCCAGATTTAATATACTGCTTAAAACCCATAAAACCCAAAGAGCCCACAGCCAGGATCACCGAAGAACTGCTTTTCCTGCATGAACAATCAACAGAAATTATCTTCAGGAGAGATAAAGCAGCCTAAGATACAGAATAGGACTTTCTCAATAGCAGTACCTCCTAAGGGTTGTTAAACTGACTCCTTCTCTGATGCATTATAGGCAGATAATCAAGGCATTTTTATTTCACTTATTAATTCCTCATTTGGTACTTTTACTTTTGACTGTGTCAGACTATCAGTCAGGAGATGGAAAAATGCCTGCTGAAGAATGCAAGCTATTCGCAAGGTTGAAGCTGGTGAAAACTGAACTAATGGTTTGGATTGCAAGTGTATCCCAGGGGGACAACGTCGCACAAATCAGGGCTTACTGTATTCTTTTCCAATACTGAATTGTAATGAGAATTGTATTATTATACGTAACAAGTAATTTTTGGGAACTACAACACGATACATACTTAATCTCACAAAATTATATTTAAAATATATTGAAAATAGTTACTCTTGAAGAATCCCGGGGTGATAAAGCATTAGCACCAACTCACCCCACTCTCATTCCTTCTTCAATGTCAGTAGGTGCCACCTGATCGCTAAGATCCACCACAAATTTGGCAAATTGTTTAACATTGATAATATACTTGGGGTCCTCAGAATCTGCATTGATTATCTTTGTACACCTAAGCAAAAGAGAAAACAATTCAATAAACAAATCAAGTTTAACCTGCCAGCATTCAGCCAAGGATTATTCACAGACAGCTTTAACCATTTACACTAGTATTCTGTTTCTACTTTGCTTGTTAATTAAAAGTAGCTCTTTTTTCTTTATGTTACATTTTATTTCTTCATTAAGAAGAGATTTCTTTTTTCATTAAGATGAAAATATCAGCAACAACAAAGGAAGGGCATATACACTGAAAAGTGCTTTCAGTGTTATTGCCATTCATCAAATGGATTTCAAAAACGTGAAGAGAAGCACCACTTCAAATTGATTAAACATGTTGGCTTTCACCAGATGCAACAAATGTTTGGGCAAAACATGCATGAAGTTAAGAGGTACTTAAGCATCTTCTAGCAAACAGCTCCCTGTGAAAGCCAACATCTGTACCATCACATTGAAATATAGCCCTGTATGTTATACTGGAAGCCTTTAGAAGATCTGAAGGACCAGCTTGGGGATAGATCATCCTGGAGGAACTCTATGCGGCTGCTAAGAGTCAATACTGATTTGATGGCACATAATCAATTAACTGAGAGCCAGGTTGGTGCAGTGGTTAAGGCACCAGGCTAGAAACTGGGAGACCGTGAGTTCTAGTCCCGCCTTAGGCACAAAGCCAGCTGGGTGACCTTGGGCCAGTCCCTCCCTCTCAGCCCTAGGAAGAAGGCAATGGCAAACCAGTTCCAAAAAACCTTGCCAAGAAAACTGCAGGGACTTCTCCAGGCAGTCTCCAAGAATCGGACAGGATTGAACAGGGGGAAAAAAAATCAATTAATTATACCGGAAAGGTCCCTAAGATAATTTCACTCTTTAACAAGCAGAATGTGTCATACATAAAGGACTGAACGCTATTCATTTTGATAGGGCCTTGCTGCCACACTGACTGAACAACAAAGTAGTATATACCTGGCCACCTGCAGTGGCTGCTCACTCTGAAGAGTCTGTTTATCGGCAGCTAGATCCCAAAGGGCAGGTGGAGCCAAGCCAGTGTCTGATTCTTTAATGCCTACAAGGGGGGGGGGGAACAAAACCAAGGAGCCATTTTGCCATTCAGATCAACACAATATATTCTCAAGGCTTAGCTTACTATAGCAAATTGCAACTACCAATTAAACTCGAATGTGACAAAATAAAATAAAATCTTTTAAAATCAGTGCTATTGTAGGGTCAAAACCAATGGCCTGAGCAGGGGTGTACAAAAAGGGTCAGTCTGAAAAAAGCAGCATACCATAAGCCCCGCCCCTTTATACAAGGGTGGAAATGTCACTCACACATCCAAAAGGGACAGAGCTTGCAGCGTGATGCTGCTTTTCTCATTTTGATGAAAGCAGCAGGTGCCTGCAGATCTTCACAGTCAAACAGTTTGAAAATTTTACAAGGTGGATAGAAAACATTTTAGCACTCTTCAGAAATTATACCCAGAAAACCAATTCTTTAATAGATTTAAACTGGGCCTTTCCAAATCCTAAACCTTGCTCTTAACTACTGTGTCACCCCAATTTTCCATGGAGATTCTTGCTGTCTTTTTTTCCAAGCCAATGCCAACATTCCCAAGACTACATTTAAGCACCTTCTTATCTGATTCTACCTTCTCTACTTCCCCCTTTTTCTCAGCTGAAGAAACACTTTCATTTCTTTCCTTCTGCTTAATCTCTTTTCCTCTTTTGAGCTTTTCTGGGGTGTTACCACAAATGATACCCTGAACTTCACCTCTTAGGAAATTCAGCACTCTGAACAGTCAAGGCCAGCATGAGACAGATTACTGCTTCTAAAGCTTAAAAAAAAAAGTACCTGTGAGTTCATTGATTTTCTTAAGTAACTGTTGAATGTCATCTTCTACTTGTTTGATTTGCCTTGAGTATGTGCTCTGGCCCTGGATTTGAAAAAGATTACAGACTGAGAAAACCAAGCAATATTTGTGTTACTGCAACCTTAAACAATCTATCCCAATTTCTGCGATCTAGGCCCGACAGCTTCCTCACCCTGATCACTGGCTAACCCTGGTCAGTTGCAGGTGGTTCTCACACTAAATGCTAAGGAGCAAAGCAGAGCTCCCTTGCACTGAAAACAGGCACTGCATGACTGAGCTACAGCCCAATGTTTATTTAAAGTTTGTAAGCCCTGCTTTGTTTAGGATATGAACTTAAGAACACGATCACATAACATTTTCCTGCAGGCACTATCAAAAAGAGCAAAACTCACTTGGAAACTGAAACACATTGAGCTGGAAAGGTGAATACATCCTCAGTGCAGAAATCTTCACTAAAACTACAGATGCCTTTGCAGATAAAATGTTACTGTTGAGACATCAGAGAGTATAACTCCATGCTGAGTTTTATCCCTTTCTGAGGTGCCTGAACAGGGCTCTAGTATTAGCCTCATCTGAACAATTTCTAACAAAAAACAGTGTTGTGTGGTAGATAATCTCTGCTAGCCAAAATGACAAAGACTGAATTCATCCCAGATTCATCAGGAGATGAGTTTAGATTTCACAGATTAAACAGAAACCTATGTTTCAGATCACACTACGTGTATGATCTAGCAATTCATTGCAAGAATGTTTAAACCGTATTTAATTATTTATTTGGTAAAAAGGCTCTCCTGCAGGTAACTGTCTCTTCTTTCTTACTCCATTCTCTTTCTCCCTCCAACAGCAGCTCTGTGTGTATGTGTACAAAATACCCAATGAGGAAAATACTCTATGCATCTGAAGATGGAAATTGATCCAAAAGTGATCCAAGAAAACATATTCAACAATCAATTAGTCTTTTAGATGCCATAAAGCTCTTTCTCATCTTTGCTGCAAAATGTGAATATCCCTCTGGAATCCTTATCAATTTGTTTAATGCAGATGCTTCCTAAGTATTTCATTATGACCAGTTCTCAAAGTATGCTAGAAGTGGTAGCTACATGAAGTACTTACATAAGTTTTCAACAGGGCAATATCACCTTCATCCAAAGCTGAGAGACATAACAGAGATAATTTAAAATAGTAAAGGGATGACATTTTACTTTGTTTCCCAATAGATAATAACAAGGTCATTACAGTAATCTCACTTTATCATCAGGTACTATATATACAACCTTATAGGACAAAACGGGAAAAAAACCCCTGAGCTTTGTTCCATTATTTCATCTCTTCTCTTCTACATGTACAGTGGTTCAGGGCAAAGAAATTAAACAGGTGTGATGGACTATGAATGTGGAGACCCAGATTCTAGTTCTCCTTCAGCCGTGGAAGCTCAGTAGGTGACCCTGGGATAGTTACTCTCTTTCTCTCATCAAGTTGTTGTTGTGGGGAAAAATAGGAGGAAGTGCTAGGTGCTTCACTATGAGCTATAGAAGGAAAGGAAGGATATAAATCTAATAATAAACTAAATAAAGCTGGTACTGTAGAGATAATTTGGCATTCCGAGCAAACCGTATGATTACATTGCAAATAAATCTGATTTTTATCTTTAGGAATTAATTAACTCAGAAAGCATGTATATATTGATTACAGATTAGGCCTTTGGCACTAAAGTTCCCTTCAGGACCCATTTCAATCATCTCTGTTCAGAAATAGCTCCAACCGATTTCAACAACTGCTATTTGAGGTGGCCAAGTACGAGAACCTCTGTGAAACAATACAGTTGGAAAGTTGCAGCATTATCAAAAATTAAAGGTGATTTATAAGTTAGCAGCTTAACTTACTGAAGTGCCACTTATGGTCTAAAAGGTAATGTTCCATCACAGGTAAGCTCAATGAAAATCAGATGAAGCCATTTCAGTTCAGAAATGCTTTTCCATGCTATCAGAAACAGCCAAAAGCAGTTTTTAGGCAGATGAACCCACCTGAATTCAACCAACTCTTGGAAAAAAGAGGGAGTACAAATCTAATAATAAATAAATAAATACCCTCAACCAGCAGTAAATGAAACAGTGTTTTACACTATTTTAGCAGTGTTGAATGATCTGCTGATTTTTACAGTAAAATTATGCTGCACAGCTCCAACCTCCTAACTCTGCGCCTCTTCAGATGCTGTTCTGAACTATAACTCCAGCCATTTAAACGGAGCTTAGGGTTCCATCCGGAGGACACGAGCGTAGGGAAACATGGATTTGTATAAATGCCCTTCATTTTTCAGCTTCGCCTACTACTGGAGCAAGTATGAGGAACCGGACAAGGCCGCCTCAGTCTCACACTTGGTCCGACTGGCATTATCCGAATAAGCCCAAAGCGCCTTAAGGATGGAAAGGAGACGCGCATTTCAATTCCGGTGCGTGACTCTCCTCAGGCTGCATTCACACAACAACTCCTGACCCGGTTAGGTCATCAACCCATTTTCACAACAAAGTCAATCACAAGCTGGCTTCGCCCAACACGTTAAGCCGCCTAGGCGAGCTCCGTGCGTTGCGCGAATGCATCCCTGAGATCTGTCCTCGGCCTGGTTAGGAGGGTTGTGTGAACACAGCCGCCTTAAAGGGGCCCAAGTTATGCGTTACCGCCTGGGTGAAACTCTTACCACGGATAGGTTTATCCTCCTTCTCCTCCTCTTTGGTTTTGCGCTGATCAGCCCCCAAATAATCCGGCATCGCGTCTCCCCTGTAGCCGCCCCGAATACCACTGCCCAGCCTCGCACCCTCTTCCGCGCATGCGCAAAATCCCTTCGAACTAGCCCTGCATTACGCAGCACCTTGCCATTCTTTCCTTCCGCGACTGGGCGGAAAAGTCCGCACCGGAAGTAGCTCGTGGGGGAACCAAATCGGTGTCGGACCTACTCTATGATCCTTTCCCCCCAACCCGCGGGGCAACTGGCAGTAATGCCTAGAAAGATAATGCTGGAGGCAGTTTGTTTTGCTTTCGTTTGGAGTACTAACGCTTCATGAGGTGCCTCCACTGGAGGATACAGCAAGAACTGCAAAATTTGAGCTGAATCCTGTAATTGGAAGAATGTGTACGTGCATATATACACAGATATAGACAGACATCTTTATCTAGACACATACAATCATACAGATTGTATGTGTGTATACACATATATACGTGTGTATGTACATATATATACACACACAGATACAGACAGACGGTGTGTGTATGTGTGTGTGTGTCTCTCTCTCTCTCTCCATATTTTCCTTTGCTTAAAACAGTGTTTTTCAACCTTGGCCACTTTAAGTTGTGTGGATTTCAACTCCCAGAATTCCCTAGACAGCCAAGCTGTCTGGGGAATTCTGGGAGTTGAAGTCCACACAGCTTAAAGTGGCCAAGGTTGAAAAACAGAGGGTTAAAGCGATGGGGGTTGGCTGATAAACTTGATTTTCTCCTCTTTGGTTGAAAGCCAAACTCCAGCCCAGCTGACGGGGGGAAAGCCCAAAGGCCACCCCTTCACCGGGCCATCCATTTCGTTTCTTCCGACCCGCCACGCTTTAGTTCCACGTCGACCTCGTTCTATTTAGACCTGAACTCTTCTAGCGGGGAGAGAAACGCTCTCCTGCCAACGGCCCTTGGCGGGCGGAATTGGGCTCCTCCGCCGGAATTGGGCTCCCCCGCAGCGGCTCAGGCGGAGGGGACCCCCTACGGAAGCCTCTCGACTCGACTCCCCCCACGCCCTCGCCGGCCTCCGAGCTCTTTCCCCACAGCCTAAGGAGGAGGAAGCGACGGTGACCTGACGCCCCGGAAGTAGTGCCCGGGCCCTTCCACGCGCCGGCACCTGGCAACCCACGAGCAGGGCCGAGGGGCGGGAGCGCGCGGTCCCGATCGGCCCAGCCAGCGCCGACGCCGGGCAAGATGCTGCGCGGGGCTCCCGAGGGCCAGGCCACCGCGGTCACCAGAGCCTTGTCCGCCGGTACGTGCCGACTTCCCGAGCCGGTCGCTCCTGGAGCCCGGGGCGGGAGACGCCCAGGCAGGGTTGGCCAGTTGGCCAGCCGGGGAAACCCTGGGTGGAGCCGGCGATGCTCCGCGCAGCCTTGGCCCCGGGAGGGCGAGCAGGAGAGGGGGCTGACTGGGAAGCGGGGCCTTTGGGCAGCATCTGCTCTTCCCGGCAGGAGTCCCTGGGGCTGCCCGCGCCTCTCCTTCTGGCGAGGAGGGGGAAAGATTCCCCTTTTCTTGTGGCCCCTTGCTAGGAAAAGCTGCCCCTGTTGAATTATGGCTTTCGGTGCTTCAGCAGGAGCGCAGCGCTTGGCTGACCTTGTCTGGAGGTGGATAGGAGACCATTAGGAAATCCCGAGACTGTCAGTAGATTGGAAATGAGTAGGTGAGGAGCCTGGAGCTTGCTTACCATGTTTGGCCCTTGAAACATCTGGGATGGAGAGAAAGGAGCAAAAAACTCACACTTTCTTTAATGTCAGGAACAGAACAACAGCGTGGGTTGACTAAGGTGTTTATAATGATTGCGTCTCTTTAGGCAATAAGAGAACAAGTAACTCTGTTCTTTCTCTAGAAGGGCATCTTTACAGCTTTCACAGAAGCAGCTTTTTTAGTCCTGTAAATTTATTAGTTGTGTCATGATCAAATATATGATCAAACTGATCAAATATATACACTAAACTGATCAAATATATACACTAAATCAGGTTTGTCAACAGGCTCCAAAAGTTCCTGAGATGCTACGTTTTCCCTAGTTCTATAACAGATCAGCCTGCTGCATTTCTTCATTGAATTTGGAGGGAGTTAAGGCCTCCTTTGTCACATCCAATATTGAAATGCATAACCTAATTTTTTGAATATATATTTTTTAAAATGTGCTTTCCACCTAGCAGGCTGTGGGGAACAATGAACTTTAGAAGCAAGCTTTCTTATTCCATTGCTAACTCAAAAACCAAGTGGACTGATACAGTAAGGTCGAGAGAGATGCTCTTCCAGCAATGCATTTATTAACTGCATGGAGTTTCTAGTTGCAGCTGGTCACCAGGGAAGTTGTTAAATGCAAGGGTGCCTTGCAAGCTTCCCTCTCACTGCTGTTACATTCTCCCCAACTTTACTCATAAAAACTAAACAGGAGCAGAAAACTATCTGTATATATTTGCTCCAGTTAAAAGCTTTTATTATCTGTGCACATTTCTGTTGTTTGACATAAATCAGTCTTTCAAGTTGTCACATTTTACAATAACTTATCAGAAGGAACAGAAGATCAGGTTGTGTTTGTAGACCACTTTTAAATAAGACACTTGATATGCATGATAACTTACTAGCACTAGTGATGGTGGTGATGGTGGCAGTTGCTGTATTTTAGAAAGAAAGAGACAGAATGGATTTTTCATCTGCCATGGAGAAATGGCTTTGTTTCATGCTATAATTCTGCAGACATCTATTGTTGCTCAGATAAATCATTAAAATGAATCGGGATCTCGGATTAAAATAAACTTAAGTATTTTCAGGAAATGAGTTTTACTCATTGCTAAGGAACTTCTGCTTAGGAATGTTTATTTTTATATAGATTTTTTTTCTTGGTCACAGACTCCACTACCAAAATGATACACTTTTCTGGCTGTTACTTTTCTGGTTTATCAGTTATATTGGCTGAACTCAGTTTTAACTGTTGTTGTATGTGTCCATTATTTCAATATTGACTCATGGTAACTACATGGACAGATCCATGCAGTTTTCTTGACAGCGTTGTTGGAAATGGTTTGGCAATAACTTATTCTGGGATGCTTTTCAACTTCTCAGTCTAGGGCTGAAAGAAAGCGAGTAGTCCAAAGTTGCCCACTGGCTTTTGTGCATACGAGAGGACTAGAACTTGGGTCTCCCCATTCCTAGTCTATCACCTTTAACCAGTGTACCAAACTGGCTTTTTCAGCTTTAATTACTGCAGTTCAGTTACAGGATATCTGTGTGCTCATGGATGAGATTGCCAGATGCAGTTAGAGAATCAATGAGATACATCACACATTTACCTTTGACTAAATAAACCGCCCAGAGTCCCTTTTGGGAGATGGGCGGTGATAAATTTGATTAATAAAATAAATAAACAAACAAACAAACAAACAAATAAACACTTGTGAATAAGGACATCCAAGGTAAGGGAAACTTAAATTTCAGATTGGGGAAGAGCCTTCCTTAAGTTGTTCTAATGCTTGTATTCGCAGCTTCTGTACTCTGCCAAGTTGAGCCTGTGGGAAGATGGTTTGAAGCATTTGTGAAGAGGAGAACCATACATGTTTCTGCCTCTTTCCAAGAGCTGGAAGATGAGAAAGAGCTCTCTGAAGAGTCAGGAGATGAAGAATTACAAATAGAAGAATTTCCCATGTTAAAAACTCTTGATCCAAAGGACTGGAAGGTATATTATAATGTTGCATAATTATGCACATTCACAGTTTAATAGGAGTTTCATGACGGCTGGTATAAACGCCATTCTTCCAAATAGTTTTAAGCTGTGTGACAAATAGATTCACCTTTTGTTCCCTGACTTCTTGAAGACTCTTTAAAAGTATTGTCTGCTTTAGCATATCAATATTCAAAAACATTTTGAGCAAATATATTCAGAAATGAAATATTTATATAATAATACAGAGGTCACATTGGGTGTCTGACATACTAGAAGTGATATTTGCAGAGAAAATTTGGGGGGGATTAAGGTAGTTATTTTGTGCCCAATTATATGGGAATGAAATCTATGGTAATTAGTCATTAGGCCTTACAGTGATAATTATTTCTGAGAAGGTGTTCCTAGAATCATTTAAAGATTTTCTGTATTGTCTGGTGCCATTTTATATTAGGTCTTTTTCTGAGATTAATATTGGGCTGTACTTGAATGCTCCGTAAGTATTTTAGGTAACAAGTCACTCATCTCCGGTCAGCATTCCAAAAATTAAGGATGATGCAAACTGTAGTTCAGAACATCTGGAAGGAGTCAAGTTGGGGAGGGTTGCCCCAACACTTCTGTTGTGGTAGTTGTCTCATGTTTGAGAAGCAAAGAACAGAGGACTATATAAACTGCATGTCTGCACTCCCCTATTCATGTTCTTAGAGTTCTAGTAAGATCAATACTACTTACAATCTGAAGTTGGGAGCCTGTGATCTGTTGACATAAGCAAAATGCTTATGTCATTTTGTTCTGTAGTGGCAAGATAGACAGCCAGACAAGGGAGAGACTACAAGGGAAAAAAATACATTATTTTCATTTGACAGTTTCTGTGGGCAGTTGTTATTAACCCTGGGTTGCTATAAATATTTGCATTTTTTTTTCACCCTCCCAGAATCAGGATCACTATTCAGTCCTTGGACTAGGACATTTAAGATATAAGGCCTCCCAGAAACAAATCAAAGCAGCCCGTAAGTTCATTTCATTCCTGTACTGAAAATGGTTACCCTATATGAGCAATTGTGTCCTGTTCTGGAAGATGCTAAAACAATAAAACTCCTCCTCCCAAAGCTGAATTGTTTGCCTTGTCACAGTCACTCATGGGCTGCAGTGTGAGAGTCCTAGCACTGTTAAAAGGGAACAATTTAATCTCCTTCCTTCCGCTGGTCTTACCCTCCTCATCAAGGTTAGATCTGTACCTGACTGGAGTGACATCAGTGCTAAGCTGAGCTGTAAGATTCTGTTCTTAGCTTAAAAGACTTATGCTGGGAAATAATATTTTAGAACTTTGGTGATGGAGGAGTCAGAAGAGCTAACATAACATTAGAGAAAAACAGTAAAATGTATTTTATAGTGGCTTGAATTTAATATAAAACATCTGACATTAAAGCTTGTTGCTCATATTGTGACCATAAAGAATACAGAAATCATACCTGTGCCTATAATGAATCCAGTTGTAACTTTCATGAGATGCCTCTCACTCTTTTGGTACTGTATATTTGCATTTTTGTTCAAAACCTAGAGATCATAAAAATTATTATTGTATTGCATTCCCAAATTTGGGGCTATATAGAGTCCAAAATAAAATGTGTTTACTTAAAAATAATCTTAACTCCTTCTAGAGGTGATTTATAATGTCATCTCAATTCCAAAATTTTTTGATGTAGTTTTACTTTGACCAGGTATTAGAATATAACCAGTCATTAATAGTAAGAATTTTACTTAATATGTGTAGCTTGTTTTTTACTTATTTACTTTGGTTTTTAGGCTGCTGGATTTCCAAAAATTCTGAGCAGTTTATAATAGAGCGACAGAAATAGAGTTAACATTAACAAAAAAAAATGGATTAATAACAAGAAATTACAACAAAATTCATGCATCACCATTTGGGGTTTACTGGTCTTCACTTGTCCTCAGATGTCCCCATGTTTTCACTACTCCTCAAAAACATAAAAAGGTGTTAATATCTTAAATGAAACATGTATTTTATTTTACTGTAGTTTGCTTTACTTTAGAAAAATTAATCAAATGGCGTCCTAGTGTGGATAATTCTACATTTCTCTACTTCTTTAAAGATAGCTATATCCAGATATATACAGTAGGACAATTAACATTCTGGAGTGCTTCTGCCAAAATGCAAAATATCAATATTTGCTCACTTTTCCCTGTTTGAAAGGTAGGCTGAGATAATGTGTAATGGATTATATTTGATTTTATTTTCCTTAATCCATAGATAAAGCCATGGTTTTGAAGCACCATCCTGACAAACGAAAAGCAGCAGGAGAACAAATAGGTGAAGGTGACAATGATTATTTTACCTGTATTACAAAAGGTAAGAACTAGCAAATTTAACACTAAATAGAAATTAAGTGTCTTATCACATTATATGTGCTAATTGGCTGGTCAAAGACTGTAATAAAAGTAAAGTAAAAGTATATATGCTAATCAGCTGATCAGTTTTCATGCCCAACCTCTGTCTTATGAATAGCCACTATAGATAATTTTCACTGTCTGTACTTCCTGCTTTCATTTTGACTTTATTGTTTTGCTCTAAGCAGCTGAGCTATGTTTCCTTATTTCCTCCCAGTTCTCCAGTTGATTGATTCTACCCCCAAAGCCCACTATATTTAATCCCTCTGAGCACGTGCACACACACACACACAAACGTTTTATTGTGCCGCTATGTCCCCAAAGAAACAGCAGGAACATGGCAGCCAAGTGCAGCATTCATTCCGAACATTCTCCTTGATACAATATAAACAAAATAATATTCTATTTTTCTGGAGATGAAAACTATACTGCCTTGGCAGTAAAATTCCTCCTCTGCTCCCACTGATTAATTGCTGGTGAAATTGTTATTAGTTCTGTATTAGTTCCGAAATACCTGTTCCTGGTGAATTAACATGGGTATTAATTTTATCCTATTGTTTCTAGTTTAACCATTTTCTTTAAAAGGTCAGAAGTTACTTGTCCATAAGTTAAATGAGAAATTGAATTCCATTTTCACCCCATTTACTGAAACGCTTTTCTGTCCCATTTAATAAGTTAGAGCTGTGTGATTTCATCTTTCAGCCTATGAAATTTTATCAGATCCTATGAAAAGAAGAGCATTTAACAGCATAGATCCTACTTTTGATAATGCAGTTCCTTCTAAAAGTGAAGGAAAGGAAAACTTCTTTGAAGTTTTTTCTCCAGTTTTTGAAAGAAATGCCAGGTAAGCTTTGTTTTAGACTGTCAGAGATCCCACCCCACTTCCCAGGTTTTATTGTGTCTTTGCTTTTCAAATGCTTTCAGTCCATCATTGGATTTCCTTGAGTGTCTGCTTAAGGGTGATGAAAAACAGAACAGTCAAGTTCTTACTGTTGTGTGCACAGATTGCCAGATTGGTGAATTTAAACAAATTTGCCTACCTCTGCATGTGGCATATCTGGATGACAGCTGGAGCAGTTTCATTGCTTTGCCTGGATTGTGGATACCAAAAACCTTGAGACTTGCTTCCTACAAAAGATGGCACTATAGATTGTCCCGTTTTCAGAATGATGCACAGATTGCTTTCTCTGCCTTTCTCATGGCAGAGCTGTGCCAAAATAAAATGTGGTTTCTAAGCTTGGATAAGTTCCACTCCAGATGTCTTCACTTAAATATTACATTGCTCCTAGAAATTATAATTAGGCATAATTTCTTGAGGCAGCATGGTAACACATTGGACCAAGGTGCTGCTCATGTTGCAATTGTTCTGTTTCATGTTAAGAATTTAATTGCTCAAGGCATCATATTAGACCACTAGTTTATTTTTTTCTGAATTTGAAATCCCCCCCCAAAAAAATAGAAAATGCAGAGGTTTAGATGTGAAGATTAAAACAATGCTGGGGATATGGTTCCTGCAAAAATGTTTGTTTATTTGCTAACTTGCTACAGATGGTCAAATAAGAAAAATGTACCTAAGATTGGGGACATGAACTCATCCTTTGATGAGGTGGATGCCTTTTATTCATTCTGGTAAGTAAACTAATTCTGCCTCTTTCTGTCAGGATCATACAGATAAAATTTTTAGGAAAATGTGGAACTGTTATTAGTAGAAGTAAATCCATATAAATATGATGTGATAAAATATTGTAGTCTGTAGCCTGTTTCATTTCTGTTTTTTCCTCATCTTTCCTAAAATAAACTACCATAAATATAAGTAACTGAGTTTCAAATTTCAGAGCATAGACCTAATGTAATGTAATGTAATTTCTGTCCCGCCTTTATTAATTTTAGAAATAACTCAAGGCGGCGAACATACCTAATACTCATTCCTCTATTTTCCCCACAACAACAACCCTGTGAGGTGGGTTGGGCTGAGAGAGAGCGACTGGCCCAAGGTCACCCAGCCGGCTTTCATGCCTAAGGCAGGACTAGAACTCGCAGTCTCCTGGTTTCTAGCCTGGTTTCTAGTAGACCAAATGTTGGTCTACTACAATGTTTCTCAACCTCAGCAACTTTAAGATGTGTGGACTTCAACTCCCAGAATTCTCCAACCAGCATGCTGGCCGGGAAATTCTGGAAGTTGAAATGAACACACGTTAAAGCTGCTGAGGTTGAGAAACACTGATCTACTACATAGGTGTGGTATCAAGTCTTTGGTTTATGGTTATGTCTTTGGGAAGCAAGCTTTTATTTTTTACAATCAATGGATGTACCTAAATATATCATAGTTAGGCCTGATTCATGCTGTGTTTAGTCTGGTATGTAAAATATGTGTTAAAGGAAGAAAATATATGTGACAGTAAAGAATATTACTCTGCATGTTTTATGATGTAGCCATGACTCTTCCCCTGTGCTTCTAATGTCCAGAGTAAAAGCTGGATATGGTGTTTTCATATTGCAGGAATCAGAAGAATGAAAGTGATATTTTAATGCTTTCTTATCTGGTTGGACTATGTTATTAAATATAATTTTTGCTGAATTCTCATATTAATAATATGGACTATTAAAAAGTCTTGTAAATTATATTAAAGAGCTGTTATTTTTTCCAGTATTTAATTACTTTCTCTGTTGATGTTACTGCAATAGGTATAATTTTGATTCTTGGCGAGAATTTTCTTACTTGGACGAAGAAGAAAAAGAGAAAGCAGAATGGTGTGTAAATGAAAGGGTGTTTCAGAAGGAATGATTAATATATTAAAAAGATAAGTTCACACATTATACTTGGTGTTAACATTTGAAGAGTTTACAGACTTGTCTCCTCAGAAATAAATCCCTTTGAATTCAGTAGAAAATACTCATGCGTACATAGCTGTGAAGAGGATTGAAGCCTTATCTAGGAATAAGTCTGGATTTATGGAAATTAAATAATAAACCTGTGCTGTTGAATATTATTATAATAATATAAAATACGTTACTGTTTTGTTGTTATTATTAGTGCCTTTGAGTCAGTCTTGGCTCTTGGCAGCTACATGCACAAGTCCATGCAGTTTTCTACGCAACATTTTCAGAAGTGGTCTGCCACTGTCATCGTCTTCCTAGCGCTGAGAGACAGAGACTGGTCCGATGCTTAAGGAGGACTGGAACTCGTCTTTCTCCACTCTTAGTCCTTAATTACTAGATCAAACTGGCTCACAGTAGCGTCATCACATCATCATCATCTTACAGAGAGCCAGTTTGGTGTAGTGGTTAAAGCACCATGCTAGAAACTGGGAGATGGTGAGTTCTAGTCCTGCCGTAGGCGCAAAGCCAGCTGGGTGACCTTGGGCAAGTCACTCTCTCTCGGCCCTCGGAAGAAGAAGACAAGGGCAAACCACTTCCGAAATCTTGCCAAGAAAACTGCAGAGACTAGTTCAGGCATTCTCCAGGAGTCAAGGCTGACTTGAAATCCCCCCTCCCAAATACATATTATCATTTCTAATATCATTTTTCTAATATTTTTATTATCAATGTTGTAAGTTTGATTTGTGTCCTATCTTTCCTTCCATATTTCAAGGATAGCATTCCCTCTTCCCAATTTTAACCCATTCCAACAACTCCGTGAGGATGGTTGGGCTAAGAGTGAGGGGCTGGCCCAAAGGCACCCAGAGAGCTGCTGGCATGGAAGAAACCTGAACCTGGATAATTCTGGTTCTTGCCCAACTGCTTAACCACAGTGTGACCACAGTGTGACCAGATTGATTTATCTTTAGTTAAGATAAAAATGTGGACTACAGATTAATTCTCTCAATAAAGTTGATTAAAGCAGCACAACAAATGTCTCTGCCCCACTCTTAGGACTCTAACGGGGGTTCTGTATGGAATGGAGCACCTCAGACAGTTGAAGATGGCCAGTATTGAACTAGGAAGCAAGTTTTGAATTAACTTAGAAAAAAAGATTAATTGTTTAGCTTCACTAGATAAGTATGACAGAACTAGCTATACTAAGGAAAGATCGAAGAATAGCTTTGTGCCTCTGCTGGTTTCCAGTATTGTCCAGCTAAAAATGGGGGGGGGGGGAAGCAAATTAGAACTGTGTCTGTTTATCAGAAGGATATACCTAGCTGCACACGGAAAAGTGTGATTAGGGTGGGAAGGGCGGTAACTTTTGCGTGTAGTTGTGCAGGAAGTTCAGAGCCTGTTCAGGCAAAGCATGCAACTGAGTGATAAACCACAAGTGTCTATGTACCAGTGTATGCAAGTATGATTTTTGTGCAATACTGAGTTTTATCAAAAGATACAACTTTCCTGTTGCAAACAGTTTCCTTTAAAAAGTGATATAACACATTTCATAACTCTATAACTAATTATGGTTATATCGAAAAACTGCCATTTCCATGAGATTTTAGACCATGTTTATCTACTTGTATTTTACTAATTGTACTTTACTATTTTGTTCTCTTTATATATCTTTTATCCTTCATGGTTTGTATTTAAAAATGTTTTTAGAAAAGAAGGAAAAGAGATTTTCTGAAAGAATATGTGCTGACTATTCTGAACTTTGTAAATAAAAAAAATCACTGCAGAACTAGTTGATTTAAGCACTATTGAATGCGATGGCTTAGGAACATTGAAGGACCATGGCTTATTTTGTAAATGTCTTTTTCAGCTTATAACATTTCCAGAATTGATTTTATTTTTGGGAGTATCTGAACTGAACCAAGCTTTCTTATGTCTTTCTGTGCAGTCGAGATGAGAGAAGATGGATTGAAAAACAAAATAGAGCTGGTAGATTATTAAGGAAAAAAGAAGAGATGAACAGAATAAGGACATTAGTTGGTAAGTATGAACTCTGCTTTCTCAGGGCAGCTGATTATTAAACACCATCTCTTGTGTGACCCCTATATATATGCATTTTCTTTCTGTTCCAAGATACTGCATACAGCTGTGATCCCAGAATAAAAAAGTTCAAAGAAGAAGAAAGGGCAAAGAAAGAAGCAGAAAAGAAAGCAAAGGTAGAAGCCAAACGAAAAGAACAAGAAGAAAGAGAAAAAGTAAGTTCTAAACTATACATGAAGCTGAGTTAATTTAAGATATCATAAGTATATGCATAGAACCTTGGGTTTTTAGTAGTTTAATGATACAGTGATCTGGTTCACACGTTGCAGCAAGCTATGATTTGTGGCATGCATGCAACATGCTAAATGATAAATGCTGGTTTACAAATTCATGACTAGGATTATTCAAGAAGTAGAGTCAACCAATCAAAGCATATTTTGGTTCAGCACATAAAATAAGATTCAACAATGCAACTTGGAGGCACCAGAATACATGTGATGTCTGCAGGACCTCTAAGTTAAAGAAAGAATTACTAGTTTAAAAAATAAAATAAAATGGGTGAAATGGCACAAGCTTTCCAGATACTGCAAGGTTGTGATGTTCGTGCAATTTAGGGGGTGTTCAAGTCAAAATACTGAGAGATTTGAGGATCTCCCAAACTTTTGGCATTTCTTGTTTTTTATTTTGCCTCCAAAACAACCTGCTCATCCCTCCCAGCTCACTAGTGATTTCTGGATTTTGGATTTGGAACCATTGGCATAGCACCATGTGCAAATCCAGCCATGGCTGTGTCCAGGCTTAGTTGTAATTAGAATGCTCCTATGAAATCCATTGTGTATATTTTAAAGTATATCTAAGTCAGGATCTAACCCATCAGATATTTTGCATTGGCATACTTGTGGCTATAACAGTTTAAAATTTGTGGTTTGCACACAATAAAATACTTAAATTTAGCCCAAGTAGCTGAAGTATACTGTTTCATGTAATCTAGTAATTATATCTGTATGTTTAGTTTATTATTTATTTTAAGAAAGGTAGAGTGTTGAGTATAAAAGACCCATTTTAAGCCTGATTTGTTTTTATAGCAATGTGTGGCACAGAACCAACATGGTAGAACAGCTAAAGGCTTGGACTACGACTAGAGACCTTGATTCACATCCATGAAAGCTCACGAGATTACTTTAAACCAGTCACTACCACTCAGCTTAATTTACTTTAAAGGGGTTATTGTTGGTAGGGAATAAAGGAAGACGGGTTGATCTGGTCATTGATCACCATAAAGTGATTTGATGAGATTAGCTTCGGAGGAGGAAGCATTATATATACCATCCTGAAAGGGGACAAAAATCAAATAATAAACGATATTAAAGTCCCTTTATGCCTAAAGCTTCTGTGGAATATACTTGATTCTTAGAATGTTGTGACTAATTGATCTCTTCTAGTTTATCGGCTACTGCGGAGTAAGAAGGGTTAGGGCTTTTAAGATGCTTCAGGTCAGTGGCCATCTAATCTTGATGAGCATACATTCTTAGCAACCTTGCTAGAAGGAGAGAGCCTGAGATTTTCAGACTGGATACTGGTTTTATTCCCCACTGAGTTGTTGAGGCATCCTGTGATTTTAACGTAGAGAAGGTGACCCCAGCGTTTTCTTCTATCTCAGCAAAAGCAAGCAGAATTAGAAATGGCACGATTAGCCAAGGAGAAGGAAGAGGAAGAAATTAGGCAACAGACCCTGCTGATGAAGAAAGAGAAGGATATACAGAAGAAAGCCATCAAAAAGGAAAGACAAAAACTGCGAACAACCTGCAAGGTACACAGCTATTGTTCATGTCAAATCTTATTTTCAGTCAAGCACTCCGAGTCCAAAATCCAGCAGATTCATCCAAAATATCATATGCTGCTGTTCTTAATCCTGGGATGGAAGCGGGATATAACATTTGTATTTGTCACTTTTCAGTTAAGATCCAGCTTTTTGCCTATTTGACTCACAACTTTATTTTCTGTTAAAACGCTCTTCTGCAAGCAACTTTATTTTGAAATCTGTGGTGGGGTTTTTTTTTAATCTCTTGATTTTTAAAAATGCTTTAGAATGTACTTCGTTGGTTTAGTTAATTAATTATAGTTTCAGAACTGTAAGTGCTTTGTGCCTTTTATCTGCTTTTTGTAAGCAGCCTTAGGGTCTGCAAGAAAGAAAATAACAATATAAATAGCATTCTTAGGGAAGAATGACTTTAAGAGACAAAGTTGTCTTGTAACTAAGAACAGTAGACAGGGGAGACTCTGCTTCAGTTATTCATTGGATGACCTTGAGTAGCCCTTCCCAACCTATCTGAAAGAGTTGATGGAATAAAATTAGGGGAGAACCCCATGTAAGTAACCTCGAGCTCTCAGGAATATGACTGGATATGAACGCAATAAATGAACTCAGTGTTAAATTATTTCTATTGTTCATCTTATGAGTTGCTATTTTAACTGTTTGATCTCAAAGTAAAGGATGAGCCGTTCTTTGTGAACTTATGAAACTCCTCTGTTTTAGTGGCAGTGTTATAGCATGGCCATACCTGCTCCAGTCAAACACCTTGTATGTTGGTTGTATGTAATTTTTTTCCCCCTGAAATCTGAAGATAAAGCATATGGTGGTCTACTTTCAGAACTGGAATTATTTTTCTGACAATGAGGCAGAAAGTGTTAAGATGATGGAAGAAGTAGAAAAACTTTGTGATCGCCTGGAGTTGGCAAGGTACGCAGTCCTGACCTCCGCTCTATGTTTTTTGACCTTCAGCTTTCTGCTAGATCTGAAATATCGTTCAATAATTTATTTTTAGTCTGCAGTGCTTGAATGAAGCACTTACATCCACAACAAGGGACGAAGGAAAGGCTGCAGTAGAAAAACAGGTAATTATTAATATTTTGTCATGTAAAAATAAATCAGACCAGGGTGAAATTACAAAATTCATTCCTAACGTTGCACAAGAAGCAACTTTCTCTGCAGAATGGCATCTCTAAAAATTGGAGCTGTCCACACTTTATTGCAGTAGCCACGTCTGCTAGAATTTAAATGTCATTTAATTGAAGAGTTGTACGTTTTCTGGAGGCCCTACAGAGCTTTATCTGCTAAAAATGCTTCTGTGTGCTTAGAAGAGAGAACAGGAGAAAATTCTCTTTGTTCAGGAAAAGAAGAAGGAATTTGAAATCTGAGTGATTCAATCCAGGGATGAGAAAGTTATGCGGATGAATCTGTTTGTCAAAATACATGGTGTGAAGAAGTGTAACAAAATGATTACTGGCTCGGGGGTGTGATAGATGTTTTTGCGTGTGTAAACTGAAGCATAGTTCACTACCAAATTGGATTGAAAACTTTCAGTTTAAACTCTCAACTTTTGCAAATACAGCATCTATTTGATTATAAATGTGTTGTCAATGAACCCTGGCTCCATAAAACTGATGGCACAAATTTCTTTCTGTATTTAGTGAGGAGGCATCTGATGGGGTTAACTCCTACTTGCCGAAAAGCAGGACGTTATCTAAGTTAGGTTTTTATATATACCAACACACACACTTCTCTCCTTGGAAGATTGTCCCCCCTTTTCGCTGTCTTGCTTAGAGAAAATACAAAATTGCTCTTTGTCCTTTGGAACCTTTCTTCAGGTCTTTTTTTTTCCCATAAGGGGGTGCTCTTTTCTCCTCCCCCACCTTAACTTGTAATAATAACAAATCACTTTATTATTATTTTTTTAAAAAAAACTTGCTTGATTCCTCCTTTGTTTCTCCCCTTCTGCTTCATACGTTACAGACAGGGCAGTGTGTATTGATAGATCTACAAAGAAGAATGCACAGCAGATCAGGATAATTATCCTGAATAAGAAGAGACAGTTGCTCAATCCACCCAGAAAACCTATGTTTTTGGGATGGGCCTGCAGCCCCGGTTGGAGGCTGTGGGTCCTATTACTAGGCAGCCTTTGGTTCAGCAGAAGCATCCTCACCAATTTTTGTGGAGATTCCTACCATGTAGGCAGCTCATTTCAGGCAAAAAGACAGGACCTATACTTAGGTGTTTTTCCATGCCAAATTATTGATCAATATCAATATTGCCTGTAGTGTTGGCAACACCACAAAATTCATTCCCTCCTAAAATCCCAGAACTCCTCCAAAGCAGTCACCTCAACAGATGACAGAAAACAGTAGAGCTGCTTCCTTCTTGGCTAGTATCATCACTTGGTAGTCACGCATCTCTTGAGGCACAGAGGTGGGGAAAGTGCTACAGCATATAGATCTTCCTTCATAGTACCCTTAGCCCAGTCAGGAGGTCACACTGTTTGCTGTGTCCCACTGGGATACCTTTCATGCCAGAGAACAGAAGGTTGCGTTGATTGTGTAGATGCTTTCTGATTTGGTGGACAGAGGTATCCAAGACCACATCCTTAGTAACAGTGAATGGCTGTCTTCCATTGTACCCTAATCTCAGCTTCATTCAGCATAGTACTGCTAGACATTCTCACAATTCAGAGCATAAACCACAGCACAATGTTCTTATTTTTATGCCTCTCTTTGCAGAAATAGGGAAGTAATTCCCAAGAGGGAATAAATTACAAAAAACTACTTAGCTACTGAGCAAATAAGAGATTAAGCCCTTGGATATCTCTATACTAAACCAAGTAAACACCAGCGCAGAATCATCTAAAAATTCTTATTTTGTGTTGACTTGGGAAAATTTTACCACATGTTTTATAAAGGCATTATGCTAAATTCCTAAGACTTTTTTCATCATTATTTCACAGTTCATTTGACTTTCTATAGTTCTCTGTGTTGGCTTCTTCTCCCACAGTGATGATAGGAACGAAATAAATTTGGAGCTCATAATAGCTCTGTGATACTTGGAGAAAGTGTTTTGTGTTTTTGGTAATTCGGCTGAGAGGTGCATTTGTTTACATTCATGTAGATAGAACAAGTAAATGAGCAGATAAGGAGAGAGAAAGAAGAAGCAGAAGCTCGAATGCGACAAGCCGCAAAGAGTTCTGAGAAGTCAACAAGTGGAGGTGTTGGTGGAAGCAGGAACTGGCCAGAAGATGACCTACAGCTACTAATTAAAGCAGTAAATCTCTTTCCTGCTGGGACAAACTCACGGTAAGCACATATTTATTATTTCTGCATCTATTGGCAATAGTATTGTGCTACAGTGTTGAAAGGAAGAACAGGTAGGAGGTACTTGCTTACATGCTTTGAATATTTACTTTTTTAAAGGGTATCTCATGCTTGGAAGAACAGTTTTATGCTCAGGATAGTCAGTTTTTCTAGCTGAAAGATGTGGTCCTTGTTGCCCATGATCTCACCCATCACAGGTGGTAGACCTCTGTACCTGCAATGAAAGGATGTAGAGAGCCTAAGGAATGGCTTTGAAGAACAGGAGGAAGGACTGCTACCAAAGCAGTGGTCAGATGGGGGGCTTGAGCCTGGGCCAAGAAAGTAGCTTGAGTAAACGACAGACAAGCTCCTCCCCAGTTCACACAAAGATAAAGTGAGGGAGGGGGAAGCACATTCAGACCTGCAAGATTCTGTTATGATAGCTGTTACAATAAAAGTAGTCCTGACCTATATGGCATTGGTTTTTTAGTCTGATCTGCCTTGTAGGGCTGACAGAGGTTTGAGATCCATCCACCATTTTTGCCCACAATTATCCAATACCCCATCTTCCCAGTGATCTGCCACTGATCTCACCCAGCCCCAAATTTCCTGCCATTCCCCTGCCAATCTTTGCCAGTCTCTCTTTCCTCCTTCCCATTACCCCATATAGCCCCCAATCTTCTGTCACATAGTTGTTTAACCTTGCAGTATTTTTTTTTACCATTTTTCAGGGCTCAGGTACCTAAACTCCCCAATTCCCATAGACTTAAGGCTCATTATCCACGGCTGTAGGTTGGAATGGAAGCCCTGGGCATTACAAAATCCACTGTACCGCCTTTATAAAGGATTTCCAAATGCATAATTTTAGCTAGCTTAGAATGGATGGAGAGCTATTTTTTCCCTCTAAAACTTGCAGATAACCTGCACTAGCATTGTAAAGTAGGTGCGTGGGAGTTAATTCTTTTTTTGGAAAAGATAGCATTTATGTGATACAAAGCCCTTTTTAATGCATCCAAGAAGATTTTTACGCTTGGACTATATATATATATATATAGTCCAAGAGTAAAAATATTTATTTCTTCTATATCTTCTTCTATATTTATAGAAGATAAAATTTATTTATTTATTTATTAAGACATTTTGCTTTTTTCTTTTTTTTTAAGCCCACCAATTAATTGCAACCTTTGGCAATTTCTTTCAAAAATTCTGTAAAGCTTGTGGGTGTTTTCCTTTTTCATAGATGGGAAGTTATTGCCAATTATATGAATTTGCACTCTACGATGGGAATAAAACGAACAGCAAAAGATGTTATCAACAAAGCAAAGAGCCTCCAGAAACTTGGTATCGTTATCTTTGTAAGATGGTCTGCATGCCTTCATTTTATTTACTGATAAATCCAATATATGTTCTGCAAGCATAAAATTATTTCTGACTGTCACTGGAAATTCCCATCTTCCAGAGTGAAGGAACCTTCAAACCCACTGCCTCTCTTTTCTTATTTGATCTCTGCTGGGATGCTGGTTGCTCTTACAAGCACATTATATTTGAATGCTTGAATGAAAGTTGTATCTTGTTATCATTCAGTAACCCCTTAATTTTATGGAGTAAGTGGGATGAAGGGATGTTATTGTTAAAGCAGATTTTCCATTAGATCCAAATGAGATTTCATGCATGCCCAGAAGCACAGGCTTTGGTGCATCCACTGGCTGTGAAATCTCTGGTTTAATGGAATTTGAATGTACCAGACAAAATCTCTGGGTTTACTGTAACATGGTATCTGGTGCTATACGTGTATAGCACATTTTAGCTGCTATCATTGAGAAAATACATAAAATAGCGTTTCTGCTGTTCATGATGGAGGCCAAATCATTTCAGATATTTTCACCATTGATAAAGATTTATGAAAGCAATGTAATCTGATGGCCTTTGGGAATGGTAAAAAGCCTTGAGCTAAAATTAAAGTTGTTGATAGCATGGCAAAATGAACAACAGAAATGGCTCCCTTTTTGAGAACTGATGGATGCCTAAACTATGTGTTCAAGCCTTTTGCTTTTGAGTAGGAAAAACAAAGGCCCTTGTCATAAATACACTCAACTTTCATTCCCAAGTTGCCTCCGGTGCAAGAATATGCCATGCAAACTCAATAGGTGTGTGAACATAGTTAGACAGCCTGAAAAGAATCTGCATGAGAGAAGACTTACGGGGCCATTATTAAAGGGCAAAATTCTTCCATAATTCAATCTAGAGGTAAAGAAGAAGTGTATATTACCAGACTTGAATCTTTTGAGACATAGACTAAATCTTTAATCCGTCAAAAAGTTGATTAAGAATCAACAGATTTTATTAGCCGCAACTTCATTAGCAGCTGATTTGTCTTAATATCTCCTTGTTGTCAGATCCCCATCAAAAGGATGACATCAATAAGAAAGCTTTTGATAAATTTAAGAAAGAGCATGGAGTAATACCACAGACAGACAGTGCTGCACCATCAGAACGTTTTGAAGGTAAATGGAGAACAACTCTTTTGTGCAGTGTTTCTCAACCTTGGGAACCTTTAAAATGTATGGACTTCAATTCCCAGAATTCTCCAGCCAGCCATGCTGGCTGGAAAATTCTGGGTGTTGAAGTCCACACATCTTAAAGTTCCCAAGGTTGAGAAACACTGCTTTAGTGTGCCTGTTGGAACTTTCTACTTGGGTGTCACATTTCTTTAAAGGCCACATTTCTAGGTGTGTTGATATACACTTGCAGACAGTTCTCTAGACACCAGGCTGCCATAATGTCAATGGAGTCCAGGCTGCCATAATGTCAAGGAGTTATATTTAGTATTTTTCCTGTATTTTTCTGTTGCGCCATAGCCTACGTATTGGGATTCCTTCAAACTCAGGAAGACTAGATTAGGAAATAAAGATAAGTGTCTTGGAAGATGACTCCTTGTTTGTTTTAAAAATACTGTTATTGAAAAAAAGAAGTGCACTTTGATGTGAAGGAAAGTTACCCATTTGGGGTACAGGAATTTTGAAGGAAAATCTTTTCAAGGAAATTCTTGCTGTCAGTAGATTCTCATTTGTTTTCAGCAGTATCTTTTACAGATGCATCTCCGTGGACATCAGAAGAGCAAAAGCTTTTAGAACAAGCTCTAAAAACATATCCAGTGAATACTCCCGAGAGGTGGGAGAAAATAGCAGCTTCTGTTCCAGGCCGATCTAAGAAAGACTGTATGAAGCGATATAAGGTAAACAAATGTATTTTTTTTTTTTTTTTAAGAATTAAACACTAACACACAATTCAGCTCTTGCAGGAGCTTCAGAGCATTATTAACTCAGAACCCAAGACTATTTACAGCTTTTCATATTGGCACTTTTTGATACCTGTCTTCATTGTCACATAAAATACACTTAGTTGGAAATTTTAAAAAATAGGGAAATCCTGCAGAGCATGGCTTCTGGAATTCAATCAGTCTTAACCCTAATTAATTAATTAATCTTAATACTTTCACTGAGGGTCATGTGACCAGGAGAGAAGAGGGAGGGAGGCTCAGAAGGAAAGAGTCATCGGTGTTCTGAGCCGCTGCCCGACTCTCCCATAGGGATGCTTCAGGGCATTTTTCTAGTTTTTTCCCCTTCTCTGCCGCCCTGGCCTGATCTGGCCCATTTTCAGACTCAGCCTTTCTTTTGTGGATTGCTCCATCTAGATCAAATTGGTCCCACTCCATTCAGTTTTCAGAGAGCCATATGGCTTACAAATAAAGTCCTGAGTCCTTCAACATTTCTTTTCTGCATTCTGTTGGGTTGGAAAGAATACAAAAAGAAAATGGTAATATCTTGCTAAGACTAGTCACTGGCAAGCTACCTTGCATTATCATCGAAAACAGTAAATCCGGTCTTTACTGTCTCTCTTAATCTTACCATGAAGTCACGTTGACAAGTCCTTGCTTAAACCCATAAAGTACATTTCTTCTCCAAGCCCCAGCCTCCCCACCCCCCAAAAAGACGTGAGGTCATTAGCAGTTAGACTTGCTTTAGCTGATGTTGAAAAGCAAACTGTCCTTCCTTTACTATAAAACAAACAGGAATGGATTAGTAGTCTGGGTTTACTTGGCAATTTTTATAGGACTGTAGAAGTTCTACTAGAGTTTGAATCAGATCCTTCCTTAAGTTGTAATATTTGTGCAACCTGGAAGAGAGGAGTAAAATCTCACTGAATTCTTGATGCTGGTTTAGCCTTTGAAGGGCTGTTTTTTAGAGTGACTCTTTTGAAATGACTTGATCGATCTGGGACGTCTGGGTCAAAGTCTGCAAGATGGTGGGCAGCGGGTTGTGACAGGCGCGCGCCGCTCCTTTTGCACATCAACCCCTCCCCCAATATTGCAGATTTTGAGGCCTCCCCCTCACCCCCCTGGATGCCCCTCGTATCTTCTAATGGCAAATGTTAAATGTTGCTACTCACTTGCAGTGCTCAAGTGGTATCACGTTGCCAAGGGTAGATAATCTTTTCAGTTGCTCCAGAAATAAACCTGCTGAAGAGACTCTATTGGATAAAAATAGAAGTGAACAAACTCTCTGTCTCTCTCTCTCTCTCTAGGAGCTTGTTGAAATGGTCAAAGCAAAGAAAGCTGCCCAAGAGCAAGTAGTGAATGCTGCTAAAACTAAGAAATGAGATTCCCTGTGACAATCCTAGTGTGTTTTTGTTTTGTAATAAAAATACAAATACAGAATATGCTTTATTATTATTTTTTTTCTAAATAGTCCTGCAGTTCTTTGAAGCCGCCGTTTGTTTGCATTGCCGGTTCGATTTGACAGATTATTAAGGCAGGAATGTCGGTTCTGGAAAAGCCAAGCGGTGTCAGGGTGACTTTTTTAAAAGCCTGCCATTTGGTGGAAGGGGAAAAATTATCACCCGTCCAGTCTTGAAAGTTTAACTGTTGTCACAAATCTCTCAGGTGTCAAATCTCCAAGAGAGCTCAACGGGACTATCAATCCTGAAGCCAACACGTGCCGCTACAGAGTCTGTCATAATCGGGGAGCTGTTCGAGTGGCCCTGTGATGAGAAAAAGATTATTACTTGGTATCAAAGCCTGCTAAATTTTTAAGGGGAGAACTAATTAACTAATTAATTAAGTACTTACCCACAGCTGCAACTGCAGGATGCTTATTATAGATGTACTTTGTACACACATCCTTAATTGTCCGAGCATCTACTGCCTGAAATAGGAGGGATACGCTTCAGAAATTTATTCTGAACAAAGCTTAATGTGCAATTTACATCATATGCTCCAGCAAGCTGACCTTCAGTTTTATAGAGGAAAGGCGAGCTTTTACAGCAGGAAAACTACAATTGTGTCACAGAATGCAGACTAAGAAATGCTGATAACTTAGATTTCCCGTCAGCCAGCAGAAAGTCTCACATGCAAAGATGTACGCCTAATGCATTGGCACAATTGGACACCCTTATGAGCGTGCACCCCAAATGCTCCTTACCTCAATTCTTGCTTCAAGTTCAGGAATTGGGATTCGGCGATTGTAGCACAACATTTGTCGTCCAATGTCTTCACAGATGGGAGTGGAACCTAAGATTACAGATTTTTAGCACGTTATGTAAATTAATTAAACAGCATAAAAACAGCTCTAGATCATACCATCTAGCTGCAACAGCATGTTGGTCTTCAGAAGATTCTTAGCACGCACGACTTCACTTTCGGTAACACTAGTGCACAGACGCATCCTGTAAGATAAATAGGGTGAGTGACTACCGGAGCTGCCATTTTACTTCGTAGTGTTTTGTTTTGGTTACTTTTCCCCTGGACTATTCGCTAATTCGCCCGCAATAATTAAATAATTCAGAAGGCAGCATTAAGAGAGTGCAGGAAACAAAGCCTGTATTATAGCCAGCTACTGCAGCCAGCTGCACAGGCAAAGCAACTCAGAAGCAGGTGGCGTCTGCCACTGACTCAAAAGCACCAGTAGTGACCTTCGGCCAGCCTCTAATCCAGTTACTGGCACCTTAGGCCATTGCAAGCCAGCTGCTAAGCAGGGAGAGATTTCCATAGTGTCCTGTGCTTTAGGTGAGCTCAGTGGTAGAAAGTGATAGAAAGTTCCCTCTGCTTGGCTATCACTGAAATGTTACTTAAAAACACTCGTTTTAACTTGCAGTGCCATAAAGGTGCAAATTACTTGGATGATTTCTTGCCATCTACTCCTGGAATATTACCCCACAGGGTTGGTTCCACCTCAAAGCAAAGTTAGTTTCCTCACCATTCCCTTTGAACAAAGCACATCATGTCCTCTATGGTGGTTCCTTCACAAACCATGTAAAGGCCCCACAGTCCAGTATCGGTGTAACAGGTGTTGAAAGACTGGAAGCTATGACAAAGATTGCCGTGACATGCCGCTTGAGCAAGCTTACTGGACAGATTCTGTTGAGAGAGAGAAGGACGCAAGCTTTTCAGTGCCACTTAGCTTAGAAAAACTGAATAGCTCTGGTCTCTAATCACCCGTCCCATCCCAAAGTTGTAAGACGATCTACAGGCAGAAGTAAGAAATCTGAAAGCATATTGGGGATTCTGGCACAAACGGCCTACTGCTGTCTTTTTTCCATGGGTCAGATGGGCACAGGGCAGAGGAACACCGAGCCATCGCTATCCCTGTTTTTATTTTCTGAGAATTCTTACACGGGCTCCGTGGTTCTCAAGGGCTTTCCTGGAAATAATATTGGAAGCTGCCACATTCTTTCCGTTGAAAACAATGAAAAGCAATCTTAAAATAACGGAGTGTGCAAAGTGTCAAGTGTTCATGGATACACTGGTAGCCATGGACGCTGGGTTGTCTACCCTTTCAAGCTCAGGGTGGCTCTCGAGGTACTCTCTCAATTCCCATCAACCAGGGACAGGAGGGCAATAGTAAAGAATGATGGTAACTGGAGTCCAGCAAGATCCAACAGATTATGGTCTAAGTCCACCTTGAGCCCAGAGACCAATGGATATAAAACTGAACAAGAATCATTGCTGTTGAGAGTTAAAGATTGATTTTGCCATTTCTGAAAAATATGTATTTCATGTTCCCTCACTGAATCCTACATGGCATCAGGATACACTGGGCTCCAGCTCTGATGAGTTTTAAAATACCTTTAGAAGGAATCCAGAACTTTAGTTCCAAGATACAAAAAAACGTATTTCTTAAACCAGGCTAATGTTTTACTTGAACCCACCCTAGATGCAACCAATGAAACAGTAATTCTCTAAAACTGCGCAGTAGCTCGGTGCCAACTCACCAGTCCACCGCCAAAAGAACGGTCCCAGTTGCCAATCAGTGTGTTTGCCACCATCAGAGGAATGGTATCTGGGTGGCACCAGCCAGCTGCTTCCACAGCAATTGCCAGATGCGCTAAAGGCATTTTGTCATCTCGCACTCGGATCTGATCAATCAGGACAAATGTATACAATGAACAAAATGGCCCAGAGAATTTAACATAACAGCCACCCCCAAACTTCTAGTTTCATAATCTAATGAATATTAAAACTTGCATTTTCATTCCAATAATCCCAATAACTATTTTACAGCACTAATCAATGCACCCTTGGAAGATCTGAAGGACCAGGTTGGGGACAGATCCTCCTAGAGAAAACATATCTATATGGTCGCTAAGAGTCGACACCAATAAAGTTAACGATACAGTATTGTAGGAGTTCACAGAGAACAACATTAAATGAACTATAAAAAAAATCATCCGTTTCAAAGCAGCCCAAAAACCTGACCAGTAATGCCGGCAGTGCGGTCAAGCTGCTTTGAAAAATATGCTGAGCGCTGCTCTGTTCTCAAACTTCTCAGCAGTTTTTGCAGTCAAGCTAGCTAACCAAATCTTCTAACGCTGTTGTTGTGCCAGCAACCCTTTTTTCAGGCTGCTGTGTCTAAGGCCCAGCTGAGGAGAGGAAATCTCCACTCACTTCACTGCCGGTGAACGGGCACGGGGGCAGAACCGGAGCGCCTTCTTTCTCAATGGACGGCAAGTTGCCAAAATGGTATTTCGCCAGGTCGAGCAACTCCTCGTGGGTAACTCCTAAATGATTAGCATACAGTTTAGAACAGTATCAGCAGATCACAGAGGGGAGCTTTCAGAGTTTTCAGTTGAGAAGTAAAAAATTGTAATAATTGTCCGACCACTGCACACCTTTAATTCTCGTTCTGAGTCGGGCGGCACCAACATGGAATTAAATAAACTTCTTTATTAAAACTCTAGATCATGCAACACACCACTGTTACAGAAATCATACTTTCCAAGCCTGCATTGTTCTCCCTACCACTCCCTACAATTTGTTGAACAAATAGGAAAATAATTAACTCCATACAGTATTCATACATGGCCTTTTGTTTCTTTATTGCCAATCTCCCGTATTTCGTTCTTGTCCCCTGCTTAGGGCCAATGGTCCCAAAGTATTGGGTCTCGGGCGTTTTCAAAACACTGACGCGGCCCTAAGCAGCAGGGAAATAAGGTAAGGTGAGCCTTACATCTCCCTTGCCTAAAATAAACCACACATACACCACAAACAAACAGCATTGCATCAAGCCAACCTCCAGCAGCCGCAAGGACAATTCTGGGTCCTTTGTAATGCGTCGTTATGTATTCCACCAAATCGTTGCGGTTAATGGACCTAAAAGATGAGTGAAACCAAGGGTTAAAAAATACCACCCAGAGAAAAAAGGAGCAAAAACGCCCTACTGATTATAAATAGCTTGCCTGAACCTACACGGACCAAGTGCAGCACTATACATTTGCTCCAAAAAGGAGCTGCCACAAGGAATTTGCTTCCGTCTCTCCAGCAGAAGGAACATGTCTCCCTATCTACTGCAAAACAAAGTTTTGGGCTGCAAAACGAAGGGGCCCAATCCACTGGCTCTCGATTTGGGATCAGTGTGCATACCGTGAGACAGAAGGGTACAGAGTAAGGCATCTGTATTTTAAAATACACTCCAACCCTGTAACCCCCAATCAAAGTGATTGGTTTTATTTTCATTTAGCAAAACGGCAGAATGTTTCATCTGCACCTGATGTCCTATAGTGAGAATCACACTGAGACGAGGAGTAGTTCTCTAGTGTTTATTACTGCTACATAAACAGAATCCTAACAAACTGAATAAGCATGGGAAAAACCCAGACATATAAGCCCCCAAAGCTAAGGCGGGCCTGATCTGTGTCTCTTTGAATGGCTGCTTAATTCCTCAGTACTACGCATGCGTTTTCCCCCCTGGATGGGAGCCCCTTCCTGCTCGCCATCATTACTCATGACACCTGCCTTTGCTAATGCTTACCAGGCCATTTGATCAAATCATACAGCCGTTGCCCCTAGGAGTTTTAAGACTCTGTATTTTAAAGATGCAATAAGTACATGTTAATAAACGTAGTTTCCTTCAAGCTTGACTCCTGATGACGACCTGGATATATCCAGGTCGTTTTCTTGGCAAAAATATGGAAATGATTCATCTTTGTCTTTGGAGGGTATTTAATTTCCCAATCCAGCCTGTGGTGCCAAGGCTTTCCTTGTGGTCTCCCATCCAAGTATTAAGCGTGTCTGACTTTGCTTAGCTTTCTGAATTCAGCCAAGGTTGGCAAGCTGGGCAGAGACAAGGAGTTGCACACTATCAAGCCCAAATTACCAAACATATAAACCTGCTGAAGAACTACAAGACTGCCATTAAGCAGGCTTACAAGGATTTGTACTGTCTGTCATTAAATCAAGGCAGTACTTATTGGAATCAAATGTGCAACAAACGCACTTCACATATTCAAAAGTAAATGGTCCAGAAAGGCTCAAACACAATATTTTATTTAGCTATTTTCTTTGATTTCTCATGGGGGGAATTCTGGGGGCTCCACAAAAGCCCCATATAGGATCCTGCAGACTGCTGGTTGTCAATCTGAGACTTAAGGAACAGGAGCCAAGACAGTGAGACCTACTTAATGTTTTCAGTGGGTCCTAAAATAGTCCGTCCCAGTGCTGTATTTTGGTAAGCTGTGGCATGAAGATAATCAAAGACCACTTCCTGTAAGTTGGTCTCGACTTCCTGCATTTCTCGAAGGATCACGCCTCGCTCCCGCTCAATCTCAGCCTCCCCCAGGGTGCTGTTCTGTATGATGTCAGCAAGAATTTCCACCGCTGAAGTCAAAGAAAGACATAACAACCGCATTGTTACAAAATACAAAAGAATGCCATTTAATTCTGATCAGCTTTCTAAGGGCATTTTTAACTGGGGGACTGTAAAGCACGTACTGTTATGTATTACCCATAGTGCACATAAGCAGAGAACAGTAGCAAAATGCTCTTTTTATACTTTTTCTACAGCCTATCCCAATTTAATTTCACCAGATTTTGAAGAACATGCTAAGCTTACTCTTCTGATTTTAAATGGATTTAACATTACAGCTGGCAGGTATAGAAAATAGTGATTTGAAATCAAACTGGGGACTAAAGGAAAACATTGCATCTGGTCCAGATTAATAAGGCCAGAAGAAAGTATTTATAATTAGTGTTAACCAAGATGGGAGGGCACAACATTATATGAAGATATGAGCATCTTCAGGAACATCCTGCCTTTGTCAGAATGGACAAAAGGGGCCTGGCCTGTATGTGAGTCTACTTTTATCATTCTGCCTCCCTCTTGCCCACTGATGCAACTGTAAACTAGAGTTTGCCTTCGAAGGTAATATGGGAAAATGTTTTATTTATTTATTTATATTTCAAATTAAGTCACTGCCCATCTCACTCAAACAGCGATTCTGGGCGATTTACAATAAAAATACGCCAAAGAAAGCAAGGCCAGCATTCGGTCACCCCATATTTAATGTGTCTTTGGTCAAGGGGCACGTAATAGTCACCTGTCAAGGTCATTCTTTTTAGAAAAAAAGATTTTCAGAGCACACAATTACCGGTCGGCAAGTCTTTTGAGAAAGCTTTTGCGTAATACACAGTTTGTTCTCTTGAGGTATAAGCGTTAAGGTGAGCGCCCATGTTCTCAATCTCTAGCTCCAGATCCAGTTGAGACCTTTTTCTGGTTCCCTGCAATTTAAGGATCTGCAATTAGTTCAACTGGAGATGCAACTGAAAAAGAAAAGAGCCCCGTGACATTATTTACTGGGTCTTCATCTTAGACAAATGCAACCTTTTAAAAATATGCTTGAAGTAAGAAGGAAGTGGGGCAGGGGACCTGGCAGATACTAAGAGAGGGACCATGAGCAACATATTGTTTATTCTGATATAAGACGCTGATATCTTAATAAGTTGATAGTTGCACCTGATTAAAAAGAGAAAGCATTTAGATAAGCAAATTAAAAAATAATACTATTCTAGCAATGCTGGCACTCTGTCTTCACAATGAAAGCCATTATCTGAGTTTTCCGTTCTGGCTTCTTCAAGCTGGAAGAAGTCATTGTGGTACATTCAGACAACACAGCAACCTTGAAGTGAACCAAGGACTGGTAGGCACCAGCCATGACCCACTGAGGAGGATCTCCAGGGTGAATTCCTGGGTAACCCATAATAGGTAATATCTGGGTCAGCCCAACGTAGTCAATGTACTTTGAAGGCAAGAAGTGCTGTGTGTCAACAAGTTGAAATCAACCAGAATCAGGGTACCTAGAGATTCCATAGAACATCAGAAAGAAGCCCAAATCCAGCATGTAAGTAATCTCTCTCAAGCATAAGGCCTCCAAAGAAATATATTTGATGGTTGAAAGTGGCTGTCTATCAGCTATGATGCTCTCTTCCTCTTAAGGTAAGTGTAAGTATTCCAGGAAATACTTACACTTAGCTTAAGAGGGAGAGAGCATCATAGCTGATAGACAGCTAGATCTGGAGACTTTTCTTGTTTGAAACTATTTTTAGTCAACAGGGGAAAGGCTGCTTTACTCACTGCAGCACTGTAGACTACATAATACAACAAAATTGTGTTTTCCCAGCCCAAAGAGCAGGTTCCAAATGTAATCATTCTTTGTAACAAGGAAAAACGAATGTGTACAAATTCCCAATGAAACCTCTTCACCAAAACAGAAGCTTAAGATAAGCTGAAGAGACATTTCATCAAGGTCTGCTACATGATGAATGACTCAGCCTGTGTGATGTTGCTGGCAACTCACTTCTCATTCTTTTGAGGTCTGGGATATAACAGATCAAAAGTAATCTCTATTCTACCTTTTGTGAGTTCTCATAACCAGATTTTCTAGAAAGGTCATCTTTTTCTCAAGAGAATACAAGGGTTATCAGTTTGGTTCAATAAACTTGCTTTCCCAGGCGAAAGACAGGCAACAGCCCAGTGTTGCTACTCCATACTAGCACAGCACCTGTCATACACACAGCAGGTCATGCCTTGCATACTACTAAAAAAATAGAGGTGTATTGCTGGACCTCTGGACTTAGTGTGGCCTTCAAAAGCCTTGGGTGCAGTCCCTAGAGACTTCCAAACATTGTACTTGAGTTGGAATTCTTAATATGATGGTAGGGAAAAGTTATTAAATGCATGACTAGAATTACATCTGCACCTCACTTTAATTGCATCTAAATATATATAAAATGAAATCTGAGTTATTTTCCTGGCTCCAACCCTTGGCAAGCCATGCAAATGCTCAACGAAGCCCTTGGCCCAGGAAAAGTGAACATCCCGGCCACAGTTAATGATTCACTACGAGCAGCATACAAAGGCCAGGCCCCATCAAAGAAGCCAGCAGGGCAAAGATGAGAAATATGCATGGTTTTCATTTACAGTTCATTCAATTTAATTCAGTAATTACTCCCTCTTTATTTAATAGCTTTCTCCTTCTCCCACATTAAAAGTAATAAAGAGTGACAAGATCTGAAAAGATTCTGGGTGTCACACCAAAATGTTTTGAGGGATCCATGAAGTTCTGGGCCTTGGGTTGCACCTACTCAATTTAGAAAGTGTGGGGATCACACAGGCAGTAGATTTTGCTGAATGCAGGGATCTTGCAAAGAAAATATAAGAAAGATGTCAACAGCGTATGAACTTCCTATTATTCTCTAAGTCTTGATGCCATTTCTAAAACCACTAAGGATTCTTCAGCATTATTTTACCACACAAAACAGCTCTCATACCTGGAAAAAATTCTAAAGGATTCTTGAGCTTTGGCATGGCTTTAATTCCAAATCTGAACCTAGATATTAGGTTTTGTTACTGAATTAAACACAAATTAATATTTCAAAACCAGTATTTGGTCATATTTATTGCTATTTTAATTTGTTTAAATGCAGACAGAGCAGTTAAAATAAGTTAAAAACACAAAGAACTGAATAACGCTTATGCTGAAATCCAAATAGTAAAATAATAAAATAGTGATAAGCAATGAGGCAGGAGCTGACTTAAAAAAAAAAGACTACCCTTTCAAGCCCACTGGCTACTGATGGCAACTGCAATGGAGCAGAACCAAATAATTTTTGTAGAATATCTACTAGTAAGAACTATACAATCTCTGAGTTGGTCCTTTCAAAACCAGTAAAAGAAATTATTTTAAGAACTTGCCTTAAAAGCCATATGCTCCAGGAAATGAGCTGTCCCATTGTTTTTCTCATTCTCATATCGGCTTCCAGCATCAATCCAAAGTCCCACCTTAATCAAAACACATTGTTTTACTAAACAATAAAATACAGCTTCTAACATGCTGAGGAAACCAAATATTGATTTTTGCTGAAATGGTTAAAACCTTAATAAGGCAAGTTTGGCATTCAGGAGCTAGAACATGGAGGAACAGTTAGAGAAGTCTAACTTTTTAGTGCCATGTTAGACCCCTTTTTAGTGCTCAACTCCATTTATGAGATGTTCTACTTATTGCTCTGCATTTCTGATCTATCAAGCGAGCATCTTCTTAATTTATAGCTCTGTATCCTATGACTGAACAAACAGATCAACAGATACTGTACTATCAAGGTCCAGCAGCAGTAAAGAAATTAAGACAGTTTTTTCCCATTTGTCAAAACATCTTACATTTCATTTTTATAGTAGATATAAAACTCCAAGATGACTATTTCAAATATGTTACAAGTTGCAACCAGATTTACCATGTTTGCAGCTTTCTATGGAAAAACTTCTTCACGCCAATGCTTGCAAAGGCAATCTCATGGAAGCATATGTTTATATCTTGCCCTGCCTCATTTATTTTCATTATGTGATTTAATTTTTGAAACTTGGGTTTGTGATGGTGTAAGTACCATATAAATAAGCAAAATAAAATAAACCAAAATGTACAATTCAAACCGTAAATTGTGCTATATTTGAAGTAGTAAGTTTTTTAGAAAAATTATTAGCAATATTCCAAGGATTAAAAGTCTGGAGAAAGATAAGCTTGTGCAAAATGGGCTGTGTAGGAGCAATCTGGCTCCCAAACTTTCTGTTTTTTCTCTAAGGGTTTCTCATTCCAGAGGTGGTTTGTGGAAATGAACTGTTGAGAACAAGAAGTAGTCCATGGTGTTCCAGATAGAGTCTGGACCCCAAATATACTTTTGTAAGAGCACCATCACTCCTGGAATGTGCTGGGGTGGATGGGACAGGAAGTTTCAGAACATTCTGGTGACAGATGATTCTCATATGGAATATTCTGCATATCTCCAAAACAGGCAGCTCTTCATTTGCAAGGGTTACTTACTGTACATGTTGTAAGTCCAGAATCTTCAGAAGCAACTCTCAGGCCATTTTCCAGAGTTGAGATTTTTGTTTCAGGAACATTCAGGACGATCTGGGGTGCTACCTTGGTAGCTCTGTATCTGCTTCTCCCAAGATGGAGAGCCTATTAAAAAAAGTATATTGTGAGCAGTATGATAAAAATATTCATTATACGTTTATCTAAGAGAAATTAAAGTTTCGGTTGTTTTGAGACAGAGGAAATACTAGGTTGACTCCAATTCTGTGCCCACAACATTATTTTTGTGAGTGCCATGCAGAGAGTCCCTATAGAGGAAAACGCACACTGAGTCTTCACTTTAAGGAGAGGAAATCTTCTCAATGTCCTGGACATAGTGGAGTTGATATTTAAGATGGGGGGAGCTGGCTTCTCCAAAAGCCATGCATTTGGTGGTGGAACCATGGCCCTATCAAGATACAAAGAGCTCCTTCACATGATGACAGACACTGTTGCCATAGATGTGTATGCAAGTATGTGCACAGGGACCTTTCTAAGGTCTCCGAACATTCAGCCAGTAAGTACAATGAGCAATGACTCATGTTTTAATGTGATGTGTTCACCAATCACTGGATGTTTTCCTGTACCATGTTAAGCCATCATGTAATTTTCTTAAGCCACAATTTGGTTATTTGTCATCATATTGTAGCTTATCATAAAACACAGCCAATGAAGAGAATTGCATGTTGAGAGAAACAGACTTTATTCTGAGTGCTTACGTTCCAAAGCTTTCATTTCAATGCTCTCTTTTAAACTCAACATTCAATTCCTCATTTCAACACTATTATACTTTTTCACATACCACGAAAATTGAAAATGGAGCCCCTGGCAAGCTTCTGTTATAAAGTTTTATTTAATCAACATGTTCTTATGCCACATTTTAACCTTACCAAAAGTTCTAGGGAGAGCCAGTTTGGTGCAGTGGTGAAGGCACCAGGCTAGAAATTGGGAGACCGTGAGTTCTAGTCTCGCCTTAGGCACAAGGTCAGTTGGGTGACCTTGGGCCAGTCTCTCCCTCTCAGCCCTAGGAAGCAGGCCATGGCAAACCACTTCTGAAATACCTTGCCAAAAAAACTGCAGGGGCTTGTCCAGGCAGTCGCCAGGAATCAAGATTGAGTCAAAGGCACAAAAAAAGGTTAAAAAGTTCTAGAGTAGTTTATGGACAATCAAGATAAAAATAAATCTCTGTTCTCTGGTTTATAAGCTAAAAGCTCTCTAAAATATCACCATCTTCAACTGTGATTAATTCCCAGAAAGGGTATCTGTTCTTAAGTCTGTTTCAAAGCTACATCTTAAGCTCTGAAAGTCCAGTAGCAGCTAATTTTCTAGCAACCTGGCTTACAACTGGTGTCAAGCCAACTGATATGCTAATCTATGCTTTACTGAATAAACAAATGACTGAGTTTGCAAAATGCTCTAATCTATAAACCATGGTGAACAAACCACAATGAACAATTTCCCACATTAAGGCTGACCACAACTTTTATCTGTACTTATTCTAACTACAGATAATATAACTCGGCTCCTTTCTATTCCATAACTTCCAGTGGGCAGCCCTGGCAATAATAAAGGTAAGGCTGGATTTCGGAGCAATTCGACAGAGAATTCCGATTTGTTGCTTAACAAATCCTTGTTGTTGTTTATTCGTTTAGTCGCTTCCGACTCTTCGTGACTTCATGGACCAGCCCACGCCAGAGCTTCCTGTCGGTCGTCAACACCCCCAGCTCCCCCAGGGACGAGTCCGTCACCTCTAGAATATCATCCATCCACCTTGCCCTTGGTCGGCCCCTCTTCCTTTTGCCCTCCACTCTCCCCAGCATCAACATCTTCTCCAGGCTGTCCTGTCTTCTCATTATGTGGCCAAAGTATTTCAGTTTTGCCTTTAATATCATTCCCTCAAGTGAGCAGTCTGGCTTTATTTCCGGGAGGATGGACTGGTTTGATCTTCTTGCAGTCCAAGGCACTCTCAGAATTTTCCTCCAAAGCGCAAGAAACGCAACTCCCCTTCGCTCCCCATGGAGGGAAAAAAAGGAAAAGACGCCCATCGTTATACGGGATTGTCAGACCTTGACTGTAATACTCCAGGCAACCGCTAGATGGCACCACTATATCGCTGCCATCTAGCTGTCTTCCGGAATTCTATAGCCCAGGCCTTCCCATTCTGCAACGATCCCCGCCAGGAGACTACATCTCCCGAAGTGCAGTGCGTCAAGCAGGATGCCTCTGTCCCTGATGCGGCCGGCAGCAGTGGAGGGCGGCCAAGGCAGTCCAGCCGGCCGTTCGCTACCCGTCACGTGCGAATCGTCACTTACCCGCTGTCCGGGGGTTGAGCACCGCGCGCTTAGGTGTCCCGGCCGGGCCCAGAGAAGCCGCCGGCCCGCTCGGCAAGCCACAGTTACAGCCGCCGCCATCTTAGCTCCCAAAGCTGAGGAATCGGCTAACTTCGGAGCATTTCCGGAAGTGTGTGTCACTCGATCCGAAGAGGGGTGGGCGGGGCTGAGCCACGTGCTTTACAAAAAAACCGTAAAACTGTGGGTGTTTTTTTTCCTCCACCTCATTTTCAAAACGTGTGCCTTAAGTTCCTTATGGCTTTTTCTTTGGATATCAACTCAGATTAGGAAACCATCCATAGTAGGGAGCGGCATCTACCGGATCTTGGTTGATTTTGAGAAAGCTAAGCGGGGTTGGACCTGGCTAGTACTTGGATGGGAGACTATTAGGAGATCCCAGGGCTGAAAGGAAGTGGGGGAACTTGAGAAGGCAGTAATAACTTCTAAATTGTTGCCAAGAAAAGTAGTACATCGACTTGCATAAGAAGTGACTAGCAGTAGAACTGGACTGGAGGGAGATTTTTAGATTTTTTTTTTTTTGGCCTCTTGCAGTTTGCAGGAAAAAAAAAAGCCAGAGAGCTGTTTGGAACACAGCAGGGCTGATGTGATATTTTTTATTATTATAATGCTATTCCTCTTTTCCATGCATTTTGAAGCGCTTTTTAACAGCTGCTCTTGTGTAACGCCATATTGGGATTCACTATGAGACTGCAAAATCACAAACTTGGGTAATTGGACCTTACATCCAGGATCTATTTATGCTTACATGACATTGGTATATTTTAATCTTAGTCTCTACTGTGAAAGAGATTTAAAATTTATGTTATGATTATGCCACATGATTTTAAATAAAGTCAGATTTATTTTTGAGTAATTCAGTTTCTTTAGGTTTAATTCTCACAGACAGTACTGCAGTAAGTGCTGTATATTGTTTGCTGTGTGATTATGTAACATGAAAGTTTAAATTTTTTCACAGCAAAATTAATGAAATGTTTCATGTTATAAACGTGTTTTATTTGTAATTTTAGCTCCTTTTTATCTGCAAAACAATAGTGATTGGGATAAGATGTTTTCTTCCACTACTTCGTAAAATCAATTAATATATTTACTATTACCCTGTCAGTATAAATTAGTAGTGAATGTTCTAACCACACAGAAGACTTGTACCATGCACAAATTTTCCCTTGGGATGCAAGATACTAAAAGCATTTAGATGCCACTTCTTTTTCTCAATACCAACATTTGATCTGAATCCTTTAAAATTCTTATTTCACAGTAGTTTCAGGGGGAATTCTGAAGCAAAATTTCCTTAAAGTGGATTCCCAGTAATACTTGCACACATGTTGTTTTGAACAATCAATCAATAATATTTAGTCAACAATATTTATTCAATGACCAGCAAAATTTAAAAGGACAAAAGCAGAGTGAAACAGATACAATAATATACATGTTGTTTTCTTGCCACAAAGTAAAAGTGGTTTGGCGCTTCATTTTGACTTCCCAGTCAAGCCAATAGCCCTTGGATTTCCTCATGGTCCCCCATGAGGGGGGACTTGGCACTGATCCTGCTTGGCATTGTTGAGATCAGATCAGCAAGATGCTGACATCTGCTGTGGGAATCCTGCTACAGTGGGACAGAAAACCTTTATTGGTGCACTAACACCTGTAAATTAGAAAAAGATGTGTTCTTTTTGCTCTCTTGTTCTTTTATATAGTTTTAAATAGTTCCTTAGCTTCAGCCCAAGGCCAGTCCTATCATCAGTCAAAAGGAGGCAACCATCTAGGATACTGTTTCTCAACCTTGCCAACTTGAAGATGTGTGGACTTCAACTCCCAGAATTCTAGGAGTTAAAGTCCACACATCTTTAAGGTGCCAAGATTGAGAACACTGATCTAAGATAATGGCAGTCCTGAGCCCATCATGACTGTATTTGCACATCTCTAGTACTTTTATTTTTGGATCATCAAACTCTTCCTGATGATACAAATCCTGCTGGTTCTTTGTATTCAGATAACTTCTTGAAACTAACCTCCTTCCCTCTACTTCCCCAGAGAGATTTTTGCTTATTTATCTCTCCTTATCAAGCTCCTCCTCTTTCTTTGCGTAATGTACATTGTAAACATGTGTCAGGACCCACGATCAAAGAACTGGTAGATCATTTGATTTTGTTCTCTGCCATCTGAGTCAACATGTGTCAAGTACCAGATGGGAGGGGGAGATTTGCTGAGAGTGGGAAAGAATACTGTTTCATCTAATGATGGTGTCCAAGGTCGTATCAGCCAGGGATGGTTGGACTTGGAATGCTGGACTGTCGGTGGAAGGGGGAAGGAGTGTGGCGGGGGTTCTGGCTTGCCTGTGTGCTTTTAATTAGGCAGTTTGGGCAGGAATCTTTAGTCGTGGCTTTTTGCTTCCATTCTGCACACATCTGCAATAAATCTGAAATCTGCATTTTACCTGAATGCATGAGTCAGGTTATTATTGAGTCAATTGTGTCAGATCTTTTCCTCGTGTCACAAAGGGAACAGTCCTATTTTATGTATTACCCCATATTTGCCTACTCAGCAGGGAGCAATATCCTGCTGATCTTTTTGAGGGGAGGGAACAACTCAAAAGCTAAACAGGTCATGCTGGATCTCTGCTTAGATAGGAGACTGCCGGAAGATAACTAGACTAGGAAGTGGGGGGAAAAAGAGAAAAGTCCAAAATAAGGCAACTGCAAACCAATTTCATGTTGCTGACCAAAGGCCTGCATGGATGTGCCTATTGAGTCATCAGAAGTCAGACTCGGCTAGGGGATATCTTTATCTTGTTTAACCTTTCTAAAATCTTACCCTGTGTGCAATCTATACCGCTTTTCTTGGCTACATCACTTTGAGAACTAGTTCTGGATGAATATGAATGTAACTGTTTTGGAAAACTGCTTCCCTGAAAGAACTCAAGCACGGAATCCTGTGATCTCTGGGGATAAATATATTTTTGAATGGGAGATGTGTTGGCAGATTGCTGGGAAAGCCTTTGGCCCAGGAGAGATCAGAAAAGTCACACACCAGGCATTTCTATAAAAATAATTTTATTTACAGAAAGCAAAACGTATTTAAAAGCTTCTGCATTCTTGCAGGCCCTCAGTGAGAGCTGCTTAACTCGACTCTACATGCCTACACAGAAGAGAAAAAGAAACTAAAACAAGTCCAAGCAAGTTCCTTCCCCCCAGGTGCAAAAATTAACATTCGAAAAGGGGACAGTTGAATTCAACCTCTGCACCTGGCCAAAATGATAAGTTACCATAGTAACTTTAATCTGTAGTAGAAAACATTAACAAGATGTTCCACAGAGGTAATTTAGTTACTGTTTGGCTACTTAACAAGCATTTAGAAGAGCTGCATCTTCTTTATGTAAGGTGCTGTTTCTACAATTCCATTTTTTAGGCAACTTCAAACTAACTTACAATCCTGGGTTGTTGGGGAGGGCCACTAGATTCGTTGACTGTAAAGAAGCACAGATCCACAGAGGATGGGGCTATCAGATGCCAGCATGGCCAGCAGGAATTAATTAAAGTAGGAATTATAGGACATTTAGAAACCAGATGCTGCCTTCTTGAAGTGTGAGATACTTTGAAATGTAAAATCAATCTAAAAAGTCTATTTTACCAGTTACTTAGAAATTTTCTGCTATTATTCAATGTTACTTATTTACTTATTTACTTATTTATTTTTGTCCCGCCTTTATTTTGGGCAACTTAAGGCGATTGTCATGCCCCGTTCTAAGGCATACATGCCTCACAACGTGATCATGCCTTCCTGTTGGAAGGGAGGGGCAGGAAGCATGCATAGGCTGTCCCCCTCAAGAACAGATTGCACGGGTGGCACGCCCAAGGCCGGGCGGCCATCAACATAATCACCAGCCACTCCAAAGGGCCCCAGGGCATTCACCTGGGGCGCACACAGAAGGAGGATAATGGCAGTTGGATGGCCCCACCCGAATCACCCATCAAGAGGGCCAGGAACGGACACACGGACAAGGGGGGGGGCGGAAAGAGGCAAGGCCTACACACGGGTATATAAAGGGAAGGAGCCCAACACGTGCTCATTCCCGTCTTTCTCTAGTGACCGTATCCTTCTCAATAAACCAGATTTCCTTAGCCAGCCTAAGTTCGAGTCTGCGCCTCACTGGGGAGAAGCTACGCATCACAGCGATGTACATATCTAATGCTTCCACTCCCTATTTTCCCCACAACAACAACCCTGTGAGGTGGGTTGGGCTGAGAGAGAGTGACTGATCCAAAGTCGTCCAGCTGGAATATCCTACCTGTACTGGCAAAGCAAAGCAAACAAGTTAATTCTTGGAATAAACTCACTGTAATCTCACTGAAGATACCTTATTTTAGTCTTAATTTCTTTTTAAAAATGCACTATTACTGTAATGGTTGCCTACTCCAGTATACTCAGTCTCACAAGCCCGAGCTTTAAGGTAACTGATTTCTTAAAGGAATAGTGTGCAGATACAGACAAAGCTGAGAATAAACCAAAAGCGCGCGAAATACAAATCAAATACTGTTGCTTCAGGCCAACTCCGCCCCGTGCCTCATCGTAGCAACCACCCCATCCCAGATGTCAACCATCGTCATACACCGGCCTGGGAAAGTAACCTTGAATAGAGTCACCAACCCAAACATGCATTCCAGAGATTACAGCCTCACAGGGCTGGAAATTTCCAACAGGGAAACACGGATTAGAAGAGCGACATGTGAAACGTTACGATGTATACAGGACATTGAAACGGAGAACATGACATACTGCCCCCCTAAAAAAATTACGGAGCAGGTTTGGAGGGATAGGCAGCATGAAATTTAGCGACGAGGTTCGGGGAACGCACATCGGGAGCGGCAACCCACTCCAGGTGTGGGAAATGCTTCCATCGGATGAGATATTGTAAAGTAGGGCGGTTGCGACGAGAATCAAGAATGTCCTTAACTTCAAAGTGTTGCTGAGCGTCAATCATAATGGGTGGAGGGGGTGCTTGCTGAGGATGCCAGCGATCCGACAGAACAAGCGGCTTGAGTAAGCTGCAATGAAAAACAGGATGCAAACGTTTAAGATTGTGTGGTAAATCCAATTTAAAAGTGACAGGATTGATTTGGGCAACAATAGGAAATGGACCAACGAACTTAGGGCCAAGCTTTTTGGAGTGTTGTGGGGATTTGATAAATTTCGTGGAAAGATAGACTTTGTCCCCGACTTTAAATGCGGGTTGGGTGGAACGCCTAATGTCGGCATGTTTTTTGTAAGAGGCTTGCGAGTGGTGTAATGCCTGCTGGATCTTTGGCCAAGAGTCGGCTAAGGTTTGAGCCCAATTGGTGAGAGAGGAAGGGAGAGATTGCGGATGCGGGAGTTCCGGAATCGGGACGAAATCACGGCCGAATACTGTTTTGAAAGGAACTTGGCCAGTACTTTGGTGGACAGCGTTGTTATAGGCTACTTCAGCAAAGGGAAGGAGGTCGACTCAATTGTCTTGTTGATAATTGACAAAGGCACGGAGATATTGTTCCAAGGTGGAATTGACAGCTTCAGTTGATCCATCCGTTTTCGGATGCCATGCCGTAGAAAGGGCTTGTTTGGTGCCAACCAGTTTCAAAAAAGCCCGCCAAAACTGTGACGTAAATTGTGAACCCCTGTCACTCACCAAACGGGAGGGGCTCCCGTGTAGGCAGTACACGTGTACGAGAAATAGACAGGCCAGCTGCTGCGCGGTGGGAATGGATGCGCAGGGGATGAAGTGGGCCTGTTTGGAAAAGAAGTCTTTGACAACCCAAATTACGGTTTTACATTGACTGGGGGGTAAGTCCACTATAAAATCCATGGAGATCTCCTGCCAAGGGCAGGTTGGGTTAGCCACCGGTTGTAGCAAGCCGTGGGGCTTTCCAACTTTGCACTTAGTTGCCGCGCAAACAGGGCAGGCAGCGACATAGTCTTTGACGTCCCTGAGGAGCGCTGGCCACCAAAATTGACGTCGGATGAGATGGAGGGTCTTAAGGTAGCAAAAGTGTCCTGCTAGCTTATCATCGTGGCAGCGCAGGAGGATTGTCTTTCGCAAAGCCGCCGGGACATAAAGGTGATCATTCTTCCATGCAAAACCCCCATGAAAAGTAACAGAGTCTAAGTTGGTCTGCAACCATGTATCAGATTTCAGGTGAAGAAGAAACTGTTGTTGCAAATCTGAGGAAATTGGCAACTGCCCCGGAGCGGGAGAGGGAGGAGTGGCTGGCTGCTGAGAGGGAGGAGTGGCCAGCTGCTGAGTTAGACGGGCGCATGTCTGACTGCGTGTCACGGCTGCCAATCCCAATTGCTTTTCAGTCCATACTGTGCCTTGGACAGTTGGAGCAGGGCCAGAATCTTGGGGCCGGCGGGACAGGGCATCGGCCAAAAAGTTTTTCCTCCCCGGAATGAATTTGAGAGAGAAATCAAAACAGCTGAAAAATTTGGCCCAGCGGAGTTGCTTGGGGCTGAGTTTGCGACTGGTGGTTAAGGCTTCGAGATTCTTATGGTCAGTCCAAACTTCAAAAGGGTGGGAAGCCCCCTCCAATAAGTGTTGCCAAGTGTCCAAGTCTGCTTTTACAGCAAAAGCCTCTTTCTCCCAGACATGCCATCGCCTCTCCGTCTCAGTAAACTTGTGAGACAAATATGCACAGGGTTTCAAAGTGCCTGACTGGTCACCTTGGAGCAAGAGGGCTCCGATAGAGAAGTCGGAGGCATCGACCTCTACCACAAATGGTTTAGTTGGGTCGGGATGCTTGAGGATGGGTTCAGTTGTGAACAATTGTTTAAGCGCGTCAAAAGCCTGCTGGCAGGCTGGAGTCCATTTAAGGAGCGCGCCTGGATTTTTTGATCGTCGAGTGTCCCCCTGAGCTTTGGTTTTTAATAAGTCAGTGAGGGGGAGGGCGATTTCTGCAAAATTTTGGGCAAATGCCCGATAGAAATTGGCGAAGCCAAGGAAACTTTGTAATTGGCGTCGCGTGCGTGGGGGTTCCCAGGTGACAATGGCTTCCACTTTTGCTGGGTCCATTTCAATCCCCCCTGCTGAAATTCGGTAGCCGAGATAATCAATTTGGGATTGATGAAAAGCACATTTGGATAATTTAGCATACAACTCAGCTTTTTGGAGTTTAGCAAGCACTTGACGCACCAGGTGAACATGTTCTGCCATAGTTTCAGTATAAATCAATACATCATCCAAATATACCAACACCCCCTTAAACAGGTGGTCATGCAAGACCTCATTGATGAGCTGCATAAATACCCCAGGTGCCCCTGCCAACCCAAAAGGTAACACTTTGTATTGAAAAGACCCCAGAGGACAGTTGAATGCTGTTTTCCACTCATCCCCTTCCCTTATGCGAATGCGAAAATAGGCCTCCCTCAAATCCAGTTTTGAGAAAATCTTGCCTCTGGCCAGATGTGCTAACATGTCTTTTAGGAGGGGCAAAGGATATTTATTTAATATTGACACTGCATTGAGCCCCCGGAAATCTGTACATAGCCTCAAAGAACCGTCCTTTTTAGGTCTAAATAGGACAGGTGCCCCCACCGGAGAGTTGGCTGGCTCAATAAAACCCCTGGCCAGATTCTTGTCAATGAACTCTCGCAATGTGGCCAACTCTTTCGGGGACATGGCATAGATTTTTGGGTTAGGCAACTTTACATTGGGTAACAATTCAATAGCACAATCAGTCTTTCGGTGAGGGGGCAGGCGATCTGCCTCCTTTTCGCCAAACACATCTGCGAAGTCCTGATATTGGGCAGGCAGTCCCTCTAGCGGTTCCAGCGTTTGTACCATGGTGATGGCTGCCCGCCCCCCTTCATTGTCCTCCAACAAATCCTTCTCTGGCACCTTATAAAATCCATCAGCGAGCGTCACAGTTCTATGCAGCCAGTTGATAGCCGGATTTTGCTTGACAAACCAGGGCATCCCCAGGATGACCAATGGGCCCCCCACTGGTGCTATTACAAAGGGTAATTTCTCCCAATGAGTTCCCATTTGCAACGCCACCAGTCCGGTGGAGTGGGTTACTGGTTTTCCCCCGGCCATAGTCCCGTCCAGTTGGGTAAAAATCATTGGTCGCTGCAACGGGAACCTGGGAAGCTCTAATGCGGCTACCAGATTGGGGTGCATCAGGGATCGCGAGCAGCCCGAGTCCAGCATTGCCCACACTTCCACAGTTCGGGTACTGGAGCCCAATTTTACCTTGACCGTCAGGGTAGGAAAATTCCCACTCACCGAATCGTGGTCGCGCCCCTCTTCTTTCACCTGCCCTAGGGCACCATTCAGGGCAGGTGGCTGGCTTTTCCCACCGGTTGTTCGAAGTCCAGCTGTTCCTCCTCTCCTCCAAATTGGTGATCGTCAGGGTTGTCTTCCGCGTGGGCAGCTCTCACCTTCCTTGGTACTGAAGGGGACTTGCTGGACGCCTTCCCAGGTCGCTCCTCGGATCTCTTTCTTGGGCACGCCGCTGCACGATGCCCTTCTTTCCCACATCGCAAGCACTGTCCTTTCGCAAAACGGCGTTCTTTCTCCTCCTCCCAACTTTTCGACTTAGGGCGGCTTGGGAATCCCGGGGTGCGGACACTTTTACTGAACTTTCCCTGTTTCAATTCTTTATTATGGGCGAACGTCTCTAGGGCGTCTTCAGCACTACCGGCCAGCTGAATCCACCCATACAATGTTTTCGGGTCGTCCCGTCCCAACGCCCATCGGAGGACCTCCGTCTCCAGTCCCTGTTTGAACATTTCCACTAGGGTCGACTGGGACCAGTCCTCCACCTTTCCAGCCAGGGCTTTAAACTCCAAAGCGTAGTCCGCGACGGAGAGGAATCCCTGGGAGAGCTTCCTCAACGCCCGCTTCGCCCGTTCCTGGGCCAAGGGGTCTTCGAAGTGTTGTTTTAGTGCCCACAGGAACTCCTCAAACTCCTCTAGTTCTGTGGCTTCGGCTTGGCATAATTGCACATACCAATCTGCTGCCCTCCCCTTTAGCTTATTGGCGATGGCATTGATTTTGCCCGACTCGGAGCGAAAGCTTCGCCCCCAGTCAGCTATATAATTTCTAGCGTTGGTAAGGAAGAAGGACAGCTTGGTAGGGTTGCCATCGAACTTCACCATGAAAGGGGGGGGGGCTCTTGCCGCCTCTCTCGGCTCCGCTGGCTCCGCAAAGGCCAACGAACACCTGCCCGCTGCCTGTGACCCTTCCCTGGTCACTCCCAACTCTCTACCCCTCGCTTGCCGGAACACCCCAGTCCTACTTCTCCCCCTTGGTGGGGATGGGGACCTCGCTCCCGGGTTGGGCCGTCGAGGTGGAACTTCCTCCGGACCCTCCTGCCGAGATTCCGACCCCCTGGGGTGGTCCTTTAACAGGGCAACAATAATGTCCATTTTTTCCTCCAGCGCCCTCATACGTGCAGGGGTGACCAGGGCTTCCAACGGACCCGTAGTCACTACCACCGTAGGCGACAGCGGGATCTCCGGTTCCCAGGATGCTTGGGGTGATTCGACCTCGGAGTCTCCCTCCTCCCTGGTTCGATAGTCATCCCCTGTAGCGCCGCTCACTTCAGACGGTAAACCCCAGTCCTCCGTCAGGGCACCCCGCTTATCCCGTCGGGCTGCCCTCTGAGCTTGGGAGCTCGGGACCACAAGCGCTCTTGTGGTGTCTGGTTCTCCTTCGCCCTCCTCGCACGCTTGCAGTCTGGGTTCTGACATCGCTAGCGTCCCTCTTCACCAAATACTTGGATGGGGCTAGCGGAAAGGTTAAAGAAATGATTCTCGGCTTTATGTAATGGTTGCCTACTCCAATATACTCAGTCTCACAAGCCCGAGCTTTAAGATAACTGATTTATTAAAGGAATAGTGTGCAGATACAGACAAAGCTGAGAATAAACCAAAAGCACGCGAAATACAAATCAAATACTGTTGCTTCAGGCCAACTCCACCCTGTGCCTCATCGTAGCAACCACCCCATCCCAGATGTCAACCATCGTCATACACCGGCCTGGGAAAGTAACCTTGAATAGAGTCACCAACCCAAACATGCATTCCAGAGATTACAGCCTCGCAGGGCTGGAAATTTCCAACAGGGAAACACGGATTAGAAGAGTGACATGTGAAACGTTACGATGTATACAGGACATTGAAACGGAGAACATGACAATTACTAATGTTCAGATATGAACTTTCAAAGCAGTCTATGTCTGCTATGCATGTAGCAGGACCCTCTATTTGTCTTCTCTGTCCATCCCTCTAAAGAAATAGACATAATTTGATTATAGAAACAAGAAAGGTACACAAAGGCAGAATTTCAAATAAATTTTAGATCAGTTCTATGAAGTTACTAAGTGCAAATAAAAACCGCCCAGAGTCCCTGGATGGGAGGTGATGGGCGCGGACAAATTGGATAAATAAACAAACAAACAAACAATACATTATGTTCCTTGTAAAGTAAATCTGGTTAAATCTCTGTCTTCCACTAACCTTCCTGACAGCAGATGATTAATGTTGCACAGTTTTAAAGAATAACAAATTAATGGCTTACATGCAAATGCTTGGGTTTTGTAATCTTTCCTTCTAATCATCTTTTCCTTATTCCTTTTTAAACCCAGTAAATAGGTTTTGCTTCAGCAAAGGATCGTTACCTTGTTGTGGTGCTGGAGCTTGAGCACCTCAATGATGCCATGAGCTAAACCGTGAAGGGCCACCCAAGACGGGAAGGTCATGACAGAGAGGTCAGACTAAATGTGATCCCTGGGGAAGGTAATGGCAACCCACCCCAGTATTCTTGCCGTGAAAACTCAATGGATCAGTACAACCAGAGATATGTCGGTATACCATCGGAAGATGAGACCCCCAGGTTGGAAGATGGTCAAAATGCTACTGGGGAGGAACAGAGGATGAGCTCAACTAGCCCCAGACGTGATGACGCAGCTAGCTCAAAGCCGAAAGGACGGCTAGCAGCCGACGGTGCTGGTGGTGAACGGCGAATCCGATGTTCTAAGGATCAACACACCATTGGAACCTGGAATGTAAGATCTATGAGCCAGGGCAAATTGGATGTGGTTATTGGTGAGATGTCAAGATTAAAGATAGACATTCTGGGCGTCAGTGAACTGAAATGGACTGGAATGGGCCACTTCACATCAAATGACCACCAGATCTACTACTGTGGACAAGAGGACCACAGAAGAAATGGAGTAGCTTTCATAATTAATAGTAAAGTAGCTAAAGCAGTGCTTGGATACAATCCAAAATATGACAGAATGATCTCAATTCGAATTCAGGGCAAGCCATCTAACATCACAGTGATCCAAATATACGCCGCAACCACAAATGCTGAAGAAGCTGAAGTAGAGCAGTTCTATGAGGATCTGCAGCACCTACTGGACAACACGCCTAAAAGAGATGTTATTTTCATCACAGGAGACTGGAATGCTAAGGTGGGCAGTCAAATGACACCTCGAATTACAGGTAAGTATGGCCTGGGAGAACAAAACGAAGCAGGACATAGGCTGATAGAATTTTGCCAAGACAATTCACTCTGCATAACAAACACTCTCTTCCAACAACCTAAGAGACGGCTTTATACATGGACTTCACCAGATGGACAACACCGAAATCAGATTGATTACATCCTTTGCAGCCAAAGGTGGCGGACATCTGTACAGTCGGTAAAAACAAGACTCGGAGCTGACTGTAGTTCAGATCACGAACTTCTTCTTGCACAATTTAGGATCAGACTAAAGAGATTAGGGACGACCCACAGATCAGCTAGATATGAGCTCACTAATATTCCTAAGGAATATGCAGTGGAGGTGAAGAATAGATTTAAGGGACTGGACTTAGTAGATAGGGTCCCAGAAGAACTCTGGACAGAAGTGCGCAACATTGTTCAGGAGGCGGCAACAAAATACATCCCAAAGAAAGAGAAAACCAAGAAGGCAAAATGGCTGTCTGCTGAGACACTAGAAGTAGCCCAAGAAAGAAGGAAAGCAAAAGGCAACAGTGATAGGGGGAGATATGCCCAATTAAATGCAAAATTCCAGAGGTTAGCCAGAAGAGATAAGGAACTATTTTTAAACAAGCAATGCACGGAAGTGGAAGAAGACAATAGAATAGGAAGGACAAGAGACCTCTTCCAGAAAATTAGAAACATCGGAGGTAAATTCCAGGCAAAAATGGGTATGATCAAAAACAAAGATGGCAAGGACCTAACAGAAGAAGAAGAGATCAAGAAAAGGTGGCAAGAATATACAGAAGACCTGTATAGGAAGGATAACAATATCGGGGATAGCTTTGACGGTGTGGTCGGTGAGATAGAGCCAGACATCCTGAAGAGTGAGGTTGAGTGGGCCTTAAGAAGCATTGCTAATAACAAGGCAGCAGGAGACGACGGCATCCCAGCTGAACTGTTCAAAATCTTGCAAGATGATGCTGTCAAGGTAATGCATGCTATATGCCAGCAAATTTGGAAAACACAAGAATGGCCATCAGATTGGAAAAAATCAACTTATATCCCCATACCAAAAAAGGGAAACACGAAAGAATGTTCAAACTATCGAACAGTGGCACTCATTTCACATGTCAGTAAGGTAATGCTCAAGATCCTGCAAGGTAGACTTCAGCAGTTCATGGAGCGAGAATTGCCAGATGTACAAGCTGGGTTTAGAAAAGGCAGAGGAACTAGAGACCAAATTGCCAATATCCGCTGGATAATGGAAAAAGCCAGGGAGTTTCAGAAAAACATCTATTTCTGCTTTATTGACTATTCTAAAGCCTTTGACTGTGTGGACCATAACAAATTGTGGCAAGTTCTTAGTGGTATGGGGATACCAAGTCATCTTGTCTGCCTCCTGAAGAATCTGTATAACGACCAAGTAGCAACAGTAAGAACAGACCACGGAACAACGGACTGGTTTAAGATTGGGAAAGGAGTACGGCAGGGCTGTATACTCTCACCCTACCTATTCAACTTGTATGCAGAACACATCATGCGACAAGCTGGCCTTGAGGAATCCAAGGCTGGAATTAAAATCTCTGGAAGAAACATTAACAATCTCAGATATGCAGATGATACCACTTTGATGGCTGAAAGTGAAGAGGAACTGAGGAGCCTTATGATGAAGGTGAAAGAAGAAAGTGCAAAAGCTGGTTTGCAGCTAAACCTCAAAAAAACCAAGATTATGGCAACCAGCTTGATTGATAACTGGCAAATAGAGGGAGAAAATGTAGAAGCAGTGAAAGACTTTGTATTCCTAGGTGCAAAGATTACTGCAGATGCTGACTGCAGTCAGGAAATCAGAAGACGCTTAATCCTTGGAAGAAGAGCAATGACCAATCTCGATAAAATTGTTAAGAGCAGAGACATCACACTGACAACAAAGGCCCGCATAGTTAAAGCAATGGTGTTCCCTGTAGTAACATATGGCTGCGAGAGCTGGACCATAAGGAAAGCTGAGCGAAGGAAGATCGATGCTTTTGAACTGTGGTGTTGGAGGAAAATTCTGAGAGTGCCTTGGACTGCAAGAAGATCAAACCAATCCATCCTCCAGGAAATAAAGCCAGACTGCTCACTTGAGGGAATGATATTAAAGGCAAAACTGAAATACTTTGGCCACATAATGAGAAGACAGGACACCCTGGAGAAGATGCTGATGCTAGGGAGAGTGGAAGGCAAAAGGAAGAGGGGCTGACCAAGGGCAAGGTGGATGGATGATATTCTAGAGGTGACGGACTCGTCCCTGGGGGAGCTGGGGGTGTTGACGACCGACAGGAAGCTCTGGCGTGGCCTGGTCCATGAAGTCACGAAGAGTCGGAAGCGACTAAACAAATAAACAACAACAAATAGGTTTTGTGTTGGGTTTGCAAAGAAACTCCTAAATGTTTCAATTAAAAAAGTTCCCTTGGGAAATTATAAAACCAGCATATTACACTGGTGATGGTTTTACTGATTATTTATAGCCTACAGATATTCAAGGGTAGATATTCATCAAGCAGAAACTTAATTAAAGATATTACAAATCCCAAATTCTAGGCAGCTGGCATTGTGTATTATTAATATTATAATTATATATTATTAATATATGCAATTAATGAATGTCACATAATACCTTGTAGTTACAGGGTAGCAAAAACTAAAAAAGATCATATATTATCTCTCTCAATAATCAGCATTGAAGATTGGAAGTTAAGTGTCTAATACAACTGTCTGATGCAAAAAATTCAACTGAGTTGAAGTTAATATTTTATAAAATCATTATTCTAAAATGAAAGGCATTGAACCTAGTTAGTAGATAAAAATAAGTAATTTGGGATTTTGGATGATTGCAGGGCACAAATACTGGTGAGAAAGCTTTCTCTCCAGTTTCAGCATATGGCGAGATAGTTATACAGTATATAATTCAGTCCACTTTTAGTTTATAACATAATACCATAAACATCTAAAAAGCTACATTCAGTCTGGTATGCCTACAATAGCTACATTCCAAAAAGCATTGCAGGGATTTCAATTTAATTAATATTTATATTTAATTATAGTAAAAAATAGTTAATCTGATTACTGTCCAGTATTTTCCCTTCTGCCGCGTAAAAGTACTTGTTTGTTAAGAAGTTTTGCAGTGACTCTTGGTTTCAAACAGTAGATTTCTACCCTAAAATATTGACTATGTTTTTGAAATCTCTTTTTGGCAACAGTACATGTGTAAAAAAGAAAAATATATTGGAAAGGTATCTTCCAAAGATGGTGGGCTCCGTTACCCAGGCACATTTGTAATGAATGGCATCAAATGTTGAAACAGGTAAAACATTCCTAAAATGTCTGTACCACTTGGGAAGTATGTGCTTAAATGAAACTAGTTCACACATCTGGCTGCTGGGCATGTCTAGGAACAAGGATGGTGGGAAAATTAAAGTTGCTTGTAGATTATGCTTGAGGATATTTCGTTGCATTTATTTTCCTTTGTCTGGAAAGAGTTCTCACAGTCAGAAAGAAAGAACTGAATACAGGTAATCCTCACTTAACAACCATAATTGAGACCGGAAATTTGGTTGCTAAGCAAAGTGGTCATTAAGTGAATCCAACCCAATTTTACCACCTTTTTTGCAGCAGTCATTAAGTGAATCACTGCAGTAGTTAAGTGAACCATGTGGTTATTAAGTGAATCACATGATTCCCCATTGATTTTGCTTGCCAGAAGCCGGCCAGGAAGGTTAAAAATAGCGATCACGTGACACTGCAATGCTCATATGTGCAAACCTGTTGCCAAGCACCCAAATCATGATCATGTGACCTTGGGGATGTGGCAATGGTCGTAAGTGTGAGGACTGGTCGTTTTTTTCAGCACCATCATAAGGCCAAACTGTCACTAAACAAATACTTGTTAAATGAGGACTACCTGTAGAAGATCTGACCATTGTCAAAAAAGAGGAGAGATGGAAAATCTTCTGACCAAAAATGGGGGCTGGACAGCCCATTGCACAGGTTGGACGGAAAAAAACTTGGACAATGGTGAATGTTGATTCTGTAAATAGGATTTGAATATGCAAAATAAGCTTTCAAACTTTTCTTCAATAAAAACTTACTTATTAAGAGATTGGTTCCTTGAAGGACTGTCTAATTCAGTTTCGTACTGAAGCTTGACGGTCTATATCAGTGTTTCTCAACTTTGGCAACTTTAAGTTGTATGGACTTGAAATGCTAGCTGGGGAATTCTGGGAGTTGAAGTCCACACATCTTAAAGTTGCCATGGTTGAGAAACACTGGTCTATACGGGTTGTCCAAATTGGGTAAGGCCTTTTGAAAGTTTGTGCTAATATTTCCTATAAAAAGAAAAGAGAGGCAGGACAGCTGTCTTCTCTACTTACTGTGTTAGGGATACTGATCCCAGTGATACTAGAAACAAGAGATTTCTAGTTTATTCACCAGCATTCATGGGGTGGGGGTCAAAATCAGCAAGATGGAGGACGGAGTGTTGTGATGCAAGCCCCACCCTTTCTGCATGCATGTTGTCATGCATATTCAAAAGTGGGTGGGGCTTGCATCACAACACTCCGTCCTCCATCTTGCTGATTTTGGTCCTGCCGACCCTGCTGTGTTTATTGGAAGATTAGGAACAATATCCCTGTTTATACGGATTCACACACTTTCAAGCATTGCACATCAACAGGTATGTAGAATAAACATGAGAGGATAATTCACAGAAATGCCACATTCTCTTGCTGTCCGGTCTGACATGCAACTCAATGAAACTGTATGTCATGCTCCCTGATCAAATGTTCCCAGAACATCTGATTGGACTCGCATCCATCTTGCTGCAACACGTGTCAACATGCGAGTCGACCAGCAGGGAGGGGGAGCATGGTTGGAATGTGAATCATCTTGTTTGGGCTAGCTCCTCCCGCCAAGGTCATCCATGAATGACGGCCATCTGCTGGCACGAGAAAGAGGGGGCGCACAACTAAGGGGGAGCGGGGGGAAGAATCTGCAGTTACGGAGCTTTTAATCGTAGAAATGCGTGGGAAATTTCATTCGCAACTTTTCTTCTGTACTGAAATGCTTCGTACCATTAAAATAGATTTCTAAGCAGCAGCTTATCAGTCGTAATTAATGAGTGCTTGAGTGTTGCAGTCATCACACTGTATTTCACACAATTTACCTTGTTCAAGGGTGTTGAACAGACACAATGCCAAGAATATTCAAATGGAAAGGAAGTACGAAATAAGTTATGTGAATTACCTTTTGAGTTGCAGACTCTTTTAAGTTATTAAAGGCACTGCCCAGGAGCTTTCCTTAAGTAAAATCTGGCAGTTCTTCACATTCAAGTTGAATATTATTCTAACTCACTCAAGTTCGGAAGGTTATTGTCTACTCTTCATAAACTTTATGATCATCAAACACCTTTATTTTTTATTTATTAATTCAGTTTATCTGCTGCTCCACTTCCAAAGACTCTGATCAGCTTCGATTAACAATATAAAATTTTGGGCCAGTCACTCTTTTTGTTCAGCCTACCTCACAAGGTTGATGTTCTGGGGAAAAATAAGAGGAGGAAGGGCTACATACACAACCTTGAACTCCTCTACACAAGGTGGAATATAAATCTAATAAATAAGTACAATCAATGGCATAACTGTGATAGCAATAAGTCCAGGCAGCAAATCTTCTGGCATCCCCAAATGCCTCCTAAGATGATAGACTTAATTATCAAAACTGTAGTCAGTGGTTGTGATCATCGCTAGTGGAAGTCTCCTACGTTCCCTCTGTCTGCTGCTGCTGCTGAATTTTTTCTGGCTGAGATCCAAAGATGTTGTTACAACATAAGGGGAACCACTGTGTTAATCCGTTGCCGCAGAAATAACATAAAACTTGGGAGAGTTTAAAGATTAAACACGCCAATTCCGGCCACTATCCGCAGGGCCCCAACCGCTTCTGCTGATCGCGCTGTTTATCAAAGTATATGCCTGTGTTTCTCAACCTCAGCGACTTTAAGATGTGTGGACTTCAACTCCCAGAATTCCCCCAGCCAGCTTGCAAGAAGTCCACACATCTTAAAGTCGCTGAGGTTGAGAAACACTGGCATATGCAATGCCAGGGAGAAATGGTATCACTAGACCGCTTATCACTGCCAGTACCTGGCCGCGCCAAATCCCCCTTTTCAAAGCCCCACCCGCAACAATATCCCGTTCTCCCGCCCCAGAAAATTCCCTCTCAGCATCCGAAGCACGGCGGCATTTGCCCCGCAGAGTTTATGCCAGGGTTCCGGGGATTACCCGTCGCCCAAGAGCCAGGAGGCTGCGAAAGCCCGGGGCCCCGTCCCGCTCCGCCTCGCCCCGAGAGAGGGCGGTCGCGAGCGCCCTGGACTGGGAGGAGGGCCGGGCGGGGCCAAGACGCGGCTCTCGGCGCCCCGCGGAGCTGCTCCGTGCCAGGCTCGCCCGGTGCATGGGGAGGCGGTGCCCAGCGCCGTGGCGCCCCTGCCCCGCGCTCTCCTTGCTGCCCTCGGCGGCTGCGGCGGGCGAGGGACCGCGGCGCGGCTGCGGCTCAGCGGCAGGGCTTGCCCGGAGCGGCGGAGGCTCAAGAGCCCAGTTATGGAGGAGGAGGAGGAGGAAGCGGCAGCCCTCCGGGAGCCGAGCCGGGAGAGGTGAGACGCGAGCCGGACCTTGCCGGGCACTTCCACGCCGGGGGGCTCGGGGAGGGAGGAAGCGAGGGCCCGAGCCGCCCTTCCGCGGAGATTCGGGTTCCTTCCGAGTTCCTGTCAAGGGAAGGCTGGCAGCGCGTTCCCTGCAGAGCTGCAGCCGCTTCGCCTTCGAGCCGCTTTGCCTCGAATGGCGCCCAAGGCTGGCGTCTTTCCCCAGGGAGGAGCAGCCCCCGGCCGCCGTCTCCTCCCCTCCTTCCGCCCATCCCAGGTCGCCCCCTCGGCCGCTCCCGGCCCCCGGCATCCCATCGCCCTCCCGGGCTCTTCCCCCAACGCGCTGCGCCCCGGCCCGTGCCCTCGTCCCCGTCCCTCGCCAGAGAGGCGCGTCCTGCTGAGCTTGCCGGACCCTGCGCGCCCTTCGACCGGGACTCGCCGGGCGCCCAGGTCTACGAGGCCCCTTCGGGCGAGGGAGACTGTGGTCGGCGGCCGGGAAGGGGCCGCGGGGCGGGAGGGGCGGCTCTCGGACTCGGGTAACGGTCTCGGACGCCGTTTTCGAGATCCGCTCCCGCTTCCAAGAGGTCCCCTCGCGCGCTAGATGCGCGGTGTCCTCCTGCCCGCCTTCTGCTTCGGAAGGGGTCGCTTGGGAACCTTGGTCACGTGGGCTTGGGAAAAAAAGTGGGGGGGCGAGCCAATTGGAAATGGAAATGCTCTCCCGGATTGGCCTGCTTGGACCTGGAGAGTGGCTTCGGTCCCCTCGCGTGGGGCCCCGTGGAATGCGGAACAGGTCGCCGCGGGAAATGCCCCCTTTGCTCGTGAAAGATACACTTGAACCAGTAGGCCTGCCAGGCGTCCGACTCTTCTGGTCCCCAAAACGTAACAAGTCTTTATATGGGGATTGCAGCTGATGTCCATACATTCTGGCTGATGCTAATGCATCAACGTTCTTGTCTTAACTGGGTTGTGGATGGGGCTTGCTGTAGTTTACACGGGTCTCTCCCCTTTTGACCCCCTATAATGGAATCCTCTGAACCTGGGAATGGGAGAGGATTTGCAGAATACTGCAGAGCTGGAACAAGGACGCACTACTTCTGTATCAGCCAAAAGGGGAGCAGCATTTTCCCTGCAACCAGAGGCAGAAAGAAGATCAGAGGGATCAAAGAGGCCCCCCTTAGCGACACATTGATAAATTAGGGTTAAATTACAGATACCCCAGTTTCCAAGATTCTGTAAATTAACCCTATTCCTTTCAATAAATCTGACAAATCAAATGCAGCCTTTATGAAAGGAGCTTTTGTGAGGAACTGGTGGGCAGGCCCGCAACTAGGGTCTGTGTCACCCGGGGCAAACATGGATTCCACGCCCATTTTGGTGCCCCCCCAGCGCGGCACCCGGGGCACATGCCCTGCTCCCACCCACCCCAGTTGAGGCCCTGTTGGTAGGGACTTGACAATATGCGCATTTCCCAGCAGACTGCTGTGGTTGCTGTGCTTCAAGCTGCTGTTGCTGAACTTGGAGATGCAAAGAAGTGTTTTTCCCAGGTTGGACTTCCCAGCTGGAGTCACTATTTCAGTTGTATGCCATTGGGGTAACATGGCAAATCAGTGTGTTTTGCTCTCCTGAAAGTTTGCAAAATGGTGGCTCTTACCTTTTAATAGGAAGTAGGATGATCTTTCTGTTGGGGGGGAGGATATTGATAATTGTTAATTCCTTATCAATTGGCGGTTGGTGGTTTCTGTATTTAGTGCGTATTGAATTGAGTTTCTGGGAAGATAACGTAGGAGCAGGAATCTCTTGCTGAAGATTATTAGGGTTGCAGAATTGGACAGGAGTTGTTGAGAAAAGTCACTTCGTCACAGAGGAATTGCTTAATCGGTGGCTTAAATGAAGCTACAAATTAAATTTGAGCTAAGTTCACTTCTTTGGACCTCAGCTGTTTGTTGTGGGGAAAATAGGAGGAGGAAGGAGTATTTGGTATGTTCGCTGCCTTGAGTTATTTATAAAAATAATAAAGGCGGGATAGAAAATAATTAATTAATTAACTAACTAATTAATTAATTAATTAATGATTTGCAATAGCATAAAAAAAAATTACAGTCCAGATTGCTAAATCATTGTTTTGGAATGACAGCCATTTGGAATGTCAGATGAACTGAAACAAAAAGGTGTTTAATTGAGATATTAGCATGTATAGTGTCCAGCCCTTTTCTCTTACCCACTTTCCCAGGGGAGAGCTATCTCATTTTTAGCTGGTGAATAGGATTGAATTGAGGAATGAAAGCCAGGCAGATCAATTCAGTTGCTATAGTGCTGTGCCAACCTCTCAAATCTGTTACATAATCCTCTCCTGCCAAATTTGTATTCTGTGCAGTGCTGGTGTCTTACATTTGGATGTAAAGCCAAAGTCCTGCACTTGGGTACTGTTAACAGCCATGCATTTTCTGCAGTTTTTCCTAAAATAGTGGATTAGAAGAAAAAAAAAGAAAATAAGACCACCTCAACAGTAAAGTATCTGTGAGACTGAATTGGTCCTGGTTTTTAACTTGTATAGTAGGGTACATGTAGAGCTTGTTAGTTTGTCCTTTTCAATCTACTAAGAAACACTAGTGTAAAAAAGAACTCCAAAGGACAAATGTGGGTTTTTATTTAGGCATTCTTTGCTTATGAGGAGACAATGTTCAGGATTTCAAGAACCAGCTCATACTCAATGATTCTTTAACCATATAGCAGTACTGTTTGCTGTGTTTACTTTGGGTTAATCCAGAAAGTAGGTTTTCAGAGGACACTATTTCTCAAATCCAGTAAAATATATTCCTTTTTCGCAAACATAATACATCTTTCAATGCATTTCTAATTGGATATTCAAATGCGGCTCCTTCACATGGTGTTCTTCTGCAGCTGCCCATCCCATATTACTTCCTCTCCTCCTTTGTGGTCTCCTGTTTCCAACAGTGGGCATGCAGTATATATTCAAAAGTGATGGGGCTTCCATCATGACATTCCTTTTGTCACACACCCCCTCCGCAAATGCTACTGTTTCCATCCTAGCTCAACTCCTTGGATCTAAGTCTCCTGTTACGTCTGTCACTTGAAAAGGTGAATCACTTGATCCTCTGTTGAGTCAAGTTCAACTCCTAGTGACTTCCTGAAACTTTTTCTAATATTGGGCCATCAGCCCATCTGGGCCTGGTGCCTTCCCAATTTTAATTTTCTTTACTGATTCTTGAATTGTTATAGGCTTGCTTAGAATTCATCTGCATTCTTCAGTAATTTCATTGATTTCTGAATCATTAATGTGTGTTTTCAGATTTTCCCTGTCAATTTTATGTTTATAATTCCGTAAATATTTCTGTGAGTTCTTATACTATTTATAATCTTGTATATAACAGTTTATTCACTTTATAGTCAGTGTTATTATCCTTCTTTCTTTTTCTTTTCTAATTTGATATGCCCAGAGTTTTCCTAGTTTGTTTGGGTTCTGAGAATGGTTAGTTTGACATATTTTATCTCCTTTTATAGTTCCTCTCTTTCAAATAGATCTAATTCTTGTTTATGTAGTTTTCTCAGTGCTTGATGTTTTGGGTTAGTTTTATGAATCTGTTATAACTCCTTTTTTTCTTCTTCCAATTGTAATTTCCATCTGTTGTATTCTTTCCTCTGATTCACTGCAAGTCTTATGAAAATTCCCCTCATATAAGCTTTACTTGTTTGTCATATGGTTGTCTCTGACATCCCAGGAATCATATTTATTTTAAAGAAGCATTACATTCTTCTGTAGAATATTTTCTTGAAGTAATAATATGTCATTCTTCCTCCATTTAAAAGATAGTTTTTCTCCTTGAAACCATGAGTTAAAGAATGGATTATGATCTGCATATGACGTTGAACAATTCTGCACTTCCTTAATAGATAGTAAGAGAACTTTGGACCCATGTCAATTCTTGAATGCATTTTATGTCTGACTGAAAAATATATGTAGTCTTTTAGTTCTGGATTTCTTAGTCTCCAAGCATTCATCAAGACTAATGTGATGACATACCAGAATATTTTTCTTGGAAGCCGTAATTCTTTTTTTCCTTTAGTTAATTTATCTAGATTCAAATCTAGCACTCCATTCATATCTCCTCTTATGAGTATTTCTCTCTCTGCGTCTTCTATTGGTATATGACAAAGTCTTTAATAAAATAGTTCTATCTCTTATTTGGGGCATAGACGGATGCTGCTGTTAAAAGCTTACCTTCTTTTCTTGGTTTCAAGATTAGAATTCTGTCTTCCTACTAATAGATTTTATGTTTATTTCTTTTTAAGGGATGCTTAATCTACACTCACACACCAGGTGGCCAAATATTTTTATCAAGTTATACAATTGAGCAAAACTTTTAATTAGATATTATCATTTCACTGTTTTATTGCTTTCCTTTTCCCTGACAACGAGTTGTTGGATTAAACTATTTTCTTTTATTGTAAGGTCTGGTCAAAGACTGTAATAAAGATATTCATTCATTCATTCTTTATCCTTTAGTTGCTCCATTACTTCCTCGGAAGATGATTTGAGATAGACCACTATTCCATTTTTTTTTGTTTGCTTGTTTTTCTGGACATTATATATTCTTGACTGAACTTTTTCTGTTTTAATAAACTGGCATGGTTTATTTGTCTTGTAAACTAATTCAGCTTTTTGCCTTTTGTTTACTAAGTAGATTGAGTTCCATTTACATTTAATGAGATTTTTTTTTTAATCAGTTCAATTGTGTCCAATTCTTGGAGACTGCCTGGACAAGTCCCTGAAGTTTTCTTGGCAAGGTTTTTCAGAAGTGGTTTGCCATTGCCTCCTTCCTGGGGCTGAGAGAGAGTGACTGGCCCAAGGTCACTCAGCTGGCTTTGTGCCTAAGGCAGGACTAGAATTCCCGGTTTCCCAGTTTCTAGCCTGGTGCCTTAATCACTACACCAAACTGGCTCTTAATGAGATTAGTGCTGCTTTATCCATTCTGATTCCAATTTAATTTCCATATAGTGTTGCAACTATACTTAATTTCCCCTCTTCTTCATCTCCGGTTTCCTTTCTTGTGCCTGAAAGTCCTTTGTCTATTGGGTCCTGAGCAGTTAGCCTTTCATTTAAGGAAGACTCTATAGTTGTCCTGATAATTATTCTTTTTGTTTCTAAAACCAACTTCCAATGCCAACAGGATTCTCCATTTGCATCTGATTTGTTTGTTTCTTCATAGACCTGTAAGAGATGGAGATTTTCTCCTCTTTCTCAACATTCTCAGCATTCTGGGGAAGACATGAAATGTTTGAATTTGGTTCCCTTAAAGGTCTTTCAGTTTGCTGTTTTAGAATTACATCTCTTTGTTCTCCTGTGTAAAAATCTTACAAAAATATCCCAAGGCACGTTTTTCCATTATGCAAATATGGAATTTATCCTTAAAAAATTGTTCAATATTTGGAAAATGCCGATCACTTTTTAGGTAGTCCTGCATCAACACTTTAAAATGGCTTTCAAGATCTCCTTTTGCAAACTCTTTTAGGATGCCTCTGAATCTTAGGTTTAATTATCTTTGCTGAAATTCTAATATATCCATTTCCTTTTCACCCCTGAACTTTCAGCTCTTATATCAGATATTCTTGTTTTTCTTTTAACTCTAATTTGTTGTGTATTGGCCTGAACACTTTTTGCAAAATTCGTAATCTGTTTTCAAGTAGCCCTAATATCCTTCATCTCTTTTGTTAAATTGATTTTGATGTCCTCCATCTTGTTCATCATTATATATTGTGTTTGTTTAAGATTACTGTTCAGTCCTGCCATTTGTATTGATTAAGAAGTTATTTGATTGATTTGATTGAGCATGTCTGAGTCTGATTCTTCTTCATCACCACCCCTCTTTTTCCTTTCCATCTTTGCCTCCTTTCCCTTCTTTCCTTATATATAATGAAAGTATCTTCCATACACAATATTTACTTACTTGGTTGCTGAATCAAACTATTATTTTCTGAGCATTCCAAATGGTGATAAGTAATGAATCAGTCAGTGAGGTGGAGAGGGATGGTGCCTTCATAGGCTCCTGCTCTTACCTTCTTACGCATTCTTAATCTTCTGTGCAATCTTCTTTAACCCACTTCAACCATCTGTTCCAAACCCACTTCTCAACCCACTACTTACCTACCCCAAAACTGACTGTTCAAATTCTACAAATTTTCATAAAACTTTATATAAACTCCGTATTTGTGTGTGTGTGTATAAATTCACTAATTCACTATTAAATTCACTATTTACAGTAACAGTATATTCAATTTTCAATTTGGAAAGTAACTATTTAGAATTATTCTTTGGTGCCATCTTGCGTATCTTTTTTAATTCTCGTGATGGGCTAAACACTGTTGTGCAACCAATGCTTTATCTTCGCAAGTTCTTGGTCGCTCCCAAACAGTCTCTTTCCAGGCTCTTGCGATTCTCAATGACTCAGTGGCATTCACAGAAACAATTAAAACTCGCTGCTTCCTCCCATTGGCAAATGTTATTGATAGTCCAAATTCCAATCAGGTTCTAATCTGACTGCTCAACAGAATCTGTTTTTCCAATACTTAGAATTCCATCGTTCATGTTAGTTGCAGTTTCTTTTTGCAAGAGTAACTCGACTCTCCACAGTGTTTTTGCTGCTGTCCTTTTCGTTCTCTTTTCTCTGCTTCAGCCTGAGAAGGTCATCAAAATCATTGTATTTATACCATCTGATACAAGAAAAGAGTTGCCATTGTAAAATCCAGTACACAGAAACGATAATCCAATGGTTATTTCTTTTGAAAGTTCTTTAAACCCCTTTGCCAAGGAAGAAAAAGGGAAAAGAAAAGAGAAAGGTGGGGGGAGTTAGCAATGTTGGGCAGTTGGCTTTGAAAAACCACATCCATGTGGATGCCAGATGATGACAAAGTGGCCTAGGGAATGAGGAACCCCTCAGCTGCACTTTCTTCATTTAACTATGACTTAAATGCCTAAGAGTTTTAAAAATGCCACAAACTTCAGGGTGGAGCAAGAAAAGGCTCCTATGATCAAACTACCATTGCCCAGCCTCTGAAATACCCTGTTAGCTTGAATCTCAAGATGTCTAATTTATGCTTTAAAAACAAGGAACAGAAGTTGTGCTGAATGAGTTTTGAATGCTTTTCAATTAAATTTACTAGGGGAATTCTTTCACATTTGGCCCACTGTGAAAGCAATGGCAAGGTAGAATGCAGATCTGGCTTCTACCGAAAAAGGCATGTTCTAACAATTCTCCTTTTATTTATTTTTTTCTCCAATACACCTGATATTTCATACATTGGAAAGGAGAATGAAGATTCTGGATCAGATCTTTTTTTGCACCTCAGTCCCAGATTCCATTGCAGAAAGTGAAAGCGGGTGGGGGAATGCTGATTTAGGGCAGAGATTTTTCATTTTTTTTAATCAGTAAAGGGCAGAATAATGTTTTACGCTTCCACAAGGAAGTTTGTACCTTGTCCGTTAGGCAACCCCAATGTAAAAACATGCCCTATGTTTTCAGTGACATCACGAGGTTAACAATAATAAAGGTGGGATTAAGAAAAAAATCTAAATCTAAAATCTTACATCTCAGGCACAGAAATGTGGTCTATCCTTTCATCTCCCTCTCATTTAAAAAAAACTTGTTGAGTTACAGTGTTTTCTTTCAGTTTTGATCTTTTTTTCATAGAATTATATCTTATGACCATTTAATTGTATATCATTGAATCTGTACTTCTAAAAAGGTCTTTGGGTTTTGAAGGACCTTGGAAATTCATTCTTTCAAGACCTGTGTAAACTTTGGATGGCTTTGAGTAAGCGTAAATATGAGTAGACAAGCTTAGTGAAAATTCTAGTGCTCTTCATTTGGTAAATCATGCATAGCTAGTTTTTCAGGTCAATATGCTTTCAAAAGTCTACTGTCTTTACTCTTTCTTGACTGTTCTTATTTCCTCCAGATGTTTGTGACTCTCTAAACCAAAACAGAAACAACTATAATGATGCATCCTATAAAGCCCATCATTTTAAGGCAACGGTGTTTTAGTTGGTGCACATAATCCTTTAAAACACAGTTTTCTTAATGGTTTTTTCATCAATCAGCCACCGTTGGCTAGGCTCACAAGAAATGCTGAGGTACAAACAAATGCCCTACTGTCTTGCTGCAATATGTGACACATCATTGTTTTCCTCTCCTTTGTTTACTCTGTACCATGAAGTAGCAGAGATACTTTTATTTATTCATTTTATTTATATTTCAAATTTCGTCACCGCCCATCTCCCTCAAAAGAGGGACTCTGGGCGGTTTACAATAAAACTAAAATAAATACAGATTGAAATACAATAAAAACAATACCTCTTAAATATAAATATAAAATCCAGGATGGTTACATTAAAAGTTCTTAATTTAAATTCATAAATACATGGGGGTCTCTTTAGGGCGGTAACCACCCCCAAGATTGATTACCCCCCTCCCGCCCCACGCGAGATGGCAGAGCCAGGTCTTTACCCCTTTCCAGAAGGCCAGGAGAGAGGGGGCCTGCCTAACCCCTGGGGGAAGAGTATTCTATAGGGTGGGGGCCACGGCAGAAAAGGCCCTCCTCCTGGGCCCTGCCAATCAACAGTCTCTCATGGATGGAGTCTGTAACATGCCCTCACTGCCTGACCAGGTAGGACGGGTCGATGTGATGGAGGTGAGGCAGTTCCTCAGGTAACCTGGACCCATACCATAGCTGATTATGTACTGTATGTTCCTAGACATAAAAGTTATTTTTTTAAATGAACAATATGTTTGCAGCAAATCCCAGGGCTAAGCGTATTATTAGAAAAATAGCGACATGCTACTTCAATCTTCTGCAAGCTCCCACTTTGGATATTAACTGGAAGATAAAAAACAAAACAAAACCCACAAGCATTGCACTAATCCCAAGGCTGCAGTCCTGTGTTTTATAGCCCTTTTTGAGAGATTAGTATGCATAACCTTGTGCATGATGGCAGTTCATGAAATTCTGTGATTTGAAAAATAACACATCATTAATTGATCTATGCAATTCTAGGTTTCATTCTCATTCTGATGATATGTACTTTGTATGCTGGTTTATTAATTTTTTAAAAATAATTTGAAACCAGTACTTTTAACCTAAATTAAATTGAGGTGATAGGATGGAATATCCCAGAGATTTCAGTGGAATTTATTCTCAGACAGGATGCTTAATTTTTTTTCCCAGTAACAGCTTGCATTCTGTTTTTAAACTGAATGAGTGAGTGAGAGTGAGATGGAACATATTTTCATACACTGATAGTGGTCCACTGATAATATTCCATCTTCCCAAAGATCTCACTGGAAAGGGAGTTATAGTGTGTGGATAAATTTTACAGTTTCCAATGATACTGTACTTGGATTGTTTTCAGAGATTGCGCCTACTAGTCATGTTTACCATTAGCCCACACACATCAGGTGTAAGAGGAAATGGTGGTTTGAGTTAGATGTCATCATCACACAAAAGATCAGGTTGTCGTAGTTACTTTTAGGAGAGTTGTGAATCAGTGCCTGTGGAGTGAGCCCAATAGCAGCTGGAAACTTTAAAATGTGTTCATTTTTTTTAAAGAAAAGAGCTCTTTAAACAGGTAAATCTGCCGGATTATGGTTGCTATGATTTTGCTAATTTAAAAGCAAAGCACTTTTTCTTTCATGTGGAGTGATTAGGATTGATTCTACAAACACTGTTTATAGTTACAGGATATATATGCATTGCATTGACTTTGAGTTGTTAAATTTTGATATACAGTAGGTAAAAAATTATCAAATTGTATAGATTGCTGAATTATCTTCCTTTAGTTCTTTTTATCTTTCTATGCAGTGATTTGTCATGGGCCGAAATGGATTAATTTTTGTCCTTTAAATGGTATGATATGCTTACTTCTATTTATATGTAAGTTCTTGTCACATAAAGCAATATATGGGTAAATCTGCCTTTCTCAACTTGGTGCCTTGGACTGTAGTTTCTACCAGCAATAACCATCCTGGGTGGGAGTTAGTTCAAAACAGCTGAAGAGATCCAGAATTGGAAAAGACTGAGGTAGACCCTTGCACTCAGTGTCTTCAGTTAAGTTTTCCTTTCCCATCCAGCTGTTTGTGTTCAAATAGCTACAGGTAGTCCTCACTTAACAACTATTTGTTTAGTGATGGTTCAGACTTAACGATGGTGCTGGAAAAAAACTACTTACACCTGGTCCTCAAACTTACAACCATCTCAGTGTCCCCACAGTCACATGATCACGATATGGGTGCTTGGCAACTGGTTTGTATTTATGACTGTCATTGCCATGAGCACTGATGGTGAGCAGGAGGGGGCCCCTATCCAGGGAGGAAAACGCATGCGTAGTAGTGAGGAGTTGAGCAGCCATTCAAAGAGACACAGAATAGACCCGCCTTGACTTTTGGGGTTTATCTGTCTGGGTTTTCCCACGCTTCTTCAGTTTGTTAGGATTTTCTGTCTAATGTAGCAGTAATAAACACTAGAGACCTATTCCTCATCTCAGCGTGGTTCCTGACCGTTAGGACAGTCACACCGTCACGTGGTCATGTGATTGCCATTTTCAATCTTCTCAGCAGGCTTCTGGCAAGCAAAATCAATGGGGAACAGCGTGACTCGCTTACTTAGTATGTGGTTCGCTTAATGCCCATGGTGATTCACTTCACCACCACCACAAAAAAGGTTGTAAGATCAGGTCAGATTTGCTTAATGACTGCTTCGCTTAGCAACTGAAAGTCCTGTACCAATTGTGGTCATTAAGTGAGGACAACCTGTATAATGGCAACCCTATATTATTTTGTATGCTAGGCCTCAGTGTAAAATAAGCCATGTTACTGAACATAAAGATAAGATACACACCTTTCTTCTGGGTAAACACAACATGGCATTGATCAACCGTGTGGTTTGTTTTCAGCTTGGTGTGAGGTGTGAACCTATGCATGGACCTACCAGTTATGTTATAGCTTAGCACCATGCACAGATGAGGCTACAATGGCTTGTTTTTTTTAAAAATAAACTCGAACTTAGCATTATATACTGCCACTAAATGGAAAATTGCCATAGAAGACTGTCCTTTGTCCTATTCCATAAGTTTTAACACCTGTTATAAAAAAATTGCCTAAATAGAAAAAAAAAATCTTTGTGTCATCCATGTAAATGTAAGGTTTTGATGCATTCTGTCTTAGCACCTAAACATCTAGAATAAATCTGATCTAAGGGGTTGCATGTAGAGCAGCGTTTCTCAACCTCAGCAGCTTTAAGATGTGGAGACATCAACTCCCAGAATTCCCCAGCTGATATGCTAGCTGGGGAATTCTGGGAGTTGAAGTCCCCACATTTTAAAGCTGCCGAGGTTGAGAAACACTGATGTAGAGGAATGCTTAAAGAAGTTCAAAATGTTTAGAAGCTAAAGAGCTGGAGGAATTCTTTATAGCCCCAAGAAAATTGAATAGAAAAGCCCACATTTTTCATACTGAAATGGCAGTAGTGGTATTAATGCATACATGTTCCTACCTTAAATATTGCAGTGAATATTGAGCAAAACATGGGTTATCTTGTTTTAAGTGTGCAGAATAACTGCAGCAGAGTCTCATGTGTTTGCCCCTTTTCCTCAAAGTAGTTCTCACCTGTCTGTGACACCACAATTTCACATCAGCAAAAGCCCACCATAAAACAGCACAAAATCCTAGAAGGACCTGGACTAATTATTTGAAAGCAGAACATAACTTCATATATTTATTACAGTCAACTTTCATATATTCTTACTCAAAACCTCAAGGGTAATTTTGCAATTTGAGATTTAACAGCAGAGTAGTAACGAATACCAATAATTCAGATTCATGCAAGCTATTTAAGTATTATGCCAGAAAAAAAATTTATCCATTGTTTGCTGCCTCGAATTTTAGATGACACTGAAAGGAGCAGATAAAAGTTTCTTAAACAAATCAAGGAGACATATTAATATCAGAGGATGAACTTCATTTGAGCTAGACTGGGTGATATTTGACGACTCCACTAAAAAGAACCATGATTATTCTCAGTTCTAAACAGTAGCTGGGCTCATGTACGGAATCAAAACACAAACTTTTTAACAGTGGCTTATTGAATAAACCACAGTTAGCTAGATTAATCTAGTTTACTGAGCCATAAAGTGTGGTTTACACATTATAGTGGCTATAAACAAAATCTAATATTGACCTTATTGGGGCTTAATGCTGTGTATAAACTAGGTCGTTAACATAGCAACCTTTATACAGGGCAGATTCTGACAGTGATGTGCTCCTTCAAAAGAAGGATATCCACAGGGACAATTTAAAAAAAGTCAAGATGGTAACTGCATGATTTAAGCTCTGCCCTTTTTAAACATGTATTGTGCAAGCAACACATGTAAACAGGGGCAGGGCTTTGATTGTGTGGTCGTGACCACCATCTTGACTGTTTTGACACACTTACACACCCATGGATATCCCTGCTTCAGTTAAGGATGTATGGAATAAAAAAGTGAGGCAGCTGCCATGGTGATACTATGCTTGACCTAGTGCTTAGCATGTACAAGGATGTGGTTAAGCTATCTGCTTCTGAAATATGAAGGTAGGGCTACCACAAAGGAACAGAAGAACTTAACTATACAGAAGCATAAGGGCCTTGTTAGCAAAAGTTCCCCTCTTCCAGGAAGAGGTCTCAGTCTGAGAAAACCCCTTTTTTATCATAGTGAAAGCTGTAGATAACTGTAAATATTCCATTGTTGCCATGGCATAATGGATGCTTTGTTCCACATGTGTAAGATAAACTATAAGCAGGGAACTTCCAGATTAATGAAGAGATGACCAGATATGGAATAATTCATGTATTAGACAATGCATTTGTACCACCTGTAACTCTTTGGGTGACTATAAAAGCTTGCTTGTGGGTATGTGCCTGGGATCTTGCCCAGGAAACACTACTTAATATGTTTTTGTGTATTTTATTAAGACTCTGCAGACTAAAGGCATTTTGGAAACGTAAAAACCCATGTCCTGAATGGAGGAACGTCCTGAACCTTGTCCTGAGGTTGCTCAGGAATTTTGCTCCAAAACTTCAAACCACTAGGTTTTTAAAAATTATTTTAAAAATTAAAGAATTAAACTTTAATTCAAGCAAAGAACTGCAACCAAAATTATTGGCAATAGTTGAAATCAAGCAGTTCAAATTAATTAGAAAGTGGTCTCTGGCTGTTCTTGGTTCTTTCACTCCTTCATATTTCCTACCTGTTGTTCCCTGATGACCAACTTTAGATAGCCTTTGTTTATACAGCACATTAAACTATGTTCTTTAGAAAAATCTATTTTCTTAGCCTGTTTTGTTCTCCTATTCTCAATCATCTAGTTTGCTCACACTAATTTCCAAGCCAGCTTTTGCCAACTGATGCTCTCAAAATGTGAGAGCCATACATTCCAGCCAGCATCCTTCTTCTCATAGAACTTGCCAGCCATAAACACAGAACATTTTTATCTCAAGGTTCTGTGATTATTTCTCCTCTGAAACTTAGCAGGCTTTTTGCTAAAGCCTTATTGTTGATGCCGTGCTGTCCATATGTCTCTTGAGATTTGAAGATTCACAAACATGTCATGATGTTATATGAGTTCAAGCAAAATCCTGAGGGCATTTTATGTAAGACCATATTTTGGATCTCTCCATTGGTTTTAGATGTCTAGTTAACACACCACTCTACAGTAGGACAGTATCAGAAAAGGCACTTGAGTCTGATGCTGAACATCATTTGTGCTATTTATTTCTATTTGCTTCATAAGAGGGCCCAGTCTAGGTTGTAACAGTGGCTGCTCCTAACTCTCATGATTCCATCAACAATTAGAAAATGTTGAGAAAATATCAGAGAATTAAAAGAACTTGAAAATATTTTTTCATGCTGAATTACGATGCCAGATTACAATGTATTTATGGATCTATTATCCAGGGCTGTTAAATTTCTCAGGCTCTTAAGCATCCCATTATGGCTCATAGTGAATGCATTTTGTCCTGCTTTCCGGTGACAGGACCTCAAGAGAGGCTGCCAAAAATTCAGGAGGTTCTTGCCTGCAGGGTTTATAATGTGAAAAAACCACACACACACAGACACACACGAAAAGCAAAGAAGAAGAAAATAAGTGAACTGTACACTTGCCAAACCAGTGGAAATGACCTGATCTTTCTTTGGTTCAGCCAGATGGAATTACTTGGTTCCATATGCTATCCAAATTGCTGTATAATAATAGGAAATAAATACTTTAGTAAGTAGAGCAAAGATCTTAATCAACCAGTAGTAGTAACAGCATTCCTCAACTTCAGTGAGATTAGCTATTTAGGTAGATGCTGTAGGAGGAGACCCATGTTAGTGTATGATAGTGAAAAATCAGAATGAGTCTGGTAGCTTCGTTTCAGACTAACGAGTTTTACTGGAAGCTGTTGTGAGTTACAGCTCACTTCATCAGATACTGTTTAGGTAGGTGGAATTTTCTAGTATTTTCTGCCAAGGGAGAAAGGTCCAGATTTCTCTGAGCGCTTTCGGTCAATAAAAAAGGAGATTTAGATTAATGTTGGCAGGATGGATGAGGAGGACACTCTCTTGAATATACGAGTACATTTTGCAAATTGTAAACAATGGTTGTACTTCAGTCCAGGTGGGTAGCTTCTAACTAGGAGATGTGGAAAGATAGTGTATGCTTAGCAGCTTATTTATAAATTAACCACTGATTGCATTCCTGGTTGCTATGAAAACTGTTATTTTCCCCACATTGGAAAATCTAGGCATGAGCTCTTCTTGTCAGCTTGGTGAAGACTTTGGTTTTCTAGCCTGTGCGAGTTCAATACTTGGTTCTAATGTGTCTGAGTGCTTAAAGTGTACCTGTCTCATAGGTATGTATATCTGTATATACATGTCTATGTGCATATATCATGCTCTGTTCTAATCATGAAATGCTCCAACTGTGCAGAGCTCTGGGGACTACAGATGCCCTTTCATTTCTTAGTAACTGGATTAGCAACTGGGCCAGCATTTGTTGTGATGCTAACAGAGGTCCAAGGGTTCCTTTTCATCACAGGCTTCTGACAGAAGTTCAGAGTATAGCAGCTGGAAAACACTTACTAATCCCAAGATGTGCAAACTCTGCTGAGCTAGAATTCTTTAACTCTGGGATCAGATCTCAGCTCTGAGATAAAAGAAGCAAATGCAAAGTGTTTATGGATGTGAGATTTTTTGTGAACCATCAATATTACTTGCTGTGGAAAGATCAAGACATAATGCCTTTTGATAATAGTACTCTTTACATGCTAAATAGCACTGCAATATAGCTTTATCATGGCTTACTTTCTTGTCCCTAAAATGGGAGAGAGAGGACCCTGTCACTATTTAAGGAACCCTGTCAGGAAATCGATTTTATAGGACATATTTCTTCAGAAGCTTATTTCTCTTTCCCTTCATCTATGGTTCCCCATCCCCCATAGGTCTCCAATTACTATTACAAATAAAAATGCATAGGATTGCCAAATAGCATCCTATGTATCTCTACGGAGCTATTTCTATTAGCTGCTTATAAAATAGTGATTGTCAACTTCACAAATAGCTGGTTATTCAGCCAGAGATAATGCTTCTCTTTCTGGAATGCAGCAACATGAAAGGCTGACACTTCTGCATGGCCCAGAATAAGCTTCTTCTCTGTTTGTTAAAGAAATAATAATATCTGCATGCTAAGACATGTTCTTAAACATTCTTTGCATGGAAGAATGGAGGAGTTTGGAGATTTATTGAGGGGAGATGGTTTTTAGAGTGTTGGGGATGTTTTTTCCCTCCTTAAATGTTCCAGTTAAGAAAAAGAATTAACTTTTCTTTTTCCTAGTTTGTCACCAAATGAAATGGATGAAGAACAGCCTTGCAATCAAAACTTGGAAGAAGAAGTAAGAAAACGTCAGAATTCAAGTCAAGGTTCTCGAGGCAGCAATTCTTCCAGGACATCTAGAAAAAGCTTCAGATTGGATTATCGGTTGGAGGAAGATGTAACAAAATCAAAGAAAGGTAAAGATGGGAGGTTTATCAACCCCTGGCCAACATGGAAATCACCATCCTTCCCAAATATTTTGAAGTGGGCTCTTACAGAAAAAGACAACAGCAAAGTCCCATCTTCAAAACAGGTAAATATATTCATAGTTATTGTACTTGAATTTATGCAAAATACAGTATGCAAATAAATGGACTTTGACAATATTTAATTATCAAATATAATAGCACCCTAAAATAATTTCACACGTGAAGTAGACATAGATATTGTTAAGTGTGAATGCAACAAATAATCCTAATCCAGCATAATATGTAAATATACTCAGCAAATACACTTTTTTCTAAAGAATTTATAGTGCAGTCCAACACATACTTGGTTTATATTTTTCCTCTTTGGTATGCTGGCACCTTATCTTGTAGCTTTGGAATCCAAGAGGCTGGCATCAGTCAAGAGAGAGTTTGTCAGAGCTGACTTATGCTCTTGATTTCAGTAGAATCTAAAGCATAAATTTCTTCAGATTGAGACTATAGTATAAATAATATATTCTATTTCAGTCTTTCAATCTAATATAGTTAATAAGAATGTAATCTTTTCAAGTATTAGCACCATTGACTTGGGGCTGCTTCACCAGTATATAGTGTTCAGTGTCACAGATAATTTCTAGCATGTGAAGAACACAATCAATGAACATCCATTTTCAGTTACTTCATATTTTCCAAAGAAAACAGAAGTAGTGGAAAGAAAGGATTGGTCCTCCACTTTTAAGCATTCTAAAAGGAAATGTTGTATTTATAATTGTGTTCCTTTAGTAATTGATGCAGTGCTCAGATATTTAATACTGAGCTTTAAATTAATGTTGAGATATTTAATATTGAGATCTTCGTAAACTGCCCAGAATCCCCCTTTGTGGGGAGATGGGCAATGGCTAAATTTAATAAAGAAATAAAATAACTTTTATAATTGGTCCTGGGAACAGAACTATGGGGGCAATTGTTGGTGGTCCAGATTAGTCTCTGTGTTGTTTCAATAAAATTACAAAGGAATAACAGTCTTAGTCTTTTGCAGCAGGACAAGAAAGAGCTTTGTGGCATCTTAAAGACTAACAAATGTATTATTGCATAAATTCCTAGTTTTTAAGCTGCTACCAGATTTCTCTAAGTAAAACCCTCTACTGCTTATGCTGCAAGCATATTCAGGCATCCAGATTAGCCCAGGCCTATTTGAAGGGAGAAAATTCTTTAGAGTTGCCTGAAGGTGAAAGGTCCCCTGCGCAAGCAACATGCCAGCAGTCATGCCTACGAAAGCGGGTGATATCAAAGGAGAGGTGAAGAAGGGTTCATATGTTTATAGCGGAGTTTCCTTGGAGTTGTTAAAGTTGATGCCAGGCCTGTCAAAGACAAGATAGTTTCTGGGAACATTTTCTTACTGTGGAGTAAAGGAATTGTAAGGAATACAGCCCCTGCAAAGAAAAATAGGTTTTCTTTGAGTTGAGTTCCACTCCTTTGTTCCATTTTTTTTGGCAATGATATGGGCGTGGTTTGTCACTGTCTTCTTTCCAACTGAGCTTACAATGCTGGTATTCTGTGCGGTCCCCTAATGCAGGTTCTAACTAGACCCAAACATGCTTGGCTTTCAAGCCCATGCAGAGTCAGCCAGGTGCTGCTACTGCTGAGCACTCAAAGGGGATTGATGCAATCCATGAAGAGAATCTCCACATCACCATTGGCTTTCCTTGATCGTTGCTCATCGTGGCCTATAGACCTTCCATGCAATCATAACAGGTCACATAAGATCCTGCAGTTATAATGACAGTCGTGTCAAGACGCTTGTCTTCCACAAATTGTTCTGTGTAAGCCAGTACTTTTATAAAACCATTTTTTCTTTCTGCTCCCTTTGCAAAGAATTGGCTAGTCTGCAGCCGAGTACTTCCTCTCTCTATATGGGCTGGATTCACTTTTGCCATAAAAGTCAATGGTTTGTGCTTTGGAGAAAAGTAAGAAAGGCTGCAATCAGGGACCCCTTTTTTTAGAGGCAGGGGAACAAACTTTCCCATTCCAAGGACGAATAATTCCAGAAAAAGAGATGCATTTGCCCTGCCTGATAAGTGATTTCTTTATTCTGACTTCTTAAACTTCACCCATGAGCAAGAGCTATGTTTTGCTGCTACTGAGGGCAGATGAAAAACAAGAAAGATCTGTGACATGGCAAAGATCTGCACACAGGCACTTTGCCAGGTTTCTTTCTCAGCATCCTTTTCATACAATCTTCAGTGGATATTCTTCGGGAGAGGGTGACTCTGTGCTAGGAAACCAGCCTAACCAAACCACCTTAAATCAGAATACAAGTTTTGATATACACGTTTTTTGGAGTGTTTCTCACCGTAGGGATATAGGGACATATATTGGATTTTGCTGCTTTTGTCAAAATGACAAATGCAACATTGTGCCACTGCTTTCATCATTTTGTACATGTGGGCAGCATCATGCCGCATGTACAAAAGGGATGGAGCTTATTGTGTGACGCTGCTTTTGTCATTTTGCCTCCCCACCCCCCACCCCCAGTGCTCCAGGGATACCTTCTAAAGATACTGCTATCAGCAGGATCCTTGTTCGATTTGGGGGAAATAAATGCTATGCTGTAAGTTCCAAACTGGATGTTAATTTGCTAACGCTGCGGGTTAAACCGCTGAGCTGTCGATCAGAAGGTCGGCGGTTCGAAACCGCGCAGCGGGGTGAGCTCCCGTTGTTAATCCCAGCTCCTGCTCACCTAGCAGTTCGAAAACATGCAAATGTGAGTAGATCAATAGGTACCGCTTCGGCGGGAAGGTAACGGCGTTCCGAGTCGTCATGCTGGCCACATGACCCGGAAGTGTCTATGACAACGCCGGCTCCAAGGCTTAGAAACGGAGATGAGCACCGCCCCCTAGAGTCGGATTCGACTGGACTTTACGTCAAGGGAAACCTTTACCTTTACCTTAGCTTTATTTTCCCCCCTGCAATCTGCCTTTTTCCTTCCCTTGTCCCCTAAATTAAAACAGACTTTTTTCCCATCGGGTTTTGTTTGTGCACATAAATGTAGCAGTACACACATTTCCTGCAAACAGCTGTTTCTGTGGTCAATTTGCTAATGCTTCCAGCTTTGAAACATCTGTCACTGCTCTAGCACTCAAGCTGGTTGTTTGTAGGTAGACTGACATATTTGTCCAGCTGAGCTAATACCAAGGCAGACTAAAAGATTAACTGCTTTATTGTTTGTGTCTGAGTTTTTGCTCAAAAAGTTTACAGTAAAATGCAACTGCATGAGAACTTTTGATTTAATTCATGTTATGTTGTTGCTTGTAAAGGACATCCTGCATATTTGTTCTTCTGTATCTGGAGGGAATATTAATTGAATATTGAATAGAACAGTTCTGTGGCAAAAATAAAATGGTCATAGGAATACGGTTGAATGTGTTCACATATATGCTAGGCTGGATGTAAAATATTTTTTACTACGCAGGCCAGGGAAGTTTTGATGTGCCTTCTTGATCTGTGAAATCTGTTCAGCATTTTAACAAAGGGAAGATAATTGTGGAGTTAATCATATTAAAAAGCAGATTAGCCTCAGAAAATGCCTTAAGGTTCATAACTTGTTTTATTATAATTTTGTTCCATGTCTCTTTGAATTCCTTAACTTTAATAGGAAAATGGGCACTTTAATCTGCTGTGGCAACCAGCAATCTAACATGTGTAATCTTTCAGTACTTTCTGTTAAAATGATACTTGTCTGAAAGATACTGTACGTATATTTTCAGCTCTATTCGGGACTTTTAAATGACTTTCCGTGGCTGAAATTAAAAAAAAAAAGGCAAATTTATGTTTATGGGAATAAGCTGATGTTTTGTGACAAGCAGTATGAACTGGAAAAGCAGCTAGAAAGGTTTAGAAAGTCAGTGACGGAGGGTCCTGTGTGCTTGTGAATCAGCTGAAAAGTTGGAGCATTAACCAATCTGTAATCCTACAGGGGCAGCAAATCACATTATTTTTTAATTTATTCAAATAAGAATATATTTAAATCTACATTTAAGTTTTCTTAAGGTCTCCTCTCTGATGCCTACTTAGCTATTGTCCAAATGTCAGGTATTGCTTTCTTTTCTCTCTATTTTGCAACCAACCACACATGCCTTCTTTGTCTTTAGACTTTATATTTAGATTTTAGATGCATCCTATTTCTTGTACAGCTCCTGTTCAGCTTTTGCATCTGTGAATTTATTTATTTATCAAATTTTTATCACCGCCCATCTCTTAGATTCTAGATGCATCCTATTTCTTGTACAGCTCCTGTTCACCTTTTGCATCTGTGAATTATTTTATTTATTTTATTTTTTTATTTTTATCACCGCACATCTCCCCCCTGAGGAGGGACTCTGGGCAGTTTACAATAAAAATATTGCCCTGTACCTGTGTATAGCATCAGCAAATTTGCCTCAACATTCATGCAAGAAGGAAGTGGCTGCAGTTAAACTAAGTGAAAGTTAAACATACAAACCATTTTATTTATTGATCCACAAATAGGTTTTTTGTGTGTGTGTCTGTATGCTGGTCTATGACCGAAATAAAATTGATTGATTGATTGATAGGTGTTTTTTTTTTGTGATCCTTCAAATGAAACTTATTTGGGGATCAAGAGAAGTAAATCAATGCTATACAGATCTTTTTTGTGGTTGCAGTTTTCAGTAAGGGCGTTTGATTTAATGCCATAAAGCAAAAAATAAATAAAATCAACTGTATCAGTTTGGCTTAGCAACAACCAAAATCACAACTGTGATGAGACATTAATTATATACTTGAAGCTGAGGGTGAATATGGAACAACAATATGATGCCAGTTAATTCTTATCCCTGTTTATTTAGTGGCTTTATTACAACAGTTCAGAAATGAGATTCCTGTTTTTGGACAGTTGTGCTTTATAGACTATTGTAGTTCTTGCTTTAGCTGTATTGATTATCCCATTATTCAAAATTTATTCTAAACTGAATTTCACATCTTGGAAAACACTCTTTAGAGTGCACTTGTTTTCAACAGAGCAGTATTTACTTCTGAATAGAGATACACAGAATTGTTTGGTTCGTACTGAAGTTTCTTGATATGCTGTATGAAGCCTAAAGAAATGTTTTGTACTGCAGCTGGTCATAGTCATAGCGACTGGCTGGAATTGTTGTGTGTTTGCATCTTTCCTCTTTGCCCTGACTGATTTGTTTGAATGTCCTGGGGAACCCATTCTCTTGAAATGCACCAGCTCCATTGACAAATCTCTACAAGATTACAGGGATGCAGATTGTAGGTATCTACCATTACCGAGTTACCCTTAGAAACTGTCCCATACATGAAGGCTGAGGTGCCATGGACAAACCTGATGTACATGAGCAACGTTGGTCCACATAAGCATTGGAATGTGTTTATCCGATGAGCTTTAAAATTACAGCCTGAAAGTACAGATTGGTTGAATAACCTCACTGGATGAAGGCCTGAAAAGACAGGTAATACTTGTTGCTTGGAAATAGGATGTGTTTTCTGATTTTGTCTTTGCTGTTTTTCTGTTGCTAGGACCTTGAGAGAGAGCTTCCGGTGTTAACACCTTATTTTGTCCAAAACCCTGAACTAGTTGGAAGAACTGGAGCTGGTATGCGAGTAACTTGGCTTGGACATGCATCGCTGATGGTGGAAATGGATGAACTTACATTTATTACCGATCCCATCTTCAGCCAGCGGGCTTCCCCAGTACAGTTTGCAGGTCCTAAACGTTTCCGAGGTCCTCCATGTACAGTTGATGAACTGCCCAAAATAGACGCGGTGTTGATCAGCCATACCCATTATGATCATTTGGACTATCACACTGTAATAAGTTTAAATGCACGCTTTGGCAGTGAATTGAGATGGTTTGTGCCGCTGGGACTTTTAGACTGGATGCAGAAATATGGTTGTGAGAATGTAATTGAACTGGACTGGTGGGGAGAAAACTGTGTTCCTGGTCATGATGCAGTTACATTCGTTTTTACTCCTACTCAACACTGGTCCAAAAGGACTACAACAGATGACAACAAAGTTCTGTGGGGAAGCTGGTCTGTTCTGGGACCCTGGAACCGTTTTTTTTTTGCTGGAGATACTGGTTATTGTGTTGCCTTTGAGGAAATAGGAAAGCGATTTGGACCTTTTGATCTTGCAGCGATTCCCATTGGAGCATATGAACCAAGGTACGATAGCTAGAGCATGTAGGTCAAAGTGTGAACCTACTCCTGTTTTTAGATAGGGCCATAGATATGCTGGTTACATGAAATCTAGGAACCATCATGGCCCTTTCAATGAAAGCTCACAATCTAAAGCAGCCTTGTCCAACTTGGTGCCCTTTAGACAGCTTGAGGCGGTCAAATTCTGGGAGCAACGGTCCCAACCCATTTTGAGGGTGCCAAATTGAGGAAGGCTGAACTAAAGAGAGGCAGGAGGTAAGGCTAGTTTCTGTTGAACAACGGAGGGCTGGAGAGCAGACAGTGCCGTGGAAGTAGATGTAATCTATGTGGTATTTTGCAAAAGGCATGGAATTTATGGAAGCTTTTAGCTGGAGAGGCTGCTTAACAGATGAATAGGTAACTATTCTTAGCAGCATGGGAGTAGGCAGTAAAATCTTCTACAGGAATACAAAATGAAAGGGACAACTGGGAGATTTACATTTTCCAGAGAAAAGTTGTAATTAAGTCGTAAATTTTGTAAAAATACAATTAGGAAACAAAATTTTCAATGTAACCTTCAAGGAAATTTTTCTTTCTTTTTGGATAGGTGGTTTATGAAATACCAACACGTGGATCCTGAAGAAGCAGTAAGGATTCACATTGATGTACAAGCAAAGAAGTCTGTGGGAATTCACTGGGGAACGTTTGCTTTAGCAAATGAGGTATGTATAGCTCATAACTGATGCAACCTGAAGATGTTTGATTTAAAATGGAAGCATGTAGAACCATACTGTATGGTTATGGGAGAGCCATAGGTGCTTATGGGAGAGCCATAGGTCGCATCTCATGAAAATCATTATCACATTTCACTTAAACTCCAAAAGTTATAAGAATTAACCAGCTAAAGAGAATTCCATCTCTAGTGTCTCTAGATAATCCTATCCTATCCTATCCTATCCTATCCTATCCTATCCTATCCTATCCTATCCTATCCTATCCTGACTTTATTATTTTTATAAATAACTCAAGGCGGGAAAATACCTAATACTCCTCCTTCCTCCTATTTTCCCCACAACCACCACCCTGTGAGGTGAGTTGGACTGAGAGAGGGGGACTGGCTCAAGGTCATCCAGCTGGCCTTCATGCCTAAGGCGGGACTAGAACTCTCCAGCTCCTGGTTTCTAGCCAAGTGCCTTAACCACTAGGCCGAACTGGCTCTTGTCATAATCCTTAGTTTGTGTTTCTTAAGGAAGAAGGTGCAATAGCCTTCCAAATGTTACTAGATTACATCATCTCACATCACCATGCTGGTTAGCTCAATTGGGAATTGTACAATATCTGGAAGGCCAGATATTTTCCATCCATGATCTTGAAAATTCACAATTATTCACTGATCTATCTGCTTTGAGGATGAATAATGCACAGGGTATGATTAGGTTGCTTAATCACAGCTGATGGACAGAAGCAATACAGTCATTTATTTTTGATAGAGATTGAAAATAGGGTTTTGAAATCAAATCAGACCTTTACTACTGCCATTTGGCTCTCAGTCAGACACAGAATAAAACAGATAAAAGTGGGCATGACGGTAGTAAATTAGTCCTACACTGGTTGAGAAAGTCCCACAGACTGTTAATAATCACTATGCCTACAAAATGGAGGGAGGTATATATTAATAAACAGAATATTGCAGATCTTGTCTTGAAGTTTTGAATTGTAGAACGGCTATGGCTACACTAGCAAAGGATTTCAGATACAACATTTGGACTCCAATATATTTCTTTTAATTTTTTGTAACTAAACTGTCAAAATGTAATTGTAATCTTTTAAATTACAATTACATTTTGACAGTTCAACCCCCCTCCCACAAAACCCAAACATTTTTAAATGATTTGAGATTTTAATGGGCTGGCAGTTTTATTTATTTATTTAAATTTATTGCCTGCCCACTCCAATGTTCTCCCTGTGTTTATTTTGGTAATAATAATAATGCTGCATGAAGACACTGGTCTATACTTAGCTCTGTCATCTTTAGAGAAGTCTTTATATAGCTAATCCCCTCTTTCAGAACCAGTTTTTGTTTTTCTAAGTAATCCTACATGAACTCAGTTTTGTTGTTTTTCCTCACAAAAGTGTACTTACTTGTAAGTATCCTGAAGTTATTCAAGAAAAATGACCAAAATACATTGTGTGAAGCCTGAATGAATGCCCTTGTGTTGGAATCACAGGCAAAATAATTGGGGGGTACCCTTGCTTGAGGAACACCTTCACTCCCATCATGCATATATGTAGTAAAATTATCCCTCTACCCCTGCCTCGGGTAACAGGCACGCAAAACTTTCGGGGGCTGAGTGCCATATTGACCTTTGAGTAGCATATTGGGAACTGCTCTCCAAACAGTATGCAAGGCCAGGACAAGAACCTGATTTGAATTAATTAAAATGTAAGTATATTTGAAAGTATGTTAATTAAACACAATTTCTATAATAGCAACTGCTGACTTTGGCTGAACTTGGAAGCTAAGCAGATCTGGATAGTATTTAAATGGGAAGTGACTGGGAACCCAAGGCTGTAGGGGGAAATGGTTCATCCCAGAAGAAGGCCAATAGGAAATCACTTCAAGGTTGTTACCAAGGAAACTGCACGGATTCGCCCATAAAATCACCCAGAGTCAAGCGGGACTCAAGAGCAACTTTACTGGGATAATTTCACATGTATTTCATAATTTTCCCAGTCCTAGAAAAATAAGCAGCAACATTTGTAGGAATGCTAGGATTTGCATCCAATGATTTGTGGAGGGGGACAATTATTGGTTGCATATCTTACTACCAAGGACCGCTGCTTTTGTTAGTTAGACTATACTTAGAAGGCTGTTCAGTACTTTGATACTATTTTAAATCCACATGGATGGAATTCCAGCATCTAATAATAGATGCTTGAAAATTACTCCCAAACAAAACCTCATTTGTTCATCCCATCATGGATGTTTAGACCCTTTCCTCTTTTTGAATTGCTTTCAGGATTGATTGAGAGTTCTAGTCCCGCCTTAGGCATGAAGGCCGGCTGGGTGACCTTGGGCCAGTCACTCTCTCTCAGCCCAACTCACCTCACAGGGTTGTTGTTGTGGGGAAAATAGGAGGAGGAAGGAGTACTAGGAATGTTCGCCGCCTTGAGTTATTTATAAAAATAATAAAGGAGGGATAGAAATAAATAATTTGGAATCCTACAAGGTGGCTTATGCCAATGGAAATATTTTAAAAATTGTAACATTGTAAAAATATAATTGAGATTACGGTTACAGTAAAATGAAATAGTGATAGCCAGAATAACATTGAAATGCTGCTTTCAATAACTGTTGCTCACATATTACAAAATCTCCATAACAGCAACTCAAACATAAAATCCTAAAAGCAGTAAACAAGTATTTTTTCAGGGCCTGTGTAACCTTTTAAAGTTGGATCTTGTTAAACTCCGTTAAACTCCTGTTAAACAAAATTCTACCAAGCTGCATTCGCAATCCCAAAATAACTTCTGCATGTCAACTGAATTGTTTTCACAGGTGAGCACTTAAGACAGTTTCAGAAATGAATTTCAGATTGCAGACAAACTTTTATGAACAACAGTCGTCCTCCAAATATAGGTAGTCCTCGACTTATTACCATTTGTTTAGCAACCATTCAAAGTTACAATGGCTCTGGAAAAGTGACTTGCAACTGGTCCTCTCACTTATGACCATCGCACCATCCCTGCAGTCATGTGATCAAAATTCAGGCACTTGGCAACTGTCTCATACTTACGATGGTTGCAGCATTACAGGATCACATGATCGCCATTTGTATTTTGAAAGAACTTTATTGTTTTTCAGATCATAGTTAAAATACAAAATAGAGTATAGGAAAGACAGAGTATAGATCTAAAGAAAAAAGAGAAACTATAAAAGTGCAAAGTTAGAAAGGGATAGAAAAGGAAAGTGACTTCCGACCTTCTCCAATACAGATATAAATGCAGTTACAAATAGAATCTCTTACCATTAGTTAAACCTTAGTAACATCATTTCTATAAAATAGAACCTTTTAATCATCAAAACCCAGGATTAAAGCTTCATTTTTTTCTGACTCAAGCGAATAGTCTAAAAGAGGTTGCCAAGTAGGAACAAATCCAGAAATTGTATTTTCTATCAACGCTGTTAACTTGGCCATTTGGGCCAGTTCCATCAGTTTAATAATCCAATTCTTCACTGTACACGATTGCCATTTGTGACCTTCCCAGCTGGCTTCCAACAAGCGAAGTCAAAGGGGGAGGCCAGATTTGCTTAATGACCATGGTAATTCACTTAAGGACCGCAGCAAAAAAAGGTCTTAAAATCGAGCATGGCTCACTTAACAACCACCTTGCTTAGCAATGGAAGTTCTAGTCCGAACTGTGGTTGTAAGTCAAGGACTACCTGTAACTTGACCCCACCCCCCACATTGGCTATAATCAGCAGTCTAGCCTGATGGAAGTGGAATTGATGTGATGCAAGCTCTGCCCCTTTTCTATGTGCATCACACACATGTACAAAAGGGATGGAGCAGAATACAGCTTACAGCACAGAACTGCGGGATTCTGCAGACACCTCTGCCATTAGAATACCCTCCTAAGCTGCCAGAAGTACCTGTGGCCAGCACTGCATTATTTGTGAATCAGTGGGTATAAAATAAAGTCTGTATAGTCTTACATTTTAAATACGATTCAGGAAAAAAAGCCATCTCGAATAGCATGCTCATACGTTCAAGGGTGTTTGTGTCAGACTTTCTGCCTGCAGGACTTGCATTATGGATGAAACCAAAATGATGCTGACACAGTTGTTGGAGCATCAGATTGTCAGGGCTTGAGATGTGCTGCGTCGTCATTTTAAGATTAAGCTGCTGACTTTGTTATGCAAGTTTGAGTGGTTTATGGATGCAAGCCATTTTTAATTCTGACCACTTCTGTCATTCATTTTATGTAAATGAGTATGTGCTAGAATTAAGCCTTTAGACAGCTGAGGTCCTGATGAATTCAGCAGTAATACAATGTACAGCTCCAACTCTCTAGATTACTAAGGACATTTTCTCACTGATATTATGTAATGTATCAAGAACTCATTGCCATGTATCAGTGTCAGTGCTTACCTGATCACAAATAAAACTAAGCAGGGTTGGACTTGGTTAGTCCACCAGAAATCCCAGTGCTGTGGACTAGACTGGGAAGTTGGAAAAAATGTCCCTGTATTGTAGCCAAAAGAAAAAAATGATGTGTCAATGTAATCACTGGAACTGAGCTTTCGCTTTCTAATTGATTCCGATAGGTATAATGTTTATATTTATAAAATGTCCTGGTGAATCAACCATTAGCTTCAGGCCCTACCTCTCTGTTCTTTTTTGTGCTGCCTCTCTCGACTTCTGGATTTTATTTGCACCATTAAGATCTTTTTTCTTGCTTTTCATTCCCCAGGAAATATGTTCCAAAGAAGTGTTCCAAAGGCCAAGTATAGGCCAGAGAACCCATTGCATGTATTTGCCAGTTTTCCCCAACCTATGCCTAACAAGGATTATGGTAATTGTAGACCATAAAGATGAGGGTACCGGGTAGAACCACTTGTAGAGAGCCCTGTGTTGAAGATTAGATTCATATCCATATCTAAATACTGTATGTCACTCACTGGAGCACTCATTCTTTCAACCTGGCATTCTTCATAAGGTTGTTAGGATAGAATGATGAATAACTTCCATACCTTGTCTTAATGGAAAGTGTTAGGTGGAATAAATAAAATGTATTATCTGGATTCAGCTATTTTTAATTGGTCCTTCAAGAACAGGAAAAGATGGATGGTAAAGGTAAAGTCCTCACATCAACCGTGACTGGTAACTTCATGGACAGGTTTGTGCATTTTTCTTAGCAATAGCATGGCAGCGGTTTCCTTGTCCCTTCTGGGGATATATTTTGATGCCCCTATCTAGTCCACAGCCCTGAGATTTCTTGGTAGTTTCCCCTCCAAGGTCTAATCAGGTCTCACCCTGCTTAGCTTTTTTAAGATCAGCCAAGGATGGCTAGCTGCTGCTGCTATGTAGGTAGTCCAATTTGTAGTTTGCAAATACCAATTACCACAGAAGCATAAGGAAATCAGTTGCATCAGAGGGAACTACATTAAAAGGTGGTAGCAGATTTTGTTTCATGGGGAGAATAAATCTTGATTCCAGGAAAGCCAGCCTTTTCCCTTAAATTTGTAACAGGAACCAGCTCAGTTGCTGTACTCAACTCAGAGCTTAATCTATGTCTAAACTGGCATTTCCTGTTTTCTTCACAGTTCTACTTAGATCCACCTGCTAAACTGAAGGAAGCTCTTGACAGATATGGATTGCAAATGGAAGATTTCTTTGTTTTGAACCATGGAGAATCACGAGATTTGAATATTAATGATGATGGATTTGAATAGAAACAGAAAAAACAATTTCTTATTAACCATATCTGGGGGGAAAAAATAAGAGTGAACATTTTTTGTAAAAAAAAATTAAACAGGATTTTGAAGATTTCATGTGTGTTTAATTGTAACAATCTCTTAAAATCTTGCATACCAACTTTATAACGTGATTTTTCATGAATGAAACAACAGTGGAGAGCATTAAGTGAGCTACAAGTATCTTTAAGTAAACAGTGAAATAAAAATTCCACTTTTTACAATTGTTAATTTGCTCTGGAGCAGTATCGGTATAAGATACCTGCTGAGAATTAATTCCCACCCAGAATACCTAACAGCATGTGATGTGTTCAGTGCTTGGCAGATGCCTCTTTCATCACTGAATAGTTAAGTGTCCCAGGACTCCAGTTCAAAAATGACTTACTGGGCCAGTACTGCAGGAACTTCCTTGGAAAAGAAGACAAGTATCTGAATGTGTGTATACAATGGTTTCTGCATGCATTTCATTCTGACCTTTTGGAGCAATTGAGCAAAATGTTCCTTGAAAACAGCCTGGTTTGCATGTGCAGATGAATGTAAACTTTAGTCCAGCCACTATTATGCAGATTGACTGACTGTATACAGATAGTGTTTATGGGACCTCCTGTCTGATGTAGGTATGTGTGGTGATGATAGGAACTGAAGAATCCTTTAATCCTCTCCCACCCATTATCTAATCAAGAGCTGGAAGAAAGATATTTGTGAACATACCGGCATAAAAATATAAGGCTACCCAAAAGGGTACCTTTGTATTCATAACTAGGTGTTGGACTTACACCTGAATTGAAAATGTTTCCTGGCATGCTAAGTCCCGCTGAAATCTGAATTTTTGGTTAGCTGTGATTATGATCAGAGCCTTCACTCAGGAGCCATTATTTTGTAAAGCACCACAGTCCCATTCTATGCTTGTTTATTCAGACATGAAGCCTACCTAAAAAGACAGGCTCAAGGGCATTTAGGGTTGCTGATTTAGCCATGATCATTTGAACACACGTTCCTACAGCTTGGGTGGTTTTAAAATACTATTACCACAACAATATTTTTAAAGTTTTACAACTGATATAGTAGTTCTGGAATCGATGTTTTGAACCCTGCAGCCTTAATGGGCCAAGGACTATTCACACCGTCTCCCTTGAGCAAATTACTCACCCAGAGGGTGTGCCTGGTGCCTTCAGAGCTGTTGAATTATAGGATTTGAAATGAGTCTTCCAACACAGTTGCTGGTAAAGCACATAAAAAAAAAAATTTTTTACTGAAAGCTTATGTTTATTTGCAAACACAGAAGCCACGTTTTGAAATTATCTAAGAAATGTGCCTTTTAAAAGAGTTCTAATACTAAAAATGCCTACTATTTATTGTGCTGCTGGCCAAAATACCTATTTGCATTGTGCTGTCACTGTGAGTTGCTCATTATAATCTAAAGCCTTTTATTATTTGAGAATATGATTGGCGAATGTAACGAAGCATCGGCTTCTCTGAAATCTTTATTCAGCTTATTTTGTTTGTGCCTCTTTCCTTAGGGCAACTGTGAAGTCCTAAACAAATAATTTTAGCAAAATGATGAGGAAATTCATGTGCAGATTCCTCACAAAACTGAAATCACTGATGATTATGAATTTGTTCAGCATTAAAAATATGACCAAATATTTCTGTGTTAAGCTGCTACACTGAAAATAAATTCTTGCCCAAAAATGTTCCTACGTGTTGTCATTGAATAGTTGAGTTTGGTGTAGTACTTAAGGTGCTGGACTAGAAACAGCGAGTCTGTGCGTTCTAATCCTCTGGCATGAAAGATGGCTGGGCGAGTTCGTGCCAGTCCCTCTCAGCCCAACCCACTTCACAGAGTGCTTGGTATGGGGAAAATAGGAGGCAGAAGCATTATGTACACCATGTTGAGTTGTACAAAATAAAGCTAGGGATACGTTTATAGATAAATTTAATAACAAAATTAAAAAAAATATGGCTAATGATAATTGCTCTCACAAGCTAATTGCTTTTAAATACTTCTCTAAAAACATTTATCACTAACATCTTGCTGGCTGGGGAATTCTGGGAGTTGGAGTCCACACACCTTCAAGCTGCCAAGGATAAGAAACATTGGCTTGGATAGGTAGGACTCACAGCCCAACCTCACCTGGAGGGTCAACAAAGGTTGTTCTAAAGTTCCAGATTATTTCAGGGTCTGTACTTCAGTGTGCTGATCCTCCATAGTCCTTCTATCTTTCAGAGCTGGGGGCAGTTCTATACATGCAGAAGGGGATGCCCAGGACTGATACTGTTCTCCCAGTTACAAATGAGGAAACTTTACACAGGTCAATAAGTAGCTGGAGGTCGTCATTTATATATCCCTTACGTGGTTCAGGATTTTGAAGACTGAATGACTGAGGCTGACCTCTGAATTCAGCACTGCTGCATTATTAGTTTTGCAACTTGTTCTTTAACTTCTGTGTCATGATGATGTAACAGAGATGCCAGTTTTTGAGTATATAGAGAATTGCCCGAGAGAATAGAAAAAACTGAGTCTTCAGGGTATGGATAGTGGATAGTAGTACTCTTGTCGTTTTTCATGGACTTTGACAAGTTTGTGGCAAAGGCAAGGACTCTGAGCAAAATATCTTTGTTTATGCAGCTGTCAAACAGAGATAGAAGAGGTGCCTGGAAGATTGAAATACATGCAAAAAAGGCGGGTCATGTTCATGAAAAATAAGTTTAAATAAATAGTGTGAATTTATTTATTGACTTGTACTTATTTATATAAGAAAATTAACACTGAATAGATCATAGTAATATATATAATATACTGTAATACTAATTATACTGTATATACTGTACATAGTAATACACTGTTTTTAATAGCCAATTACATGTTGGGCCACCTCAGGGAGCATAATTCCTGACAATGCCACCTCAGCTATCTGTCGATAGTACAGATGAAACGTATGAGGGAACTATGGATGGACAGAAGACCTCCATCCATACTAACTGAGAAACAGCTAGTTATCCAATGCTTCAACATAGTGAAGAGGAAGCTCCTCTCTCTCTCTCTCTCTCTCTATATATATATATATATATATATATTTAAACAAGCTAAACCTATACTGTTTGTTGATATATAAAACAGACAAGCACTATAACTGAAGCTTACAACAGTGTAGGTGCGTACAAGTTTCAGTGGCTATGCAATGAAGGGCAAAATTTTCCTTAAAAATTAGTAGGAATTTGTATTATAAGAAATATAATGAATGAATGAATGAAGCAGTCAAACAAGAAACTCTGGAAGGAACAAAGAATAAAAGTAGTTTTACCTGTGAATGAAGTAGATGTTCTGACATAGCTGGGTTTGCTGATAAATTCACAAGTACTTTTAGAACTTGAACCTGTAATTTAGAAAAGAGTTTCTGACTCATCTATGAAATTAGTATGTATTAGAAGTACATTTTATTGACAGCTAAGATTTAAATGTAGTGGATAACAACAATTTAAGAGAACACCATAAATATGTCTCAGTTTTCTTACTGGTTCAAAGGTTGGATCCAGAGTTGTATCCATGAAAACTGGCTGTCTGCATAAATTCAGGTAATTTTTGCCACAGTCTCCTGAACCTGTCCGATCTAGAGGACTGTAAGATTCCACTGAATGCCCCTGGAGAAAGGGCTGGAGTTGCACAAAGTAGGGGCAATTGCTAAGCAGAAGATGGATGTAATGGGATGTGAGAATAACCTTGACAAAAAGGAGGAAGTGCCACAGCTAAGGCAACAGTCAGATAAGAGGAATCTCAGCCCAAAGCAGGAATGGAATTTGAGAAAGTGTCTCACACTGGACCCTCCTTAATTCTCTTTAGGAAAAAGGCAGAGAGGGAAGAGGCACATTCAGAGTTGAATGATTCTGTTACTGTGACCCTTCAATAAAAGTAGTTTTAGTATTCATGACTTTGGTGTTCAAGTCTGGTCTACCTCAAAGGGCTGACAGTGGAAGAGAGCGGAAGCCAGCAAAACATCACACTCACTTCCCAAACTTGATAAACCTTCACTACCTTTTAATAAAATTTGTTAGTCGGAAAAGGTGCTACCAGATTCTTGATTTTTCACAAACAGAGCGAGCCATTTTGTTAAAAAAAAAACAGCTTTAGATAAAACTCAGACTTCCCGTTATCAGAAAGTAAATCTGACTGAAATTTGAACTCAACACAACATGGTAGTGACTAACATGTAGGGTGGTCTGTCAAGACACCCTTGCGCTCAGCAGCATCACTAGTCAATCTGAGCTGCAATGCAGCAAGAAGAGCAGTATTACCATGGTCTGCAATCCCATCTTCTTTGCCCCAAATCTCAACAGAATGTTGACAGTCATTGTTTTCAGAATTATAGATTAACCCTGAAGTGTCAGAAATCATGGCTATCTCTTATGCTTAGTAGGGAAGTTATGAATAATTTGAACAGCTTATGTACTGTATTAAGTGTTTGATGCAAGCCAAAATAAACTGCTACTAAAAGCTGAGTCATGAAATGCCATCCCAATACTTTACTACAGAGAGCAAGGAAAGAGATTTTGAATGGAAGAAGCTAATTTGATTTTTTTCCTGTTAATGACTAACAAGCACTTTCTATAATACTCATGTTTAAATGAATTACCAATTAGATTTGACTAAGATTTTATTTAAGTTTGGAAAGGCCAAATAGTTACATTGCATTCTCGCTTTTAAGACTTATTCCACACCAGGAAAAAACATTGGCAAGGCAGTTTCTACTCTACAGAGCAAGTGTAGGCAGAAATATTACAGTACAATTCCCATAATTCTTATGATTAGCTATGGTTGCCAAGTTATTAAGAAATATAATCCCAAACATCTGATGATCTTTGTCTACCAGGTAGACCAGACAGGAAACATGATGAAATAAGCTAATTCTACTTTATTGTAAAGCTACATTAACAGAACCTTGCAAGTCTGAAAGTATAATTCTCCTGCCGTCTCCTTTACAGCCCAGGAAACTAGGGAGGGTCCCTTCTGAGCCTCTTGCCCCTCCCACTCTCCAGGTGCAGACTATGCTGTCTCTTATCTGACTGTTCCCTAGGTAACAACTCTTTGCCCAGTCTCCCAAGGTCTTTCCCACATACCATCACATCTGTAGGTCAATGGCTATTTTGTTTGCACTCTTACTATTTAGTTTCAAAGTAATTTAGACCTATACAAAGAACTAACTAAAAAAGGCTAAATAACGAAAGTTTTCCCTCTTCTACTTAACGGCAGAACGTGGAATATAGTACCTGAGTTCTTTCATTTCCTTCAAATAGCAAGTGCAGAAAATTTGGTATGAAGCTAGTCATCATGTAATGATAGTCATTAGTAACAGAGATATTAGTTAAAAATCGAAGGCCGGCTAACTGCAATTCAGAGTTCAAGAAAGATCCATCAATCTCCTCACACACCTTGGTAATATATATCTAAGGGAGAGAATAAAAACAAAAATACTTTTAGCAATATATTACTACAAAGCGACAGAGACAAACATTGCAATTTCAGCTAAGATACAGCAGAAACAACTTTATGATGCCATCACACGCCCTCATAGCTACTTGTAAGGAGAACCTGTCAATCAAGTTTTCAGTCTTCTGCCTATCAGCCTTCCACTGATACAAAACTGGTACTGTAATTCAACCACTTCAGGCCTGGAGGAGACTTACCCCACTGGGATACAGGAAACCAATCTAGCCCAAGTTTCAAAATCAATCATTAAACATACTATTGAAAGAAAAGTAAGAGAAAGCATGCAAAGGCAAGAAAAATGCTCACACCAACATATACACAGATTACTGGTCTACCTGAATATATACCGAGCAGCCTGAGATAGCAAATACATAGATGGGTCAAGATCATTTTGAGCTTTTTAAAATGGCAGGGAAGCGAAAACTCAGGGGCAGCTGTTCAAAGACTTCTGCTATCTAGTCAGCTAAGGAGCTAACATCCAATGAAAAATACTATGGAAAAAAAATAATTGGAAAGTTAATTAATAGAAAGACCGTAATGTAGCTTCCATTCTTTAGATCAGTGTTTCTCAACCTTGGCAATTTTACAATGTGTGGAGTCCAACTCCCAGAATTCCCCAATCAGCCTTGCTGGCTGGGGAATTCTGGGAGTTGAAGTCCACATATCTTAAAGTTGCCAAGGTTGAGAAACACTGCTTTAGAGAAATGTTATTCTTCCTAACTCTAGTAAGGTAAAAACAGAGTTCTCTTCCACCCTTTTATTTTTCATTAAAAGGTCAAGATGTTCCTTTGTCTTCTAGCACCTGGGCGTATCTAATTCTGGAAGGTAAGTTCCAAGTTATGATTAAACAGAAACAGTTTCTTAAGAACTGTCAGAACATAGGCCCCAATTAGCACACAACACAGCCTTGATGCAGTAGTCTTTTCCCAGCTTTGTAAACATTCAGGAGAGGTGAAGGAAAGTGTCCAAGTTGGCACCATCCCAGGTCCATCAGGAGTTCATTTCACTTCCATTTATGCCAGTTTTTGCATGAGGCAAATATTTCTAGTTGAACTTAATGGAGTCTACGACACAGGTATGCAATAAAAGCCAAGAAAAAAGATGAGCAGCAGGATTTATTTTTAGGTAAAACTCAGATCACATCCCTTTGTGGTCTGAGCAGTTTCATGACACAGCTTTAAATACTTTCAGAAAACACATGGGGTTTTTAAAACAATGCAAGATGCATATGTACATCCATGGATCCTTCTGTTCAACAATGAGGGTGCACTAATAGTCAGAGATAGGCAATTAAAAGAAATATATTTGGTACGATTGTTGCTCTTATGAGTCATTGGATGCAATCGTTTTTCAGCATGAGCAAAATTTTAGACCAACCATTGAAATATATAAAGCAACACTGCTGTACTTCAGGTTGTATTATGTTCAGAAATGCAAAGTTGCATTAACACTGGTATTAAATTAGTTAGAACTGGAACTTCATTAATATTTATGTGGACTTGAGTCAAAGGTAGTAGAGACCTCTCATTTTCTCCTCTTTCTCCTTCATTCGTAAGAGTTTTTCCTGAGAACCCCTTCCCCCTTTAAGATAAGGTAATGCCCATTCCCAAAATTGGACCCTGGTTCCACACTTGACAGTTTTCTAGTGCAAGGCTCTCATATCAATGCAAATGCCTAGTTTTAACAGGCTGATGTTTTTACTATTACTGATGGTTTTAAATTGTTCCTGCCTTGTCTTTTTTATTTGTTCTAATTTTTTATTAATTTTATATTACTAACTGTCAACCTGCATCCCTAGTGACTGGGGTTTCACTTTAATCATCCCTATATTTAAGAAAGGTAAGAAGCATGACCCAGTTAATTATCATCCTCAAAATCTCATCAATACTCCAGTAAGCTAAAAGCCAGATAAAATTTACTGGAAACTTCTGGACTAGCAGGAAGATGAGAACCTTACAGCTGAGGAACAGGCAGGATTTAGAGCAAGATACTCTGTGCTTGACCACCTGATTGAAAAACAGTCCCCCCAGACAGCTTTGTTTGCTCTTTCTGTAGACCTGAAACAGGCCTTTGATTCAAACTCCAGAGAAACCTTTCAAACAAACTTAAATCTCCTACAATTGACAGATGTCTTCTCACTCTTTTATATGCACTTCATACAAATACCAGCCTGAGGGTGACATGCTTCTTACCTTTCTTAAATACAGTGATAATAAAAGTGAAACCCCAGTCACTGGGGATGTAGTTAGTAATCCAAAAGTAACATCACAGATCACCTCTCAGCTGCACTGCCAGCTAGCAAGGATCCTAATTGTATCCTGTCCCCATTATTATTTAATTATTGCATTAATACACTAGCAGGTTACTTAAACAAAGAACATCATCCCCTGAAATTGGTAAAGAGGCCCAAAGCTATACTGCTTTATGTTGTATAAACACCAGCTGGACTGAGAAGGGCCATGAGGGTTAATTCCAGGCTTCAACTATATTAAATTTTAAAAAGTGCAAACGAATTTCTTACAAAAGATATTCCAGGTAGTAAGATGTGTTTCTTATACATCCTTACAGAAGGTTGAAACAAGAGTGTATTTTAATGCCAGCTAAAGATTTCCAACTCTAAGCTTGACCTTTCTTATTTGCCTCCCGCCCCCCAAATTTCAATCTACCTGGAAGCAACCAATTGGAGATAAAAGGCAGAAATTGAGCTTTGCCCCAGGAGTACTGCTGTCACTGGGACAAGAACAGGCCATGGTAACTCTTAGACAAAGAACCATTGACGTGGAATTGCAAACTGAATATAGTAAAATATCAGTTGGCATAAAACTGGGCCATAGTAAGATCTGCACCAGTCTGGCCCAATACCTTAACCAGCTTACAGTTAATGAAGTTCATAGAGCCTTCACACTGTTGCATTTTGACATCTTACCTGGAGGGCAAGTTTGAGAAAATTCCTTATGCAGGCTTGCCCCTGCCAATCTGGGCATACTGAATCACTGGCCTGCATGTTATTCTATTGTAACTTCCATAGAGAAACACGTAAGGAGCTTTTAGCACCTCTTGTTACCCCATTCTCTCAATGTCCAGGTTTTTCTGTAAATTTGTGGCAGATAAGCTCTGAAATAACACAAGCTGTTGCCAAGTTTGCATTTGTAGCCTAAAGAATGCTTATTAATGGCAAATTAATTTTGGGTTGATCTTTTCCCACTGTACCACATAAAATACTATTGTTTTACCTTATTATGCAGTACAGTATTTTTCTGTTTATCTCTCTACCTTATTTTATTGTATTTAATCTAACTATTCTGATACTTATGTCTTGTCTGTCACTGGTAATACAGTAATTGAACTGAAAATATAATCACCATGGGCATTGGTAGAGGGGTTAATGATGTCAAAATGGCAGGTGCAACTAGGAGATCAAAGCTTTGTCCCAATTTATGTGCTGTGATACATGGTAAAAAGGGCTTTGATCACTCATTCACACTTACCATTTTGAGGTCACTGCCCTGCCCTGAAGATGCTCCTTCTAATCAAAATAATAGGTCTCCTGAGAGTTTTAAACTGAAAGACAGCATATAATTTTTTTAAAAAATATATTTTTCTAAATAATATTCATCTGATCAACATCACACATAAGAATAAAACTGGTACTGCCACAGCATCAAGTTCTTTAGATACTGGAGTCATATACATTTTCATTATACAGTGTTATTTTAAACTTACCTTTACTTCTTCTTGATTTTTAGTATTCATACTCAAGTTATTAAGTGCATTTAGTGCTTTCTGTTTAACATTGGTGACTGGAACTGAAAGCATTTTTCCAATCAGAGAGAGGCCACCTAAATTTCGAATGATATCCTACAAATTAAATAAATAGAAATATATCATATATAATTATCTTAAATCCTAAAGTCCAAAAACATTCCCATAAATTGGGTGGGAATTCCCCCGAGTTAACAAACTAAACTTCTAATTTATAAAAATAACTGTTCCTAATAGTTGTTGTTTTAAGATTAAGTTCTTAAAGGAAGTAAGACACAAAAAGTCATATGATCACTTCCAAAAAGATGTTCACAGGATTTCTGAACTCATGCAAGTATTTAATATCTCAAGCCATCCCACAGTCATGAAATTGCTTTCTGTTAATGCGGAAGATTATTTATATCTTGCCACTGCTGTGATATTCTCTTCTTTCTTGAGTTTTAGTAATACTGCCACCATTTCTTTCACTGAGCATGGTCAACATTTTTTGACCTGGGGATTGAAGAGCCATGGCTGCTGACAGCATGATGTTACCAAGAGGGGAAAGAGCTAAATTTCTGGCACTTTTTTGGCATCTTCTGCACCTGGGGAAGGTTTAAAGAATCAAGAGTGCCTTAAGCCAAAAGCATCCATTTCCCCCTTAAAAACCAACAAACTCTCCAGATCAAAAAAGAAAAGAATCAGAATGACTAGCCCATTTCTACTCCAGCACTGAGGTGGGACAAGCTGCTATCATCCCCTTAGCAAGCGATCACCGAAACAGCAGAAGCTTTATGCATAAACTTCTTGCTGCAGATTCAGTTTAAAGTTATGGATGCCTAACAAAAGCCCAGATAGCCCTTTCCTAACACTGTACGGGGATACCATAAAATTATTATTTTCGAAGAATTGTATTCCGATTTTTGATTGAATATTCTCAGTCTCCAATGACGATTTCCTTGTTTTCCTTTTTTACAAAGTTATTGCAATGGATTGGATTCAGACTTAAATCTCATTATTTTCTAAGAATCAATTAAATATGATCAAACCTTTATTCCATCTACTATTTTTTTAATCTATCATAGTGTTCTCTTCCTTCTTCATTGTGGAATGAAAATGAAGAACAGCACTTACCTGATTTACAGAGAATGCAGCGCTATTGCTTAGGGTAACCAAGACCTGTTCTTGAACCAAAGGATCCTCTGTAGACTCGAGAATATGAAGAAGACTCTCAATGTGATGCATCTCAAGACTATGGGGTGATTTTGGAAGATCCGTGTCTGCTAATGTTAGAAAACAAATATTACATCTAATCATTTTTCTCCAAAAATAATGTAATTGAGATGATGGCAAAGGAGGAGAAGGGCTGGAGGTTGTTAAACAACTATGCTTATACTAAGTAATAATAGCAGAAAGATTACAATTGTACTTTGTGATTAATATACAGTATTCAGATGAATGTATATGAACACAGGGTATTAACAGCAAACAAATTGGTTGTTTTTCAGAGTTTCTGTCAACTAGAAATTTCAAAATGCCCCTGAACTATTATTGAACAGTGACCAAATGGGGTCCATTCTGCCCCTTCAACTGATGACATGCATTTATGTCTCTGGAGCAGAATATGAACTGTGCTTGTGGTAGTCACCTTGCTCCAGCCCCTCTGGGACTGAAGGGACAAGACTGCCAAAGACAGTGAGGGTTGTATGGACAGGTGCCCAGAGGAAATACAGTATATCCGAGCATGCTTCTGCCTGGATTACAATACTCCACACTTTCCCCCTTGCATCCAGGTACATACAAGAATTTGCCACACAACGAACTGTGGCAAATTCTTAAAGAGATGGGAGTACTGGACCACCTTACCTGTCTCCTGAGAAACCTGTATGCAGGTCAGGAAGCAACAGTTAGAACTGGACATGGAACAACCGACTGGTTCAAACTTGGGAAAGGAGTATGACAAAGTATTGTGTCACCTTGCTTATTTAACTTATATGCAGAGTGCATCATGAGAAATACCAGGCTGGATGAATCACAAGCCGGAATTAAGATTGCCGGGAGAAATATCAACAACCTCAGATATGCGGACGATACCACCCTAATGGCAGAAAGTGAAGAGGAACTAAAGAGCCTCTTGATGAGGGTGAAAGAGGAGAGTGCAAAAGCTGGCTTGAAACTCAACATTAAAAAAATTAAGATCATGGCATCTGGTCCCATCACTTCCTGGCAGATAGAAGAGGAAGAAATGGAAGCAGTGACAGATTTTATTTTCTTGAGCTCCAAGATCACCGCAGATGGTGACTACAGCCATGAAATTAAAAGACGCTTGCTCCTTGGGAAGAAAGCTATGGCAAACCTAGACAGCATATTAAAAAGCAGAGACATCATCTTGCCGACAAAGGTCCGTTTAATCAAAGCTATGGTTTTTCCAGTAGTGATGTATGGCTGTGAGAGTTGGACCATAAGGAAAGCTGAGTGTCAAAGAATTGTTGCTTTCAAACTGTGGTGCTGGAAAAGAATTTTGAGAGTCCCTCGGACTGCAAGGAGGTCAAATCAGTCAATCCTACAGGAAATCAATCCTGACTGTTCATTGGAAGGACAGATACTGAAGCTGAAGCTCAAATACTTTGGCCACCTAATGCGAAGAGAGGACTCACTGGAGAAGACCCTGATGCTGGGAAAGACTGAAGGCAAAAGGAGAAGGGGACAGCAGAGGAGGAGATGGTTAGATAGCATCACCAGTGCAATGAACATGAATTTGAGTAAACTCCGGGAGACAGTGGAAGACAGGAAGGCCTGGTGTGCAATGGTCCATGGGGTCACGAAGGGTCGGACATGACTTAACAACTGAAAAACAACAACATACAAGAAGCTGAAATAGCTGGCTTCACACAATTCCTGGCAGCGTTCCTACTTCATGCTTAACCCATTCAGCAGGTCTGCAGGATATGGTCAAAAAAGTCAAGTTAGCACCCAAGATGGGAATCGAAGCTCCAACAGATCACACTATCATAGCCACCATCTTGACTTTTTTGACCATACTCTGCAGTCACCCCTGACAATTAATACTACAGCTAGCAGCTTCATTTGCACAACATGATAAGCTTAGTTAGGGTTAACCTTGCACATGGTTTGGGGCGTTTAGTGTATTCAACCCGTCGTGCAAACTCAACATGGATTAGTGCAGTAAGCCTGTTAACAGGTTAAGCCTGTTGCTGGATCGCAGCCACTCACGTACACACACAAACACACACACTCTTTTCCCAAAGGGACATAACTCGCTTTCTGAGAAAAACAGGGGGACCCATTACATTGTGATGATACGAGTCCCAGTTTTATACAGCTAAGTTCCCACGAGGACGACAGCAAAAGGCAAAACACGCCTTATTTGGGGGCGAAAAAAAAACATGTGGACCAGAAGATGAACCACACAGATAAAGGGAGGGGTCTGACCTTGCGGGACGCCTCCAGAAGGGGCCTGGTCCGTGCTGGAAAACCCGGGACCGTCCGAGGCTTCTCCCCCACCAAGGGGGCCCGGCCGCGCTTCCAAGTCCCTCGTCCCGGCGGAGGCTTTGCCGCTTCGCCTCGAAGTCGCTCGGTAAAGGCAATACCCGGCCCCCGCCGCCACCGCCAGGCCCAGCAAGCCGGTTCGCACCGCCGAGCCGCCCAACTCCCTCATGGTGGCGTATCAGCCTCTCGGGCCGGAAACGGGGCACTGCCGGGCGCCCTGGAAGAACTACAGCACGTGGGGAAGTAGCCCCTCCGCCTCCTTCCTCTGCGCGCAGGAAAGCCGGTCCTCGCCTCATGGGGCTGGACCCCGCTGGTCGTCGTGGGGCACCCGGGTGGCGCCGGGGGAAGCGGGGATGAGAGCGGGCAGGTGCTTTGATTAGCCGAGCCTCTACTATCACGGTGGGGGCTCTTGCCGCCTCCCATGACTGGGGGGTCCCCGGAGCAAACCCGGCTGATCATCAGGGTTCAAACGGCGCGCTGGCTTTGCTTGCCCAAACAACCTCCCCGGGTTCGTCCACACCGTTCAGACGTTGCCCCGGAGGGAGCAACCGCGTCTCCGGTGGCTGCGGGGGGGTGGGGAGGCGGCGCGCGGACCGAGGTTGAGCCAGTAGAGCCGGAGCGGCCGTTGGCCGAGCGAAGGCCGGGCCCGAGGAGGGAGCGGGGGCGGTTGTCGCCCGGCCTCCCAGCTGTCCCGGCCTACGGGCAGCGGCGGACAGAGCCCTTCGGCCCGCCATGCCCGCGCTTAAAAATGGGGACCCCACGCTGGCGGCCTACTTCAAGAAGCACGACATCCCGGATATCTATGAGGTAAAGCAGCCGCCTCGGCTCCGGCTCCGTCGGAGTTTAAAGGCAGCTTCGTTGGGGGGTTAGACGGCGCTTCCTAGCAGCTTCTGGCCCCCTGGGAAGTGGGGATGATGGGCGTTGTAGTCACGAGTGCTTGTGGGGGGGCACTCTGGGTCGTCTGTAAGATTTACAGGTAACCATGGTGGGGGGGGGCAGGTAGATGATGCGCAAGAGAATCAGTTTGCCTTCGTGTTTCAGTTATTTCAGCTCTTACCTGGCGGAAACGAGACTTTTAGACACATTTAATGGTTTGAAAGCTTGGCAGTATAGAGTCATGTGCTTGGAGGGCATCATTGACATATAAGTCTAATTAATTAATTGCAATCCTCAGGCTACTGAGTTCCCTCTAGCCTGGCCTGCTTTTAAGTTAGGAGCAACAGAGACTATTTAGGCAATGGTAGGTTTTTGTGGGTTGTTGAAGTCCATATAGGAGGGTTGGAGTGCAAGAAAATAACATACTTTCTGCCTCAAATAAAATATTTTTGGGGAAGGAGCTTTGTTTACATACACAGATGCCTAATTTTACTGCTTGGGTAAAGTCATAGCTGGATTTTGCCCTTAACTAATGGCATCTAGAAAAATAGCATTCTTCTCCATGGAAAAGAATGGGATAACAACAACAGAGGCTAGGCAGAAAAAGACAGTATAATATGTTCCCCAAGAGTTTGGGGTGTGCTGGCTTTGAAATGAACTTTACTTTATAAACCTGAAATGATTTAATGAAATCACTGAACCATTACATTTGGATCTAAACCTACCTAGATGTGCCAATATATATACAGTAAATCAAAACAGTAATCTATACCATAAATTTAAAAAAAGAGAATTATGCAGTGCCAAAATAACACCACCAACATTGGCTAATATTTATCATTTTCAAAAGGAAAAGTTATGATTTGTCTTAGAATTTTCTAAAATGAAAGCTTACTATCAGGCTTTAGATATAAAATATCTTTACACATACACAGTATTTGAAAAGGGACCCAAGATATCTTGGGGTTTTGCCTAAAGCAAAAGCTTTTGTAGTAATGTAGCTTTTAATAAGCAGTTTTCATGTAGCTCCTTTCATGAGCACCTTTTTAAAGCGTATTTTTGCTGCTTTAGTTTTTCAGATGCCTTCCTAATCAACATTCCACAAGACACCTCCTCTGCTCAGACCCTGCCCTATCTTTAGCCAGAATGAACATCCTAGGATAGTGTCACTGATCAGGGTATTAAATCATACTATCATAGTACAGTTATAGCTGGAGAAATTGGAATATCAGGAAGAGCTGGGGCAATTAGTGAGGGGAACCCAAAGCTTGCACATAACTGCTAAGGTAAAAGTAACAGCTCCAGACCAAGAATTCTTAGGCCCTTCGTTTGAATCAAAGGTAACTATTATATAAGGGATATATTATTTCATCCTCCCCACCCTCTGTTACACATTTATCATACATATGTACTAACTAAATCTATAAGATTGACCTTATCAATCACATGAGATGCTATATCCTATTGAATAATTTAAAGTTGTCTGTATCCTATTAAATGTTTACTTCTGTAATCCATTAAAAGATTATTTATGTCTATAAAGAGGGCTTGTAACTTCACCCCTCTTTATTCTGCCTCCAGTACTGAAATCTGTCAATAAACCACTTTGTGCTTCTTTGTAATTGTGTCATAGTCTCTGGTTTAAATGTACCTCTGGGAGAATTTTCCTACAAAAGTTGATGTCTGTCCTCCAAAGACTGAAATAAATTCTTCCATTTCTGTTCTTTTGACTAAAGTATTTATCTGAAAAACATTAAATGATTATCAATAAAGTTTGAATAGCTTGTTCTGCAACATTCATCAGACAGTTACACTATTTTTTGAAGTTGTTTATTATGCCTTTTTAAAAAGTTTCTTTTAGGTGAAAATAGCTGTGTGAAATATGTAAGCAGCTACTTGAGAAAAAGAAAATTCTTTTCTGTAGAAAAATGAGAAGAAAATACAAAACACACCATGCTGTTATTAATTTGCTAGCTGGCTCAAGATTATGATTAGTAGTAGTGAATGAAATGGGATATTTGGCCAGTAGGTGGCAACTGTAGATTTATTTCCTCATCATTGAATTTAATGAACTAAAAATGATAACACATTAAAACAAATTTATTTATTTATTTGATATCCCCCCACTTCTACTCAAGGAGGCTTCCAGTAAGCCATTAAGACCTGGCTTTTCTCTCCAGCATTGGGCCGTGATGGGAAGCAAGTCTGGCATTTGTGTTTTGAACAGTGTTTGGTTTTTTAACCTTGCGTATTTCATGCTGGAAGAGGGGAGGAAGAGCAAAGCAGCTAAGCCCCAGGCCCTTTTTGCAGGAATGGGCGGTCCCGCAGCAGTGAAGTGATCGATTAAGCCCAAATTTATACACATCTGCTTGCTACTGCTGCTCTTGGACAGTTAGTCAGTTATATGTTTCCCTATCTTTTTTTTTTATTACAAAGAAATGTATATATTTTATTTAGTTTAGCCCCATCGTATTCCTACAATACTGATACCTTGGGTGCTTCCTGAATTTTCTGAATGACAGAGTTAGATGTATATTGCCATTAATCTTTTCTGGTAAGAACTTTTACTTCTCACACTAGGGTGTGATTATTCCTTGCCCAGGAATAGGAAAGCAGAATTAGCCGAGAAAGTGTCTCTCATGAGCAAGGATCTGATGGCAAGATCAAGAGGCCTCTGCAGAGCAGAAAATATTGCCACCCAGCCTTCACTTTTTCTCTTGGTGGCCTGGCTGCTCTGCTTGCTATCCAGCAGGACTGGACAAAATTTTCAAAATAATTTCTGAATTATGTGGGAGTGCACAGAAAGCACTTCTTTCAAAGTGTTTGCATAGCCATAACACCCAGTCGTTTGCAAAAAGCTACTCTTTGCAAAAGGATGATTGTAAGTTTCCTTGTTCTGTCTTTGCTTGCTGCTTTAGGAATTTACAAAGGATTTCTCTTTGCAAACAGCTGCACTTGAAGCCCATTCTCCACAAGTTTGCCAGTGAACAGATCATAAATTGTCATTAAAAAAAATCATTAATGCATTATGGTAGCTCAAGTAGTCACAGGGCTGTCTACAAGGAGGGAGTCAAAAAAGTCAAGATGGCAGGCACAACCATGCAATCAAAGCCCCATCCTTTTTACATATGTCATGACACACAAAAAAGGGTGGGGCTTTGATTGCATGGTTGCTCCTGTCATGTAGACTTTTGACTCCCTTCCTGCAGGCACCACTGAGCAGTCATGAATATCCAAGTTGGTACCAGCACTTTTTGACTATGGTCCTCTCTGTACTTTCACCTAATTATAGCACAATCATCCTTTGACAGCACTTACTTTCCCCCTTGGCCCATAATGTTTATTCTCAGCCCATGGGTGAGTTACATTTGTTGCTCATTTATGCTACCTGTACCAATGTAATAGTAATATTTCACCACCATCCCCTTATTCCAACACTGTCCGGTGACAACCTCAGGATGTGCAAAATTTGTTAGGCTTAACTAGCCCCCACTAAGGGATGCAGGTAGATCTATAGAATTTAGATTGCGGGGGACCTTTGGGGCGGCGGCTCTCTGGCCTTGACGCCTGCAGCCGGCATTGGAGGCAGCGGGAGCCTTCCCCCGGTGGAGCAGCAGAGCGCGGCGGAGTGGAGCGGAGGAACACAGTGGACCTTTGGGGCGGCTGCTGACTCTGTGGAGCCTCTGTGGATGAGGGAGCCTCCCGTGGATTCGGGGAGACCTCTGCGGACCCAGGTGGACCCTGGATGCCTGGTTGGACTTGGAGGCCCTGGTGGATGCCTGATAGAATGCGGCAGTGTGTGCAAGATTCTGGAGAGAACGCGGCAGTCCCTGGGGCGGTTTCCCTTCGTGGGAAACGGTGGACACGGCTTCCTTGGGACAGCGGTGGGCCTAGGTTGACCGCAGGAGATCTTCGGTGGGCCTGGGTGGACCCTGCCAGACCCAAGAGACCCTGGCAGATCTGGACGGCCTCCACAAGGTGGCAGAAGACTGGAGGCCTTGGAGGTGGAGTCCCATAGTGTGGACCAGAAGACCGCGGGCCCCTGGGTGGACCTTGTGATCTCTGGCAGGACTCTGGTGGAACACTCATAGACATTGGTGGACTGGGGATTGTCGGGGTTCTCGGGCTCTGTGTCTGGGGGTCTGGGGGTCTGGGGAATGACCGTTTGTTAGAAGCGGCAGAGTGGTTTGGTGGGCCCCTCAGAGTGAGTGTGGGCTTACCTCCGGGGGTGAGAGTACATGGAGGGAGCCCAAGATTGAATGGGGTTTTTAAGAGTACCCACCCCTGAGTGAGAGACAGGAGGTGGGTAGGAATGGGTGGGGTGCCCCCCCGTCACCAGTGAGAGTGGTGGGGTGGACACAGTGAGTGAGTGGATGGGGGGGTAGGCTCCAACAGCTCCGAGAGCAGGAGCTGGTGCGCTGGAGGGCCTGCCTCCACCTGAGGTTGACAGTGGGAGGATGTGTGCATGGGGGAGGGGACCCTTGCGCTATCCCAGGGTGGCCGGTGGTTCGGGAGTGGAGGCAACTGGGCCTGGTGACTCTGGGGGTTGTAGGGTGGGTTTCACTATTGAGGTGGTGACGGGCCGGGGATGTTATGACGGGAACTGGAGGGCAGGCCATTTCCGGGGAAGACGCTCCCAGTGTCTGTTACTGGTAGCGTGTTCCGGCCCTCCAGGTTCATACCCAGGTCCTGGTCAGCAGATGCCTGAGGGCCCTGGTCTCTGGCTACTGCTTCTGAACACCAGGTCAGTCAACAACAAAGCCCCCCTTATAAGTGACTTGATCGCAGAGGAGGGAGCAGACCTGGCGTGTATCACCGAGACCTGGCTGGGTCAAGAAGGGGGGGTAGCCCCTTCAGAAATGTGCCCAGCCAGCTTTCAGGTGTGGCACTAGCCGCGACACCAGGGCAGGGGAGGTGGGGTGGCAGTTGTCATCCGAGAATCTCTAGTAGCCTTCAGGGGCACTGCTCCACAGGTAGCTGGTTGTGAGACCCTGTTGGGCACCCGAGAACAGTTGGGAATGTTGCTGCTGTACCAGCCTCCCTGCTGCGTGGCAACCTCCCTGCCTGAGCTGCTTGAGGCCGTCTCAGGGTTGGTGGTGGAGTTCCCCAGGCTTATGTTCTTGGGGGACTTCAACCTACCTTCCCAGGGGCGTGCCTCGGATGCGGCTCAGGAGTTCATGGCTACCATGGCAGCCATGGGTCTGTCTCAGATCATTCAGGACCCAACTCGAGACAGTAGCCTCACTCTGGACTTGGTTTTCTTGTCGGAGCAGTGGCAATGTGATCTGAGGGGAGAGATAGATCTGTCCCCATTGTCATGGTCAGACCACGCCCTGGTGGCCCTGAGATTCTCTTGTGCTGCCCGCCTCCGCAGGGAGGCAGGACCCATTCAATTGGTCTGCCCCCGGCAACTGATGGACCCAGTGAGGTTTCAGAAGGAGCTGGGGGTTATACCCAGGGATCTACTGCACGGTCCAGCGGAGGTCCTGGCCGCAACCTGGAATAGAGAAGCGGCCGGGGCCTTGGACAGGATTGCGCCTGTGCAGCCTCTCTTGCCCACTCAAATCTGGCACTCCCCGTGATTTACGGAGGAACTGTGGGTTTTGAAGAGGGTGAAGAGACGCCTAGAGCGCTGCTGGAAGAAGACAAAGACTGAATCTGACCGAACACAAGCTAGAGCCACTATTAAGGCCTACCTTGTCACGGTAAGAGCGGCAAAACGTCAATATTTCTCCGCTCTTATTGCATCTGCAGAATGCTGCCCAATGGCCCTGCTTAAAATTACGCGATCGTTATTAGGTAGGGGGGCTCTGTCTCCCACCTACAGGGCTGTGCAGAGGAATTTGCTGAGCATCTGCAGGGTAAAATTGCTCAGATTTGGTCCCAGTTGGACTCTAAGCATGGGGCAGAGTCTGGGGAGATGCTGAGGGAACATACCCGGTTATCTGGGAATAGTTTGATCCTGTTGGGCCTGAGGAAGTGGACAGGATCCTCCAGACTGTAAATGCCACCATGTGTCATCTAGACCCATGCCCTTCCTGGCTTGGGAAGGCAGCCTGGGAGGTGACACGTGGTTGGGTCCAGGCGATGGTTAATGCATCTTTGAGGGAGGGAGTGGTTCCGGCTGCCTTTAAAGAGGCACTGGTACACCCCCTCCTCAAAAAGCCATCGCTGGACCCTACTGTCCTGGACAACTTTCATCCAGTCTCCCACCTCCCCTTTTTGGGGAAGGTGGTTGAGAAAGTGGTGGCATTACAACTTCAGAGGATTCTGGATGAAATGGATTATCTAGACCCCTTTCAGTCAGGTTTCAGGCCGGGATATGGGACAGAGACTGCATTGGTCGCGCTTATGGATGATCTGTGGCGGGAGCGGGATGGAGGCAGTGCATCCATCCTCGCTCTCCTTGATCTCTCAGCGGCTTTCAATACCATCGACCATGGTATTCTTCTGGGACAACTCAGGGAGTTGGGGGTGGGCGGCGTGGTTCTGCGCTGGTTCACCTCCTTCCTCCAGGGCCGGTCCCAGTCGGTGGTGATAGGAGATGAGAGATCTGACCCTCGACCCCTGCTTTGCGGGGTGCCACAGGGTTCGGTTCTCTCCCCTCTCCTATTTAACATCTACATGAAACCGCTGGGTGAGGTCATCCGTCACCACGGGATGAGGTACCATCAGTATGCTGATGATCCTCAGATATATATCTCCATCCTGGGTGAAGTAAGTGATGCGGTCAATGCCCTTTCTCAGTGCCTGGGGGCTGTGGGGGCCTGGATGGGGAGCAACAGGCTTCAGCTGAACCCTGGTAAGATGGAGTGGCTGTGGATTGATGGCTCCTCGGTATCTGGGAAGTTGTCATCTTTAGTTCTGGATGGGGTTGCACTGCCCCATTCAGAACCCGTGCGTAACTTGGGGTTCCTCCTGGACTCAGGACTCCTGCTCGAAGAGCAGGTAGCAGTCATGGCTAGGAGGGCCTTTGCACAACTTCAGGTTGTGCGCCAGTTACACCCTTTCCTGGATTGAGATGTCCTCCGGACAGTCACTCATGCCCTGGTCATCTCCCATATAGACTACTGCAGTGCGCTCTACATGGGGCTACCCTTGAAGAGTATCCGGAAGCTTCAGTTGGTTCAAAATGCAGCTGCGCGAACAGTGATGAGTGCTCCAAGATCAGCACATGTAACACCTCTACTGCGTGAGCTGCATTGGGTTCCAGTTTGCTTCCGGGTCCAATTCAAGGTGTTGGTTATGACCTTTAAAGCCCTACATGGCATGGGGCCAGGCTACCTGAGGGACCGTCTCATCCCTATAACATCAACCCATCCCACCTGATCATGCAGAGAGGGCATGTTGTGGACCGTCTGTAAGAGAATTTCATCTGGTGGGGTCCAGGAGGCGGGCCTTCTCTGCAGTGGTGCCCGCCCTGTGGAACATTCTACCCCCCGAGGTGAGGCAGGCCCCTTCGCTCCCGACCTGGAGGGGCTTGAAGACCTGGTTTTGCCGCCTCGCCTGGGATGGGAAGGGCAATAGCTCTTCCTGGGGGTGGCTGGTGATGTAGAGTTCTCCCGACGGAATGGAAATCTCCCACTTGGATTTTATATTTATATTTATGTTATTTTAATATTGATGATTTTATGATGTCAGGTTTTAAGGTGAATTTTATTGTAAACCGCCCAGAGTCCCCCTTTTAGGGGGAGATGGGCGGTGATAGAAATGTGAATAATAAATAAATAAAATTTACGGTTTTGACTATCCAATATCTGTGCATTCCATGTGATCCACCTAGTGATGAAGAGTATATAAGGAGATGCAGCTCATGATAATAGCAATTCTATGGACTATCCTTTCCAAAATAGGCAATTTGTTCTGCCAGAATTGGGCAGGGGTTAGAGTTCTTTGTCTGTAAAACTCCAAAACTGACCCACACGATGCTACATTGTGCCTTAGCAATACTTTTCCACTGTTTCCATTTTATTTCCAATTTTCTATTCACACAACTTAATTTTTGACATATTAAAATACTGTTGTGGAATATTTGGAGAAATAGTATTTCAGTTACAAAAAGCAAAATTTATGATCCAGTCCAGTAGAGGGTGCAATTGACGATCTTAAAGCATCTTATCTCTGTAAATTAATATTTAAGAAATATGTGTAACTGTACTTGTAAGATTGCTTTTGATTTCCTCATTCCACTGTAAGAGTACTTCATTCCTACAGAAATCAATAGGAATTTAAAATTATTATTCCTTGGATAGTGTTCTTACTGTTCTATTTTACTAGGATTATTAATTTTTTGAAGCTATAGTTGTAAGTGAACTTGACATTGAAACAATATGTCATCTTGCCTGTCAGGTGATGTAATTAAATTGATAGATTTTTGTTTAAATAATTGTGCCTGTAAGTGTAATAATATCTTTAAGAAATGAGGAGAAAAATGAAAAGCTTCTGGGTTTTTTTTCAAAACAATGTACAAGCAGAAAGAAAAAAATGATTGTATCCATTTTAATTTATCTAGCAAATAAAAGGGGGAACAAAGCCATAATAGGTATTATAGTAAACCTATAAAAACAATAATTAAGGAATAAAGTAAAAATATTCTAAATAAAATATTTTAACACTTGTATGATTGGTTAATACTTCAGTTTCCTATCCTTTATAATTACAATCTTGGTTAATACTCTGAGAAAAGGACAATTTCATAATGCTCATAGTCCCAGTAGTATTGTAACAAACCAGCAGATTCTTGTAGCATCTATCATATTTACAAATGTATTATGGCTTAAAATTTCATGAACTAAAATCCATGTTGCTTCTGCCATAATTTGTTAGAATTCAATAAGATATTTGGTTGCTTTTGATGCAACAACACTAACAAGTTTAGCTCTCTGGAAATAACTATTTATATGTTAATAGTCGTACCGATTTGTTTGCAGTGAAACTGGAAATTTACTTATTTATTTACTGGATTTCGGGACCATCCAAGTCCCAAACGATGCTGGACAGCCTACATTTCAAAAACAAAAACAATAAAATAGAGAAAAAGAACTGTACACATTTGGAAAAAATGCAACACAGCAGAAAAACAACAGAAAGAATCATCAGGGGCTCAACCACACTCTGACTCCAGGGCTGGGAGCAAAGCCTGGTTTTCAAAGAATTCTGGAACCACTAAAGGGTGGGGGCCATACAGATTTCTGGGGAATAGAGTGCGGGACCATGACAGAGAAGTCATGTTTCCTACCTCCCAATAAATGAGGGTATCTGAAGTGTGCCTACTCTGCCCAATCATATTGGATGGGCAAAACTATTGGAGACAGGAGATCCCTCAAATAACCATGCCTTATGCCATGAAGGGCTTTATAAATGATAACCAGTACTTTGAATTGCACCCAGAAACTAACTGGCAATCAGTGCAACTTGCAAAGCTGTGGTGACTTAAGGGCATATCGTTGTATTCCCATTACTGCCCACACTGCTGAATTCTGGGCCAGCTGTAACTTCTAAGTGGTCTCCAAGGGCAGTCCCATGTAGAATGCATTGCAGTATTCATTAATAGCAATGTTGGTGTAAAGATAATGAGAAATTTGAAGAACAACTTGCAGATGATGGAACACAAGTGGCTTTCAAGGAGTCTTGTGGCAGAGGAGCTAAAGATGCCTTCAACGGCAGTGCTGCTTGCAGGGAATGCTTTTGTCCAATTTTCAGAAATTGTCCTTCTACTAAGCCATTTGTGCCATTATATCGCCTTCAAGGAGAGTTCACTGACTTGAAAATACTTTTAAGTAGGGAAGGAAAGAAGGTGGGAAACTCATATTTTATCATTCTTTTTCCATGTTCCTTTCTCTGGATCCAATCCAAAGTTTCTAGTATCTTGTGATTTCACCACAGTTTGGACACATGGTACTAGGTTGAAAAATATAATTAAATTTCATTACATGTATAGATTACAGCAGGTAAAAAATGTACAATATGTAAAGGATATGCCTAAATTTATAGATTGGGCTCTATAAATGAGCAAAGTCTGAGACTCATGGAGATATTTATTTAAAACAGCTATAGGAAGTAAGTCATTATGATAGTCTAATTTAATATTTTAATTCATATTAGAGAAACTGATTGCTACTGCTGTAATGGAGAAAGCAATGTTACAGTTAAGGGAAAGAAATAGAAATTTAAAATTTTTATGCCAGATCTGCAGTGAAATTATTGGAAAATGTCTTCCAAATAAAGACATTTATATTGAGTTTATATAAACTCAGCAATGAACAGGAATAAATCTTGAAGCAAAATAAAACTAAAATGTTGAGTTGTTTTAATGAAAATATAAAATGTTCTAAAAAAAAAGGAATAACATCTAAAAACAATTTTACTCTTTTATTAAATATATATTTTATTGATCAGAATTCTATTTCTTGATTTTATTTGCAGGCCTTGTTAGGTGGTTTATTAATTATGTGTCCAGAGGATCCCCTCAGATTTTTAGAAGAAAAGCTGAAAGAAATAATGGAAAAGGGTTTATTTAGTATTATATGGTATGTATGTGGCCTATAAATACTGATAAATGTGAGGTTTGTGTGGCCTATAAATACTGATAAATGTGAAATCAATATGGGGAAATATTTTTTAAAAACCAGTTTGACTGGGACAATATAAGTTCCTAATAAATGAGTTTTTAGATTAATAATAGAAGAGAAAATATCAGTAGCTAATAAACATTCTGAATGTCTATTAGTAAGATGTCTAAGTAATCTGAATTAATATTATTTCATGTTAGTCATTAATTTTCAAAACTGAAATAGAAAAATGTAAAGTAATAAGATGTTTTCAGCTCTTGGGGGCCAAAGTTGAATGTGTATTGCTAAATATCTGAAGAAGCTAAAAATCTAAAATCAGTGGTACAAAAAATTGATACAAGGTTTTCCAAACTTTCAAACTGCACCTGTCATATGTACTACTTTATTATTTTGAATCTCCAAACAACTGTGCATAAATAGTAAGTAGGCATTCAAATTTGCAGAAAAAAATGTTTTTAACTTTATATGACACAGAAATCACAACAGCTGGTTTGTCTATGGGTTAACTGAAACATGTAAACTTTTTATGTTATGGGGCTTCTAAACTTTTGCATGCATTTATATACATTTTTATAATATTGATATTCATTGGATATCCACTAGTTTGAATAGAACCTGTTGTTTATTGGGTGGTAGCCAAGCTCATACTTGGGGATGTCCTTTTTTAGTATTATGGTCACTCCATTCCTTTCCATGGCCTCATGCCATAATGAGTATATCATGTGATAATCTAATTTAAAGTGGTCCATTCCAGTCCACCTAAGGTTCATTTTCAAATATTTTCAATTTAGTACTGCTGGTAATTGGGAATGGCAACTGGGTTGCTAGGCGACACAGCCATGAAGCATGACATCCCATGACCATGCTGACTTATGATGGCAGTTCCGGCAATCCCAGTTGCCATCATTAGGTGAATCCCACATGGTCGCAGCATCCTGCAGTCACATGATCACCATTTGCAACCTCCTGCTGGCTTCCTCATTGATTTTGCTTGTCAGAAGCTGGCAGTGAAGGTTGCAAATGCCAATCATGTAACTGCAGGATGCTGCAACTGTTGTAATTGGAAGCCAGTTGCCATCTCGATTCTGTGACCATGGGGACACTGCAACAGCCGCAACTACAAGGGACAGTCATACGTCCCCCTCATTCAGCGCCATCGTAACTTTGAGCGGTCCCTGAATGAGTGGCTGTTCAACATGGACTATCTGTATGCTTGTTTTTCACTTTGACACTCTGAAGTTTTCCTTGGTTCAAAATTCTCACACTCAGTGTTTCTTGAAAAGCAAGGAATTCCACAGATCTATGAAAAAACAGATACTTGAAAAATATAGAATATAAAAAAATAAGATTGGAATGTAGGATTTCTGAAGAAAAAAATTATAGTGTAATATCATTTACAGTCTTTATTTTGAACCAGAATTATTTATCTGACTATAGCAACAAGAAATAATTATTTCAAACATGGTTTTATAAACTAGCTATAATGTAATAACCTGGCTTGAAAAAAATAACATTTGTATATTTTGTTCCTTAGGAATATGTGTATTGATCCAGAGTTGAGCCTGAAGCTAAAGGTGCTTTCGGACACATATTTACACACACTTTTAGGCCTTGATGATGACCAGCTGGTAATTATTAGTAATTTTTTTCTGTAAAAATGTTAAGAATAATAACTTTCTCCAAAGATACTCTGGGAAGAATTTTGCTTAAATGTTATTCATTACCCACTTTTGACCAAAGAATCATGGAAAAGATGATTCCTTAATCCTTATTCCTGAAGACTTTACAACCTAAACACACTTAAGTAAATCTCATCAAACTCAGATGTACAAATGTAACTGCCACAGGCTGGCTTACTCAGGGCTGTACAGTATGTATGCATACCTGTGATTGATTGATTGATTGATTGATTGATTGATTAAATAAATAAATAAATAAATAAATAAATAAATAGATAGATAGAATTCCACTCTAGGAAAATATGGTGTAGAAAATAAGTAAAGTGGGGAAAGATAAAGTATTTAATTTGGTGGCATCTAAACTTATAGTGTTCTTGTTCCCTGGTGGTTCTTTAGGATTCATTTTCGAAGTATAAATGGTAAATGAAATCCCTTCATTAGTCTTCCAAACAGCTGAGACTCTTCAGGTTGTAGGTGCTGGAAATGAGATTAAGAAGGAAGAACCATTAGCAGTTGGAACAGAGATGCCTCCTGCTATGAAATAGCGCTGTGTAGCATATGGAATGTGGATAGCAACATCCCTTCATCTTTCTTTCGAAGTCTTGCAGGATTTTGCACTGTGGAAACCTATGGAATTCAGCATCTTAGTGGAAATTGGTGATTGGAAGGAAAGTTTAATTATGCCAGGGAGGAGAAAAGAAAGATATTGCTTCTTGTCATGCAAAGGACTGTGCAGCAATTACAGGAACTCAAACCTCTGTTATTTTGGCCACATTATTGCCAAACGATTTATGTAAAAGCTGCGCTTCAGTTTCCATAGCATATTTATTTATTTATTCTCATTCCTACCTTTTTTTTTTCCTGTGGCAATCATTTTCTCCAAGCTACTGAGCAAAATTAAGAGTATGGGCATATTTCCTTTTAATCCATACCAGGCTATTTCAGTTGATCAATTTCACTGTTTATTATTTGCTTGATTCATTCAATTAAAATACTGTGATAACTGAAACTGCAAATGAAATCATTATCCTTAGGGGTAAAATCCTATACTGGAATTATCAACACAAGAAGAATGAGATTTTACAATGAATGACATGAAGAATATTATCATATTCTATTTATCTATAGTTTACTATCCCTGTCTTTCCTATTCTAATGTAACTTTATTTGTGCATTTATTTTTCAGATGACCTTAGAGTTATGTGATAAAGCATGGGACTTTTATAGCACTAATCTAAAGAGAAAGTGCTTTGAGTAAGTATACAGTTACCTTTAACATATAATAGATACTTTTATCTGATATGTGTTAAATTTATAACATTTTATGCCAGGCCGCTATAGTAAACAGAATTCATGTTCAGTTCTAGGCGTTCATTTGCTGATATAGTAGCCAGTGGGGAATTCTGAGACTTGAAGTCCACACATCTTAAGTTTGTCAAGGTTGAGAAACACTGGTTTATATCAACTATATGCCATATTAATAGCAAGAAAGACCCATTACTGGCCTTCAGGAAGGGGGTTAAAACCTGGTGGGGTGGGGGATAGCCATGCATGGGAGTGGTTGCACCATGATGGTGCCAACGGTAAGATCCTGATTTGCCATCTTGTATTTATATTTTATATTTGTATTTGTATTTGTATTTTTATATTTATATTATTTATATTTATATGTATTATATTTTTCAGTGATATGTTATTTTTATTATTTGTAAACCGCTCAAATCCTTTGCAGCCAAAGGTGGTCGTTATCTATGCAGTTGGTAAAAACAAGACCTGAAGCTGACTGTAGTTCAGATCACGAACTTCTTATTGCACAATTTAGGATCAGTCTAAAGAGATTAGGGAAGACCCACAGATCAGTTAGATATAAGCTCACTAATATTCCTAATGAATATGCAGTGGAGGTGAAAAATAGATTTAAGGGACTAGATCTAGTAGATAGGATCTAGTAGAAGAACTATGGACAGAAGTTTGCAACATTGTTCAGGAAGCGGCAACAAAATATATCCCAAAGAAAAAGAAGGCAAAATGGCTGTCTGCTGAGACACTAGAAGTAGCCCAAGAAAGAAGGAAAGCAGAAGGCAACAGTGTTTAGGGGGTAGTAAAGGTAAAGGTTTCCCTTGACGTAAAGTCCAGTCGAATCCGACTCTAGGGGGCGGTGCTCATCTCCGTTTCTAAGCCTTGGAGCCGGCGTTGTCATAGACACTTCCGGGTCATGTGGCCAGCATGACGACTCGGAACGCCGTTACCTTCCCGCCGAAGCGGTACCTATTGATCTACTCACATTTGCATGTTTTCGAACTGCTAGGTGAGCAGGAGCTGGGATTAACAACGGGAGCTCACCCCGCCGCGCGGTTTCGAACCGCCGACCTTCCGATCGACAGCTCAGCGGTTTAACCCGCAGATATGCCCAATTAAATGCAAAATTCCAGAGGTTAGCCAGAAGAGATAAGGAACTATTTTTAAACAAGCAATGTGCAGAAGTGGAAGAAGACAATAGAATAGGAAGGACAAGAGACCTCTTCCAGAAAATTAGAAACATTGGAGGTAAATTCCAGGCAAAAATGGGTATGATCAAAAACAAAGATGGCAAGGACCTAACAGAAGAAGAAAAGATCAAGAAAAGGTGGCAAGAATATATGGAAGATCTGTATAGGAAAGATAATAATATCGGGGATAGCTTTGATGGTGTGGTCAGTGAGCTAGAGCCAGACATCCTGAAGAGTGAGGTTGAGTGGGCCTTAAGAAGCATTGCTAATAACAAGGCAGCAGGAGACGATGGTATCCCAGCTGAACTGTTTAAAATCTTGCAAGATAATGCTGTCAAGGTGATGTATGCCATATGCCAGCAAATTTGGAAAAACAAGAATGGCCATCAGATTGGAAAAAATAAACTTATATCCCCATACCAAAAAAGGGGAACACTAAAGAATGCTCAAACTATTGAACAGTGGCACTTATTTCACATGCCAGTAAGGTAATGTTCAAGATCCTGCAAGGCAGACTTCAGCAATTCATGGAGCAAGAATTGCCAGATGTACAAGCTGAGTTTAGAAAAGGCAGAGGAACTAGAGACCAAACTGCCAATATCCTCTGCATAATGGAAAAAGCCAGGGAGTTTCAGAAAAACATCTATTTCTGTTTTATTGACTATTCTAAAGCCTTTGATTGTGTGGACCATAACAAATTGTGGCAAGTTCTTGGTGGTATGGGGACATCTTTGCTACGCGAGCTGCACTGGGTACCAGTTTGCTTCCGGGTCCAATTCAAGGTGTTGGTTATCACCTTTAAAGCCCTACATGGCATGGGGCCAGGATACCTGAGGGACCACCTCTTCCCTGTTACATCTACCCGCCTCACCCGATCAGGCAGAGAGGGCATGCTGAGGACCCCGTTGGTAAGAGAATTCCATCTGGCGGGGTCCAGGAGGCAGGCCTTCTCTGCAGTAGTGCCCACCCTTTGGAACATCTTGCCCCTGGAGGTAAGGCTAGCCCCATCGCTCCTGGCCTTTCAGAGAAACTTGAAGACCTGGCTCTGCCAGCTGGCCTGGGGCGGGGAGGAGAAGAGTCATGCCTGGGGTTGGCTAGTGCCTTGAAGTACCCCTTCCATGTGAAGACTGAATGAGATATAGACATCTAGACTTTATTTTTATTTATATTATTAATAATACGTAATTTTATAATGTATTTTATATATTTATTGTTTTATTGAGGATTTTGTTGTAAACCGCCCAGAGTCCCTCCAGTGGGAGGAGATGGGCGGTGACAAATTGGATAAATAAATAAATAAATACCAAGTCATCTTGTCTGCCTCCTGAGGCATCTGTATAACGACCAAGCGGCAATGGTAAGAACAGACCATGGAACAACGGACTGGTTTAAGATTGGGAAAGGAGTGCGGCAGGGCTGTATACTCTCATCCTACCTATTCAACTTGTATGCAGAACACATCATACAATGTGCTGGGCTGAATGAATCCAAGGCTGGGGTTAAGATCACTGGAAGAAACATTAACAATCTCAGATATGCAGATGACACCACTTTGATGGCTGAAAGCAAAGAGGAACTGAGGAGCCTCATGATGAAGGTGAAAGAAGGAAGTGCAAAAGCTGGGTTGCAGTTAAACCTCAAAAAAAACAAGATTATGGCAACCAGCTTGACTGATAACTGGCAAATAGAGGGAGAAAATGTAGAGGCAGTGAAAGACTTTGTATTTCTAGGTGCGAAGATTACTGCAGATGCTGACTGCCGTCAGGAAATCAGAAGACGCTTAATCCTTGGGAGGAGAGCAATGACAAATCTCGATAAAATAGTTAAGAGCAGAGACATCACACTGACAACAAAGGTCCACATAGTTAAATCAATGGTATTCCCCATAGTAACATATGGCTGCGAGAGCTGGACCATAAGGAAGGTTGAGCGAAGGAAGATAGATCCTTTTGAACTGTGGTGTTGGAGGAAAATTCTGAGAGTGCCTTGGACTGCAAGAAGATCAAACCAGTCCATACTCCAGGAAATAAAGCCAGACTGCTCACTTGAGGGAATGATATGAAAGGCAAAACTGAAATACTTTGGCTACATAATGAGAAGACAGGACACCCTGGAGAAGATGCTGATGCTAGGGAGAATGGAAGGCAAAAGGAAGAGTGGCCGACCAAGGGCAAAGTGGATGGATGATATTCTAGAGGTGACGGATTCGACCTTGGGGGAGCTGGGGGTGTTGACAACCAACAGGAAGCTCTGGTGTGGGCTGGTCCATGAAGTCACAAAGAGTCGGAAGTGACTGAACAAATAAACAACAACAAACCGTCCAGAGTCGTTGTATACAAGTTGGGTGGTCGAGATGTTCAATAAACAAACAAACAAACAAACATGCTGTCCCTAGAAGTGCACCTGAGCCCCTCATACCTGTTGTTCAAGAAGATGTTGAAAATCTTTCTTTTTGAATAGTCATTTGATGTCCAATACCTAGTATTGTACTGTGGGGGGTAGCTTGTTGGTGTTATGTTTTAAATTGAGTTTTAATGTTGTTTTAACAATATGAAGGTATTGTTAGCCCCTTCTTTATACTGTGGTTTTATGCATGGCCCCAAATCTTTGGATTGGGCATCAGTATATAGATTACTGTAATAAATAAAATAAGTAAATCACTCTTCTTAAAATGGGTTGGGGCTGGGATTGGGGGAGGAGGTGTGAGACTTCTCACACTGTCACTAAAAAACAACCTAACCTATTCTATCATATTATTATGAGAGTAAAACACCACTGAGACGATTGGGAGAAAATACAGAATAGAAATGTAATGAATTCAAATTATGAATCTGACAGTATTCTGGTATTATAGGAGAAGCATTGAGATGGAGTAGTTGAAATAGAGGTTCTAGCATCTTTCTTCTGATGTATGACATACTATATTGATGGTTCATTTTTTTATAAAATAAAGATGACTAATGTTCAAAGTAATACTTTATGCTGTTAATCAGTACAGTATACCAAACTTGTGAACCCTTTTGAATTTTCAATATTTCTGCATAAATATGACCCAAAACATCAGTTACTTCTGCTCAATGGCATACCCAGCTTATTTGACACCCAGAGCAGATTCTTTTTTGATGCACCCCTCCTCCATTGCTGCTGCAGCTGATTGGCAACTCTATACCTGCCATTCACCCTCTGGATAGCCTCCTCACTCCCATGTTGCCAGACAATGCTCCCCCTTACTGTCTGCACCACCCCAACTCCTACTGTACGTATCTTTTGAAACCACTTTCTTCTGAGATTATTTATGGTGTTTAACCTAAAAGCAATACAGTTTTATATATGAAATTAGAATTACATTAGGAAAGTAATTGTGGGTTTAATTATGGATACATTGTTCTAAATTTAATATATTAATTGTTTTGTATAAGGTTTTGACACTGAAGAATAGTAAATACAAGCATGTCAGACCTCAGTACAAGCATGTGGCCAGGGGCATCCACAGGGGAGATCAAAAAGTCATGATGGCAGCTGTGGCGGTGAAATCAAAGCCCCGGCCCTTCATGCAGAGTGAAATCAAATCCTTGGCCTTTCATGCAGAGTGAAATCAAAGCCCTGGCCCTTCATGCAGAGTGCCCATTTAAAAAATGTAGGTCTTTGATCGCAGTTGTGGTCACTACCTTGACTTTTTTGACTCCTCTGCAGATACCCCTCCATCTGGCATAGGATGCAAAGGTTTTTCCAAATAAATGTACATGGGAACATCTCTGCCATCTCTTCCTTGCCTCACAAGGTTGATTAAAGTTGATTAATCATTAATCAACGGTATTCATTCTTTTTAGTCATAACAGAGTGCTTACTATATGTTGAAAAACTGTTAACAAAGACTCCTTAATGAAATTGACTTCTGATATGAACTCTTGTACTACAGAAGTGTTAACCAAGGGTTTTATTCCGAGTGGGTAGCTGAAACATGTGCAATAGTCAAATCCTAGCATTGCAATGCAGAAGAAATTTCTCTCACAAAGTCACCCAGGAATTTGTTTAAAATGGAGATCGGTACACCATTCCATTGAAGCACAAATTATTAATTACAGTACAGGAGGTAGCAAAAGCAAACCTAAACATTTTACATAGAGTTATGCGAAGTAGGATATACATACGATTGACCAGTGATTAGATTATCCATGCATGTGGTTAGTGTGAACAGAGAAGAGGAGGATTTTATAGGCTAATGGGGTAGAACTACAAAAATAATGGTGTGTTCAGAGAAGAAAGACAGTATTCTCATGAACTTGGTTTCTTATACAACAACATTAAATGTAAAAGTCACTGAATATAAAAGATTAGTTAAACAACCAGTAGTTGAAATAGCAACAAAACAAAACCAACTATAATATTTTTTTGCCATTACAGCAAACAACTATTTAGTTTCTTTTTAAATAAAAAATAATAATGTAAAATATGTTATTGTGGTTGAATGAAATGCTTTTTCATTGCAGCTTTATGTTTCAAAGAAAACATAGGTCAAAAACCTATTAATGCATGATTTTTAACATATGCTGTGTTAAGAGTTAAGTATCATCTACCAGATGTAACTCAATGGCAATATTTACAATTACAACATTTGTTAACATTGCTTGGACCAGCCGCATTTTCAGCTTCTGAGACACCTGAGATACTAGAACAACTTGTTAAATCCTTTAAAACTACAAAAACTACTATTAGTTTTTATGGATATTTGCTATCAATTTGAAATGTCAGAGAGAGAGCCAGTTTGGTCTAGTGGTTAACGTCTAGTGGTTAAGGCTCCAGGCTAGAAACCAGAAGACAGTGAGTTCTAGTCCCGCCTTGGGCATGAAAGCCAGCTGGGTGACTTTGGGCCAGTCCCTCTCTCTCAGCCCAACTCACCTCACAGGGTTGCTGTTGTAGGAAAAAGAGGAGGAGGAAGGAGTATTAGGTATGTTCACAGCCTTGAGTTATTTATAAAAAAAAATAATAAAGGAGGGATAGAAAATAAATAAATAAAAAATAAAAAATTTGCAGATGCTAAGACATGAGTGGAATAAAGAATTAGAGGTTTCTGTATTGCCTAGACAATGGGAGAGCAACAACTTCTATAGCAAGAGTGTCAGTGGATCTTAAACTACGACTTATACAACAAAAAATAATATTTAGAATTTATTGGACTCCATTACATTTGTACAGAAAAAGATTGCTAAGACCACATTCTGTTGGAGATGCAATAGGGACAATGATTTTGTAAAACACACATTTTTACAATGTGCTATACTTACTAAATTTTGAAAGAAAGTAGTGTACCATATAAATCTGACTGCAACAAAAGCTAAGATTTTCAGAAGATAATATTCTTTTGAATTATGTACCTAGTGCATGGAACTTGACAACTGGAGAACGTAAATGGATTCTCCATGCTTTTACTATGGCCAAAAGACTGATATTGAAACATTGGAAAGATAAATGTGTGACCCCATTTACTAAATGGATTGAGGACCTGATTGCGCTTGCCACTTATGAGCAGATTGCCTATAGACGTAGACTTTATATGGACAAGTATGATGAAATATGGGACTCATTTATCAAAATTACAGTAGGTTAAAAAAAATGATAGTCATACAAATGTATTAGAAGTATATATGTTCTTGAAAAATATTTCTGTTAGATAAGTATATATAGAATTGTAACTGGTTACTGTTATAATGACATTTTATTGTTTTCTTTTTCTTTTTTGTTGCACTTATTCCACTTTTTATGTTTTTTTCCTCTCCATGACAATGTATGTATCTCTATTAGTATTATCATTGTGTTTTGTTTTTTCTTTTTCTTTTTTGTTATTAATTAAAAAAGCAATAAAAATAAATAATAATAAATAATAGTAATGCATGATTTATTGTTGCTTAACCATTGCAGCGCATGGGTCAGATACTGTGCAGACAAGAAGGGTGCTGAAGAAATCCTACAGAAAAAGTTGGCTCTTGCAAGACACCATTACAACTGCAGATTACTAAAAATAATAGTAAGAGAATGGAATGATTGGGTGAAGTCTTACAAACAACAGCAAAAACGTAAGAATATTCCAATAATAATAACAACAATAACAATAATAATAATAATAATAAATATTAAACCTGTATGGCATATGACTCTGGGTAGCTCACAACAATAAAAAAATTACAATGAAAACAATAAAAACATAAAAGATAAAGATAAAAGATGCCAAAGGCCTGGGTGAAGAGCCAGGTTTTCATGGCTCCTCTGAACAACAGCAGAGGGGGGGCCATCCAGATCTCAGGGGGAACCTCATTCTAGAGGGCAGGCACTGCTACAGAGAAGGCGGGCTTCTGGGGTCCTGATAGATAACGTTGTTTAATCAAAGGGACCCGGGGTGCATCAATCCTGTAGGATTAAATTGGGCAGATGTTATGGGAGACAGATGGTCCCTCAAGTGAGCAGGCCTTATGCCTTGTAGCAGTTTATGGATGACAACCAGGACTTTGCATTGCTCCTGGAAGCAAACCAGCAATCAGTGCAGCTCACGAAGCAGAGGTGTTACGTGGGCATACCAAGGCATGCCCATTACTGCCTATGCTGCTGAATTCTAAACCAGTTGAAGCTTCCGGGCGACCTTCAAGGGCAGCCCCATGTCGCGTACATTGAAAGGCTGCCCAATCTAGGAAAGGTGCAACTGGCACACTGGTTTAAATTATCAAGTTTTAAATTAGAGACATGGCATTTGATACTTAGTAAACTGTTTAACCTCTGTTTAGACCTCTGTTGCATTGTGTGAAATTGCATGCACTAATATATTATAATTTAAATGTACAATCAGATATAGAGTATGTCTGTGGACACTCCTGCAACCAGCATCAAGGTTTAAATACTTTTCCTTCCCATTTCCTTCTAAATAGCTTGGAGACGAAAGAAACTTGAGCTTAATTTCATTCTGGGAGATTCCTGTCTCCTAGTTGCACGTGAACCAGGATTTTAAATAAACTATGATTGCTAAACAAACCAGTTTCAAATCCTGGACTCTTTTGTGTGGTTTAGCAAACTCAAATACATTTAAATTACAATGTTTGTTTCACATGTACAGATGAAGCAAGAATGTATTCAAATGAAATTAAGCCTAGTTTACTCTCCCTGCCAATTGTGTGAGAGGACGAGGGAGTCCTACCTACAAGTGCATGTAAACCTAAAGTATGGGTTACAATTATGTGCAATATGGCCAATGCACGATTGCATTTACTGTTAAAGAAAAAATACTATTTTTAGTTTTGACAGCAGAAAAACAAAATGCTAGTTAACATAGAGGGGATTTCTTTTAGCAAGTACTGTGAAAAATGCATTTGTATATGCTCTGTTGCTTAATAGATCTGCCCTAAACATGAATATACAATTCTGTTGGAAGACTTGTTTAATAATATGGTATTTCAATTATATATGGCTGCTGTTGATGTTGTTTAATAACTCCTGTTTATACTGTGAATATTTCAACATTAAAATGTATATGAGTTCAAGAACAAAATCGTATTTTGTCAAATCCTAAAGCTGATTTTGATCTGCTAATGTAATCTACTGTATCTAGTATATAGATTATATACCTAAAATTTGAACTAAATTCTTCTCAGGTTTGTTTTGCAGATGTATTTACCCAGAAGTTCTTACTAGCTAAAAAGAGGCTATAGTAACTTCTACAGTATCCCTAATGAAAATTGGCTTTAGGTCACCACAGTGCTTGGGTTGCCTGTCTGTGCTTCCATGCATTTTACCACAGTATACATGTGTTTTTTTTTTTTTTTAATCCATTCAATTGTGTCCAATTTTCGGAGACAAGTCCCTGCAGTTTTCTTGGCAAGGTTTTTTTTCAGAAGTGGTTTGCCATTGCCTCCTTCCTAGGGCTGAGAGAGAGTTACTGGCCTAAGGTCACCCAGCTGGCTTTGTGCCTAAGGTGGGACTAGAACTCACGGTCTCCCGGTTTCTAGACCAGTGCCTTAACCACTACACCAAACAGACTCTCATACACACATGGTTAAAGGTAAAGGTAAAGGTTTCCCTCGACGTAAAGTCCAGTCGAATCCGACTCTAGGGGGCGGTGCTCATCTCTGTTTCTAAGCCATGGAGCCGGCGTTGTCATAGACACTTCCGGGTCATGTGGCCAGCATGACGACTCGGAACGCCGTTACCTTCCCGCCGAAGTGGTACCTATTGATCTACTCACATTGGCATGTTTTCGAACTGCTAGGTGAGCAGGAGCTGGGACTAGCAACGGGAGCTCACCCCGCCATGCGGTTTCGAACCGCCGACCTTCCGATCGGCAGCTCAGCGGTTTAACCCGCAGCGCCACCGCGTCCCTACACACATGGTTAGAGATAGCTATATTAAAAGGAGATCTGAAATGCTATGCTCTTGTTGCCTCCTACTCTCCATCCATCAGCTGGTGGGCATGTAAACTTGAGCAAATTAAACCTTGAATTAACTGTTTCTTCTAAAACTCCAGCTGAAAACATTTGTGTTTAGTATTAACATAAAAAAGAATGTACAAAGGGGATGGAAACCTGGTGCTGCTCATCATGCCACTTGAAAGGGCGGGGTGAAGCTTTCAGACTCTGGTTTTACCTTTTTAAGGATGGTTAGTGATTAGTGCCTTAATCCTTGCAGAAAACGTGAACCCCCTCCCCCCAAATCAAGCCAATACTCCGCACTTTGGACAGCTTAAGTCCAACTACAAGTCCAGGATGCTTTTCACACACATTGTTACGAAGCCAGGTTCCCTCTGTCTTTGGCCATGCAACTTCTATTTTTTTCCTATGCAGAGATCTTTCCAGAATGTCATTCTCTTATTTTCAGCCTACTTATCTAATTTATCAAGATCGTTTTGAATGCTGTTGCTGTTGTTTAGAATGTTTGCCAAACCATACAACTTTGTATCATCTGCAAACCATTTTGAGAATTTCTATGAGAAGTGGTACAGAAATGAACAAACGAATAAACATCTTATAAATATTCCTTTCCCTGCTTCATCCAAGTTATTAATAAAAACATTGAAAAAATACTAGAGCCAGACCCTGCAGGGTCCTGTTCAATCTCTCATTCCAATGTCATGAGAATTATGAATGAGCATTCCTCGATTACCATTCTCAAGTCACAATGGATCCACTTAATACATATACCATCCAGCTTATATCTGCTAATCAAAGTATCATGAGGTTCTTTGCTAAATGCTTTGCTAAAATCAAGATGTATTACATTGACTATATTCCCACAATGTTCTATGGAACTTATCCAGTAAAAAAAAAAAAGTTTAGTTCGGTTTACTTTGCTGCTGTAGATTCTTGTCAGGTATCAGTATCAGACTGAATGGTCTGCAATTTGCTGGATCCTCCTGCCCACCCCCTTCTAAAAATAGGAATAAGATTTGTCTTCCAGGATTTCTTCATTCTCCAGGATTTCTCAAGTGTAAGGAATAGATGTTTGGCCAGGTAATCAGCAGGTTTCTTCCAAAAATAATGGAGATTTGAATGCATTCAAGTCAATATGTATTTCATGAGAATATTTTACCAAGCTCAGACTGGAATCCTTGTTCTTCAAGGATATTTACCTTTACTTGGAGAAGACTAAGCCAAAAAAAAAGCGAAATAGGTTTTTCCTTCTTTTATGATCTGTTAGACTTTTATCATCTTCCTTAAATAGCTGGTACATTTTGAATGTATCTGAAAAAGTTTTATTGTTGTTTTTACCATTCTACACTAGCCTCAGATTATTCTGAGCTTTAGCTTTTCTGACAACATCTCTAGAACATCCCAAAAGTCTTCTGGAGTGGATGGCCATAATATATTTAATAAATAACGACAGCATCTTTGTGGCCTACTGGTGTATATTCTTCCTTGATTACTTGTTCCTCTTTCCAATTCTTTTATATGTTCTTTTTTATCTTCAACAACCTTCTTGTGAAACTACACACTTTTCTTCTGATGCCCTATATTTTGTTTTCCTTACTGGAATGGCTTGCTATTTTTTGCTTTGTTTTGTTTTTTAGAACTCCCTGAATCTTCAGGGCTTCAGATGTTCATTTCTATTTAGAATGGCCTTTTGTTCCTCACCTGAAAGCCCAGAGCCAGTTTCTACTGCAAGGACCTGAAAACTATTTCCAAACTCTAGTCGTGCACAATAACATCAGTATCTCAGGTTGCCACTATCATCAGCTGAGCTTGTTCTTCCCATTGTTCTCCTTTTGAAAAGTCACTTCCTACTGTAGTTTTGGCTGTATTCGATCTATGGATTTTTTCATCCTTTCATATGAGCTGAAATGTGACTGCACTTTTTAAGTTTTACAGTGCAATCTTATATGTGTCAGCTGTCTTGATTTAATACAGTTTATTCCTAGACAGTTGAATTTAGGATTGCAACACAGTCCTATGAATTAATGAGTTCAATGAATCTTGCATCTAGATAAGTTTGTATATACAGTAAGATTGCAGCTTTAGTTATCAGTGTTAAATCTGAAATCTTAATCTGTTTACAATGTGTTGATGTTTCAGTTTAAAAGACTGTTATAACAGCATGCCTAAACAGCTAAATCAGTGCCATTTTGATATAGTGGTCTTTTTATAAGTCAAAGAAATATTATATCTGGTAATAACATATATGTCTACATATATCTCCATCCATCCATCCATCCAGAATAAACAAATAGAACAATTTCAGAAAAAAATGCAAAAAGCATGTAAAGGAGAATATTTCTAACAAGTAGCCATAAATGTATTATAAATGTGATACAACCAGAGAAATGTTACTTGTATAAAACATTAAAACATTTACTTCATCAAAAAATTACATCAAAAAATTTACTTATTAATCCATCTTCTTTATCTGAACCAAACATTAAAGACAGTTTTAAAAAAATCTGTGTTTTTCAAATTATTTTCCTCTAGGGGCAGCAAGAAATATAGAAAAAATCTTTCAAAAATCTTTGCAGAAAGTGATGTTTAAGAGCTGGCAAAAGTTTAGTGTCTTAAACAAAAAGCATAAAAAGTCTATGGAGGTAAGAATATTTTAGTTAGTATTGTACTTTCCAAAAGAAGCATTTATATACATTCAGTCTTAAATCTATTTTCATTTGATATATTTAACTCCCAAAGTTAACTGCTACTGATTAAGTAGTTTCATTGATTAATTAAATGGAAAATGTAATCTGCAGTTTAAAATTCAATTAAATATAGAGTAATTCTGTTCCATGCTACCTTCTTAAATCTTGATTCGTCTGTATGATATCTGTTAGGAAAATTGGAAGGTCAGCATAGGTAGGATAGTTTAAACAGAACATTCTGGCCATCAGAATTAATAGTACCACTTTAAAAGTCCCCTTTTCAGGAGAGATGGGGGGTGATAGAAATTTGAAATATAAATAAATAAATAAAATAAACAAAAGGGACCAAAAAGCATGGAATTTCAATTTAGACAGTGTTTTAGTATAAATTCTCTTTCTATACTTTCAAACTTGTAATAACCATTTGCATGCTTACATGTAGTGATCAGTATTACAACTATAACTGTCATAACTTCTGTCTCTTAGACATCTTCTTTGTGCAAATCATATTTGTTACAGTGGATCTTGGATCCTTAATCGAGTACTATGTCTGCATAGCATTAAAAATGATTTACATTTACATTTGCTGCATTTTATTGTTGTTTTGTTTTGTTTTGATTGCTCAAAGTCACTGTATAGAGTAGTAATTCAGTAATTCAGAAGTTCTAGAGGATCTTGAAGTCTTTCATAAAATGGGTTGGAACACATAAACATGCTTAATTTGGTTAGCATAAACAAACTATTATTTTTCCAGTTCCAGTTCTCTCCATCTTTCTCCACACAGACACTTACGCCTCTGTACAAAGACAGACAAAATGCCTCTCCAGACAAACACACCTCTGTGCACATTCATACAAACCTCACATATACTCCTTCACTTCATCCCATCCACCTTGTTGGCTCTCTCCAGCCAGGCAACAGAAATGCTGGGTTACCCACAGGCATTGCTGTATCAACCAGAACTCTAACGATGCTTTGTGCGTAATTAGATTCTTAGTTAGGATTCACTGAAGGGTTTCAGCATATTTCCAGGCTTTTTGCTTATTAGCTCTTTTTTCATTATTATAATGTACAGTTGGCAAGGAAGTCAAGTCACTAGGCCATCTTATGAGGAAAGAGCATCTGCAATGACCATTCACAGACTCTCATTACCAGGCTTTAAGTAGAGATCATGTAACTGCATGTATTCCATTTTGGGATCATTTTGTACTCTAATCCTGAGTCTGGGAAATGATGCATATCTTGCAGTTTATCATCATACCTTTTGGTAAATTAATTTCATGCATCCTTAGTCAGTTTGCTGTTCTCTCATATGTGTAACTACACAGAGACTCCAAAGAAGAAATGCAAATTATTTATTTATTAGATTTATATCCTGCCTTTTTTTTTTTTGGTACAACACAAGTTGGCCTTGAGTGGTGTACCACTTGTGAGTTGTCTGATTTATGTCACATTCTTCTCTGAACTTTTTTTTTGTCTTTGTGGATTATTTTATTTTAAACTCTATATGTTGTACACTGCCCAGAGTTCAGTGGAGTTGAGCAGCTTATGAATTTTATGCAAAAAAAATAAATAGTGCTGCTTCCTCAGGTTTTCCTCAGAACAACCAAACAACCACCCTAGGAGGTAGGTTGGGCTGAAAGTGACAAGCCCAAGGTCAGCCAACTGAGTTCCATGCTTAAAGGAGAACTAGATCTCATGGTCTCCTGATTGGAAATCCAGCACCTTAATCACTGATAAATCTGTGACTACAGAAATAGGTCGTAGGTAGTAGGTTTAGTAACTAAAAAGCTCAATTGCCACAGATAAGACAATATCTACATTTATGGTTGACTGGGAACCCCTTACAGCCTTTTTGCATGAAATGGAAAAAATGTACTTATGACTTGTGGTTTTGATAATTAGAAAAAAATTGGATAATAGAAAAAAGTGAGGGTTTTTTTGTAGTCATAGAGTAAGAGATAACTTTGTAATCATACTTATATTTGCTGCAAAGGAAATCGGAAGCTTCTTTCTGTTTCTTTTTATTCTGCCCTTTTGCCCTTTTACCTTTTTTATTTCTCTCTTTCTTTGTTCTTTTTATTCCATATTAGTCTGTGTTAGTTTTTATGTTTTCTCTAAAACTTTTAATAAAATGTATATATATATAAAAATAAAAAGCTCAATCGCAATAACAATATACACATTTTTTTCATGACTTAACTCTTTTTGGTATCCATTTTGTAGTATGTAATATGTACATTCATTGACTGTATAACAGTATTATCTATTAATGTTAAATGATTATATATTATTGTGTTATGTTATATGTTACATATTTCACTCTTAAATCTGAGTGATAGCCTGATCTTGAGGATATGTACCTGGGGTTAAGTTCTGCTAAATTCTCTCCAAATAAAAATCCATTGGATTGCAGTCTAAGTTGATTTATCAATTAAAAGTAATTTTATCCTACTGTTTTGCTTTACTTAAAGGCTGTGAAGGTGACTTATAAAACTATCTGAGCCTATAATGGCTTAGACTAAGGTAATATTAAAATGCATATTTGTATGTAAGGTGCATTTTTTTCTGTAAAATTGTGTTGGCAATAGATTCTTTAAAAAGGCATGGAAAGGGAACTTAGTCCTTTTTATCCCTTGCTTGAGACCACAGCTAATGCTCACTGTGGATGGATTTCCTTCCAACAGTTACCTTAGCTTCAGGAAGAAAAAAAAAAATCCTTCTCATAAGTACAATGGAGATGGGAGGGTTAGGTTATTCCTTTATGCATGCCTTTAATCATATTAATCATCATACACAAATACAGATGCAATTTGTACTTGCCTGATATGTTTAATGAACACATAATTTCTTCCTTACTTAGATTTGCCAGACAAATCACACTACAGTTTGAGTGATATTATATTTTATATTTTGCAGCCTATACCAGAATCTGAAGATCTTCTTTTTGTTGAAACCTCTCACATTGAAGTTCGTGAAAGACGACATTCTGAGAGACGTCGTTCTAGTCTACCAGCTAAGCATCTGTTTGAAGAAGGCTTACCAGCATTCCACATAAAAGCAGGCAGAGAGCATTTATCAAAGCTGCCTATACAACCATTATCCCAGGTTGTTGTTACTACTGTCACTTTATTAAGTAGCTATGTAACACCTTAGGGACGCAGTGGCGCTGCGGGTTAAACCGCTGAGCTGCTGAACTTGCCGATCGGAAGGCCGGAAAGTCGGCGGTTCGAATCCGCGTGACGGGGTGAGCTCCCGTTGCTAGTCCCAGCTCCTGCCAACCTAGCAGTTCAAAAACATGCAAATTTGAGTAGATTAATAGGTACCGCTTTGGCGGGCAGGTAATGGCGTTCTGTGTAGTCATGCCGGCCACATGACCACGGAAGTGTCTACGGACAAACGCCGGCTCTTGGCTTTGAAACGAAGATGAGCACCACCCCCTAGAGTCGGACACAACTGGACTTAATGTCAAGGGAAACCTTTACCTTTACCTTTACTATGTAACACCGTGCTGTATTTAGGAGAAATTGAAAAATCCCTGTTCCATCTTTTTTCTTTTCTATCCTTGCTGTTTCTGGTATTCACTGCTTTTTCCTGGTTTCAAAGTGCAGGGTAGGGTAGCTGATGCCAGAATGGACAAATTTGCAGCTGCATCTACTTTAAAGTGTCTTTGTCCCCATTGCTCTGGGGCAGCAGCAGTGGTAGTAAGATGTGGTGAGACCTTTTAATTGGATTTTTCTCCTTTCACCACTATGCCACTGAGATGGGCTATCTCCATCAATTACCATGCGCAGAAAGGGGAAAGCCTGTGTCTGAAAGAAAGAGGGGGCAGGCAAAATCCTCTGTAGAGCCTGCTGCAGGCTTATCCTCTCATCCTCTGTATAAAAAATAATAACTCCAGTTGGGAGAAAGCTTGCAAAGCAGTTATCCTTCATTGATACATGACTATGTTTCATTTTTTTGTCTCCCAAAGTCAGGAGCTGAGTGAATGTTGGATAAGGTGCATTTTAGGATATAATTGCTACTGAAGCAGGCAGACAAACACTTGATTCCTCTTAGCAACTCTTCATTACAGACTTAACATTTAAAAGTTCTTTCTTTTATCATTTGCCTGTTGATCATCATTCTGATTTTCCTTGCAACACTTAACTTGTATTTGTAGAGGTTTAGCTAATACAGTAAAAGGATTTTATTCAATCAGTTTCCATCTTGGCAATTACATACAATAGATACATGTATTCACTGCCCGATATTGCCATGTAGCATTGATCTGGGACAAGAGAGAGAGAGATACATGTATTCAATAGACACCCCTTTGGATAAAATGAGTATTATTGGGGTGGGGGTATCTTATGTAATGCTCCTGTGGTGGTGGGAAGAGAAACAGTACAGCTGGAGCAGACTCCAAGACAGATACGATCCTTCTCTCTTTGTTTCTTAAGAGAGCACTCAGTGGTAATGGCTCTTTGGAGGGGAGGGGAGGGAACAATATGGCTGGAGTAGGCTGTGAGATGGACTTTACCTGAGTCAGAACCCACAAGCAAAGAGTTGTTAGATCTGCTGATTGTGTTCTCTGCCATTGAAGCAATGAGTGTCAAGCTCCAGATGGGAGGGGAAAAGTTGCTGAGAGTGAGAAGGAATCCAAGGTTGTATCAGCCAGCCAGCCAGGACTGGAATGCTGGACTCTTAAGGGAAAAGCGGGGGTGGAATGTGGAGGAGTTTTTGACTGCCTATGTGTCTTTTATCAGGTAGCTGCGTGAGAACTTTTCTAGTTGTGGCTTTTTGCTTAAATCTGTACAACCTGCCTTCCTCTCTCTCTTTTCTGAAATTCTTGCAACACAACAGTTGTATAAGGGTTAAAGCAGGTGAGGCAGAAACCCATAGCTTCACAGCCACCCAGCATCCTACCAAGTAGTTTAGAAGGATGGGAGGAAGAAGCCATGGTTTAAATCCTAGGGGTGTAAAAGTTCTTTGCGTGCTCCCTCTGGTGACGACAATCAACTGTTGTGTATGGCTTCATTCTTATCTGCAGTAAAAGTTCTAATGTGGCTGAGTTATGCCCGGGAATTTTTAGCAAGTCAAGCTGAGGAACTTAGCTAAGCAATGAAGTGTCAGGAGATCTGTGACTGAAGCCTGATGATGATGATGATGATTGTAGAAGGAAAAGGGGGCAGCCAGGTTAGAACTGGCTCTGTAGTACAATTTGCCAGCCTTTCTTCCTCTTTCCTTTTTGTGTTCCTTCCCTGTGAGCGGGTTCTGAGGTAGACAATCCTTGCCTTTCTCCTTTTCTGTTCTGAGATCCTGCTTGTGAAGTAGCTAGTAGTAGTGGTCTGTGAGGATGCAGAAGAGTTCAGCTGGAACAGGCTTGGAGGTGGATCTCATTTGCCGCCTTGTTCCTCTCTCATTTCCATAGAACACTTGGTGATAATGCTGAGGGGATGGGGACAGAGTGAGAGAGAATCAGGTGCAGCATTATGGCATTCCCAGAACAGAATCATTAGCTAAAACAAAATTAAAAAGTACCTCCTTTTATTATTTAAGCTAATATTTTTATAGCTGTCATGTTCACTGTTTAAATGTGCACTGTACATCGTAACGTCTCACATGCCATTGTGCTGACACGTGTTTCTGTTGGGAGGGAGCTGCTGTGAAACCTTGTGCCAAGCTCTGTATCTGTGTTCATTACAGTGGAATGTGTTTGGGTTATGTTCTCTGTTCAAGGACTTTTCCCGCAGACCATCAGAAGCCGTTAGGAGCACCTGGGATTGTGAGCCTGGGAAGATTCTACGGGGGGAGGGATCTCGTTTGTACCGAGGGTTTTTTAGTTTGCATTTGGCACGCTTTTTCCTTTCTCAGCTTTCGTTGTGATCCTGCATACTATTCTTTAATAAATCAGATATCTTTATGATCCTGTTTATGAGTCTGATGGTGTTTTAGAATAGGCAATCCTTACATAAAGCTGAGAATCACCAGAGTTGTACCATTAGCTCCTACCAAGATTAGTTTCTTGTGAGGGAAAACAGTTAACGATGGCCAAATCCAAGCCCACGACCGGGAGACTCGAGGAGCCGACTGGCTTGATGCCCGAGTCAACGGTCAGGAGTGGAGAACTGAGCCTCACCCCAGAACCTTCAGGTTCACGGCAGGATTTGAGTTCCAGCCCTGAGGGAGAGGAATCCGAAGATGGGAGAGCACCAGAGCAACCGGCACCCAGCGAATCGCCCGCAGAGTTGATCACCTGGGATGAAATGGGAGAACCCCAGCCAGGGACGTCCCAGGTGTCCTGGAAGTATTGGTTCCCACTGACCCCAAACGTAGAATCTACCACGGTATCAGAAGGGAGACAGCCTAACGCGCGAGGGAGGGCTAAAAAGGCACTGAAGGATCTTACCCAGGGCCAACTGTCTGTAGCTGATTATGCCCTGGAGTTTAAGGCTTTAGCTGGGAAAATCCCCGACTGGTCTCAGTCAACCTTAATAGAACGATTTAAAGAGGGACTCAACAGGGACGTCCTGCGTTGGGCATTGTGTAGAGACGACTCAGAGACATTGTATGAATGGATCTGTCTGGCCGGCAAGGCTGAGCACGCCCAGCATACCTACATGCAAACCAAACGACCTGAAAAACAACCAGCCACCATGAGGGGACCCCGAAGTGTCGCAACTGCTACCCGGCTAACACAACTGACTAACTGTACTAATAGTCAATTGTAAGAACATGTTTCAAAAGTTGTTGTGGAAAACTACTGCTTCAGTAAAATCTAAAATTTGAAGATACTGAGTGTTTTATAGATGAATATTGTTGTTTAATGCTTTGCATGTTAATATTCTTTTTTGTTTTGAATTTAGGTTTTCCAGTATTTAAATATAGTTGACTTGGCTAGGTGTGCTCAGGTTTGCCAAAGTTGGAAGGCCATGACACAAGTGGGTACAGTATGGAGTAATGTAAGTAGAGATGCTTGAAACCAAATTTTAACAATATATTTTCTAAAAATCCACTGAAGCAAGCTGAAGTAATGAATAATGATTCTTAAATTAACCCATCATCCTAAAACTGTAGTAGTGCTATGACTTCACTTAGAATTTTCAGACATACACTTCTAGTCACCACAACTTCAAAAATACATTATAGAGAAGATTTAGAAAAGGGGGTTAGGGCAGCTCCTCAACTAAGAAAGACTACAAAGTTTGGAGGGATTTAACTTAGGATAAGGACAGGTTAACAGGGACATTACCTGGGGAAGGTAATGGCAACCCACCCCAGTATTTTTGCCGTGAAAACTAAATAGATCAGTATAACCAGAGATATGTCGGTATACCATCGGAAGATGAGACCCCCAGGTCGGAAGATGGTCAAAATGCTACTGGGGAGGAACAGAGGATGAGTTCAACTAGCCCCAGACGTGATGACGCAGCTAGCTCAAAGCTGAAAGGACGGCTAGCGGCCGACGGTGCTGGTGGTGAACGGTGAATCCGATGTTCTAAGGATCAACACACCATTGGAACCTGGAATGTAAGATCTATGAGCCAGGGCAAATTGGATGTGGTTATTGGTGAGATGTCAAGATTAAAGATAGACATTTTGGGCGTCAGTGAACTGAAATGGACTGGAATGGGCCATTTCACATCAAATGACCACCAGATCTACTACTGTGGACAAGAGGACCACAGAAGAAATGAAGTAGCCTTCATATGGAGTAGCCTTCATAATTAATAGTAAAGTGGCTAAAGCAGTGCTTGGATACAATCCAAAAAACGATAGAATGATCTCAATTCGAATTCAGGGCAAGCCATCTAACATCACAGTGATCCAAATATACGCCCCAACCACAGATGCTGAAGAAGCTGAAGTAGAGCAGTTCTATGAGGATCTGCAGCACCTACTGAACAACACGCCTAAAAGAGATGTTATTTTCATCACAGGAGACTGGAATGCTAAGGTGGGCAGTCAGTTGACACCTGGAATTACAGGTAAGCATGGCCTGGGAGAACAAAACGAAGCAGGACATAGGCTGATAGAATTTTGCCAAGACAATTCACTCTGCATAACAAACACTCTCTTCCGACAACCTAAGAGACGGCTTTATACATGGACTTCCCCAGATGGACAACACCGAAATCAGATTGACTACATCCTTTGCAGCCAAAGGTGGCGGACATCTATACAGTCGGTAAAAACAAGACCTGGAGCTGACTGTAGTTCCGATCACGAACTTCTTCTTGCACAATTTAGGATCAGACTAAAGAGATTAGGGAAGACCCACAGATCAGCTAGATATGAGCTCACTAATATTCCTAAGGAATATGCAGTGGAGGTGAAGAATAGATTTAAGGGACTGGACTTAATAGATAGGGTCCCGGAAGAACTCTGGACAGAAGTTTGCAACATTGTTCAGGAGGCGGCAACAAAATACATCCCAAAGAAAGAGAAAACCAAGAAGGCAAAATGGCTGTCTGCTGAGACACTAGAAGTAGCCCAAGAAAGAAGGAAAGCAACAGGCAACAGCAATAGGGGGAGATATGCCCAATTAAATGCAAAATTCCAGAGGTTAGCCAGAAGAGATAAGGAATTATTTTTAAACAAGCAATACGCGGAAGTGGAAGAAGACAATAGAATAGGAAGGACAAGAGACCTCTTCCAGAAAATTAGAAACATTGGAGGTAAATTCCAGGCCAAAATGCGTATGATCAAAAACAAAGATGCCAAGGACATAACAGAAGAAGAAGAGATCAAGAAAAGGTAGCAAGAATATACAGAAGACCTGTATAGGAAGGATAACAATATCGGGGATAGCTTTGACGGTGTGGTCAGTGAGCTAGATCCAGACATCCTGAAGAGTGAGGTTGAATGGGCCTTAAGAAGCATTGCTAATAACAAGGCAGCAGGAGACGACGGCATCCCAGCTGAACTGTTCAAAATCTTGCAAGATGATGCTATCAAGGTAATGCATGCTATATGCCAGCAAATTTGGAAAACACAAGAATGGCCATCAGATTGGAAAAAATCAACTTATATCCCCATACCAAAAAAGGGGAACACTAAAGAATGTTCAAACTATCGAACAGTGGCACTCATTTCACATGTCAGTAAGGTAACGCTCAAGTTCCTGCAAGGCAGACTTCAGCAATTCATGGAGCGAGAATTGCCAGATGTACAAGCTGGGTTTAGAAAAGGCAGAGGAACTAGGGACCAAATTGCCAATATCCGCTGGATAATGGAAAAAGCCAGGGAGTTTCAGAAAAACATCTATTTCTGTTTTATTGACTATTCTAAAGCCTTTGACTGTGTGGACCATAACAAATTGTGGCAAGTTCTTAGTGATATGGGGATACCAAGTCATCTTGTATGCCTCCTGAAGAATCTGTATAATGACCAAGTAGCAACAGTAAGAACAGACCACGGAACAATGGACTGGTTTAAGATTGGGAAAGGTGTACGGCAAGGCTGTATACTCTCACCCTACCTATTCAACTTGTATGCAGAACACATCATGCGACGTGCTGGGCTTGAGGAATCCAAGGCTGGAGTTAAAATCGCTGGAGGAAACATTAACAATCTCAGATATGCAGATGATACCACTTTGATGACTGAAAGCGAAGAGGAACTGAGGAGCCTTATGATGAAGGTGAAAGAAGGAAGTGCAAAAGCTGGCTTGCAGCTAAACCTCAAAAAAACCAAGATTATGGCAACCAGCTTGATTGATAACTGGCAAATAGAGGGAGAAAATGTAGAAGCAGTGAAAGACTTTGTATTTCTAGGTGCGAAGATTACTGCTGATGCTGACTGCAGTCAGGAAATCAGAAGACACTTAATCCTTGGGAGAAGAGCAATGACCAATCTCGATAAAATAGTCAAGAGTAGAGACCTCACACTGACAACAAAGGTCCGCATAGTTAAAGCAATGGTGTTCCCCGTAGTAACATATGGCTGCGAGAGCTGGACCATAAGGAAGGCTGAGAGAAGGAAGATAGATGCTTTTGAACTGTGGTGTTGGAGGAAAATTCTGAGAGTGCCTTGGACTGCAAGAAGATCCAACCAGTCCATCCTCCAGGAAATAAAGCCAGACTGCTCACTTGAGGGAATGATATTAAAGGCAAAACTGAAATACTTTGGCCACACAATGAGAAGACAGGACATCCTGGAGAAGATGCTGATGCTAGGGAGAGTGGAAGGCAAAAGGAAGAGGGGCCGACCAAGGGCAAGATGGATGGATCTAGAGGTGACGGACTCGTCCCTGGGGGAGCTGGGGGTGTTGACGACCGACAGGAAGCTCTGGCGTGGGCTGGTCCATGAAGTCACGAAGAGTCGGAAGCGACTAAATGAATAAACAACAACAGGGACTTTATGGAAGTATGCAGAACATTTAAAATATGACTGCAGTAAAGGGAACATTTTCTCCCTTTCTCACTGTATTAGAACTTGGGATCCTCTTCTGAAATTAAATTCAGAGAGACTTTTAAGTTTAATAAAAATAAGTATTTCTTCATTGTCAGATTCTCTACTTATTCCACCTTATGGAAGCTAGCCAATTTTAACATAGCAAGCATATGGTGAAAACTAGAAAGGTGTATTACAAGCCTCACAACTAATTTTATTTTAAGTATTATTTCAAGCCATAATGTGCTTTATTTAGTTGGGCTGAGCCTAGCTATTTTACCCTATAACAAACCATGTTAAAACAAAATGTGGCTTAGTGTGATGTGTGCAGCCAGCCTCTCAGAGCTTCCAGTATGCACGTGAATATGTACCATCAGCTTTATATTGGAAATAATGAGAAGTTTGAATGTTTTATCTGTTATGAATTCAGTCCTTGTATTGCTCTGTGAAAAGTGTGGCAATGTATCGGTCCAGATATTAACAGCATTGCTGTTCACCAACCACTATCTCAAAATGAATGTATTCATCTTTAATCGCTACAAATTTCTTTGTAATTCTTGCTGCAGCAAATTAAGATGGGTATTCTCTAGAAATAAGGAGAATATAGATGATTTTTTATAATGAATGTGTACAGGCATATGAAACATATAATTTTGGCTGCTATATGCGCTTTACTATAGATGGCCCAGAGAGCCAGTTTGGTGTAGTGGTTAAGGCACTGTGCTAGAGACCAGGAGTTCTAGTCCCACCTTGGGCATGGAGCCAGCTGGGTGTCCTTGGGCCAGTCACTCACTCTAAGCCCGAGGAAGGAGGCAATGGCAAACCACTTCTGAGAAACCTTGCCAAGAAAACTTCAGGGATTTGTCCAGGCAGTCTCTGAGAATTGGACACAATTGAACGGATTACAAAAAAAAAATAGCTTAAGTATCAATCCATCAGGTCAGCAGGAGCTTCAAAAATGATTTAGACAGAAGCAGTACTTTGAACCTTACACAAAACTGTCCTGCTGTGCTATTCATTAAAAACTTTGGGTGAACTCTGAAAAAAAGGATGTCCTTGCTTTCAAAAGTATGTTTATTAAAATTAATGAGACTTTTTTTCAGATACACCTTTCCTATTGTTGGTAGTAGCAAGTAAAGACTATTTCAAGACAAGCCAGGTTTTGAGGACTACATAGACCAGTGTTTCTCAACCTTTAACTTCAAGTTGTCTGCACTTTATCTCCCAACATGGCTGGCTGGGGAATTCTTGAAGTTGAAGTCCACGCAGCTTGAAGTTGCCAAGGTTGAGGAACACTGACATAGACATATCCATGTAGCTTTATTGACAGCTGCTAAGAAAATGGTTTGGCATTGCGTTCTTTCAGGATGTATTTTTCGGCTTTTCAATCTGACCTACAATGCTGCTATCTCCTGTGGTCTCCCATCCCAGGACTAATCTTACCAAGTGCTGTCATCTGCTATAGACATTGTCAGGGTACTTCAATATACGCCCTCGCCTCATTTAGTGACCGCATTATTTTCCAACAACTTGGTCATTAAGCAAAATGGCTGCTGGTTGAACATGTGACTGAAAGAGATGCTGCAAAGACCCCTGGTTGCTGTTATCTCATTCAGATCAAGTTCTTTCATACAGTGTCCTGTGACTGACCTCTTTTTTTCCCCCTTTTGTTGCCCCCTTGCAGGATGGAGAGATTCCTTAAACAAGCTATCTCTCCCTGAGTTGCTTTTCTTCTCAGTGCAGCATTTCCCTAAAAAGTGCTAACTGCAAGTTGACAAGCTTAGCTCTGCGACCTTAATTAGTTTATTAGAACCTCTGGCCAGCTCATGCTGTAATCAGTTTTACACTGAAGGCTTCTGTTGTCATGAAATTTGGTCATAAATGCATGCGTTGGTCTGAAAATGAATGTTTTATCAGTTTATTACTGTTATTTTTGCTATTGGTTGCTAAATGAGGGAGTCGCTAAGGGAGGAGTGGCTATATCTATGCATAATTCTCATCTGCTTAACTGCTACAATGTTTTTTCAGATAACATTGTTAGAGTTAATGGCTGTATGGGTGAAATAATGTAGTCTTTCTGTCATTTCTATAGCAATATATTTTATTTTTTTAGATTAATTTTTCTGCAGTGAAAGGCGTTATAACAGATAAAGTGGTGCAACGTATTTTGCTGAAATGGCGCACTAATGTGGTGCAGTTGAACTTTCATGATTGTGCTGCACTACACTGGCTTACTTTTAAAAAGATAGGTGAGTGTTTCATTTTATTGTATTTCTCTCTCTCTCTCTTATGAATTGCCTAACATTAAGCTACAGACAACTGATTTATAACCATATGAAGTAACATGCTTTGAGTTTACAAATGAAACAAATAAAAGCTAACTTTCTAGCACTTGGAAGAAAGTAGGCAATCTCCTTATAACTGCTGGGTTCCAGACACCCAGCCCTGGGCTGAACAGAGGTGGACAACTTGTGGTCCCTGAGTCCCTTTCTGTAGCCCTCAAGATTCCTCTGACTTGAACTGCTGAAGGAACCGTTCATTTTATGATGGGAAGCAGATGAGAGCTTTGTTATCAGGCCTAAAATAAACACATTTTTCTGAAAAAAAGGGTTCTCCCCATTCCCCCAACACAGCTTCACTTACATATGCTCTGGTCCCAATCACTTGGCAGTCTTCAGCTCCCCTAAAGGTTAAGCGTGACCCTTGGCCACCAAAATTCCTTCCAAGCTTTCAGCCAGTAGCGCATGCTGCAACATGAAGTAGTGAGTTTTCCTTTGCTTCACTTCTTCAGACAGAGGTTGATAGTTATCTGTCAGAGCTGCTCTTCTGAATCCTGCACAGAGCAGGGGTTGGATTAGACGACTTCTAATGTTCCCGCCATGATTTTCTGATAAAGCAAGGGCAACTGTCTTCCCAAAGTCCTATTTTTGCAGCCTGTAAAACCCTCTGAAATGGCAGGGGTGAAATTTAGTATTAAACTGCCAATGGACAAAGATGCACTTGAATATTGTATTTCTATAAATCATGGAACAAAGAGAATACGTAAAATTAGCAAATCAACCACCCAACCAAAAAAAAAAAGGAGAATCCAAAACTGCCAACTTGCCTCACATCTCATCATTGCCCTGCTTGCTATTATAGCCAACCAAAAAAGCTTTGGGAAAAAAAACGTGTTTTTTGCTGCCACATGGTTTTCCATCACTGGACTTGAGAGAGGGCAACATGGACCAAAGGTGGGTATTTGGGGCCTGGAGTCATATGTTACATTAAACTACGAAGTGGTTTGTATGGCAATGGTTTGGTATTGTGGGAACCCAGCCACTGTGGTTTATAAATCATGATTTATGGCATAGTATGTTATATGAACCAGCTAATTCTTCTTAATTAAATAACTCCAGTTAGTAGCACAGTGTGTGCACTCAGTCGTTCTCTCTCTGTTCTAACTTAGTATAACTGAGGTGGATACCTCTTCTGTTCTGCTTGTCTGGCATTCCTGTCTAATTTGCTGGAAGGAAGGGATGTTATCTTCCTTGTGGCAAATTCTTTTTTCTATCACAGCCTATATACGAAAAGAGTTGCTGACAATTACAACATGTGTGCCCATGTGCACCCTAGTCACTTCTTCCCCTTTAAATCTGAACTGTTGCATTATTCTATATCTTGTTATATAGAGCAGTCCTCCTTTAACAACTGCCTTGTGTAGTGACTGTTCGCAGTTATGACAATAATGAAAAAGTAACTTTATGACCAATCCTTGTATTTACAACCTTTCAGGTCTGTAAAGCAAAGGAAAGCTGAAGTAAGATTGTAAGCACAGTTGCGGTTTCACTTAACAACCACTTTGCTTAATGACCATTGCTGGTCCCAACTGTGGTCGCTAAACAAGAACTACCTGTAATCTTATACGTGTATCAATACATTCAGTTACAGTGGTACTAGCTGTCATGTCAGTTTTTAAAATTAACATTATAATGCAGCAACTTTTCACTCCATTTATGTCATCAACTACCCATATCCATGTTTTCTTCATGGGAAATAATCAGAGAAAAGCAGGACCAGGTAGTAACTTCTGTAACCTTCATTAAGTATTTTTGATCTGTATGATGATAATGGCATCCTTACCATGAAGAATGAAGCTGCTTGCAGTTTTGCTTTTATTGGTTAAGTCAGCACTTTTTGGAAGGCAGTTATTAGTTGTAATTTGCTTGTTGCTGGGCGACATAGCGAATGCTTCCAATATAGTTATTAGAAGGGCAAGAGGTTACGTTGGTAGTTATCCTTTTCCCATGTCTCTCTGCTATATAACCAAGGAAGCCATGGTGATAGTAAAGAAAGTCCTTCAAATCTAAATATTTTGCTTTTAAATATCTGGATAGTAAGTGGAGGACATCACTCACAGAGTATTGATTTTTGGATGACCTGTCACCTATTAAGAGGGGAGCGTGGGCTACCCAGACTGTCTGCTGGGTTATTCCTTTGTCATGACCATTCGAGAGTGCTACTCTGCAGAGGAGGGGGATGTCAGGATCATACAATCAAATGAACCCAGTAATGCTGGTTCCTGTCAGTGCCAGTTGGACTGAGAAGCTTGGACGCGTGTCAAGATTGTTTGTGCTAGATGGACGGAGCGGGGAATCCCAACAGGAGCTGAAGTGCTGGGAACCAAGGTCATCGCAATGACTTGAGCCAGGTGTGGGCGGGGGGAAATGAGCTCACTGAGAGGGGAATGTTTTAATTAGGATTTGCCGGCCAATTTTGACAGTTGAGCTTTCTCCCCATTCTTTGCATCATCACTCTTCCAACCCCTCTTTAAAACCGTGAGGTGTGGCCCACCCCCAACATCTGCCCATGCTTGCTTTAAGTGAATTCACTGTTCCTAATGTGAATAATCCTTACTGGTATTACTATTTTGCTGAACATCTCTTCTTTTATGATCACTTGCTCATAAATGTCCATTTATGGTATTGTATCCCGCTAAGTCTTTTCAGAAGCAATTGCCACTTGGCCTACATTATGTGTTAAAGATGTTGGATTATTCTTTGATTTGAAGAATTATTTACCAATTTAGCCATAAACGTAATAAAGTAAACAAGCATACTGCTGCTTTTTAGCACTGTCTTCCTAAATAGCATTTGTATTTATGTTCCCATTTCTCCCCTCCCCATTTATGGACAATTAGCTGGTGTTTGGGCCGTTTTGCTTTTCAACAATTGAACTCTTCATTTGCAACTGAAGTACAACTTTCTTTCTTAATTTCTCTGACTTTGCTTGACAGCAGTAGAAAAGAATTCTTCAAATCACTTACCACAGGGAGGGAGATTGTATATTTTGTGGCCATTCTCATAATTATTTGCACCTTCACATGTTTAGCTCAGGATTGTTTATAATAATAAACCGATGTGTAACTTTAATAAATGTAGCAGATATAAAGCTAATAGACATCAAAAGTAGAATTCTCTTAGGAGTTTCTACCAAACTATATAATATTTGAAACCAGTAAAGATGAATGTTCCCTTCATAATATTGGATTTAAAATACAGCCTTGTTCCCTTGGTTTGTAACAGGTGCCAGCACCTACCTAACCTTGGCTGATTTTTTTTTTAAAGCAAAACAAAATCAGTTTTGGTAGCTAGTACTTGGATGGGAGACCATCAGGTAATTTCAGGGCCACAAATCAGAAAGACAGTGAAATCATTTCCTTTTTCCTTTTTTACAAACCCCGCCCCCCAAAACCACAAAATTGATGTGCCCATTTGTCCATCACAGGAAACACTACCTCCAGAGAGACTGTATTCCTTGCCTTTACCTTGTTAACATGAATTAAAAGCTAATTAATATGTTTTCTTCTACTATAGAACCAAGAATTTTAGCTTCAAAAGGTTTACAGTATATCTGTATAGCAACATGTTTTCCCTGTGTGCATCTAGTATGAACATTCGGCAAAATAAGTAATTGCAGAATTCTTGGGTGCCCTGCAGTTATTCAAGGAACAAATTCTTTGTCAGACAAGAAAACTTTTAAAAAGCTATTTCAGCTGGAATAAACAATTTAAAGTGAGTTTTGTTGAATGATCCTTCAGCCATTTCTATCAATTGTGCTCCAGCTTTCAACGTCTACACAGATTATGTGATCATTCCATAAAGTTGTTACTGTACTATAATAGGCTTAAAACATAGAAAATAGTTCATCAGTTTCATTAACTTTAAATACAAACTTTGTTGAGGGAATTAGTATTTGTGTTGTCTTGCACTCTCAATATTGTGTACAGAGCATTTCCAATCTGCAATAGTGAGGCAAAGAATGAATGAATGAATGAACCAATATATATATATATATATGTGTGTGTATGTGTATATGTATATATATATATATATATATATATATATATATATATATATATATATATAAAAGTTAACAACTGTAGAAGAATTACATTTCATTAGTGCTTTGCTGACACCTCATGCAGTCAGTGGGAGCCAGCCATTTTACATGACTGGCAAATGAATGATTAAAGATTTGCAAGACAATAAAGACCTCATTTGTTATGTTCTGAATGTTTATACAGACCAGTGTTTCTCAACCTCACAAGTTTAAGATGTGTGACTTTAACATGGCTGGCTGGGGAATTCTGGGAGTTGATGTCCACACTTCTTAAACTTGCGGAGGTTGAGAAACACTGATACATTTAAATCAATAAAAGCTAAAATTGTCCTGCTGAGCTTGTTAATGCACAGCAATAATCATGATATTCTCATGGAAGAATTAATTGGTGTGAAAAAATGAAGAAGAAGCAAGGTCAATTCCAACTTGGCTATAAGGTTTTTTTACTGGTTTCCCCAACAGGTTTTCCTTAACATGCACATCAAATACTTTTGGGTTTTGAAACTTAGGAGTCTTATAAAATATGTTTTCCTTTACCTACAAAATAGTGTAATTTGAAAGTCTGTACAACTTTGTATGGACCTTTATTTACCTGTCTTCAGCGGGATTGTAGAATGTATACCCCGGTTATTTATTTTTATTAATAGACTTCCTTTTTGCTCCCAGGTGAATCAGAGTTTGCTTATACTAAATTTTGCCTTTCCAGTAAATATTCTGCTAAAAAGTAAAGAAATTCAAATAATCTCTAATTATAGTACAAAAAGTTCAAGGAACTTATGAAGAGATGAAAACCATATGTTGAACCTGGCTAGAAAAATGTGAACTACTTTGGGCCCTGTGTTAGTCACCGGCTCTTTGGGACTGAACAAAATGCTGAGATTCAATAGAATCTCTTCTTAATATTCTTGCATAGGATTTTATGCATTTTTGCAGTCTTATGTATCCTTTAGGTGGCTAAGCACCACTGAACTCCTTTGTAAACATAGACAGCATTTTATGTTTGGAAGGGTTGCACATTTCTCTACAGAGGTTTAAGTTTTTTCAATAAGTGGTTTAGCTGCATATACCTTCATTTGACAGATGATTACCAAACATGGCAAAAATGACCCCAAACAAATTAAAAACAGTAAGTTTATAAAGAACAATGTAATTAATGCCATCTTGTGATTAGTACTGAAAAATATTTTAGCAGATAGTCCGTTATGAACAAACACCACAATGATCAAAATATATAAACTGTCCTTTTTCTTACAAAAAATATCAAATGTTTGAACATAATAGTGGACAAATTAATCTATTACAGTGACAATTACTGAATGTTTTGGAGTTGGCTCTTCTGTTTCATTATCATCAAATATGTCTGGATAAATAGGTAGCTTATCTTTGGGACATTCCTCAAAATAACTTCTGACATATTTTCTAACAGGCCATCCTTTATATTCTTCAGGTTTTCTACATTCTAAGCCATTATAATGGACATTGTAGTGGTGCTTCAGCCAGTAGAAAAGATAATGGATGTTGTAGTCACAACTCCAAGGGTTTTCTCTAAGTCGCAGTATTTTCAAAAAGTACAAATGTTCCAAGACACCATATTCAACATTTTGCAGAGAGTTGTTTGATAGATCTAATTCTTCTAGATTGATGAGTCCTGCAAAAGCAGCTATTCAAAGAAAGAAAGAAAAACAGTAACAATTAGTAATGACAAATAAATTACATACCTGTTTAGATAAGTTTGTAGTACTTGTACACTGGCTGAACTTTACTGTGAACCTATTCAGATAGTCGGCATTTTGCTTTAATAAATCAAAATATAAGTAACATTTTGGACTATCAAATAACTGTTTCATTTCTCCCTTTGAATTAAAAACTGGATAGTCTTTTAATACAGTTTCCTGCATTGTCAAAGCTGGGAAATAATGGTTATCAGCTCCTAAACAAAGTGAGTTATTAATCCATGGTATGAAGTTGGTTTAATGTCCTGATTAGATAGCAAGGACAATTCCTGCTTCAGACAGAGTGAGACACTATGGTTAATATTTTGATTGTCATGAAGGAAGGGGGATATGAAACAGCTGACAGAAGCACAGACAGAAGCTCAGGAAGAGTGAGTTGGTCAAGAGGGAAAACCAATGAAGTTGTGATTGAATGGAGTTGATGAGATCCTCAGAAAGAAAGTGGAGAGAAGTTTTAAGGAACAAAAAGCAAGATATGGAGTCATGTATGGACATGGTAGTATAAGGATAGTTTGCCAGAATAAAAAGGTATGGAGAGAGAGTGCATGGTGTTGGTCTAAACTAGATTAAGATATATTTTTCTTTCTTTTCTCATGCCATTGCCTCTTTCACTTACTCTTTCTGATTCCTTTTCTGTGCTTTGCATAATTTTGCTTATTCTGAGAGATAGTGTGATGGTTCCATATATAGCTAGATGTAATTACAGTTGTTCTTTAGGCTAATCTGGGAAATAGGGATGGAGAACACAGTACAGATATACCTCTTACTAATTCCCTCCATGGTTGTAGTGATTGAATGCCTGAAGAGGGCTACACAGCTCTTTTGGAATGAATCTAGTATTTTTTATCTCCTCCTTTTGAAAAGTAAGTCTTCCATATAGGACAAACTTGTGGAAATTGGAAATAACACTGGGTTCATTATGAAAAGGAATATGACTCTGTATGTCTATATCTACATATATCTATCTATCTAAAGCAGTGTTTTTCAAACTTGGCAAGTTTAAGTTGCATGGACTTCAACTCTCAGAATTTCAACTCTCAGAACTGAAAGCTTAAACTTGCCAAGTTTGAAAAACACTGATCTAAAGAGTGCATTTAGATTTGTTCAAAACCTTGTCCATTCCCAACAGGACTTTTTTACATATTGCATGTTTGGATTTACATGTTTGGATCCTGAACAATAAGGAAACAAGTAAAACAATCACTAAAAAATGTATATTTTTGGAAAACCACTTTATGAAAAAATTTTGCATCATAAAAATTACAGAAGAAAGGCAATGATCACTTTAAATACCATGGTTCTCATCTTCATAAAAGTTTGCTCACCTGGGTCTATGTGGACTATTCCATTGCTACTGAGGTTTAACACCTTCAGGTCATCAATGTCTTCAAACTCCTTGGGTCGTAGTAAAGTGATTTTATTACTGGAAAGATCAAGTTTAACTGTGTCTGGAGATATATTGCTAGGGACTTTTTTTAAATCTTGAGAGGAAAAAAAATACAATTACAGGGAGAGAGACATTATAAACTTGGTGTCCAATGTCCTGCATGTATTAGCGAAGTTTTCCATACTGTATAGCCACATAGATTTCCCAGCGGCACTATTGGGTCATTTTACCTTTCAGAACTGATACCCAATCACAGTAACTAACATCAGTAACTAACATCAGCTTGGCTGCAGGGTATTTTAAGAACTATCTCTTGCAAAGTGATTCTGCTCATCTCATGCACATCCCAGGAAATGCTCTGGGTCTTGTCCCTGAGAGAAATCAAGAGAAAATGGTCCCAGAGGCAATCTTTCTCTGTAATGACCCCAAGCCTCCCCCAAAAGCCATTCCTTGACCCAACTATCAGCCAGTCTTCAGCCTCCCCTTTCTGAAAATGGTTGTTGAGGTGATGGGCCTGCAGCTGTGGCAAGCCCTGGAGTGCTGGACATTTTTCAGTTATGGTTCAAGTCTGGGTACAGAACTAAGGCCACATTGATTGCATGACCAATGGTGGGACCAGGATAGGTTTATTCTGACCTTACTGGTTCTGTTTGATGTCTCAAATTCAATACTGTTGATCATGGTATCCTTCTAGACAGTCTTTGTGGATTGGGAGTAGTTTTATGGTGGTTTTCCTTCTTTCAAAGGGGAGTTTTAGCTGATGTCAAGTGTTAGGGTCCTCTGTTGTGAGGTGCCACAAGGTTTGACTCTTTCTCACACACACACCCTATTCAATAGCCCTTGGGAGAGGTCATCTGCTGGGACAGGGTCATTTTGTACATCTTGACTCTGGACCAAACAGGAGATGTGATCAATGTTTTGTCCCAGTGCCTGGAGGCTATGAGGATCTGGATGGGAGGAACAGATTCAGTCCCAACAAGATGGAGTGGCTGTAGGTTCAGAACCCATCCAAGTGCCAGTGAGTTTTCATTTTGTGTTCTGTATGGGGTCACACTCCCCTGTGCCGAAGTAGATCACAATTTGGGAGTCATCCTGGACTCAAAATTATTGTTCAAAGAGCAGGTGGCAACTATGGCTGGGGGGATTTTTGCATAATTACATCTTTTGTGCCAATTGCAATTATTCCTAGATCAGGGGGTTCTTCCCACAGTCACTCCACTTTGATCAGAAAGGATTGGACTACTGCAACACATTCTAAATTGGGCCAAGTAGTTACAGCTGTACATACTTTCTTCATGTAACAGCTCTACTATGAGAATGTACTGATTACATTATCTGGGTGCAATCTGGGTGCTGGTTGTCATCTTTAAAGCCACACATGGCTCAGGACTGGAGTGTTTTTTAGACCACTTTCTCCCTTTTGTATAAGCCTGTTGACTAAGATCTGATAGGGAGAGCTCCCTCCGGGTTCCTGCTCCTGAAGAGTGTTTCCATCAGGAACAATGGGGGACACCATTTTCTGTTGATGCCCCCTCTTCTGGAATAGTGTTCCCCCAGTGATCAGGTTGTCCTCAACCCTGTCATATTGTGTAAAGCAATTAAGACCTAGCTTTTTCAGAGTGCCTTTGGGGCCTGATTTGAATCGATTCTATTCTGCAGCGAAATCTGGGTTGTTTACTGGATGCTGTTCCTTGGTGCTCCAATGTAATTATTGTTTAAATGTTTATTGTTTTGAATATTGTTACTGGATGGGGCAATGTTGTCCGCTCAGTCCTACATGATTGGAGCAGCATTTAAGCCCTAGTAAGTAAATAAATAAATACTATGCAATTGACATATACAAACCTTTTCTTCTGCAGTCTAGTGTTTGTACAGGAAACACATACATGTGGCAAAGTGAAGAATCAAATTCAGGTCTAGTGACTTCAGGTTTTGGTTGGGGGCCCACTTTTTCGCCACAAAGCTGTTCAACTTGTATCAGCTTGAGCTTTTGACCTCTCAGTTCTTCTGGATATACACACTTAGCATAATTTGCCAAGTTCCTGTTTCTTGGAAGCTGCAGCATCGTCATAAGTGATTCCATCTGACAGTTGCAGTGCCAAGGATTGTCATACAAGCGTAAGTAAGTTAAGAGAGGCATGTAAATGAACACCTCTTCTGACAAAACCTTAAGTTTATTGTGCTGTAGTAAAAGTGTGGTCAGTTTGTTCAAACCCCAAAAAGCTTGAACCTCAATCTTTGATATCTCATTCTGTTGTAAGTCTAGACTTTTCAGTTTTGGGAATTTGGAGAACATGTTGTTCTTCAGCTTACGAATTGCATTTTGTGCTAGGAGCATGTGCTTTAAATCGTCAGGCCACTCAGGCAGTACAAATGTCAGTTTTCTTTCTTGACAATCTAAGTATTTCTCAAACAGAGAAGTGTAGATGTCACAGGGGGGACTTGGGGTAAAGCGCTTCACAGTGCTGGATGCTTTTCCTAAGCTACTTGTCTTTCCATTATTTGCTTTCTTTCTTGAATTTCCATTTCTTGTTTTCCTCAGATCAGCTGCTTGACTAAAGAAAAGTAGTATTATAATGGTAACCACTTGCATCCTGACATCCAGCTGGCCCCAATTACTTTATAGGGCAGCTGGAACAGTAAGAGTGTTCCTTTGAAATCTGAGTTCGGAAGTCTTTAACGTGATTCTTTATTAAGGAGGCACAGCTGGGGTATGTGGAATTTCTCTGTTAGGAAAAAAAATGCACAGTATTATAAAGATATTGAGGTGAAAGTTGACAGAATAAATTAAAACCAAGGCTATAGCTATTATTTCCAATATAATATGCACAATATCATGGCTTTAAGGAAAAATGAAAAATAACTGATTACATGACACCTCTCTGATGTTCTTTGCAGGAGCATCCATAAGAGGGGGATTGAAAAAGTTAAGATGGTAGCAGTAATCAAAGCCCCCCTGCCCTTTAGTGCATCTTGTGTATGCAGCACACATAAAAAGGGGCAGGGCTTCAGTTGTGTGCCCATGGCCACCATTCTGATTTTTTTTAATTCCCTGCCCTGTGGAAACCCTTGGTCCTGTGAGTGAACTTTATGGTGAACTTTCACAAATTCATCAGATGAATTAGGTAAGCACAAACATATTAGAAATTGTAGAGCATTCCTAAATTAATAAAACAAAATCCTCACAACCAAGAATCTACTTTTAAATATTTGGTCTTCTACTGTACGTTGTCATACTGGACAATACAGTGTTATAAATCATCATTGTATCATTTGAAATAAACATTTATTCATTCTACATATATCCCATGATATCCACAAAATTGATTCTCTTCCCTTCTGATGTTGGAGAAGGGATCAGAGAAAAAAAAGAAGCTATTGAGTTTGATTGCTCTATAGCATAGATTTAAGACTTTTTAGAAACGTCTTTCCTTAATGTAAAGGCTTGCAACTGTGCTGATGAGTTAGCATAATTGTTTCTTGAACCAAGTCTAGGAACTGTCAAGAATAGAGAGCTTCAGATTTTTCCTGGGGACTTGGTGGGCAGTTCTACTGAGTTACTCACCAGCGACGGGTGGGTGTTGAAGGACTTGGATTGAAGTCTGACTCAGTTCTAGCAAGACCAAGTGGCTGTGGTTATTGGAATGGCCTAGGTCTGGGGATTTTCATCTTTACTCTTAAATGGGGTTGCACTTCTCCATTCAGAGTTATGCACAACCTGGTGGACCGCTTGGGCTCATCGCTCCTGCTCAAAGAGCAGGTAGCAGCTGTGGCCAAGAGGAACTTTGCATAGTTCCATCTGGTGTGCCAGTTGCACACTTCCTGGACTGGATGGCTCTCCAGATAGTCACTCATGCCCTTGTCACCTTATGGCTCAACTACTGCAATGTGCTTTACATGGGACTGCCCTTGAAGACTACTCAGAAGCTTTAACTGGTCCAGAATGCAGCAATGCTGGCAGTGGTGGGCTTGCCTTGTCCACATGACACTCCTGCTTCATGAGCTGCACTGGTTGCCTGTGGACTTCTGGATACAATTCAAGGTGCTGGTTATCACCTATAAAGCCCTACATAGCACAGGGCCAGGTTATTTTAGGGACCACCTGTTTCTGCCCAGCTAGTATGAGTTGGTAGAGTGGGTTTGCTCAGGATTTCTTTGATTAAACAATGGCACCAATTGGGGCCCAGGAAGCATGTCTTACCAGTTGCCACACCTGCCCTCTGGAATGAGATCCCACTGAGATCCATATGGTCCCCACCTTGATGGTATTCCAGAAGGCCTTAAAGACCTGACTGTTCTCCCAGGCCTTGGGCTAGAGTGGATGGGCATCCTTGTTGGTTGTGTTTTGTTTATGTTTTTCCTGGTTGCTTGGCTGGACCATTTGCTTCATTGTTTATTGCATATTGCTTTTTTATTGTTTTGTTATGCCAAAATTGAATATAATAAATAAAATAAAATCAATTGGATTGTTCCTATGTGCTTTTCCCTGTTCATCAATCCCAGGGAATCCCTGGTTTCCCAGGAAACTCCAGGAGACGAAACGACTGAAGAGACCCCTAGAGTGCCTGCTCTCGGAATATTTCCTTAGAGGTTTGAATAATCCCAACCCTGCTGTCCGTTAAACTGAATTAGGGGAGTATGTGCCTTCTAAGAGAATTTTATTTATGTGTTGAGTATTTTAGTCCCCAGGTTATCACTGCCTTTTTTCTTTTATTGTATTGGGTGCATTTTTAACTTGTATGGCACCCAGAATCATTATGAGTTGGGCAGCCTTGTAAATTTGATCAATCAATCAATCACGATCATATTGCAGCTAGCAGCCATCTCAGTCTGAGCATTGGGGATAACAAATATGTGATGTCAGTAACATAGATAGCATATGTTTTAATGTAAGGCAGAGTTTATTTCCTAATGTACACACATTTTAGTATATTGTCAGCATGTTCACATTTTCTAAGTAGATTTTGAAATATAAAGCAGACCCATTAAAATAAGAAAGCGAAGTTAGTTTTGATTACTGTAGATTCAGTTGACTTGTTACATAGAAGTTTAATGTGAAAGTTCTGTGTGGCAGTGTAGTTTGTTCTTTCTATTTTTATAGACCTTATGGCTATAGAATCCACTTGGTTCTGGATAAGGCAGCTGAGCCACAGGCTTCGTCACTGCCCCAAATCACCCATTGACTAAATTGAACTGAGTTACTTCCATAGAGCTATTAATGTGTCCAGTACCTATCTGGTAGTACTCTCATGGTAGTCCACCCTTCTCCTTGTCATGGAGATGGCCTTGAGGGAAATATTCAGAAGCCATTACAAAAACAAAGGGGGAAGAAGCATAACCTGAGCCCTGGGAAAGGGGTGTTGTGGCCAAAACCTGGCTCACCTAAAGCAACCAAATCACTTGGAAAATACAACATAACTTTATTTGCATGCATACAAGCAATAATACAGCATTATGATTGTTGTTGTTGGTTATAGTTGTTATCATTATATTTCAAGGCCACCTAACTCCATAGTAACTCTAGGCAAACAAAATATATCAAGAAAAGAAAGATGACAGCTAACTGGAAATTAAAAACCCAAGAAGCCAAGCAGCCAATAACCAAGGAAAGGGGCTCGACTCCCATTCTAGCCCAGGGCCTGAACAACCAGGTCTTAAGCAGTAATGAAATATGAGAAGGGTAGGAGCGGTAGAGTCTCCAGGGATCTATCATTCCACAGAGTAGAGCCATCCCCAAGAGAGCTGCTTTCTAGGTTCTGTAGGATGATACTGCTTAATGAACGGGACCTAGTAGGCTGGCTCCTTGTTGTCTCCTTGGGTTATAAGAGCAGGGGAGGAAAAACCCACATCTGTTAACATAGCCTGTCTCAATAGAACTTCATTCTCGTCCTCTTGTGGAATTTGTTTCCTAATCTGGACAATTTGAAAGGCTGACACTGCACTTACCAGGATAAATCTGCATTGTCTTGTCCAGAAAATGTTATTCTTGTTGATTTGTTCTTAGTAAAACAACCACGAAGTCCAGATCAAGTTCAGTGCGTGTTCTTAACACTCAGCTTTTCTTTAGCATTCTCCAAATATGTGGCTAGGGGCAGTAGTTGAGCTGGATATGAAACTGTTCCTAAGAGTTTTAGGAAGCTATGACAATGAACTTAAGTCAAACACAAACCACTGTGGTGTAGTGACTAAAATGTTGGCACTGGGGATACCCAGGTTCTAGTTCACCCTTAGCCACTAAAGGTCACTGGGTGTCTTTGGACCAGTCACTGTCTCACTGCAACCTATTTTACAGGATTTTTCTTATGGGGGAATAGCAGGAAAGAGTGCTGTGTATGCCACTTTGAATTCCAGAATGAAAGGTGGAATCTAAATTTGATAAACAAGTAAGCAAATAAATAAAATATTCTGAGTAACTCTTTAGGCAGTGTCAGCTATCTCCCTCTTGTCTTCCTTCTTCCCCTTGCCTGTAACTGGACTGAGTTTCACACTGAGGAGAATGTTTCATTTTGATTTTGGGTGGTTTGGTGAACTCAGCTGGTTGTGGTTTATTTTAACAAGTCATGGTAACCCATCATGTGCTGGTTATTTTCCTCAGTGGAGTCAGGATCTAAGGATTAACTTAATTCCAGTTTCAATATTAAGCCCCTTCTTGCCTATTTAAAAGCATTTATGTTGGATTGCTGTAGACTATGTAGAAAATTCTGTTTTCAATAAAATATTGAATTTGTAACCCAAAATAGGGAAGTTTAGGATAGCCTGTACCATGCAGCATTTTTTTAACCATTTGTGATCAGCTAGAATCTTTTGGTGATCAAAGACTATACTCAATAACTGGGGGTGGTGGGTGGTGGTGGTGGAGTTGTGAAGCCATATTACATAGGTTAGCAAGAATAGATTGTTGGGGGTGAATTTGGAAGGTTTCTTTTCCTTTTGTACTTGTGATAGGATAATTTTAGGATTTACGTAACAGTTTTCATCTGTTTCATAGCTTAAAATGGCAGGAAATTATGTCAGTTTTTAGCAATCACGGTGAAAGAGGCATCAGATTTCAGCCACTTAAAAAAAAAAAGACCTTGATTGCCACAAGTTGCCTACCTTGCTCTAAGTTTATCATTTCTGTTTTGGGTACTTCAAGATTTCAACTAGAATATCAAGTCTCTGCAGCCCAGACGTCTCCAATCTGTTGCTGTCATTTTCATTTCATGTCCTTTTACTGTCTACAGTGCAAATATTCATTCCTGTTCTAAGTTTAAACTATTTTACCTAATAAACTAGTCCATATTTAGAAGGATGTATATTAACCAAGTCATTTTTTCCTCTCTCCTGATGTGCATTTATGTCTTCAACTATGTACTATTTTTCCTGTTTAATGTAAATCTTCTCATTTTTGTTGAGGATCTGTTTCGTTTCTTCTTTCCCATTGATTTAATTAAGTGAATATATAATCAGGTTCACTCATAGGAATAGAGAATGCATAGCAAAGGGTTTAGCTGCTCTTCTCTAAGCCAAACTAAATCTGGATTCAATTTATGACAAGTACCCTTAAATAACTAATGCTAAATAACTTCTACTGTTCATGCCTAAAATGGAGCATCCTCTAAATAATGTAATATAAACTTTTCTTTGATCAAATTAGATTACTCATATTTTCAGTAACTGAACTTTATATTGTTATTTCCCTTGGGTTGCCAATTTGGGATTTTGCCAATTTTTATTAAAAGTACTGGTATGTATTGCCTCATATTTTTCAATAAAATCAAGCTATTGATTTCTCTATTTTAGGTCAGTGTTTGAATTTACAACAGTTAAATGTTTCCAAATGTCAAGGATTAAATGTAAGTATTCTGCCAAGGGTTGGATATGATTGAATGGATAATTCGATTCAATTCTATTACCATTACAAATGTGAGATGAAGTTAGAAACTTCAAGGTGGAAGACTGAAATTATAATTTTGATTTCTGCAGAAATTGTGGGCTTTGAAACATTAAATAAAATATGCTTTGGGTATAAAAACTGACCATACCTTGTAATCAGGAAGAACTTACATAGATTCCATCTCAACAATGGTTTTTATAGGCAGATATATTAAAAAAAACCCTGGAGGATTATATGTATGTGAGGCTTCAAAGAGGACAATTTGCCTCAATATTTCTTAAAATGCTTTTATAAAAACATTTACATTTGTCAGCCAATTCTATTGGGATATTAACACCATCATTTTGGAACAGGTATAATTTTGGTGGGTGGTGGTGGTCTGAAAGCAACTCATTAGCCATCTTTACTGATAGAAAGAAATACAAGTTGGTAGTTGAAATTCTATATTCACCTTTATATACTGAAGACAGCATCCTTTCATACCGTATTTATATGAATAAAAGAGAATGCATTGTTTGGAAGCATAACTACAAACTGATTGAAGTGTTTCAGCTGAAGATAAAATGAAGGTTCTCTTCTAGAAATATATCAACAAACCCTAGTTTTATGGTAGCCTGGGATGGCCTCAGACATTTTATGATCAAATCTATAGCCTTCAAGTGTTGAACTTCACTGTTCTGAACAGCTTCTGTTCTCTTCATTTCTGTTCTGTTCATTTAATAGAGGCAGTCCCACCACAATAAGCTTAACTGGATAATGTAAAAGCTGATAGTTAAACCTATGTAGCCCATTGTTATACATGAAGATCTTTGGAGTGAGGTGATCCTCCAGAGAAAGTTATTTTAAGAACAGGATGACAAAATTTAAAGGGACCCAACAATTTTTGTTGCAGTTAAAATAGATTGCTTGGGGCAATTAATTTGGAATGTAGTAGTGGTGTTTTAACATTACAATATTTCTAACTGTTAAAGTATTGAATCACTTGAATTGCTGTTGATACAGAATGATTGTATCCCATTTTAAATAATAAAACTAAGTCTGGCTTTTCTTTTTGAACAGGATGAATTAATAAGACATGTAGCGGAAGGATGTTCAGCTCTTATTTACTTGAATTTATCTCATACAAACATTTCAAATGCAACGCTAGCACTTCTGCCTAGGTAATATACATATACACATATATATATACATACATATACATCAGAGCAATGAATGTATGGACTGTATGTAACACAGAAGACTTTGAGGAGTTCTCTTATTGCTATCTTTGTTAAATCACCTGTCTCAACATCAAGTTTGAGCTTAACCACATTGCAACCCATTAAGGATGCACGTTATTCCCAAGAAAAAGCAAGTGCAGCCCACTGACCCCGTGTCACCCCTACTGTCATAGTTTGCAGACCATGGTCTGGGAGGCAGAGTGCATGCTAGTGAGACAGTCCCTCCGATCACAATAAAGGAACTGGAAATATGCACAGGCAGAGGTGCATATGGCCGCCTGGAATAAACTGTTATTGGACTGGAGGCAGCTCCGTATGCTCAAGGTGCCTTCTGGAGCATGGGGAGGGCCTCTGCTGCTTACGGTGGATAGGGCTATTTGGTCTGCAAAATTCTGGAGGACTGCTAGATGGCAGCAAAGATCCTTTTCCATCTCTCTGCTTCCATCTAGTGGTCGTCTGGATGTTGGTAGGCCCAATCAGGTAGCCCTAGTGGTAGACTTCTGTTTCCCTTTTGTCCCTGTCTGTTGTGTCCCTCTTTTCCTTGACTAATGTGAATACTAGTCAAGTTTTTTCTACATTGGGCATCAGCTGGTATGCTGTAAGTGGTGAAGGTACTGGACCAAGACTGGAGAAATTCATATTCAACTCCACCTTCATCCATTGAAACTTAAGGCCAGTAACTCTCTCAGCTTAACCTGCCTCCTATGGCTGTTCCTGTGGAGATAAAATGAAGGAATCGCTTCATATAAGCCTCCTGGAGGAAAGGGGAGGTATTATTCTAGCAAATAAAAATCTTTACAGTATTTCAACAACTCTTATTTGTTGCATCACTATGATGATTCTTCATTTCACAATGAGAACCTCAATTGAGAATAAGTTTTTCAAGGCCATCCAATTAATTTCTGACTAATTAGTGATAGCTTATGTCTTCCCCCAAAAGGGTGAAATCCAGTGCTTCATCTCTTGTCTACCTTACCTTATAATACAAATTTTAACTCCTGCCTTTGAGCTCCTTGTATTAATTAAGACTCACTTGCTTTGGAAACAGACAAGCCAATGAAAGCCTACAAGTCAGTGTTAATTTTCTGCTGTTTACAAAAAACATACAAAGCATGCCTAATTATGTTTGACATGGAAGCAGAGAAGAAAAATAGAAGTGCATATATATAGCAAAGCTATTGCTTTAATAATTGGAAACAATGTTTATAATGTACAATGCTAAATATATTTGGGAAGAAACCCAAAATAACAAGACAATTGCAACAGTTTAAAGATATGATGTTCAAAAAGGTGCTGCCTTCTTGGATTGAGACAAGGTGGGCTTCCTCAGGGAACAGTCTTTGGACAAAACTGGGGTTGACATGGTACTTAATAAGGGGAACTGCTATTTTTCTAATAATGGGTTAGATTCTGACCATTTCTTTCCCCGCTCTCCCATTTTGTACATGTGACAAAAATCTCATTTTCTTCAAAATTCTAGAATCCCAGCAATAATATTGGCCATTCATTCCCCTATTTTCAGGAACATTGCCATTCCTCAAAACTTTGGTGCACCCCAACCAGTTAAGATAACCTAAAATATGTGCCAAAAATGTGACTTAAGAAAAAAGTTTCCCATACGAGGTGAAATTGTACCAGAGATGTGGCCTTATAGCTCTTATAAGGCAATGAGTTTCAAAAAAAAAAAAAAGTTGCTACAGCCAGACCTGAAAAACATCTTCACCAGTGCACCTTGGAGAGAATAGGGACATACCAAAAGGCCTCTCTTAAGAGGAGAGGCTGGAGAAGAATCATGCAGGAGGAGATACGTAGCTTAAATCCTGTCCTTGCAGTAACATCAAAAGACCCAGAGACCCAATGAACTGCTAAAGATTCAAACAGGCCATTAAATCCAGATTTTGGTCACAAGCCTAATATTTTCCAAGAGACCTGATCACATAGATACTTAGTGCTGTAGTCACTAGAAACTGAAAGCTGCTCATGGGGACAGCCTGACCTTTTTGAAGGTTCCTACAGCTGCAAGGCAACCTTTGTGAGAGAGATTTCCGTCCTATCAGCTGTTCCTTGTTCCATTCCACAAGACCCATGGGCCTTAAGAATAACTGGCATGGCACTAGCTGAACAAATTCTCTAACACATTTGCAGAATGATCCTGTACATACTGATTCGGTTGTAAGCCCCACTGAGTTTTGAAATGCATTCATAATGTGCATTGAACTTCAGTCTTACTGAAGAATTTAAAATAATTAATAAATAAACGGGGGTGTTTTAGTGAGTCAAAGTCTTGGGGCCTTTATTTTGTTTTTCTCCCTTTTTCCACAAGTAATGGAGTGTCGAGCCACTGACCTACATGACATCTATGGAGTTACATCAACATATTAATTAAATTGAGTACATTTATAATACTTGTCACTAAGAAAAAAAGAGTAAAGACAAATATTTATTTTTCTCTTTATTTTATTCTGGCTTTGCCTTGCAAACTTGCAGCAGGTTCTCACCATATTTATCCAAAAGCTAGCACCACTGATTTCAACTGAACTTTCTTTTAGATAAATATTTTTAGAACTGCAGCCAAGTTGAGACCAACAATCTGATGTATCTGTGATGGCTGTGTAGCACATATGCATTTGCGTAATTATTCACATTTATTTGATTTGTATTTAATTATACAAAATCTGAGTGATAAGAACTGACATGTTAAAACCTAAATATGAAAATTTAACCATAAATAATCCCATTTCTGGGCAATCAGAACCAAGTGAGAACCTGAACACCTCTGCAAAATTCTGAGATTTGTTCTGGAAGGATATTCAGTAGTCGGTACCCAAAATATGCCTTTGTTTGCCCTCTCCTCTCAATATGAGGAGCCTGTGAGGTGGTTGTATGATACTAGGTGACTTATTCTCCCGCCATCTTGGCTTTTTCATGTTTTTAATTTATGTTCAGTGTTTTAAGATTGGCTATGTTGTTTTAATTGCTGCTGTGTTTGTACACTGCCCAGAGTCACGTTATGTTAGGGTGGCCATATAAGTATTTATTTATTTTAATTTTTTAATCCTGCCTTTATTATTTTTATAAATAACTCAAGGTGGTGAACATACCTATTACTCCTTCCATCTCCTATTTTCCCCACAACAACAACCCTGTGAGGTGGGTTGGGCTGAGAGAGAGGGACTGGCCCAGGGTTACCCAGCTGGAGGTTTTATTAGAAACTTGAATTGTGCCTGAAAGGAAGAAGAGGGCTAGTGCAGACGATGGAGGCCAGACAACATGCTCCTTCCATTTCATAGCCTGTAGAATGGATGAGCTGCAGCTTTCCAAATGTCAAACAATGATTAATAGTCAGAGAACAAAATTTGGACTCCAGAGCTTTTTCCCTAGTCCCCAGTCCTGAAGACACTCATCTGCTGCATATTTGCTTATCATAATTTGCTTAGTCCATTTATTTATAAAGATAGCTTCCCAAATGCTTATTGTTCTCTCTGTCCATGCTTTTTTGGCTTTATTAAAAGCAAACGAAGAAGATGAAATTATCCTTGTAAACAAGAACAATGTCTAAATGTCCGTTGTGGTATTCGTTGCGGAAGGGTGAACTCCTGGAGTGAGCAGGCATTTTTCCCCCTCCTGGGATTCAGAGGTTCGGTGCTACCTGAGAAGGAGGGTTAAAGCAGACCCACCCTCTCCTTCCTTGGAGAGTTGGTTTGGTAAAAAGGAATGGAAAGCAAGCGTGGGCGTGGGTGTGCCAAGAAAGAGAGTCAAGCCCGGAAGCCAGCAGAGAGGTGGGAAATAGAAAGTCTGACCCAAAAGCAAGTGCCTCAGCAGGGTCTTCAGGCAGCAAGAGAAAAGTTCGGTTCCTGGAGCTGCAGGACCACTGAGAGGCAGAGCTGAGAGATGGGGAGGTGGAAGAGCCCCAGCAGAGTCTGCAAACCAAACCAAGCCCACCCTGTGGCAGCAGCCCAGGGGCAGAGCTCCAAAAACCAGCTCCAAAAACAGGACTGGGAGTGCTGGGGTGGGGGTGGGAGAGAAGAGCCCATCCGCAAGTCTATGAAGGGGTGAAAAAGGTTTTCACACGCAAAATGAACTGAGATTGGCTAGGAGAGCTGAAGACCTAGGGGGAAAGGAAAGATTTAAAGAGCTAAGAAATGGTTACGGTAGGAAAACAGAGTGCTGTAAATACAGGAACAGGAACACTGAACATAGAGACAGAAATTTAAGAATAGAAATAGTTGTAAACTTATAGGAAGGTAGTAGAAAAAGATAGATAAATTTTGTACAATAAGACAGTTTTGTATGGGGAAACAAATACAGTCTTTGTGTCTGTGTTCTGTACCATGTTAAGAAAAACCCTAATGTTTGGACACATACAAACAGTTAATGACAATTCCTAGGCCAAAATATTTCTTTCATGATCTTATTGAACAACTCCATAACTTCATAATGTCCATGTTTTTTCTTTGGCTTCCAGAACAACCACTATTTACACTTTAGAAAGCCACGTTGTGAATGTAGCTTCCTTGCTTGCCAGATTGGCTCAGGTGCTCAGTACACATCCTCAAGTGAGGCAGGGTGGTTGTTCAAACACAGCCAGATAATCTGAGCTCCCCTCTCTGCTGGAGGTGGGAGAAGTTTGGTTCATTTTAACAAGAGGCAGAAGTCTGCTGATGGAGGCTGAATCAGAATGGGGTTTCCATTCTTCCCAACACCCTCTGATTAAAGTGAGATCTCCCTAGAAAGCCAAAGAAAGTCCATATAAATGAAGCAGAGGCACTTGTACTTTGTCTAATCCAGAGTAATAGTCTTTTACTTCTCTGTACAAGTCAGGGAATAGCATGTAATTTCAACTATTATTCCACACTCCAGGTCATGTTCATGATTTTCTCTTTAGACCCTTTTCCTTAGAATTTCCTTGTGTTCTGTGATATTCTGAGCTGGGAGCTTTTTATATGTAGCAAACTAGAAATTACATTTTATGTTGTCATTTTTTTCTAAGTCACTGTGATTTGAGCAGCTTGGTATTTTATTTCCAGACTTCATCACTGAAAGTCTGAAGTTAATCTTTAGTTAAAAGAGGGGGTATCTTTTATTTTTTTAGAATGTGTGATTTGTTTATATCTTATGAGATTGATCTGACTCCCAAGTAAGGAAAGGAAGGGCTGAATCCTCTAGCCAAATGCCTCTATGCTACAAAGCCAGAAAATGGCACAATATTAAAATTATTATTATTATTATTATTTTATTATTTTAAAATCACCAGAAAGTGACACTTGATGTGAGTGCCCTATTTCTGTCATATACTAGAGTTAGGTGTTGGATGCTAGGTGAGGCACTCCCTGAAAATAGGTGGCAGTGGTGGGACCTACCAACCCATTTTTCCAAACCAGGATGTGAACCCTGGGGATAAAGAACCTGAGGGCTTCTGGGAAAGGAGGTTTGAGATCTGTAGTCGTCCACTCTAAAGTTCAGCTGTTCCATTATAAGCTATATCCCCTTTAGCTGTAATGGCATGTGGGAATGACCTTGAGAGGCGAGGGGAAGAGCTGCTGCCTAGGGAACAATCAGATAAAAGGGGGAGGAGCCTGCAGCTGCATAACAGGAAAAGAAAGAAACTTGGAAAGGATCTGTCCTAACTGATCAGGCTGTAAAAAGAGACAGTGGGAGATTTGTATTTTCAGACTTGCAAGATTGATATCAGCCTCCCAGGTAGACCAGACAGGAAACATGACAAGATGAGCTAATCCTACTTTATTGTAAGGCTACATTAACAGAATCTTGCAAGTCTGAAAGTACAAATCTCTCGCCATCTCTTTTTACAGCCTAATAAGTTAGGGCTGATCCTTTCTAAGTTTCTTTCTGTGCCTGTTATGCAGCTGCGGGCTCCTCCCCCTTTTATCTCATTGTTCCTAGGCAGCAGCTCTTCCCTTTGCCTCCCAAGGTCATTCCCATATACCATTACATTAGCTTTTTGTCTTAAGTTTGGATCAACTGTGTTCTTTCTGCATCTCTAAATAACATTTGAGTTTTTATTATTTGGATTTTGGAATAGTTACATTAGCTTCCACTTACAAAATAGTTTTATAAATAACTTTTATAAAATTATAAAATAAAATATATAATATTTTATATTATAAGTAAATAATTATAAATAAATAAATAATTTATAAATAAATAAAAATAATTATAAATAAAATATATATAAAATAAAACAAAAGAGCCAGTTTGGTCTAGTGGTTAAGGGAATGGACTAGAAACCAGGAGACTGAGAGTTCTAGTCCCACCTTAGGCATGAAAGCCAACTGGGCGGCCTTGGATCAGTCATTCCCTCTCAGCCAAACTCACCTCACAGGGTTGTTGGGAAAATAGGAGGAGGAAGGAGTATGAGGTATGTTCCCCACCATGAGTTATTTATAAAAATAATAAAGGGATATAAAATAAAATACTTGGCTGTATTAACATTCATGCATTGCTCGCTTGGGAGCCATGTATATTTATTCTGTATTTATTTTATATTTTAACTTTTAATTGTAATTGTTTTAATTGTTCTATGGTTTTATTGTTGTAAGCCGCCCAGAGTCACTCGCTGAGATGGGCGGCTATAGAAATCAAATAAATAAATCGAATAAATAAATAAATAAATAAATAATTGCCACCCACCATTATTAGCTCAGGTTTAAAGAAAGGCCTCTGAAAATCAGCTGCAGCTTTTCTACTATTTGTGTTTCTGCAGTTCTGTTTAAAAAAAGCTCTTCATGCTACCTAGATAACAGCAACAACTATTACTACCTTCTTTCTCCTGCTTATTTTTCCAGCTCATATAGCCAGCCGAATTTAGTGTTACTGAAGAAAAACAAAGGTCATTTGTAGGGAGTACTGTCCTTAATAGCCATTAAAAAAGCATCCTCAGTTTGTGGTAACTTCATAAACACACCCAAGTGTTTTGGCAAAAATACAGTAATGAAATTGAATTTTATAATAATTTTATTATAATAAGGCAGATACATATAATATTCATAGCCCTTACCTTCTTACAGAGACACTTGTCCACAAGTTTTATTTACATTTTTACTTTAATATAATTTTACCTTAATGCTTCTTTAAATTTAAATAATATGTAAGCAATTTTATCTGTACATTTGGGTTCTTTTTTCTCATTTTAAGAAAAGAAACATTAGTCTTAAGATAATGAACATGATGTCATACTTTCCTCATTATGGGTGTTTCTAATCCTTCTGATCTAGTTTTTGCTGACTAGTGAACTTGCCTTAAATGTTGTCCTAAACTACATCTATTGAAGAACGTGATGTCTCTACTCCTAATGATAGATTGCAATTTCCTTTCTGCAAGCTTTCATTTCTGGTAACTGTGGGATTGCAGTTTTTCCCCCCAGCTATACTATAATTGCATAAAATCATTAGTTTTCAGCTTGACAGTTTCTATATCTGCATTGTAAAAATAATTACAGTTGTTGAAGGGTTAGTGTCCAATTCAGTGTTTGCCTTGTGTATTGTTCAATTTTCTTTACGTTCTCTCTCATTTGATTTAAGTAATTCTTTTCTATAGATGTCATGCACTGTGACGTTGTATATGTTTACTCAGCAATAAATCTCACCGTGATCAGTGGGACTTACTCCTAGATAACTGTATAAAACATTACAGCATTTAATTTTATATGTGAGCATTATTATTGTTGTTATTTACTTTTGTTAGAGTAACTGCTTCAAGACTCTGTACAGTTACATGAAAAGGGCAGTTAGAACATTTATTTAATTTTTGCATGCTTTCTTCTTCTTTTTAGTCAGTCTCTTTATTTAGTTCTGGTTTTCATATTGCAATATATTTTGTAATATCATTGTAAAGTTAATGTTACAACTCTGCCATTGAAAATTGTTGATGATTCATGCATTTCTAATTTAGGACATGTTTTGGTTTACAGCCAAACAAAGTAATTTTGAAGTCCAATTTCATTATATTCACTGTTTCTTGTAATTCAGTCATATATGTCTGCTCAGAAACCTCACTTGTTTCTGAATGTAATGGGACCTACCCCAGAAAAATGTGTATAGGATTGCAGCATTCACAAAGCAGTTTAAGCATAAAGAAAAATGAAACAAACGTTCTTCAGTACTTTGAGAAAAACGCCCATTAAACTCTTAGCATCCACCCCAGTTATTAGAAAGCCTTCCAGTTAGAGTATCAGATTGCATCAGAAATTTGAATGCAGAGATACAGTGAATGCTTTTTCCTTCTTTTCTTCTGATAAAGGAGCTTCCCCAATTTACAGTTTTTAAGTATAGCTTATTGCAGAAAATTCACAGACAAAGGGTTACAGTACCTCGGCAATGGAAGAGGATGTCAAAAGCTCATCTACTTGGATATTTCAGGCTGCCTCCAGGTTTGCATTTCAGTTTTCCTTTTCATACTGTAGGGAAAGTAATCCTTTAGAGGACTGACGTTACCCAACACTCATGGTATACTGCAGGAGTACAAGCCCCGCTGCAAACTTGAGAGGTTTTGAATTACATTACCACAGCTGCTTTAATTTTCCTGAGGAATAGCACTATAGGCTTTTGGCTCAGTTCCAGTGGGTGTCTTAACTATAAACAAGTCCTTATTGCATAATGAAGGCATGGATTATTTTGTGGGGCGGACTTAAAACAAGCGTGCTTTTTGCTGCATTGCTTCCATGTATACATTTGAAATTCCAGATGCGCAGAGCTTAAAAATACTTGAGTGTGCTGGACTAGGGGAACAACGAAACGAAGTTCCTTGAGGGAGATGGGATTTCCTGAAGAGGAAAACAAATGATCAATGAGCTTGCTTATATCCTTGCTTTATCAAGGACTGGCGTGTGGTACAGTATTGTAACTTTCTAACAGAAAGGGACAATGATATACTAAGCTGGGTGCTTCAGGAAGAAGCATTGGCAAATGAAATGCATCTCAGGCATCTGATGCATCTCTTCCCCCAAATGCCAATATATGTTCAAAGCAGATGGATTTTGCTCACGTGATTCCAGAGGGGCTGGGAAGCTCATGCCATTGAAAGCTCATTCCTTTGAAACAATAGCCTGTACCCTGTGCAATAACCCTTCAGGTTTTCCCAGCTTCATTGTCAAATGACAGGTATAGCTGATGGATAAGCCAGTCGCCCTTCTTGGAGTGATAGATGTCCTTGTCTTGATGCACTTCTGGAAAATGATGAATAATGCTGAATTATGTGATGATTTTTGTCTCACAGAGAGACCCCATAATCAACTGCATAACACTCATTGGAAGCTCAAGTATCACATGTATCTCCTGTACTGAAATGAAAGGTGCATTTCCCCCAGTATCTGTTTAATCAACTTACATAACACAACTTGTAATTATGCCCAAACCCAATATGCATTGGTTTGGGGGCCAGAGGATCACACTTAAAGAGAAATACTTCTTTCCTACAGGAGATAGACCTAGAATCTCTTGTTTGGTCCAAAGTTGTACCCTATGTTCTTACCATCCTCTGCATTTGAAGAGGTCTTTCACAAGAGTTCTTCTTACATTGGAGAGCTGCAGATCTGTTTTATGGCAGTAGCAGAGAGGAGGTTTCTATGAGGACCGCATGCTTTGGAGCCATCATTTATATTTTTCAGTGTTTCATCGTTTTTTCTTAAGAAATTTGAATGGAAGTTTTAAATCATTCTGAGGAGTGGGGAGCAGCATACATTGTGGCCTCTGCCAGAGAATACTGTATTCTAACTCCAAGTCCGGTAAAATCATAAGTGCAAATTATTTCCAGGGAACTGATTCAGATAGCTCAGTAGAAAACTCAGCTGATGTTTTTTTAAGCATTATCATTCCAATAAATTTTTATGACACAGATGAAGAAGTAAGACTGCTTTTTAAACTAGGATCAAAGCAGCATTTCAAGGTGGGAAGGCGAGGGCAGAAGAATTTTAATGACTGCTGTAGTGCAGACCGTAGTGGTTGTTCACAGAAAGAGCTGGATCGTCCAGCGGATGGGGGGCATTTTCTCCCTAGCGGTTTAGCATCTTACAGTTTCACCCAAGCATCCTCCAGAAATAAATCATAGATGAAGACAAGCTTTATCTTGTCATAGCAATGGCTGAGTGATGTTCTAAGCCACTATGAATCATTAGTGAATAAATGGCCAGATCAGCTCGTAATGTTAAGTCAGCAACTCTGCCTGCTCTACACTTCTGATCTGGCAAGAAAACCGCAGGGATATAGATTCCTTCCTCACCGATTCCGTGGTCTTTGCCGTGGTCATTGGCTCTGCTTTCACAGAGCCATCTTCAGTTTGCCATACCTCCCCCAGAAGCCCTGGGGTGCAAGACAATCCAAAACAGTTGACACTCTGAACATCCGTAGGTACGTTTTATTGTTCTTGAATAACTGGACAGAGAAACCCCAAATTATTGTTCTTAGTAGTTTATGATATTTTTTAGTGTGTAATAAACTTTGACAGCAATAGTTTTTGTATACTGTTCTATGACAATAAGTTCACCAACCATTAATAATAATCACCAACTTACTAGTAATAATAACATCACAATAACTTTCAGTGGCTCCTCGGGGAATTTCCTAGCTTACCAAAGTAAGATATTAATCAAGAATATCAGAAATCAGATATAGGCATAAAATTAAAACAAAGTTCATATTGTGAAACTAGATGTATAACAGCTGCCTCATACATCTCTAATCCCAATGACAATGTTATAAAACCTTTTAACTATCAGATGACATTTCAGCCAGCAAGCTTTTGGCATTTCGTCTGACAGTAGAATTGCAAGGCTTACATGGGGCAAGTTTGGAATCTGTCGGATATTTGCTTGTTATCACAGGGAAATCAGTGAAAGTTCAACTTTCATATAGTTTGAGATAATGAAAGAGTAGGGTCAGGAGTCAACGCTACATAGCTTGAATGACCTACATTGCTTTTTTAACGCAGGGCTGTAACATCCTGCTTTGCAGATAAGTGAAGAATTCCTTTTATTGGTTCTTCCAACTCTGACTTGAATTTGATGGAAAGGAAAACCAGTATGTGCCTTTCCCAATCAATGCTGAAATATGTTAAGCAAAATTGGTTTTAGCAGAATGTAATTGCTTTTTTTATTCTTCAGAGCAGCCTCCAATTCACAATCAGAGTGGTTCTTTTTAATATATAGGCAACTAACTAACGCACCAAGCCTAAGATATTAAATATTTTCATCCATATACATACATGCTTCATGCTATTCCACTTCAGGAAATCAAAGTTATACGGAAAAGGGACTGAATAATAGTAAGCAAGAGAGGTTAAGGCGTGAGATTAGAGAAAGGAATGGGAACTATGGTTAACTAGTTTATACCAATACCATTCACTAAACCTATGTGTAGCTTTCAAACCTTGTAAACCATCCTTGCTTCCACAGTGTCTGTACATTGCTTCATATATTACCTTTTGTTCTTTTCGTCTCTTTCTTTTGGGAATTTCATCAACTCCCTTCCTCTACACCCATTCACTCATTTTGCAGTTCAGTCCTCATTCATATTCTCTGTATGACCAAACAATATCAACACACCTTTTTAGTATTTTTAAATTTTCAGTTTAATATACAGAAAAACATACGCTCTCCTCCTCTATATCTGTGCACAAGTGGGAAATGTTTGTGAATCTCAATTTGTTGTTCAAGAAAGTGGGAATCATACAGAATTAATGAGAGAACAGTCTTCCTGAAAACTGATGATTCCAGAGTCACAAATGTTTCTCACCAATAGATAAATATAGGAGGAGTATTCTCTCTGGCAGGTTTTTTATTATATTTTGAGCAAAAGGTGGTAAATTGGGGAGGATGATATCTGCTTCTGAAGCTTCATTTGCAATATTTATTTATTTATTTATCAAATTTGTCACCGCCCATCTCCTCCGAACGGAGGGACTCTGGGCGGTTTACAACATAAAACAATAACTATATAATCAAATTCCAATATAAAATATAGACTAAAACAATTCTAAAAACTACCAAATATAATAAAATCCCCATGGCTATGGTCTCATTCAGTCATTGCATAGGAGGGGCACTTCAAGGCACTAGCCAACCCCAAGTATGACTGTTTTCCCTGCCCCAAGCCTGATGGCAGAGAGCCAGGTTATATTTTTTAATGATATAAGTTGTTGCATATTTGGTTTCTAGGTTATTGCTTAATACATTGCAATAACAACATAATTGTACTGAATTGTTTATGATTAATTTCTTTTCCTTTTTTTAAATGAGATTACAGTGGAAGGCTTCAGAAATATTGGTAATAGTTGCAGTGGTATCCAGTGCCTGATAATTAATGAAATGCCCACTCTTAGCGACAGATGCCTTCAAGTAAGAAAGGACCACAGTCTTTTGCACAATCTTGAATTTAACTTTTAGCCTGAGAGCCTTAGGCATGAAAGAGTTATGTCAGTTGAATGCATAGAATTCTGTGCAGGTGAATGGATGGGCTGGCAGAACTTGGAAAGAGTGCTTCAATAGGCCTGTGCTTCTAGCTTAGAAATGTGGCAAGCTGCTGCAAGAGACTTGGATTTTCCATTTCTCTTTTGCCAAATCTTTCTGGGTCTATTAAAAATCATGTGTGCTAATAACTTGTGCATTTATTAACAAGCCTGCTTTTATATTAATTAATTTGCTTCACAGCAAAACCTAAGCTAAAAATATTCTAGAAGAAAATTACTTCCATTTCGATTTTGCTCTTCTGAGATAGAGAGAGAGAAAGACAGAGAGATACATTACAAGCCATCTTTGCTGATGGAATAATTTTCTGCTATATCAAATAATCAATTCAGGATATAAATGCATTAATCATTGCAATTTAAGCAGATGTGTTAGATCTGCTTTCTGGGGCTCTTTCTAAAGTATATTACAGATGCATCTATCAGCTGGAAAGTAATTAGAGGTAGTCCCCATTTAGTGACCACAATTGGGACCGGCAACTCAGTTATTAAGCAAAGTGGTTGCTAAGTGAAACTGTATGTTTATGATCTTACTTCAGCTTTCATTTGCTCTTACAGACCTGCAAAGGTCCTAAATACGAGGATTAGTCATAAAGTTACTTTTTCATCACTGTTGTAACTGCAAACGGTCACTGTACGAGGTAGTTGCTAAACAAGGACTACCTGTAATGGAGGAATGTAAAAACTGGGTCTTCCCTGGTTGTGTGGTGGGACTGTTGTTTTGAATTTTTTCATAAAAGAGTAGTATGAGCAGTATGCAGATTAAAGATGGTCAGCATGATGGCCAAATCTGTTGCCTACACCAGATTTCTTAGGTTGATCCAGACAAAGAGCTTTTCAAATTGAGGAAATTAATCTTAACATTGCAGGGCAGTGTAAACTGATACACACTGGAGCAAAAAATCCTAACCATAGATACATGGGTGTGATTTAAGTCAACTAGGATGAAGCAAGGAATAGGCTCTTGGGGATGAGGGAATGGTTCAGTTAAAATACCAACCCAGTGTGTGCCTGATATAAAAAGATAAATTTCCTGTTGGGACTCTTCAGGAAAGAAATGGAAAATAAAACAATAAATGTCTTTATAGAGTATTGTGTGTGCTATTCTGCTCACTATATTAAAAAAAAAGGATTTTAGAAAAGAATTGGGCAAATTAATGGCAAATGAAGCTGCCAATACTAGGTGACAGGCAGAGGCATGTGCTTCTCATTACCAACTGTTGAGAAAGGTGAGGTATAGAGTGTAATGGTTCTTGGGCTTTGCTTGACCCCTGTAGGAATAGAAGGCTTGACATTAAACAGACCTTTGGTCTGATCGGCTGTTTTCAGGTTTAAACAGTGAAGAGTCCAGTCCCTGTTATTTCCTGTGAGTGATTGCCCTATATTCAAAAATCTCCTTGGGTGTCTCAGTTTTGGTTAAACCATTAGTTCAACAGTTCCAGGGCATGTTTAGAGCATTCTTGAAGGTCATTGCCAAAGATCCTTCAGGACATAATTGAAAACTTAGGAACAGTGTTTTGCCTTTCAAAACATCTTTTCTGTCAGTTACTACTGGTCTGCCTATCTTAAGAGTAAATAAGGAATTTATGACTTTGATACCCTTCCTTTTATAATCTTTCCTAATTCACCATACTCCCAGTGGTATGGTGTCCTAAGGTACCAGGATCAGAGTGGGGGTATGGAATGTTTTCTATCAAATTTACTTCCAGTTTTTTTTTTCAAGAAGCTACTTCGTGTTAATGGCTTCTGCAACTAAATGCTTTTTCTTGGAGGCTTTTTATATTTGATTCAAATTCTACTGAGCAGATGATGCTTCCTCCAGTAGAACACGATGTAATCTGGGTGTGACAGAAAGAGTACAAGCTAAACCATTATTTTCTGGTTGGTGAATATCCTGAGAAGTGGGGGTGGGGCTGTTAATTTGTGTGAAAAAGCGTAGAAAATGAAATTTGTTTTTATAAAAGGCATTTTTAATAAAGGATGTAATGTGTTTATTTAATTCTTTCCTCCTCTCTTAAAGGCTTTGGCTCAAAAGTGCCAAAGGATTGTGTCTGTTGAATCCGATGAATCCCCACATGTTTCTGACAAAGGTCTTAGAACACTTGGTGTGTGTAATCTTGCTAAAGTGAAGATACAAGGTTAGTGATAATGTAGTAATTCTCGCAAATGTGGTCATTTTTAAAGAACGGTACTGTTCCTTTGACTTTAGTTGAACTCTCCAGTTGCTACTATATATAGTGGCTGAAATAGGTTTTCCATTCTGGGTTAGAATGACCTGACTGTGGTGCATTGTCTCAACAGGGAGTAATCAGGTTACTGATCTAAGTTTCAAAGTCATGAGCGAATGTTGGCCTCAAATGAAACATATTCGTGTATCTTATTGCCCGAAACTAACAGATGTAGCTCTCAAGCTAATTACACCACTGGACCATATTGTTATACTCAATTTATCAGGCTGCATAAGGTATTGTTATAGTTACATCATGGAACTATTCATTTTAACAAAATTATTTTTATTCTTTTTAAAGTATTGAGGTAATTGCATTACAACCCTGTCAGAAAAAAAATGATACTCGTAAAGGCAAAATGTGCAAACCAGCTTGCCCGCAAGTAAGCACCACATAAACAAAACGAAAAGGATTTTGTGTCAGTGAAATATACAGCCTGTTGGCAGTGCTGATAAGCTTTGTTTTTCATATTCAGTGGAAACATACCCTTCTCTCCGGTTTTTAAATAGACATGGGAGTGCTTTTATTGGCTTTTATATTCTGAGGCACTGCCCTGGGCTTGTTTTACAGTGAAGGGCAGATAATAAATTATTTTATAAACAAATACTGTATCAGCAGAACAGGACATCAAAACTAAATCCTTGGAACCATCTTTCATCAGATGCAGGGCACCAATTCCACTGAGTGAGTTAAGTGATCGATGCAAGTTTACCGGGTATACATCTGATGAATGCCATGACTGATGAAATTCTCACATAAAATAAATTATATAGGATTTGGAGTAGCCAACATAGTCAGAATAGCAACAGAGTGACTTTTTGATAAGCTGATTGAATGTTGACTGTTGATTGTTTCATGCAACTACAATTAGCTGTTGCACATAGAAACTAAATGATAATGTAATGGTATTTTATTATGTTCTACTCTTTTATTAAATCTAAGATTTAATGAAACAGGCTTTAACTGCAAGCCTAAATAGAATTCCTTGAAAGTAAATGTGATTAGAATGTCATAGTTTTCAATAAATATGAATCAAGCTATTAATAATCTAGCTAATGTACATAAATATTTCCAATTAATCCCATGTTTAGTTTACAAAGTAGACAAAGTTATTTGAAATACTAGACAACCCTTGACCTGCTGGGCCATCATTTTAGAGATATTTCCTTACCAGATTCCTCAATGCCTTCAACAATGGCAGAGCTTCTAATGTATTGCCTTCACTGGAAAAGTTCTTTAAAATTCAGGGAAATATTCAGAGATGCATTTGCCTTGAAAATAGCCCATGTCATTCACATTGAACTGCAGAGCACAGTCAAACTGCTTTGCCCAGTTAAAGGTTGCACACAGATAAACAGGAGAGTTTTAGTAGTATATAGATAGATTGATAAAAATTGGCCTGTTAGCATTTCCTTTAGAAATTTATATCTCTGAAGATTGACATTGATTGCTATATATTTCAAGTGTTTATCATCTTGCATTCAAATACTAATTATTAAAACTTAATTTTAGAATCATGAACAAGGTAAGATTAAGTATGTTCTGTTTATATTTCAGAATCAGTGATTCAGGAATAAGATCACTTGTTGAAGGTCCTTCAGGCCCAAGACTGAAAGAACTAATTTTGACTAATTGTTGCTATATCTCTGAAAGTGCCCTCCTAAAAGTAGCTGAAAGGTACCATGTTGTAAGGTCTTTTTTATTTGCTGATACTTAGCATAGGAATTTTTAAAGAAATGTGTTTGAAAATGCTTATTTTAGCTAGCTCTGAAACCTCTTTAACATAATATAGCAACAGTTAATTGTGCCTAGGAGTCATTGAAATCAGAAGGAGTCCCAGACAAACATTAGCATACATAATTAGAAGTTATTTCAGTGGGACTTCCTTATTAACAAATGTTCAAGAACATTCTGTTTGTACATTTCATGGAACTAAATCTAAACTCCAGGTGCCTTCCAGGTCCCCTCAAATGAACACAGTCATCTTGTGGGACCGAGGAAGCATGCCTTCTCTGTCACAGCCCCTCTGAATAGCCTTTGCCCCGAGATAAACAAGACACCCATTTTCCTGGGGTTTCCAAAAGCCTTCAAGATCTGGCTCTTTTCCAGACCTGGTGTTCGTCTGTTTGCGAGCCCCTGTCCTGGTTTTGATTGTTATGGCTGTTTTTTTGTCAGGACTGTTATGTTTTGCTGTTACGTTTTTAACTGTTTTAATTGTATTTTTTGATATGTTATAAGCCACCCAAAGTCTTTGGAGTGGGCAGCCAAAATAAATGTAATAAAAAAATCAATAATAATAGCAGCAATTCATGTTGTTGTTTTTTTTGCTAAAGTGGCAAAAGTGACTGTTTGCAACATGGCAGCTAAAGAAATTATTGAAGGAACGACCAATATTCTAAAATAGTTTTAAAATATTTTCCATAAATCGTATTAAATATTTGCTTGCTTTCAGATGTGTGAGGGTAGATAGTATATGTATATAGGTTTTTTTTCTCTCAGAAAAATGATGAAAAGATCATTAAAATCACTAGATACCAACACAGATATAAGTCAGTTAACACAAGTATAAAACCTAAAGTATGAAAATTAGCAAGTTTTTGGCTGGTATCTAAGCAATTACATGATCCATTTATATGGGTTTTAAACTTTTTTTAAACAGAAGCCTTAAAAACAGGTTTTGTGTTTTACACTGAGGATCCCTCCAAATTTGTGGGGGCATATTTGTGGGGGGGATTCAGGAGTTTCAGGGGGTATATAATATTACAATGACATTTTACAGTAATAGAATATCCTTCCATGCACTTAAACATTACTTAATTTACTTGTAAAAAAATCATATTGCTTTGGTCCATGGGAAAAAATACCAGATATTCATGGGGAAGTGATAATATAATAATTAGGAATATAAATTAATATAAAAGTGAGTACAAGGTTTTGAGATCTCCAGAATTATTCGAAGGACTAATGCATTTTTTTAAACTAATAGGAAAGAGGGAATTTTTTTTTTTACAAGATAGGTTGGGGTTTAAAGCCGTAAGATATTTAGTTTTGGGTCAGCCCCAAAACAGACTGAATGAAGGCCGTTCAAATGGCTCTGGCATCATTCACACCAATCACTAAGTTTAAACAAAATAGCCTCTCTCTCTAGCTATGAAAACATTAAACAATATGTGATTCCATGAGGCTTCACTGGTAGCACACAAAGATGCCTTAGTGTTGCACAGCAGAAGTGCAAGGGAACATAGACCCCACATAAACAAAGCCAAAATGTAATTCAGGATTTTAAACTGAGTTACATTTAATTAATCAAAACAGATTATTTAGTAATACTAGCATTTGGAGGGAATTAAAACCTCAAAAAAGTAGAGCTTCATTCCAAGAGAAGAAAGGGAAGCTTCTGCAAAGCCTTTCAATATATTGATAAGTTGGCACTGATAGATGCACGGGGGCTACAAAATCCAAAAGGGAGAGAAATTATATAAAATATTATATATATATTTCCCAGCAAGACACAAATCATACTCCAGAATTGATATGTGCTGGGTCTCTAAGGCCCTAAAATCATCCAACAAAGAACACCCCGCCTTAGGCATGAAAGCCAGCTGGGTGACCTTGGGCCAGTCCCTCTCTCTCAGCCCAAGAGCCAATCAGGTGTGGTACGAGAGTTCTAGTCCTGCCTTAGGCATGAAAGCCAGCTGGGTGACCTTGGGCCAGTCGCTCCCTCTCAGCCCAAGAGCCAATCAGGCGTGGTATGAGAGTTCTAGTCCCGCCTTAGGCATGAAAGCCAGCTGGGTGACCTTGGGCCAGTCCCTCTCTCTCAGCCCAAGAGCCAATCAGGTGTGGTACGAGAGTTCTAGTCCTGCCTTAGGCATGAAAGCCAGCTGGGTGACCTTGGGCCAGTCGCTCCCTCTCAGCCCAAGAGCCAATCAGGCGTGGTATGAGAGTTCTAGTCCCGCCTTAGGCATGAAAGCCAGCTGGGTGACCTTGGGCCAGTCCCTCTCTCTCAGCCCAAGAGCCAATCAGGTGTGGTACGAGAGTTCTAGTCCTGCCTTAGGCATGAAAGCCAGCTGGGTGACCTTGGGCCAGTCGCTCCCTCTCAGCCCAAGAGCCAATCAGGCGTGGTATGAGAGTTCTAGTCCCGCCTTAGGCATGAAAGCTGGCTGGGTGACCTTGGGCCAGTCGCTCCCTCTCAGCCCAACTCACCTCACAGGGCTGTTGTTGTGGGGAAAATAGGAGGAGGAAGGAGTATGAGGTATGTTCGCCACCTTGAGTTATTTGTAAAAATAATAAAGATGGGATAGAAAATAAAATAAAATAAATAAATAAGTACAGATTCTTCCTACAACACATGCTGATTACAATCCAATTTTAATAATGTGGTATCTTGAAGAAAGGTTGCCCTTTAGATGGAAGATGAATGATAGGCTGCTACTTCAGGAAATGCAAAGAGGAATTATTTTTTTTTCAAGACAAATAGAACACCAGGAATTTGGGAGTCAATCCTTTGGAAGACAAGGAAAGCTTACATGAGAGAATTCTTCATAAAACTTGCAGCAGAACAGAAACAGCAATATAACAGATAGAAAGCACAGTTGGAGGAAAAATGAGATAATTAGAACAGATTCATACAATTAACCCAAACAGGAAAGTGATGAAAGAGTTGCAAAAAGCTAAACAACTGGATTTTTAAAATATATTATAATTAATTGTTCAATTAATTAAAAATAATTATTCAATGAATTATTTAATGAATGAAATAATGAATTTTAAATTTGATGACAATTGTAAGTTCTTTGTTTATTTACTGATATTTTGCTTTCCATCCACTATGTACTTTTTCACTTTCTTCTCTTTTATGCAGTTATTTATTTCATTCCTTAAATGTTTTAAAATAAATGTTAAAAAAATGTCCTGTTCCCCGCCGCCGCCGCCGCCACCACCACAAAAAAAAAATCAGATTTTTTTGCTTTTATCCAGGCTGAAGAAACGGTCTGGAAAACTCAAAAGCCTGCACATTCTTCACTGCCAATTTGATTAGTCCTAATAAAATGTCACTCAGCAATGGATTTCTGGCTTTTTCCCCAATGGATAGATACAGCTATGATTGTTTTTTATATGTCTTAGGAAATATCATGTTTAACTACTTAGCTCGTTGTTCCATCAGGCACCTGGGCCCCAAATTTTTTGGTGTCACATGTTTTATGTTTCATGGATTATTTTAATGTTGTCTAGTTTTGGAATTGTACTTTTGATTAATTATTCATTACCTGAGTTCCATTTTAATTTTCTTAGTTGTAATGTATTTGCCAAAGAAGATGTATTATAGAATAAATAAGAGAAAAATTACAAGATTTCTTATATTGTCTTTAGGTGCCTAAGTCTAATTTATTTGAATTTGCTTAATTGCCAAGCTGTGAATGATGTCGGGATTCATTATTTGACAATGATACCTTCATTAGCCTATGTCAATATTTCACGGATATGTATCACAGATCAGGTGAAGACCCAGAAGCTTGGAAATTTATTTTTAGGCCTTCTTACTTGAATATGCAAATGTTTGTGGGGTTCTGTGGATCACTGTAATATTTTCTGTACAATTTCTAGTTGCTTTTTAGTTGCCATTCTTTGTTTTTGCTTTTGATAACTGCAACTGTGTTTTAATGTCATACTTGACACAGGTTGCAGAGAATAAGGATGTAATATGAATAATCCTTCAGCATAATCAGTAATTTTCTTAGACGACTAAATGAAATATGGCTATTAATATAAGGCCTGAAAAAGACATTCAAATCTGCAGTTTTAGTGTTCTGGTACTCTGAATAATAAAATTATAAAACATAGTTAAATAGATATGTAAGAGGACAAAAAGATAATGTTTTTGTTTACCAATGATCTTTAATGTGATTGCTTGAATATTTTTCTTTACACATTTTTTAGTTACAGAAAGGTTACAAAACAAAGATACAGGTTTTTCCCCCAAACCATAGAATTCTTCTATTTATGAATAGATTGTATTATTATTATTATTAATAATATTACTATTCATTTGCTTTTCTCTTTAAGGCAAATAGAAAACAGAACAAAAACTAAAGTTTAATATTACTTCTGTGCAGAGAACATGAATATTATAGGCTCAAATATCTGTGCCTAGGTTTTTAATTAAAATAGATATAAATCTGTTTTCTGTATACTAACTTTTCTTGCAAAGAAAACTTTGTGATAATCCAAAATGTGATTTAGAGAAGATAAAAAAATCTTTGTGATTATGTTTTATGTTTCAGTTTGATTTGTATTTTCTAAAGTTTTTTTTTGGGGGGGGGGCTAATCATTTAAATGCTTGCATTTACTCAAAGCAAGGGATTGGGGTGGATGTGGTTTTCTCTCTTAAACTCTTAAAGATCCAGAATACATTTTTTTTCCCAAAGGCAAATAATGTTGTAATATTACTGTAATAAATCATATTATTCATTATAGCAATATTACAGCACTAGCTGCCTTTGAAAAAAGATTAGTGTATTCTGGGTCTTCTGTCATGGCCAACCTTTTGTTCCTTTTGAGAATATTGTATTTCTCCATCTACCTTTTTTCTTCTTCCTGCCATTATTCTCTTTCCCATCCCCAACATCTACTGTTTTCTTTCCCCAATTTACAGTCCTGCTGTCTCATTCTCTTGCTCATCTTGCTGGGGTCCTCCTGACCTTCTACCCCAAGCACTGTCCCCACACAATATTCATATTTAATTAACTAAATATTACCCTGTCCCTACTATTTATCATTTTGATGTGGTCCCGCCTTTTTGCAACGAAGCCCCCAGTATGCCATTTGCCTTTCCTTTTTCCACTGTGTGTGTGGACATCTTCCCTTCCATGGTATCTTTCGTGATCTGGTCAGTCTTCTTTGCCTTTGAGGTGGTGGTGGTGGGGCAAAAGAGATTTTCTAGCTTAATAATTATTTTTATATTAGAATGCTAGTAAATTAACATTGGTTTAAACATTTATAGGCTTTGGAGAGCCTTGGCAAACTTTGGAAAATTAAGGAGGTTGTTCTGTCAGAATGTAAGCTGATTTCCGATGCAGGAATGAAGGTAAAATAACATCTTACTTTATAGATGTCACATTTATGCCACTGTTGAATTTTCTGTGTTAATATTTTGAGATTTCTTTTAAAGTAAAATTCCTTCTTACTCTTATATGGGAGAGTTATGCATGCTATCTGTGTAACTCAAATTCATCCCTATCTTGCTTCAGAATTTCAGAACGGAATCTGGTAGCCCAGACCATTCTATCTGTGTCTATGTTGAAATTTAATTTAGTAATTTACATTCAAAATGTTCTATGAAAGCAAAGAATCATAGGATTGTGGAGGTAAAAGAGACTACACGGATCGCTTAGTCCAACACTCTGTCATGTATAGGAAGAGCAGTCAAACCATCCTTAAGAGACGATTGTCCAGCCTCTTCTTAACAACCTTGAGAGATAAATATGTATGATCAGCATATTCTTGACATGTCTCCTTATTGGTGAATTTTAGTGATGCCAATGCTACTTCTGTAATTGGTATTGCTTTTCTTCACTTACGTTTATGGAAAATGCTGCCCCACTGTCTCACTTCTTCTCCCCATTCTTTTTCTCTAGATTAGATGCAGGCAACTTCTTGGTAGTAATCCATGCCATACCGTAGGATTGTGCAAAGCACTCAAAGGAGCAAGTTGCAAACCATGTTAGTGCAGGTGAAGTGCCCTTTAAAGTGTTGAGGTAGCACTACTCTCTGGAAGAATTGGCACTCCACATTAGAGAATATGACACACAGTGACGTGAATGTTTGCACCAGCCGCCAAACTGAGAGTGTCATGTGCAGACTGGAATAGTCTTAGGTGTTTGTAGCCAAAGTTCACCACTAATGGAATGGGAATAATTGGTGAAAAATTTCAAGCATCATTCTCTGTCCTAAGACCAGGCCAGAATTATGTCCTGTAAAGTCTGTTCCCTTAGATTCCTTTGCTTTATATTCCTTCATTACTAGATATGAGAACATTTTTATATAGCTTTAACCCCAACTGCATCCCTGGAGTTTGGGAGACAGGAAAGGACTCAATTTGGAACCTAACATGCATTCAGGTTATACATGTTTTAAATTTCTTCTATTAATATTTTAAGTTTATGAATATATACAGGAGAATCACAATAATTAATTGTGGTTCTCTTCACAGTATTCAAAAATAAGACATACAAACTTACTTAGAATTATTACATTTGAGAAGTCATAATGTACTCTATAGGGTGTTCCTCCTGAAAATAGTTGGAAACTAAGAAAATGTTACTTCCTGCATTTTTTAAGGAGCAGGAAGATGAGACTGAGCTCTTTATGAACTTTTTTATCTTGTTGTTTATTAATGTCAAGGCCAAGTTGATACTTAAGTTTCGAAGGACAGAATACCTAAGGAAAAACCTCTCTCTTCATGAATCTATGAAGTCAAGTCTCAGTTACTATGTTGTGTTGACTCTAGTATATAAGTTGGCTTAGAATTTTGAAATTTTCTGCTCAGATATTTTGGGTCTATTTACAAGTTTAAAACATAGAACATGAATTAATACATCAAATCAAGCAGTTTGTTGGGGTGAAGGCATCTTTTATGAGAAATAAATAATGCTCACATATAATCTTACAACCACTGATTTGCTAAAAGACATATATTGTACATTTGCATATATAGAGAACAGCTGGTTATTTTAAGGAGAGATACATTAATGAACATAATTGATAAGATCTCTAGATAATAAATATAAACATATAAATGATACATTTTTGTAACTTATATTCCAGGCATTGTGTTCTGATTTGAAAAAACTAGACTACATTGATTTCTCTTACTGCCAGCACATATCAAATAATGCATTAAAGTATTTGTCATTCAGTTGTCGCAGACTCACAACTCTCATTATGGCTGGTTGTCCCAAGGTATGTATGAAAACTAGGATACATAATGCATTCCAACCCTCCCTATCCAGACTTGAATATGGTGCAAGTAATATATTCTTAGCATAAGAAAGGTTTTTCCAGGCCTCTTTCCAATCTGCCCATCCAAAGTGCCTAAGATATTTTTGTTACTACCGTAACAATTTTGGCACATGGAAGTAGCTGCAAGTCCCATTTATTTCAGATGGCAAGTTAAGGGCAAACCTGCATGTGGTAATTCCATCTTTGAGCCCAGTTTCCCACCCATTGTTCTACATATTTTGCCAGCAGCTGTGGCTAGATCTAGATCACGAGGATAGGAGACATTTATTGTTTGCCTCTTCTTTGTAAACAAAAGGCACATGAAAATGAAAGGCACATTTTGAAAAGCAAACTTTGGAGGCCCAACTTGAAGTACTGAATTGGTTGGCTTAGAAGAAAATACAGATGTGGATAGCTAAGTCATTTGAGAGCAGTGTGGTGCTCTTTCATACAAGCATATTCAGTGTAACAAGGCATGAATGATTAGGAATAGAATTTCTTTGCCAGATTGCTTGTTACCCAGATTTTACAAGACAATTCTAAGCAGACCAAAGGTAAATCACCAGTAGGTTCTTATCATTTTCAAAATCTTTTCAGTTTTTATTAGCTGGGAGGATAGGAGAGGAAGACGTGGGAGTGATTTTACCAGCCTTTTTTGGCCATGTTTGTGTGTTTTAATAAATGAACCAAAAGCTAGTGTAGCTTAGAGGCTTTTGAGTGAATGTCTGCTCTGACTTATCTCCAATCTGCTTCCAGTTTGGAGGCCTACCATTAATGAGAGAATTATGCCTTGAGTTTTCCATAGTTTAAGTGCAGCCTTGGAAACAGTCTCCCCACCATCCATGTTCTTCTCTACTGTATTACGTACATACCCATCACATTCTTCCCTTGGGGGTAAGAAATGTTTATTCAGAGCAGAAAAAAGAATAAAAAATAGTAAGTCAAAGAACTGAAAGGCATGAGATAAGAAAAGGAAACAGTTAAAACTAGTTTACACAAATATTATACCTCTCCATACCGTACATTCTTGCTTCAACTATGTCCATATACTGGTTCATTCATTCCTTTTTGTTCTGTCAAATTCTCATCTCTCTTTCTGAGAATCTCATCAATTCAAACCCTTCCTCCTGACCCATTCATTTGTTTTGTGATGTCATCCTCCTTCCTACTCTCTATTTCAGTGTTTCTCAACCTTAGCAATTTTAAGATGTGTGGACTTCAACTCCCAGAAATCCCCAGCCAGCCATGCTGGCTGGGGAATTCTGGGAGTTGAAGTCCACACATCTTAAAATTGCTAAGGTTGAGAAACATTGCTCTATATGGCTAAACCATATACATACATACATTTCACTCATTTTTTATTTTTTAAAAATCTTATTTATAAGATTTCCATACTGTACAGTTTGAATGGGTTTTAACAGGGTATTTAAATTTGAACTTCAAGGCTGCTTTATACAAGGCTTGAAGCATATTGCTGGAGCTTTCGGATTTTTTCTTCTATTATTGCAGATTTTCTAGTAACTGTTAAAAATTAGCGAATAAAGTAGCTGTGTCCTTGAATTTCTGCCTGCTGGTCTTCAAGGTATGGTACTGGTGAAGACTAATAGTAGCTTCATTCATTTTATTTAATTTTACTTACGTACTCAATTTTTTTCTCATGAATCATGTATTAATTTCTTTACCATATGTATGAATAGATGTAGGCTTCAACCAGATATTTGAAACAAACCACCTTTTTCTAAGCAGAACTTAATAGTCACCATTCTAATTCGTTCTTGGATCTCAGAATAGCCCAGTCACTTTTTCTGTGCCCATATCTCATTCCTACCCATCCATTCAGGTCACATAGAAGAATATCCCCCCTCCCCTCTGGACTGCATTCATTCAGATTATTTCTCAATTCTTCCCAAAACTGATCTTGGATTCCTCCATTACAATCATTCAATGGAACTATCTCCAACCTATAGATTCTTAGGTTCCTATGCACCAAAATAACTTAAATTACACCAATTCATACTTTCTGACATACAGTACATTTTACCCTTTTCATTCATAAGTAAATTTACACCATATATTCATCAGCTATAAAATCAGAGTTCCTTCATTCAGCTCTTTGACATCCTTCCCTTTTCTCTTACCTTTACAGACCCACAACAAATCTAAGTTTCTTTCTCTCATTTCCTTCCTTAATTCAAGTACCATTTACTCCTCTTAAATGTGAAAGATCTCAAGTTCCAAACTTCCATATTGTATTTATTTGTTTGTTAGATGTGCCATGGTTCTCACCAGATGGACCCATAGATCTTGTCCTCTGCTGCCTATCATTGCTTTGGTCAATTGAGGCTTTCACATAATGCTTTTTAGTAAGATAGAAGGGGTTTATACTGTGTTGCCAGCCTTAGATTTGCCTGTGATACATGCCAGATTCCCTGCTAGTAGTAGAGATACAGTACCAGTCATTTTTGGCATATTTGGGCTACTATGACTCAAGGCTACCAAGGCCCAGTTTTACTCCAAAATGCACATACTATTCTATGCAGGTTAGGATCTCTAACCTAAGAATACTTTGCAAGCCAACATGTTGTGGTCCACATCACATCAACTAGTAACTGGGTGATGCCCCAAGATTATCTGAGAATTTCCTGTCACATTGTTAAGTCCTACCTAAGGAATTTAGAGTAATTCTATTATTTTAAAAATTATTATAGGAAAGGACACATTTATTACAGCACAGATTAGAATTACATAAAAAAATCAAATTTTCCAAAGTCTATTCCACAATTTCTACCCTTGAAGTACTGAAATCATTTACTAACAGCTTCTAATCCTGTTTAATGTTTTCAGTGGCTACTTATTTTGCTTGATTTACAGATCAGTGATACAGGAATTCAGTTTATAGCTGCAGGCTGCAGTTACCTTCATTATTTGGATGTTTCAGGTTGCAAAAATCTTACTGACAAAGCACTAAGATTCCTGGCAAAAGGTTGTCCACAACTCCGAATACTTAAGATGTTGTACTGCACAAGTATTACCCGGTAAGATGGTCTATAAGACAAATTTGTAGATTCCCTAAGCAAAGCAATCATTTTAGATAATATAATTAATGAGCGAGCAAGATACCGTATTCTAGAGTCCCCCTGAACCACCTGTAACAGAATTAGTATTCACACCATCTTACACATTTTCATTTCAGACCAGCGGTTTTAAATTATGCAGCAAAGCTCCAGAAATATGAATATAATGTTGATGAACCTCCTCTCTGGTTTGGTTATACCACCAATGGTGATGAATTAATACTTCCAAAGAAGCAGAAAAAGCGTCGGTTTAGCTTGATGGGCCAGCGACTCAGCGTGTCAGAGCCTCCAGAAGAAAAAGACTTAGAACAAAGCAAGCTTCCTTTGACTGAAACCATAACAGAACAAGTCTTTGAAGAAAGTCTGATGTCCCCCGGAAGCCTTTCAGAAGATCCCTAAAAGGTGTCAGATATTTAAAGCTCTTAAAAGCTGACAATCCTTTTTGTTAGTGAAAAAAATGTACTTTTTAAAAGAAAATGCTTTTAATTTGATAGTAACAATGTCCCTGTCAAACTATGTTACTTTTTTCCCTTAAAAACTGTGGTATGCCTTTGTTTTTTTCTTCAGAGAAAACTTGATCGGGACAATTAGTTATTAAAAGATTTCTATATTTCTCTGCTGTCTTAATTTAAGTATATGAAGGGGCTTTCCCAGTGTTAACCAAGGAGTTAAATGTTAACCTCTGCAGCTGTCACTGGTTTGTTATGGATGCCACTGTCTAGAATCAAATCTCCAATCCTTCTAAAAGCAGTCCGAGCTTTCAGGATCATGGCACTGGGAGGTAAAAACTTACATTTTTTTCTTGTGCTGTTTTTCCGCTATAAGTTTGCTTGTTTGTTTGTTTGTTTGTCAATCAATCAATCAATCAATCAAACTTTATCACTGCCCATCTCCCCCACATGAGATAAATATTTCTCCTCATCTGCTCTTTGTCCCATTAGGGAAAAAAAATACAAATGCCTTTTCTTCAAATTAGTAAGTCAGTCATGGCATAATCTGAGTAAAGTGTATTGGCTGAGAGCTGAAAATGAAAGTTGCTTACAAGTGACGTGTTTCAAAATCTTAAAATTGATAAGGCTTGTTGAATGGACTAACAGAATCACCAAGAACAAAATTAGGGAATTACACTTCTTCATCATTTCTGAAATAAAGTTTTAAGCTAGAAAGACATCAAGAAAACAAAACTTCTCCAATTCATTACTAGGAAGTATAACCTTATTTCACAGTCACCTCTCATTGTTCTGCCTATATTTATAAAGCAAGTATTATCAAGGAATCTTCAACTTCAGAGACTGGAACCAGCTTTGACTTTTGAGATTTACTGTGCCATACTGTGTCTCTGCTTTAATACATTTTCCTTTTTCATCCTTTTGATCCATGTGGCCTGGAAAAAAACGTAATTAGTTATTTTCACATATTATTAAAGGGTCTTCTACATTTTAATGTTCCACAAATCGGCTTTACCAGATGAAATCATTACATTGTAATAGTACAAAGCTGCTTTGTAGCTTTTTTTTAATCATGTGTGATCACTTTGAGTGTATACTAGCAGTAATACATTTTAGAATAATACTACTTTAATTTTTAATCACAGCTACAAATAGTTGAGTGTTACAGATGGATGGATCTTCCTTAATGAAAACCCTGTGTAGGTAAATCTAGATTCCTTTGGTGCAGATAGTCACTATTTCCAGTTTTGGAGTCATACTTGCTGAATATTGTTCTTTACAGTGGTCAGACAAACACCGAACTAGATAGTAATCACATGTGTCTACAATTTTGCACCAAGCCCAGAAGTGAATAGTGTTCTCCAACAGTTTTACGAAGTAGTGAAATTACAAGCAGTGAAATTCTTAACTTCTTGCCCACCATCTTTCTCTCCAAATGCTCAAGGTTCTTAATTTGGGATAGTAAGATGATCAGCAGGAAAGAATTAACCACTGTCTGCTTCCTATTCTTTCCTAACCCTGGATTTAATTCTTTTTAAGTGTATTGGATTAATACTACATATATAGCACAGAATATATAGGTAGGCTGTTCATGAATATTTAAGAGATACCTTAGCATGGCTGTAGTTATAATAAATAACCCAAGGCAATTCCCCAGCAATACATTTTGTTACAAACTATAACTTAGAATGTGTATGTTGACTACACCTATGTGGTATAGTTTTCTTGTACTCCCCCCCCCCCCAAATGTGTTTAGGTGAATAATTGTATAATACTGTCTTTATTGCTCTTGGGCCCCTTATTTAACTGCATTAATTAATTAATTAATTAACTAACTAACTAACTAACTAACTGCAATAATTGACGAGGAAGGGAGCTTTCAGTCACTGAAGTTAAAACAATGTTAATGCAAGGGAATATAGGGTTTTCTGTGTAATATCTCTAAATCCTGCCAGATTGAGGTTCATGCAGCAGCAACAGTGGCGGCAGCACATAAACGAATGAAAAACCTCAACCAAGATTCTGCACGTGAAGGCCTTTGTTTAGAAAGCAGCTTGGAAAAGAATGCATGATTATGAAGTGATTAACAAAACTGCCCATGCGTGCAATTCTCCCTTCACGTGTTTGTAATGCTTGGAAATTGTGGAATATGAATATGTATATGAACATACTCCCAGATTAAAGAGAAATACATATATGCAGAGTTTTCTAAAATAGGAAGAGGGAATCAAACACTCTGTGTGCCTAGAAATTTTCATTGTAATGGTATATAGGTGACTCCCTCTCTACCCACTTGTGCACTTATGAGAATGCTGGGTATTTTGATACTATCTAGTAAGATAACAGAATCTCTCAGTCAGGTAATGAATTCAGAAAAATCTTCAAACATGTTATGAAGCAAAGGGACATAAATGGCTCTAAACTGAGTTGGAACAAATTTTCAGTTTTTTAATCTGGACAGGTTCTCCAAAGTCAACATATGTAAGTTTGTAGTATATTAATTACTCCAATTAGTAGATTACTATATGGTATATGAAAGGAAACAGTACTCCCTATTCTGAACACAATTAAAACAGCAAAAGCTGTACAACTGAGATAAACTCGAGCACTTTTAAAAATATTTCTTCAAGAATTTCCAGCTGCCATAAAAGTAAACATCACAACATCTTCACTTTTAGAAGAGAACAGCTGAATTTATATCCAGAAAATATTTAAATTCTTAGATCTGATTGGTTCACTGGACTACGTTTATTGGATTTTTGTTTGCAGTTAATTATTAACAGTCAACCATTTTGAAAATTATGGAGTTCATTGAACTACAATCATGGATGCAGGAATAGTGAAGACTTAGCTATTTCACCCATTCTCTGCTGGATGAAAAGAAAGAGGATATTACTTCCCTTGACAAAAGAAAATACTTACTTGAACAGAAGGACTTTTTTTGAATGTGTCAACTTCTTTTTTAAACAAAATTAAATCAGAATGTGTAAAGTCCTTACCCCTAACACATCCATTAATTTTCTAATCATTGCTTTGAAAAAAATCATCCATGGCAAAACCCAGAAACAGGCCTTCCATATGATGTTCAATATCATAAGCTCACTCACTGTTTCTTACCCATAACTTCTTTATAGATGAATTCTTTTATGGGAATAGATAACCTCGGTTTTTCAATTAAAAAGGCTTTTCTGGGGAACTATGAATTAAAACAAAAGAACAAAACCTCAAGTGCTCACATTTGGCATTTTGATGTATTTCTAAATAATGCTTTGTTTCAAGCCTTTGGCCTCAGGCATCTTGCACAACTAACAGGACATGAGAGATATCCCCAGCTTGCGGGGACAGGGGCGGGGGGCGGGGGAGAGAAAAGCATCCAGGCATTTCAGCAGAATCCATGTGGCCATCCAGAGGCAGATGGGCTTGAGGTTGTTGGGCAATTCAGAAGTGCAGAATTTAGAGTAAATCAACTCTCAGATTTGCAGCCACATAGCTGCTGCTGGATGGAAACTTACTTCCTCAATATTTGTTTATGGGATAGAGCTGAAGTCCTCAGAGTGACTTTCCACATTTCTATGAAAAGCCATATCAAGGCAAAAACTTTTTATAAGGATCCTATGCTTTGCCTTCTATCCTCTCTCAAACTTGTGGCATTATATTACCCTGAGATTGGGGAAGGGACAATCTAACAGATTCATTTATCTGTTTCCTTTTGTACTGTTAGTGTTTCTTTCAGGGAGTTATTTCATCTCTCAAATACCTTGTACTGTCATTCCATATACACTCCCTTTATCTACTAGACACCCAACTATTCCAATAATTACATCGCTTTCCTGCAGTATTTCTCTCTCAGTATTAACATTGTGTTCATGTTATGGCTTCTTCTAAAATATTCGGCAATATTTTTTCAGCGATTCTTTTTCAAAACCATTCTCGGAATCCTAGAGTGCCTTAAGACAGCTTGAGCAGCTGTTTCCTGAAATGATAACTGAAGGTCCCTCTATACAGGCTGGAATCCAAGAGCTTTGGGGTTTTCTGGGGTTATTATCAAAGCCATCTTCCAAGATCTATTTTCAGTTTCTGGATTTAGAGTGGAAGGCCTAAGCAAACTTAACTGGATTGAAGAGGACTCCAGCAAAGCTTTGTAAAATGAGTAAAAGTTGGAAAGATGTTGGTGGTGTGTGTTAACATACTTAACTAAAATGATTTATGGGAAAAACACTTAGCAACTTTACCTCTCTCTGAAATTTTCAGTTGAAATTAGTCATATCCTATGACTGTACACTATTAGATAATGGACAGATTCTGGAGGAGGAAAACATACTTCACTGGCCAAATGGCCCAGTCCGTATATTAGATCCACAAGATGCATAACAACAGAGAATGTAAGAATAATTACTATGTTTCAAATAATAGTGACTTTGCCTTGTTTAGGGACAAGATTTACACTATCATGAAATAAAGTGCTAATGACCATGGCTTATCCTACTCATGACTCTCTTGAAATTCCTCACCATTTGCTGTGTTTTTACATTGAAAGATTACTCCATTTAAGATTCAGTTAATCATATGTTTTGGATCTGACTCTCTCCATCAAAGCCTAATGTGTAAATGAAAAACGATTAACTAGTCAAAGATGCCTTTTGAGGACTCTCATATCAGCTGCAGCATTTTTGTACCGACGGTTGAGTATTAGATGCTATGGCTGCCATGAATACTACGTTTCAAGGGGGAAAAAACCCCAGAAAAACAACAGCCTAGCTTTCTGGAGTCATTTCAAGAATTTAAGCATGTGAGAGGAAATTATTTTCTCTAAGGAAGACTCAAGCCTTTTAAAACTGACCATGCGTTATTTATTATTCCTTCTTATTTTTTCTACTTTAATGGCACTAGATTTTCTGTAATGGGTTTTATTGCTCAGAGCTCAATTAATTTGTCCATGGGTGGGCAGGGCAGCACAGATATAGAATGTACCCACACAATCTGGATGAGAATAAGGCTCTTGAGCCCAATTTCAATCTGAGAGCCAGTATAGTATCTATGGTGCAAGATAAAAAAGGTGTACACTTTAATTTAGTTAATGGGAGATCAGTGAAAAAGAATGACATAAAAGAAATGAAAATTCCTCATTACCAGCAAAACTCAACAACATTAAACATAAGATTGACATGTATGGAAGAGCAATAAAAGTCTAGGTATGACTATTGCGTTGCATTTCTAGAAGTCTGTTCATGCCTGGAGCAAGGTCTGTCTGCTTTTGAACCATTATCTATGCTCTAACCATGTTGTTGACATTCTTTATTTGAGGTCTCTATTTTCTATAACACCAAATTTAACAAGAGGTTAAGACTACCAGACACTAGGCCAAGTAGAGGTTGAAATAAAGACCACTTGGATTTGAAGATAGTGAGAAAGGGGGAATATGCCCTTTACCATCTGGATGTTTGCCTGCTACCTGTGGAAAACAGCTTGCTCACAGCATCAGGCCTTTGACTGTGGGCATCTGCTTACTGAGCCTGGTGAAGCAACACACTCCCAGTGGTGTCATTGTCGAAGGGGAAACTACAAAGAACACCGCCTTGGGTCTAGCGACATCCCAAGTTTACTTTTCTGTGGGATGTGGGCGCCTGGAGAGGAAGGAGGAACCTTAAGTGCTAGTTGGTATGGCCTGGTATATCACAGACAGAAAAGGAGGGAGTTCGTATCTCCCACTTTTGTCCCACTAAAGGTAAAGGTAAAGGTTTCCCTTGACGTAAAGTCCAGTCGAATCCGACTCTAGGGGGCGGTGCTCATCTCCGTTTCTAAGCCTTGGAGCCGGCGTTGTCATAGACACTTCCGGGTCATGTGGCCAGCATGACGACTCGGAACGCCGTTACCCGAAAACGCCGTTGCCGTTTGTCCCACTAGTCTACTCCATAATATAGCAGGCAAGGTCCTGAGGTGGAGTGGAGATAAATTCCATCTCACAGAGCAGTTGTTCTACCCAACATTCTGTCAATGTTTCTTGCCTGCTATTGACAGCCTAGGGATGTTGTTAACAAACCATCCACTCAGTACAGAATGTCTACTTGGGTACCTATTCTGCTGTAGAGAAAGCATCAAAGATGCTTGCTCCACACCTACACAAAATAGCAGTGCTTCTCTGGGCTGTGCAGCATCTCTTCCAATACAGTGTCAGTGGGAGAGATCTGGAAGCATCAGTGGCACACTGTGAGTAATCTGCGTCACGCTTTTTAGACCAAGGCAACTGTATTTGCCTTAACCTGGACTCCAGTGTTGAGGCAGGATACTGAAAAATGTGTCTTTCAAAGAACGTATTACACCCTTTCTCCTTCTCTTTGAAGTTGTTCAGTTGAAAAGCAAATAGATTTTGACCTGACATCAAAATGAATGTAGCTGCAGCAGTTGCTGGACTTTGATCATACATATCAACTCTCTATGCAGCTCTTTCCTCAAACAACAAATTATTTAACAGTTATTAGATTGACAACAGTTATTTGTTTATTATTAACAACAGATTAACAACAATTATTTATGGTGTGAGTGTTTTTCCCTCCTAGTAACAATAAACACTGAAACGTACTGTAATAACTCAATCACTGTGATGATAAATTCAGTGCCTCTTAATATGAACTCACAGTAAGGGCTGAAGCAAAGCTCCTTTTTCTTTCAGTTTGGGCCCAGTGTCTCCCAGCTGCAAACAGCTGTTTTCCTGTGCAATTAATTTGTTTTATGTACTCAAAGCCTTCCTAACAAAACATACCCAAAACCTAAGTGAATACTTAAAAATACCTTACAAAAATTGCAAATATTTCAATGTTTAAGCAACAGTATCAGAAGTCTGAAGCTTTCATGCAGTACTTAAAAACCACAGAAGCAAAGCATGGAAGACAAGTTGCATAGACAACTGAAGGTAACTGAATAAGATTCTAAATTTGGGGGTAGAATGCCCTCCCTCAATATCATTTTGCTCACACAAATGGACCAACTCACCAAATGGATAATGTGAAGCAATAATAATAATATTATTATTGATAAGGCATTTATTACTATTATTGATAACGCACTGATAAGCAGGCCTTCTCTGTCATAGTTCCTGCCCTCTAGAATGAGGTCCCCCACAAGATCTGGATGGCCCTCACTCTGCTGTTGTTCAGAAGAGCCATGAAGACCTGGCTCTTCACCCAGGCCTTTGGCAAGGAAGGGGGAGATCTCTTGCTTCATCGCGCTGGCCATCATTTATCTTTTTTTGATTTGACTGTAATTTTTTTGTTTGATTGTTGTGAGCTGCCCAGACTCATTGGGAGTTGGGCAGCATACAAGTTCAAACGATGATGATGATGATATTTTTGTACACTTTTAGTGCACTTCATAGTGCATGATGGGAATAAATAAATCTCACCAATAGGTTAGGTTACAGATGACTAAGCAAATCTGTATTGGAAAACTGAACCGCTTTCTGAGGCAACCATCTATGGTGGGGCTGTGGAATAGCTGAAGCGGAATAACCATCACACGCCCAGTTCTACCATTCTCTCTAAACTATGAGTTATTTGGCCAAACAATTTCTTTAATAATACAGACAATGTCTGCAGGTTTATTGGGATCCACTTATAAACCAGTTCGACTCATCATCTTTGAAACAGTGTTGGCTAACCCTGCCCTTTCCTCTGGGATATAGGAACAGGATGCTAAATATAGATGGTGGAATTCAAGTCTTAAAAAATACACTATTAACTGTGGCACTAAGATTCATAAGGCAGCATAAAAACACTTATAAATTGCTCCCTTGCTTACTCCAAAAGAACTTTCCAAGCATGTTGTTTATGCAACTTCTCTCTAGGTTCAAATATGGAGTTTATGATGCACACTCTACACTATCCTTGTTGCAGAGAAAAAATGCAATGGGCCTGGTTAGTTTCCTATTTGAGAAGCCCCCATCCCAAATCATCAAAGAGGTGCCCTGCTGCTGCTGGTGGTTTACTTTTACATTTCTAACTCAATTTTCCAAAATAAACTTTCTTACAATGTGTTTCTTTCTGTTGATACGAAAAGTACAACATGATCAGCTGCACTTCAAGGCCATTCTTATAAAAATAAAATCACAGTCGGACAAGTTGCTGGCTTGCCATTAACAAGGACATTCCTTGACCATGGCACGCAGGGTCAATATACTTTATTCATAATTATGTAGCCTCCAATCTAATGGGCTCCATTTGGAACATGGAAATGAGGAACTCAGCCCATGAGCCTTCAAATGAAAGTGGGTTGCAAGTCCTGCCAATGATGTTTTTAGAAAATATGAAACCAACATTATTTGGATGAAAAGTGTAAGCTGAAGAGTAGAGAGATAAGCCACGTAACAGATACATAGACCTGCTTTGGTCACTGTGTGTGTTTTTGACCTCTCTCTCTCACACACCCACACACACTCAAGTAGATCTGATTAAACAAAGCAACAAAATTTGATTCTGCTCCTATTACATATTTAAAAGTTCCCTGTGGGCCACTTCAGATGCAGAGGTAAGCCAGCAATATTATTTAAAGTTTGATGGGCAAACCACACTGTGCTTTAGGCTACCACATCTCCTCCTCTTTAATCCCCAAGAGACCAAAGATCAAAAACATTGTTTCTGAGCTGAAACTAACTGGAATTCACAAACACGTCTGAATTCAAGGAATTCTGCTTAGTTTCAATAGGCCAAGATGAAAAAGGGTTATGATGCTGGCTTGCTCATTAATCATAGACAGCCATCAATTCTAGAAGAATTTGCTGCACTGGTAAACATAATTATTTTTAGAAGACGTTATGAAACAAATCTCACCGGTCACTATTATGCGGTCTTCTCTAGAAACAGTCTGGGTAGCCTGCCATTGGATCTCTGGGCTCACTTCCACCTTAGTTCCAGATAACTTCAGAGAAGCTTGAAGAGTTGCAGGTACCTTGACAGTAATGGAGCCTGTTATACATAGCAGTGAAAGGATTCGTATTAAACAAAGAGAAAACTCTTTCAACCGCATAATGGCCCTCCTTGCTAACGTGGTTATTGTTTGTGGAAAAATGCTTTTCTCTTTATACTTAGCAAGCAGCCGCCCCTGTAGCTCTAAAATTGGAGTGGAAGAATAATGTCATTTCTCCCATGGATGGTAAAATACCAGAAACTTCTGGGATTTGGTCAATGATACTATTAAAACAACAAAAACAAAATTCTTTGCAGAAATGGCATTTACTGTTGCAGAGGCAATGTGTGAGCACTTTTCTTTGGCGGGGACCTCTTTGTACCAGCATTACTCCTCCAGATTATTTTAAATAACTAACTCAGTTTGGTGGTTGGACCGAACAGGGCTGAAATAGCAGACTGCAGCTGATTTGGAATAGAAGAAGAAAATTATAATTCTGGATCCTAACTCAGCTTCTGCAATTGGAAGAGCTCCTTCTAATTCATGCATGAGACCAAAATCCAAAAAAGCATCCTGCCGACTGAACACAATTTCCATCAACTCAGTTTCCTACATTGCTCCAAGAGGTTCCCTGATAGTAGGGGCTGCAAAAGAAGATGGGTAACAATCTCTTCCGACTTCTGGCACCAATATCCTATGAAAGACCTCCAGTGAAGCACAGGAACGAACTCAGAATGCCTGGCACTGAAAAATGTTATTGGTCTCTAACAACTGGTCTCTAACAACTTGTCATTGACACCTGGTCAATGTCAAGACTTCTTCTTGCTCTTTCTCTGTCTCACACACAAAAGTGTTCACATTTCAAGCATATCTGGGATCCCTGCAGGCACAAAGAACTGAGTATGCACTTTTTGGGAAAGGAAGGCCCTGCCTCTTGGCTTCACTTCAGTCTCCCCAGAATTCTGGCTTGGAAACACAGAGTAATCCAGCCAAGGAACTCTGGCCATGAGTTTGCTCCACACTTATATGGAACCAGAGATGGCGAAAGGACTCGGCATACAGCCTACCCATCCTCTCTCCTATTTATCAGGAAGATAAACATTAGGGAACAGACAATACATAGGTTTTAAATGAGAGGTTAATTTTTCCCCAGGCGTCCCTGTTCACCTAAGAGCTTTGTTTTGCAAAGCCAAGAGAAAGTAATAAACAAGAAAATATTTCTTGCCTAATTTCAATTCCCTTTTTCCGGATTGAAATTTTAAACTGCCATGTAGGTATGATATGAGTCATAGGAAGTGGTGCAGAAAAAGCAGGAGCTGAATAATGGCTGTTCTGAACAGAGGAGAACTAAACAGGGGGGTTAGTTATGTTTTTAGTTTAGTCTAAGTTGTGTATGTTTTATATTTCTAATGATTTTTATTCTCCTGACTGCAGGGCATCTTAAGAGGAATTTTGCTGTTAATGATGGCACAGAAATCCTGAACCCAAGGTTTAAAATTGCTGATCCACTAACCTTCCTGAGAATTCAGCTTCACTTCTCCAGTTTGACGAAGAACATAGGCATCTATTTCTCCTTGACATGTAAAGGCTTTTAAAGATCCTTCAGAGGACTCTGAAAAAGAAGAGAAGAAAAATATTAAGCTCTGTATAAATGCCAATTAATAAACTGGTGTATTTCGTGTAGCTCATTCTAAGCATCTTAGAAATTTTGCTCTTGAGAAAAAAAAGAGTCATGGAGGTTTTTGTTTGGAAATAAAGAAAAGGACATAGTATTCTTTCTATATTTAAACTTTAATAGATAGTTTGAGACTCAGTAAGCATCAAGAGAGAGAGAGCACAGCTGCAAGTATTCAGTGATGGTAACTAAGCTTAGCTCTCAAAATATTCAGTGATCTTGATATTGACTTGAGATATTTTTGTCTTTCAAGAAAGCAGGAAGAACTGGGCAGTCCAAAGCAAAAGGCTATGTTGATAATCTTAAATGGAGCCTGTTTACAGAAAAACCACACACAATTAATATTCTTTAATTCCAGTTTCTCCTCTCTCCCACATCCAGAATTAGAGATATTCAGAAGTGGATTTGCATGAACCTTAGAAATAGAAGTAGTTTGCTCAAAAGTTCTGCACACACACATGATGGAATACAAGAGACTCATTAGAACCTAAACCTAGATTAACCAAGAACAATCCTTGCAGATAGCATTTCACCTGCCTTTCATCTTCCAAGTAACATGTATTTTATCCCAAGGACTTATTAGTAAGAAACTAGAAAAAGTTAAATGATCCCAATTTTTCACACTTCTGAGCATTTAATAATTTTTTTCACTTACAATTTTCTCCATTTTATGGAGTAAGAAAAGATGAACATGGGTATCATCTATTAGTAATTACAGAAAGTACAAAATTTGAATTGCATAGATGTTTTTAAAAGGTTTTAAAAAGCTCTTTTTCATCAGAAAAAAATGCAGCTGGGCAGGAAAGGGTGCTTTTTGCAGAAGACTGTGCTTCTTACTACCTGAAACTAAAAGCTGGATTAAGGCAGGCTCAGTTGCTTGGGCTATGCTCCTGCTTGGTCTATGCTCTATTAATCTCAGAGAATTAATATATAGCTTTCCTTTTAACTAAGCTCTTAGATGATAGATGTGGCCAAGTTCTCTTTTCCAACCCCCACACAAAAAAGGAGGACCAAGAAGAGGAGGAGGAGGATGCTATGGCATCCTGTTTTTGGAAAAATACAGCTATGAATCAGGACCGGCAATGACAGCTTCAATCTCAGCTTCCTTCTTACCAAACCCAAAGGGATTTTGTGACATTTGAGAAAGAACATGTGAGTGTGGGCCACAACTATATTCATTCTTTAGTTGATAAAACTTTTTTGCTGGTACCGGCAGAAGATAGAAGCAAACCAGGAGAAGCAGCTAACCCAACTTCAACACTACTGATGGAACAGTGTCCTTGTTGCAACCGAGTATAGTAGGCTATTTCAGGGGGTACTCGGATGGTCTTCCTCATTTCATTGCTACTTTCCACTCCCCAGCATCTGCTCTATGAGTCAGCTGCTTCACTCTGCCTAACAGGAGAGCTGGCCCTGACTTAAGATCACTATTGATGAGCAACACCTTGAAATAGCCCCAGGAGATGATAAAGAACAGATTTAGTCAGTGAAATATGAAATATGTGTTCCCAGTTCTCAGATTAATAGGGTGTTTCCATCTTGAAACTTCTTAGGAAAAAAAAAATAGTTAGGAGCCTTCCCCAAATCTGCCAGCTATAACATTTCCAAAACAGAAAGTTAAAGAATAATAATTAAGAAAGGAAAAAGCAAAAGACCTCAGGAGGATGACGGGATGGAAAGTATGCTTTCCAGATTTATTTTTCTTGCCAAGGCTGGCTCCAAGGACTGCGGGAATGCATAGATACATACGGAAATGGACTTGGGCATGCCTTCTCCATTCCCCACTCCCCCACATTATTCAACTGTTCAAGGAGACGGGTGCCCTTTCTTTCCTAATGAACTGTTAATTAATGTGATTTTAGCTTTTTAAGAATACTGAAGCTCCAGCTCCAGCTACATTGATTTGGATTGGAGTAACAATATCTAAATAGCAACACTGAACTTGTATGCATGAAGAGAACGCATCTGGCATGATCTAGAACAGTGTTTCTCAAAGCCGAAGTGTGGTCCCCAAGACCCTCTCAGGGGTCTACAGAATCAAGATGATTTGCCAGCCTATCTTGAAATTTTATTTATTTATTTATTTGGTGCCTTCAAGTCAGCTCTGACTTGTGGCAACTGCCCGGATATGTCTGCAGTTTTCTTGGCAAGATTTTCAGAAGTGGGCTGAGATCACGTGACTGGCCCAAGGTTACCCAGCTGGCTTTGTGGCTAAGGTGGGACTAGAACTCCTGGTCTCCCAGTTTCTAGCCTGGTACCTTAACTGCTATACCAAACTGGCTCTCATGAAAAATAATGTTATATTAAAATCCCAACAAAATTGTGAGAAGCAGTAATGGCAGCGAATGTGTCAATTTTAATTTTTAATATGGTAAATATTGATAAATATAACCCATACAAACAAAAGCATTTTTGAGGTCCTCCATAATTTTTAAAAGTAGGAAGGGATCCTGAGAGAAAAAAGTTTAAGGAACACTGATCCAACACAATATTAATTAGTCCCACTTTTTAAAAAAAAATCAATGAAGCTTCAGTTATTCCCATCTCTCTTCCAGACCTTTTAGGGGGACTTAGTTGCAACTGCTAATGAAAGTTGGCCTGTGTCCACAGGGAGAGAAATGAGACCAGGCTCAGCATCTGAGAGCTTCATGCTGAGCCATGAGATTGATAGTTTCAGGGGGAAATATAGAGAGATTAGTTGCTTTTAAAGACATAGATGGCTTTGATAAATTATGCAGGGCTTATGAGAGATTTCAACTAGCCCAGAAGGTGAAGTGGAAAAAGAGTTTCTGATAGTTTTGCTCAGATATATGAAAGACAAATTTATCAGGCATCTAATGAGAAGCCTTGTTTTTTCCCCCCAGCTTTATACGTTATAACAAAGAAAATTGAGATATACAGAATAAAAGAGATGGGAAAATTACAATACATACCTCTTAAAATAAATTTAAATTTAGCTAGATCACAGAAATCTGCAATCAAGGGCTGATTACATAAAAGTGTGTTAAAGAGAGATAAACTAACAGGCTTATGTTCAGAAGCAAAACAATTTTTTTCAAATATATGCAAAAGAACTGAAACCTGCTGAAATTGAGAATGCTGGAGAGAATTGGACAGTCTCAGATTAATGGCAAAGACAACTCTCTCTCAAACTAAACCTATATGATTGTTATAATTATTTCCATTTCTCTCTACTTTGCCAATTGCTCTGATGAGACCCAGCGCAAGCGTAGTACAGAATTGAATCAGGAGAGCATCGAATACAGTTATGACCATAATCCAGCAAATTTTTGGCAAAAAGAAGAGCTGTTTGTTTTAAAATCTCTCTCTCTCTCTCTTGTTGTTTGTTTTATAACTATAGCTGTTGATCTCACTTTTCTGCTAAAAAAATAATTCTGGCAGTGGGACCCATTAGCAGTCAGAGTCCGAATTAGATTTTTTACTGACCCATAACATGAAGTTATACATTCTGGGGATTACTAATACTCCATTAACACCTAATTTGATACATGGGTATTTGATAAAGGGCTAATGTTTGCTACTAGGCTTTTTTCTGTAGATTTCCATTAAAGCCAGCCAGCCCCATCCTACATAAATTGAATGAATGAATGAATGAATGAATGAATGAATGAATGAATGAATGAATGAATGAATGAATGACTCCTCACCACCTGGTTCACTTGGCCTAGAGACTATTTAGCTATAGGAAGAACGGAACTTCTTGATGGAGCTATAAAGGGTTCTGACATACTGGAGGGCTGCTGGAAACCATTACTAGGAAATACTAAGGAAAAAACCACAGTGCATGCACGCACGTGCATGCACACACACACACTTATTTGTGAGCTATTTTTTGAGTTTCTTTCATCTGAAAACTCAGAAAATGGTATTTTAGTTTTACAATAATGTTTGCTGTAGGTCTATATATTTTAGAACATATCTTAGAAGGAGCATTTAGGCCAAGCGATGGTCACTTGGCTAAGAACTTTCAGAAGCTTCCAAGCTTGAGCAAGGAGTTCCTTAAAAAGGAGCTTCCAATATCTAGGACCATTACATCTAAGATCCAACAGGATTATAGCTTTATCTATTACTTAAAAGAGATGTGTATGTGTATGATAGAAGGGATCCAAATAAAACTCAAGGTGTGTGTTTACACTCATATACCTGTACACATGCACATAGGCATTTAGTTTTTTTACTTCTAAAATTCTTTATATGCTTAAGGTTTCAATTCTGTTTCAGCTACTGCTAGGATGAGTGATCTGTCTTTTGTACCAAGAAAGTAAGACCATGTTGGGGTTCACAAATGTGGGAGAGTGGATGAAAGTGGGGGAAAAAAGCCAGCTCTGGCAGGAATGCTCCTCTGGATTACATCATTTTAACCTTGCCAAATATTTTACTGAATAGCGAGCCATATGACTTCAATAAGTCTTGGAAAGAGATACATGTACAGAATTTAAACCACAGCAGTGAAGTCAGCAGACTGAAGCATATGGGATTTCAGGAGGGAATACACAATTCCTGACAATCCATAATTTTCTTTCCAGCTTAGCATGTCTGATGTTGACATGCTGTAAGAAATTGTAGTTGGCTTTTAACAGATAAAAAAAGCAAGTTATTTAGCTAGATTGCCCAAACTGATTCTTGCCATTCTCTGTAAAACTCCAGTTGGAACTGAATTACATGCAGTGGAATGAAAAATACATAGCTGGGTGGAAGAGAAATGCCAAAGCATCATATGTGATCGTTTCAAAGGCAGCTTTGAGTAGTCAGTGAAAAATGATGCAAAATGGTCCAATGGACAGCGTCATCCTTGGCAAGCTCCCATATGATTTCCTCTTTCTAAATCCATGTAGGCAGGGTTGGGTCCAAGGGACTGAGAGCACATGGAAGAGTTCTCCATACTCTTATGAAGTCATAATTTCCCTACGCAGAGTCAAGATCAGTCTACAGACATATAGTGCTGCCCTCAGGTTTGAGGGAACCTGGGGTATCTCCCCTTCTTCTCGCCATTCCCTTCCTCTCTCAGACTACCCCTTTGGTGGTGGTGACAAGGCCAAATACCTCTACCACCAGACTCTTGCTATCTTCCTTCTTAATGTCCTGCTCCAAAACACTGAATGACTGGCCAAGGGGTCAAGCTGTAAGTGTTGTGGCCTGTACTGCTCACCAGTTGAAACAGAGTCTTTCTTAAGCTAGTTAAGTGTTGCCTTTGGGGTCATGAAAACACTGGATGAAGGCTGGAACTACCCTAAGTTCACCTGGCTTACTATACTGATTAGTTCTGGTGACTGGTATTAACGCTTTGGGAAATCTTTTTTTCCCAACTTGCTAAACCTTAATTGGTGGCCTACCAGCCCAGCACTTCTACTGTGCAAGCTGCTTGTCTCAGACTTGTGGTGGGGGCTCTCCTGAGGCATCCAGACTGTTTCTGAAGCAATGGTTCAACTCAGGAAGCCTCTGTGAACCTGACTCGTGCTGTTCTTCTGTAGATCCAACCAAGGTTTCAAGAGGTTGCGAGAACTGACCAACCTTGTTTAGACACAGAAGTTAAGTAGGCTTGGTTAGTACCAGGGTGGGAGACCACCAAGGAACCCCAGGCCTGTAGACGTCCTGGAAGAAAATAATAGTAACCAGTTTCAGATTGTTGCCAAGAAAACTATATGGTCCTGAATGTGAATTACTGGGTGAGCTTGACTGAAAGGAGGTTACCTCATGTCTATTCTGATGGTACTTGGTAGCTCCAGTGTAAGAGGCCTTAAATTCTGTCTGACTATCCTAAATGAACACATCACAGTTACTCTACAGGATTAATATGAATCATCTGTTTTGCTCTTCTGTGAAATAGTAACTTATCGTAGGCATCTATTTCTGAGCTAACTGGTTTTTCGTTGTGCTAACGTGTATTTGTTGCATGATGTTGCAAGTATCCCCAGGTCATACAATGAAGCATGCAAATTTCAGAGCAGGTTCATATACTGTACTTGGTGTCCTCCTCGTATGTGTTTATGTGAACAAACGTGATCATAGCTATGCTATTTACTCAAGAAAGTATTTTATTGAGCAATGGGACATATGGATCTCAGTAAGGACAGGAAGCACAGAGAAATCAAAATAAAACTGCAGCAATGAAAAATTCAACAAATGTTCCTTCAAAAAGAATGTTACTATTTTCTCTCAAGCATACCATACTATTTTCCTAATTTCAAAATCCCTTTAACAGATATATTCGTCAGTAATGAGAGCTTCATCCTTCACTGATGCTTATGTTTCAGATGTCAATCTATCTGTGTGTGTGTGTGTGTGTGTGTGTTTCAGAGAGAGAAAAGTGTGTGTATTGGAAGAATAAAGCTGAAGCCACCTTGTGCTATGTGCTAATTTCAGTACTGACTGAACTATCTAACTGGACACATTCCTTTCCTGGCCAGGTCTGGATTAGCATAGTTGAAAGAGCCAAGTACAATAGACAAAACATTTTCCCAGCTGGGTAGTGCTGAAGGGGAAAAGTCATAAGGAAGGATGGTAAAAGATAAAATGATAAAAATTCCCTTGCATTGAGCTTGACTCCAGATAAACATAGGGACATATCTATATAGCTTTCTAGGCAGCAATATGGGAGTAGTTTTCCATTTCTACATTCTAGGATTTTTTCTTTTTTCTTTTTACTGCCCAGCCTAGCCTTTAGCTCTTGGATTTCCCAGTGCTCTCCCATCCAAGTACTAGCCATATCCATTCTTTCTTAGCTTTTTTGAGATAAGCCAAGGTTGGCTAGATGCCTCCACCTTCTATAAACCACATTAACTGGATTTTCTGCTAAATTCTGTATTAGAATGTGTTACCACTGGTGTTACCACTGGAAGTAACACTCTAAGTCAGTTAGAGGAGGGAAAGGAAGGGAGGGAGGAGGAAGAGAAGAAAGAGGGAAAGAGAGAAACAGAAAAAAGGAGGAAGTAGAACAGAACAAGGATTAATGAAAGTGTTTAGCACCAAGATGATTAGTCAGAGAAGGCAAGTTGTAGGAAAGAGGAATATAGAAAAAGGCCAGAGGATGGTCTAAGGTCTAAAGTTAGAGACAACTAGGAGGAATAAACCATTTCACAAGCCTTGTGGAGCAGGAGCAGAACATCTTCCTCAGATAGCCATATTCCATATAGACGTACTGGCACAGCTAAAGATAAGCTGGCCCACGGGTGAAAGGAAGTGGAGCCACCAAAAGAGCTATGAGACAGAAGTAGGGGAGAAGCTACCTTGTGACATCTGTGGTCTAAATTTAAAGATTCTCACACTTGGCATCCAAATGTCCTTGTTTATTGGGATTGACATTTTTCAGGCTCTTAGATGCTAAACATCATCACCAAGATCTCAGGAAGTTAGTTAATTGTAACAGTATCAGTTGCCTTCTTAAAGAGAGGAGAACCAGAGCGAGGGAAGAGGTGGTCATATTGTGATTGAACAGTCCATTTTGCTGGATTTCCTCCAGCAGCATCTACACGTAAGGAAGACTGTTGATACAAAAGGAGTGACATTTTGAAAAGAAAAGAATGAAAATGATGGCATTTTTGCCTCCATACCTATCTGATTCTAATGGAATTAATTTATATTATCACAGTAATTTGAGGGTAAATTTCCAAAAGAAAAAAATAGCTCATACATCAATGAAGGATTCTAGATTCTGAATCTGTTCAGTAGATATCTCAGACAAAACCAGATGTAACTAATAAATGAGATAAATGCATCAAGACAAAGTAGCACCATAAATTAATTTTAGATAAATGGAAATAATTGGCTGTATGTGGTGAAACAATCTGGAGTGAATCTTCAGAGTGTGTGATGTCTCCAGTGTATGTTTTAACAACATTTTCTCCTCAATTTGAATCCAAGCTAATGTTTTGACTTCTTTAAAAAAAAAAACCCAAGAACTGACTTTCCTCTGATTTTATATATAAAGAGCAACTGTTCATAAAATTCTTTTACACATGCTCTGGGTTGCTACAGTCCAGAATAAAATTCCTGAGGTTCCAAGCGAATCTTTTTGGCGAGGCAAATGTACCCACAATGTCCTGAATGTGGGTAGATTCTTGATTATTATGTCCTAGGTCTCCAAGTTTCTGCCCTTGGCTGGTACTCCTCGTACCCTAATTGCTCTTTCAATATTTGCTTACAGGAAAATGCTTCACCTTCACCTTCCCTTTATCTATTATTCCTTTATTCATCATGTCTACATGATGCTCTCTTGCTTTCTCCATGTATATTGTCCTGGGTAGTCTTGACAACTTCAGCAAAGGATCGTTACCTTGTCGTGGTGCTGGAGCTTGAGCACCTCAATGATGCCATGAGCTAAACCGTGAAGGGCCACCCAAGACGGGAAGGTCATGACAGAGAGGTCAGACTAAATGCGATCCCTGGGGAAGGTAATGGCAACCCACCTCAGTATTCTTGCCGTGAAAACTAAATGGATCAGTACAACCAGAGATATGTCGGTATACCATCGGAAGATGAGACCCCCAGGTCGGAAGATGGTCAAAATGCTACTGGGGAGGAACAGAGGATGAGCTCAACTAGCCCCAGACGTGATGACGCAGCTAGCTCAAAGCCGAAAGGACGGCTAGCGGCTGATGGTGCTGGTGGTGAACGGCGAATCCGATGTTCTAAGGATCAACACACCATCGGAACCTGGAATGTAAGATCTATGAGCCAGGGCAAATTGGATGTGGTTATTGGTGAGATGTCAAGATTAAAGATAGACATTCTGGGCGTCAGTGAACTGAAATGGACTGGAATGGGCCACTTCACATCAAATGACCACCAGATCTACTACTGCGGACAAGAGGACCACAGAAGAAATGGAGTAGCCTTCATAATTAATAGTAAAGTGGCTAAAGCAGTGCTTGGATACAACCCAAAAAACGACAGAATGATCTCAATTCGAATTCAGGGCAAGCCATCTAACATCACAGTGATCCAAATATACGCCCCAACCACAAATGCTGAAGAAGCTGAAGTAGAGCAGTTCTATGAGGATCTGCAGCACCTACTGGACAACACGCCTAAAAGAGATGTTATTTTCATCACAGGAGACTGGAATGCTAAGGTGGGCAGTCAAATGACACCTCGAATTACAGGTAAGTATGGCCTGGGAGAACAAAACGAAGCAGGACACAGGCTGATAGAGTTTTGCCAGGACAATTCACTCTGCATAACAAACACTCTCTTCCAACAACCTAAGAGACGGCTTTATACATGGACTTCACCAGATGGACAACACCGAAATCAGATTGATTACATCCTTTGCAGCCAAAGGTGGCGGACATCTGTACAGTCGGTAAAAACAAGGCCTGGAGCTGACTGTAGTTCAGATCACGAACTACTTCTTGCACAATTTAGGATCAGACTCAAGAGATTAGGGAAGACCCACAGATCAGCTAGATATGAGCTCACTAATATTCCTAAGGAGTATGCAGTGGAGGTGAAGAATAGATTTAAGGGACTGGACTTAGTAGATAGGGTCCCGGAAGAACTCTGGACAGAAGTTGGCAGCATTGTTCAGGAGGCGGCAACAAAATACATCCCAAAGAAAGAGAAAACCAAGAAGGCAAAATGGCTGTCTGCTGAGACACTAGAAGTAGCCCAAGAAAGAAGGAAAGCAAAAGGCAACAGTGATAGGGGGAGATATGCCCAATTAAATGCAAAATTCCAGAGGTTAGCCAGAAGAGATAAGGAATTATTTTTAAACAAGCAATGCGCGGAAGTGGAAGAAGACAATAGAATAGGAAGGACAAGAGACCTCTTCCAGAAAATTAGAAACATTGGAGGTAAATTCCAGGCAAAAATGGGTATGATCAAAAACAAAGATGGCAAGGACCTAACAGAAGAAGAAGAGATCAAGAAAAGGTGGCAAGAATATACAGAAGACCTGTATAGGAAGGATAACAATATCGGGGATAGCTTTGATGGTGTGGTCGGTGAGCTAGAGCCAGACATCCTGAAGAGTGAGGTTGAGTGGGCCTTAAGAAGCATTGCTAATAACAAGGCAACAGGAGACGACGGCATCCCAGTTGAACTGTTCAAAATCTTGCAAGATGATGCTGTCAAGGTAATGCATGCTGTATGCCAGCAAATTTGGAAAACACAAGAATGGCCATCAGACTGGAAAAAATCAACTTATATCCCCATACCAAAAAAGGGAAACACTAAAGAATGTTCAAACTATCGAACAGTGGCACTCATTTCACATGCCAGTAAGGTAATGCTCAAGATCCTGCAAGGTAGACTTCAACAGTTCATGGAGCGAGAATTGCCAGATGTACAAGCTGGGTTTAGAAAAGGCAGAGGAACTAGAGACCAAATTGCCAATATCCGCTGGATAATGGAAAAAGCCAGGGAGTTTCAGAAAAACATCTATTTCTGTTTTATTGACTATTCTAAAGCCTTTGACTGTGTGGACCATAACAAATTGTGGCAAGTTCTTAGTGGTATGGGGATACCAAGTCATCTTGTATGCCTCCTGAAGAATCTGTATAACGACCAAGTAGCAACAGTAAGAACAGACCACGGAACAACGGACTGGTTTAAGATTGGGAAAGGAGTACGGCAGGGCTGTATACTCTCACCCTACCTATTCAACTTGTATGCAGAACACATCATGCGACAAGCTGGGCTTGAGGAATCCAAGGCTGGAGTTAAAATCTCTGGAAGAAACATTAACAATCTCAGATATGCAGATGATACCACTTTGATGGCTGAAAGTGAAGAGGAACTGAGGAGCCTTATGATGAAGGTGAAAGAAGAAAGTGCAAAAGCTGGTTTGCAGCTAAACCTCAAAAAAACCAAGATTATGGCAACCAGCTTGATTGATAACTGGCAAATAGAGGGAGAAAATGTAGAAGCAGTGAAAGACTTTGTATTCCTAGGTGCAAAGATTACTGCAGATGCTGACTGCAGTCAGGAAATCAGAAGACGCTTAATACTTGGAAGAAAAGCAATGACAAATCTCGATAAAATAGTTAAGAGCAGAGACATCACACTGACAACAAAGGCCCGCATAGTTAAAGCAATGGTGTTCCCTGTAGTAACATATGGCTGCGAGAGCTGGACCATAAGGAAGGCTGAGCGAAGGAAGATCGATGCTTTTGAACTGTGGTGTTGGAGGAAAATTCTGAGAGTGCCTTGGACTGCAAGAAGATCCAACCAGTCCATCCTCCAGGAAATCAAGCCAGACTGCTCACTGGAGGGAATGATATTAAAGGCAAAACTGAAATACTTTGGCCACATAATGAGAAGACAGGACACCCTGGAGAAGATGCTGATGCTAGGGAGAGTGGAAGGCAAAAGGAAGAGGGGCCGACCAAGGGCAAGATGGATGGATGATATTCTAGAGGTGACGGACTCGTCCCTGGGGGAGCTGGGGATGTTGACGACCGACAGGAAGCTCTGGCGTGGGCTGGTCCATGAAGTCACGAAGAGTCGGAAGCGACTAAACGAATAAACAACAAAGTCTTGACAATTCCCTTAGCTATCTACACTGTCTATATGCTGAAAGCGCCAACATTTAAATCCCCACCTTCTCTTTCCCTCCGCATCAAATCCCACATCTTTGATAGCACCTCTGGTGTTATCTGAAGACAAACAGATGCAAGCTCAGGGTTCCTAGTTTTCTTCTCAAGACATAATCTCATTTACTTTCTTAGTCAGTGAATATATTATCAGGTGCAATGTCTTGATTTCCTTTTTGATTGTTCTCTATTCTTCATCTGCCCACTATAATTCGGTTGGTTACTGTAATGAATGGGCAGCTCTACATTCACTGACAGCCAGACACATCTGAGATTCACAGCATATTCACTCATCTCAGACAAAAGGGACAGCTGCAGTCCTCACATACAAAATCATATTACCCAAGCACCTCCCTTTTTGCTAAAAGAAAAAAAGTATCTGACTTTTGAAAACAAAGTCAGAAGTTGAGAAGTGAGGCTGAGAAGACCATCTAAGCTAAAACTTGGTTTGATCGTGGCTGCCTCTGTGAGATAAAGATTCCATTTCCACAGCAGCTTCAGAATTAACTGACTGGAATCCTCAGGGATCTGGGAAGAAAGTCCAGGAAGAAAAGAGAGAGAGAACCCTGTTTTTTGGGGAAAAATGTCTAAATCTGAAAGGACAGTTGAAAAATATTAAGCTGGAAATATTGTGTGAGGACACTTTTGAGTGTGGATGTGTAAGCGTTGTTCTATTATTATGTTCTCTGTACACCTCAGTAAATTTTGTTTTTACTGATTTTGGGATTTTTTTTACAATAGATTTGTAGAATCTCTTGTGTACACCTAGATTAGAGGCCAACCAATATCAACTTGTGTCTGCCCAGAATCATGTTTTTTTTTTAATGCTGTCCTGCTTTAGCAGCTCTATATTTTATCTGCTTTACCAATGAATGTTTTGCATCTGACTAATTAAGGTTAAAAAGGAATTTTTATTATTTCCTCTTTTTCTTAAACAAACAAAACAAAGTTTGATTCTATTTATACCTTGTGAGATTGATCTATTTCCCAAAGAAGGAAGGGGTGGATTTCCCTTGTCAGAGTCTTCACGCTGCAGGCCAAGGGCAGCACTCTTGAATTTACTTCACTTATATCATCTTTTTTCCTATAACTTGCCAGGATTAGGGGAAGGATGCCAGGTAAATGCATCCCCTTAAAAGGCAAGTGGTGGCGTACACCAAGTGCTAGGGTGTATCAACTCAAAAAGTTTATGGGAGAGGAGGCTGAGACAATCTTTTCTCCCATGAGTTCAGCCCTGCCATTATGGTTACCAGACCTTATTGTTTCTCTATCTGGTCTAGAAAAACTATTTTCTATAGCCTGGTCACCTGTGTCAAGTTCTGCAAAGTTCTTCTCTATTGTCTTGCATTATTTAATTTTCTGTTTAAAAAAATTATACTTCTTGAAATTCTTTCACTGAATCCCAGCACAATAGTTGCTCCTTACTTCTGAAATTGTTTTCCAGATCATCTTCATGCCCTGACATAGTAATGCAACCAAGCCGAAATGTATAGTATTTATATATGTAATTTTCTCCACTTACTCCACTTATTTTCCTTCTTCATCTGTTGTTATCTTTTAAGATGTAAGTTTCTTCTTCTTTCTAAAGCAATTAACAGTGGAAATTCTACAAGTCATTGAATGGTTGGTTGAGATATAGGCTAACTAGCTTAAACCTTGTATCTGAGGAGATAAGACAGGAAGCAGTGAAAGTTGAGTACCATTCTGCATCTTCAGTCTCAATTTGAACCGAGATTTTTGCTCCACAGGCAATTTTGATAGTGACTTAATGCAGAGTTTTTCAAACTGTGTTCCACAGAAGGCTGGGGTTCCATAAGAACGTGATGGAGTTCCATGAGAGATGAAGGGCAAGCAAAAAAGAAGATAACAAATCATACAAAGATAACCAATTTTTGATCACTAGAGCTTTGCTTTGTGAACAGTGGCTCTGGAAAACTTTTTTCTAACACATTTCCGCAGCTTGAAAAAGTTTGAAACCCCCCGACTTGGCGCACTATCAAAATAAATCTCTTTTGTTTGCCAACAGACAACTGAGAAATAATTGTTTTCTTATGTTAAGTGGCAAAAGTACAAGAATGAACAACTGATTAACAGGCTTAGATCATTTGATATAACCACTGAATTCTCATTCTGCTTAATTTAATATGGGAGCTCATCACATTAAAAACAAATATACAAGGGAAGCCAAAATGCCTGAGAGACTCAGGAAATTCTCAAAAAATCTTTTTCTGTCTCTTGCTCAGTTTAGGTAAATTAACACACACACAAACATACACACACTGAATAAAGATCTAGAAAGTGTAGACTGTACATCCACAAAAACATAGTATTTACAAACCAGGTGTGCTTTTCTTAGGTTGTCATCTGATCTTAACTTGATATGGCTTTTAAACAGCAGATTTTTTCATTTAGACCAGTGTTTCTCAACCTTGGCAGCTTTAAGATGTGTGGACTTCAACTCCCAGAATTCCCCAGCCAGCCATGCTGACTGGAGAATTCTGGGAGTTAAAATCCACACATCTTAAAGTTGCCAAGTTTGAGAAACATTTATCTAGACTATTTCCCTGCAAATATTTGAACCATGAAGAAACTGAAGTAGCAAGCTTAACAGGTATTTGTTTGGAGAAGATAGGAAGATTAATGTCACCCACTGTGCTACATCATAATTCATGGTTTATAAACTTACAATGAGTGGATTCACAGAACATGCTAGGCCAGAGAAATTTATATATTTATATATTTACATATACATCTATACATACATACATATATTCTTTTTTTAATAAGGGGAAGGAACAATTACATTAGTGATTTGTGTATGTGCTAATGGAAGGATTTATAGAAATAATGTGATCTTGGTTTGATATTGATTATGGAAATTGCTGTACATTCTTGTTGAAAGTTGGAAGTCACTTCTTTATGTAATCTTCAAAATTATTTTTTCCTGTGTTTCATACTTTTTTAGGTTTTTTTGTAGTTTTTGTTTCAAACTTAATAAAATTCTTTAAAAAAAAAAGAACATGCTAGGCCAGAATCAAAGAAGCAATAGGGCTGCTTATCATGAGGTATGAACATACCCATTTCCTGCTAAGGGGTTTAATTGCCACCCTGCTATAAAGCTGTGGTGAATTCTATCCAATGTGTGTTGAACTTGTAGTAAAACTGGCAAATGTGGAACAAAATCACCACTGATGAACAGTTTAATCCAACTTCACTCAAGATTGCCCAGCGGTTACAGCTGTCTAAGCTTTCCATCTACAGAACCAACCCAGCAGTGTTGTCCTGATTAAAAACAAAGATAACATGAACAAGGAAAGTAGAACAACTTACCAACTGTGATGTTTCCTGTTTTAGTCTCCAAGGTAATATCACCTGCAATGAAATTGTAAGAGCGGTTGGCACCTTAAAATGTGTCATTTCATATAGCGCAATTCATATTAGCGCATAGTTGGTAAGAAACCAACTATGAATTAGAGGTTCTTATTTGTCATATGTACCTCACACCTGCATTCACACATATATACAAGCAGAATTAAAAGAGTCTGTATTACTGAATTTACAGAAATATAGATGAAAATAACAAATGAGGATTTTCCTGACCCTTTCCCAATTGGAGGTTAGGGGGACAAGGACTAGATGGCAGGCCTTTTCAGTTATGCTGCCCCCCTTTGAAACTCCTTATCTCCAAGGTCCACATAGCCCCCTCCCTTCTGGCATTTTGAAAAGCAGCCAAAACAGCCTTTTTCCAAAGAGCTTTTAAGCTCAAATTGATTACTAGAGGTGTCCATTGAGGGAGGCAGTGGGAGAGTTTCAAATTCATGTATCGTGTGCTGTTTTATAGTTTGACTCTCTTGTAACCCACCGAGAGTCTTCTAATTGGGGTGGGCTCTAAAACTGGAGATAAAAAAACAAACAAATAGTGCAGCCCTAAAAATCAGCTTTAAATTAAAACCACACGTATCCAAAAGACTTCAGTTAGAAAAGCACCAAAAATTATTACTTCCTGGTTTGGACTAAAAAAAAAATTGACATTAGGAAAAATTATAGCAATTACAGTGCCATTGCAAACAAATGACAAAGATGCATCTTCCAACCACTGCCAAACCTATTTTCCATACTGCATTGCAGGGCTACAGTTCTATTTTTACCAAGCTATAGCTTCATTTTATTTTATTAAACTTTTTTTTTTTTGCACTGCTGTTTTCTTGAAGAATAAGAGCAGATCTGTGGTTTGCTTGGCAGATTCTGTGTAGAATTTAGCTCTACACTAAACCTGGGAAGATTGGTAAGAAAGACAGGGAAAACTCTGGTCCTTCTCAATAAACTTTCCAAGATGCAGCGCTCCTCTGCTGGATTAAGCTCTGCACTTTATAGCAGACCTAATTAGGACAACATTAAGCACACTAATATTAAGCCATTCCATTTAATCAGGGGTGTCCATGGCGGGAGAAGGAATAAAAAAAGTCAAGAAGATGGCCACAACCACATCAAAGCCCCTTTTTACATGCATCATGCATGTGTTGCATATAAAAAGGGAAGGGGCTTCAATCTTGCAGTCCCAGCTGTCATCTTGACTTTTTTAACCCCCTCCCTCATGAATGTCTTTGTGCCTACCAGAACAAAGCTGACTTAGCATGAACCTCTGGGGAAAACCAGGTCTTTCCAGCCCCCAATTGCTCTCTTCAGTTATGGCCTTGAGAACCTTGGAGAGGGAACAGGAAGAAGGTTGTGATTATATTTATCAATTCAATGGAATGCTAATATATCCCAGATAAACATGAATCTCACACAGCATCAAAATAGTGTTGACCTTGGGCTTATTTATTTTTTTGGGTTTAGCCTGCCACAATTAGTTGAGTCTTGGAAGGTTTTGTTGTTGTTTATTCGTTTAGTCGCTTCCGACTCTTTGTGACTTCATGGATCAGCCCACGCCAGAGATTCCTGTTGGTCATTCACCACCCCCAGCTCCTCCAAGGATGAGTCCGTCATCTCTAGAATATCATCCATCCATCTTGCCCTTGGTCAGCCCCTCTTCCTTTTGCCTTCCACTCTCCCTAGCATCAGCATCTTCTCCAGGGTGTCCTGTCTTCTCATTATGTGGCCAAAGTATTTCAGTTTTGCCTTGAATATCATTCCCTCAAGTGAGCAGTCTGGCTTTATGTCCTGGAGGATGGACTGGTTTGATCTTCTGGCAGTCCAAGGCACTCTCAGAATTTTCCTCCAACAGCTCAGTTCCAAAGCATCGATCTTCCTTCGCTCAGCCTTCCTTATGGTCCAGCTCTCGCAGCCATATGTTACTACAGGGAACACCATTGCTTTAACTATGCAGACCTTTGTTGTCAGTGTGAGGTCTCTGCTCTTGACTATTTTATCAAGATTTGTCATTGCTTTTCTCCCAAGGATTAGACGTCTTCTGATTTCCTGTCTGCAGTCAGCATCTGCAGTAATCTTTGTGCCTAGAAATACAAAGTCTTTCGCTGCCTCTACGTTTTCTCCCTCTATTTGCCAGTTATCAATCAAGCCGGGTGCCATAATCTTGGTTTTTTTGAGGTTTAGCTGCAAGCCAGCTTTTTCACTTTCTGGAAGGTTATACTCTGTAATTTTGCAATGAAACATCCATGATACACTCAACTGAAAATCAATGCTCAACAATTAAAAATAAAAAAATAAACATCCAAAGATGTAAGTGCTAAGAAGAAAACTGTTTGTGTTTTTCAGCAGGCAGACCAAAGAAAGGTTACCGTTTGGAGTGTAATATCTCATATACCATTGTGTCCTGAATCTTGTCTTACCAGAAGCTAAGCAATAAACTGGTCAACTCCCTGTTCTGCTTGAATGGACCACCTCAAAATTTTGTCTGTCAGCTGTTTAAAGGCATAAATGGATCCATGGGAAAGGGGAGGCAGACTTCTTGCTGACTGTACCCATTTACTTTGTTTTTTCAACCCTAAGAATAACCCTAAGTCTGCCTACACATGCAATCCCTTCATGAAATCTGGTAAATAAAGTAGGAAGACCTCAATTAACTCTCATTTTTGTTTTGTTGTATATCAATCATGTACAGCCCTGGAACTATTGCTGCAAAAAGCAGCAATCATTCTTATGATTTGTTATGAAATGAATACTTATGTATATTACACTGCTTGGAGCCCTCTCCAGGACATTATGCTCTTCCGAAAAAGAGCCATTAACGTTTGTAACCAATCTTGGCCAGTTTCAATTAAAATAAATAATCAACAAACTGTGTAGCATTAAGCTTCTTACAAACTGCAGTTTAATGTTCTGATTAGTTCCAACCATGTTCACCAATATCCTGATTCACACAAGCTGGGAAGCAATAGTAAATTGAAGAGTTCCTGGCAAACAGGCTTGCTGGTAAACAGGCAGAATCAGGGAGTTGTATTGCAACCAAACTGTCATTCATTGTTTGGCCTAATACATTAAGATACAGTATTACTTAACTAGTGCCCCCAGCATCCCCCAACACCCCAGGAGATGTTGGGAAGTGTAGTTCAGCAACTTCCAGACTGCCACAGGTTGCTTTTCCCCAAGCTAAAATACTTTCCAGAGTTCTGTATATAAAAATGTAGCCTTATACATATCATAACCTTTTTGCACAGCATTAATTAAAATACTAGTTCTACCTTTATTTTTGTTTCATCATAGCAGTTCCTTATTGCTATCCTTTGCTGTATTGTGATCACTCCCAATCTCTAGCTAGGTTTTATAACTAATTTATTTACTGGATTTCTACTCTTCCTAAGGCATGGTATGCAAACCAGCTAAAAATAATTAACAAAATATATTGAAAACACGCATAATAAAACCACACTGTAATAACACAAGTATTGGAAATAAAGCAATTATATAATAAGAGCCTATTATTTCAATGGCTAAATTAAAAAGGATCTGTTTTACGTTCTTATTTTCAAGTAAGATTAACTGTCAGTGTATAACTTCAAGAAAAGATAAACGTTTTAGGGTCAAAAAGCCTTGCAAAATTAAATCAGCTGAAGCAAACTCAACATGTCATTTTGAAGATGAACTTTTATAAAAACTGTGCGGTCATATAACTGTTCCATCAATAACAGGATATAATGGACTCTGTAATTTTCATCCTCTCTTAAATGTAAATATATATTATCATTTCATTTGCCACTACTGCTGACATTCAGCAAATGCAAAGTTGAGGCAATGGTCATGCATTCTTGACAGAAGGAACTTGATTCATCCCTATTTTCTGTTCTCCATGAACAATAATTGGAACCATTTTCCCTCACGTCTACATTTTACTGCTCTGTAAAGATTAAGATACAAGTCAAAGCTTTCCTTCTCTATGGAAGCCAGCATACTCAAGAGTATCTCTTTCTTGAGACAGCTATTTATTTACTTTATAGTTTTTGCACTCTGCACCAGCCTGTAGACTCTAAACCCATGCTGTGTCATGAGTGCCGTTGAGCTAAAGTCATCAGCGCAATGGCACACATGACAATGACAAGGAAATAGGTGAAGGGGTACAAGATAAGTAGCCATCAACCCACAACGACTAACGGCTAACAAACAATAGCTAAACGGATCACGGAGCCACCCAAGCCATCAGCGGCAATACAACGGGGATCGCCCAGCTGAAAGCAATCAGCAGAGGAATGGGAAACCTGATGATGGGCGATCCCGGAAACCCTCACCCACCAGCAGGGCAACGTATTGGACAAAGGGGGGTGACGTGACCGTGAGCGAGGGGGCGCTGACCGGCGCGGGGTATTTAAACCCCGCACCGGCGCGCTCCTGTCACTCTCAGCTTTTTTCTACCAACGCTGTACCTGCCCTGCAAATAAACCAGAGCCTGATCCGCGAACCAGTGTCTGAGTATTATTCAGAGGTAGGCAGCGCATGACATAAAGCTGAGAGTCATAAACTCAGCCTCGCCGAGCCCCACCGGACGACAACGAGCCGCGGGAGGAGTAGACGGCGAGAAGACCAGCAAGATGAGGCCGGAGCGGCGCGGGCAAGGAGGGCGAGCCGCGCGGCAAGAGACAGAGGAGGACCGACCAAGGCCAGAGGCACCGCGGACTCCCGGAGCCATGGACGCCCACCCCACCCGACCCGAGCCTCAGCTCCAACCCCAAGGGGAGATGGCGACGGAGGCAACCCGACCGCGGGAGGGAGCAGCACGACTTCCGAAACCAGCGGAGGACCCCGCGCCCCACATCGCACCCCAGCAACGGGCGTGGAGCGACAGCCCCACGGCGGTCAACACGGAGGAGGACGACGGAGACACCCATCAGACGGCGGAGGAAGCGGACCCGCGGCAGAGGGACGATGAACCCCGCCGGCAACCCACCCCCGAGGACGCACCAACGGAACCGGCCCCAGCGGCGGCGCGGGCTGTGGACGAGGAGGCACGAGCTGAACTCGCGGCCATGCGGGCTCAACTGACGGAACTCCGGACCATGCTCCAGGCGCTTATGCCCCCCGCGCCACCCAACGACGTCCCCGCACAAGCCCACACCCCGAGCGAAGCACCGAACCCACACGGGCCAGCGGAGGGTCAGCAGACGGCACAGGCGGCCGACACCACACCCCGGGAAGCGAGAGGCGGGGCCGCACAAAACGCCCGGGCCCCAAAGGACTTCCCCATCTTCTTCGATGGGACCCCCACAAAACTCTCGTTTTTCGTGACCAACGCTAGGGAGTTCATGGGGAGGCACGGACACTCTTATGACTCCGAGGCCGACAAGATCGCCGCCGTGGCGATCAAACTCCAAGACAGGGCGGCGGACTGGTACGTCCAACTGTACGAGTCCAGCTCCCCCGCCCTCGCCACCTTCCCTGATTTCATCAATGAGATGAAAAACTACTTCGAAGACCCCCTAGCCAAAGTAAGGGCAAAAAGCGCACTCCAAAGACTTAAACAGGGCACACGGACGGTCCCTGACTACGCCCTGGAGTTCAAAGCCCTCGCGGGGAAGGTCAGCGACTGGTCCGAGACCACCCTGCTGGAAATGTTCAAAAGGGGGCTCAACCGCGACGTCCTCCAATGGGCCCTCTACCGCGACGACCCAGAAACGTTACACGGGTGGATCCACCTCGCGGGGAAAGCCGAACATGCGCACCGCACCTTCCTCATGACAACCACGGAAGACACAAACTATGCCGGGAAAAAGGTACCCGCACCACACGGGGGGATGGCCGGCCCCATATACCCAAAAAAGAAGTTCAACCGGGAGCCCTGCGGGAGGTGTGGCAAATTAGGGCACAAGACGGCGGATTGCTTCGCCAACCGACCGCCGACCAGCGCGCCCAAACCCACTCCGAAAATTAGCCCCAAACCACCCAACCCGGGGCCGCCCCCTCACCGCCGAATGACCGTGGCCACAGCGACACCAGAAGAGGGCTGGGACGCTTACTGGGGGGAAGAGGACAATACAGACCCCGACCAGCCGGCGGGAAATGCTCCCCGCTTGCCCTGAGACGCGTGGCGAGGCAGGCGGTGGGACAGCAACGCGGACCACCTCAACGAAACGACGAAAGCCCCGTAATATTGGCAGCAATTCAACTCTCTGCCGGCAACGGAGCCACCACGGCCGCGGCACTAGTGGACTCGGGGTGCTCAAAAAACCTCATCCACCCCGACCTAGTCGCCAAACTCGACCTCCGCTGCTTCCCCCTCCCCACGCCGCTGGCATTCCACCAGCTGGACGGCTCTACAGCGGGAGGGAAACCAGCCACGCTACAAACCGAGCCGGTCACCCTGCAAATGGGCACTCACACCGAGCGCACATCGTTCGTAGTCACGCACATCGGACGGCCCATTGCAGTCCTGGGGATGCCATGGCTCGCGACAAACAACCCGCGGATCAACTGGGAGACCCGCACCTTCACATTCGGCGACGGCGAGTATCGAGCACCAGTTCCAGCGGGCAGAAGCAACCCCACGGTAGGACGAGCGGAGGCGACCACACAAGACAACGCCGCTACCACAGCAGACCTACCAGAACAATACGCCGACTTCTCCGAGGTCTTCGGAGAGGCAGAAGCTGACCAACTACCCCCCCACCGCAAGACGGATTGCCGGATCGACCTACTGCCCGACGTCCCCTTACCTAGACCAAAGATCTATTCGATGACCCCGAAGGAGATGGCAACCCTCCGGGAGTTCATCGATAAAAACCTAGACAGGGGATTCATAGAGCCAGCATGCTCACCGGTCGGAGCCCCCGTCTTATTCCGGGAGAAGAAAGACGGGACCCTACGGCTCTGCACCGACTACCGGGGCCTAAACGCGGCTTCCCTGTCCAACAAATACCCCTTACCCCTGGTGAAGGACATGCTCGCCCACCTGTCCACGGGCAAAGTCTTTTCCAAATTGGACCTTCGCGAGGCGTACTATCGCATCCGAATCAGGGAGGGGGACGAATGGAAGACGGCGTTTAACTGCCCCCTAGGCGCTTTCCAGTACAAGGTACTGCCCTTCGGACTCGCGGGGGCCCCTGGGGTGTTCATGCAGCTCATCAATGAGGTACTGCATGAACATCTGTTCAAAGGGGTCCTGGTCTACATCGACGTCCTTATTTACACAAAAACGCACGAGGAACATGTAACCCTAGTCAGGCAAGTCCTCGACAAGCTCAGAAGGGCGCAGCTCTATGCAAAGCCTACAAAGTGCGAGTTTCACAAAGAGCGCCTAGACTATCTGGGGTACCGAATCTCCGGGGACGGCATCGAAATGGACCCCGCAAAAGTCGAAGCGGTGCTAAACTGGGAGCGGCCCCGCAACAGACGGCAACTACAGAGCTTCCTCGGATTCGCGAATTTCTACAGGTCATTCGCCCGGGGGTTCGCTGAGATAGCCCTCCCCTTAACGGACCTCCTCAAAACCAAAGGGGTGGGGGACACCCGACGCGCCAAGAACCCAGGCACAGTGCTGAATTGGACTCCCGCGTGCCAGACCGCATTCGACAAGCTGAAAGCGCTGTTCACTACGGAGCCAATCCTCGCGCACCCGGACCCAGAATGGCCGTTCGTGGTCCAAGCCGACGCCTCAGACTTCTCCCTGGGAGCCATCCTGCTACAGAAAGACCCCACGGGACTCCTGAAACCATGCGCCTACCTGTCAAGGAAGTTCTCCGAGACAGAGAGGCGATGGCACGTCTGGGAGAAAGAAGCCTTCGCGGTGAAATCGGCACTAGAGACATGGCGACACCTACTCGAGGGAGCCACCCAACCATTCGAGGTCTGGACTGACCACCGGAACCTCGAGGCCCTACGAACGCCTAGACGCCTTAGCCCAAAACAGGTCCGATGGGCCCAATTCTTCAGCCGCTTTGATTTCCAGCTGAAGTTCATGCCGGGCAAGAAGAACTTCCTGGCCGACGCCCTCTCCCGGCTGCCCCAAGACGAAGAGCCCGCCCCAGACACCATTGGGACGGTCCTATCCGCCTCGCAACTGGGGATGGCCGTGACCACCCGAAGCGGCGCACGGAGGCAGCTCGACTCTACGGCGCAGCCGACGGCGGGACAACCGGCGACGGAAAGAAGCCAACCGCAACTACCAGGGGGAATGCGCACGGACCTCGCCGCCGCCCTCAAAACCGACCCCTGGTTCCTGGCAAACCCCGACAAGGTAACGATGGCACAAGACCTGGCATGGGGGGAAGGCAGAATCTACGTCCCGGACTCGCAACGCCAGGCGATCTTGCATAGGTCACACGACGCCAAGCAAGCGGGACACTTTGGGTTCCTCAAGACCCTACACCTAACACGGCGTCAATTCTGGTGGCCCGCGCTCAGGCGAGACGTAAAAACCTACGTGGCGTCCTGCCCAACGTGCGCTAGGGCCAAACGGGCACCAGGCAAACCCGCGGGGCTATTGCAACGGGTGGCAGAACCCTCCCGCCCATGGGAGGAAATCTCTATGGATTTTATAGTGGACCTCCCACCCAGCCAGAAGAAAACGGCCATTTGGGTGGTGAAGGACTACTTCTCAAAGCAGGCCCACTTCATCCCCTGCACGTCGGTCCCATCCTCACAACAGCTAGCCAAACTCTTCCTCATCCACGTGTACAGGCTACACGGATGTCCCGCACGTGTGGTGACCGACAGGGGCACACAGTTCACCTCCAAATTCTGGCGGGCCTTCCTGAAGCTGACGGGGACCCAACAGGCCCTATCTACGGCTTGGTACCCTCAGACGGACGGAGCCACTGAGGTTCTTAATGCCACCTTAGAGCAATTTATACGATCATATACTAACTACCACCAAGACGACTGGGCTGAACTGCTCCCGTTCGCCGAAGTCGCATACAACAACGCCGTCCACACGAGCACGGGGAAAACTCTGTTCGAAGTAGTCTCGGGGCGCGACTTCGTCCCCATACCGGAGCTACCTCAACCCCCGGAACCCCAGGTGGACGCTAGCGACTGGGGACGGAAGATCGCGGAAGCATGGCCAGTAATCACGGCGGCGCTGAAGGATGCACAGGCTGCCTACAAAGAGCAGGCCGACAAGCACCGGCGCCAACAACCGACGTTCCAGGCGGGGGATATGGCCTATCTATCCACCAAGTTCCTAAAGTCAACCCAACCCTCGAAAAAACTGGGGCCTAAGTACATCGGGCCGTTCCGAGTCACGCAAATAGTGAACCCGGTAGCAATACGCTTGGACCTGCCACACAACCTCCGGAGACTCCACCCGGTGTTCCACACCAGCCTCCTGAAACCGGCAACCACCTCCCGATGGCACCCAAGCACGCCACAGCCCGCACCGGTGATGATCGACGGGCAACACCACTTCGAGATAAGGGACATTCTCGACTCCCGCAAGCAACGAGGAACTCTACACTATCTGGTCAGGTGGAAACACTTCCCCCACCCGGAATGGGTGGCGGCGCACAACGTTAACGCGCCTGACCTGTCCAGAGCATTTCACCGGGCATACCCTGACAAACCGCAACCAAGGTCAGCAAAACCAAACCCCCCCCCCCGCAGGCCCCCCCCGCCTCCCGTGCCCCAAGGGAAAGGGCCCCCCCAAGCCCGCGACTTGGGTGGACCTTCCCCCCCCGGGACTCACTCCCCCCGCCCCGGGCCCACGGGGTGGTGACAAACGTTCGCCAGCACCCTCCCCCCGCCCCCCGGCCGCGGGGGAGTGGCAAGCAAGTCAACAGGGCAACCTGGGGGCAACGCCCAGGAGACACAACAAAGGCGACGCACTTTAAATAAGAAAAAGAAGGGCCCTACCTGGAGCTGAGAAGCACCCGACCAGCCACGCCTCTCTCCTCGCCGAACTGAGCCAAACAAACAGGGTGTGGCTGGAGCATGCGCACGCCAGGTCAGGACCCGAGCATGCGTACCATGGACACACCCTGGGAAGGCACGTGGTAGAGGGAGGAGCAAAGGGAGGGGCGACAACTACTCCGGCGGGAACTTTGAAAAAAAAAAAAAAAAAATGTGGCGTTTTGACAGCTCCACGGGGAAAGCCCAGAAAACCGGGGGAGAACACTATTCGAAAAGGGGGCAGTATGTCATGAGTGCCGTTGAGCTAAAGTCATCAGCGCAATGGCACACATGACAATGACAAGGAAATAGGTGAAGGGGTACAAGATAAGTAGCCATCAACCCACAACGACTAACGGCTAACAAACAATAGCTAAACGGATCACGGAGCCACCCAAGCCATCAGCGGCAATACAACGGGGATCGCCCAGCTGAAAGCAATCAGCAGAGGAATGGGAAACCTGATGATGGGCGATCCCGGAAACCCTCACCCACCGGCAGGGCAACGTATTGGACAAAGGGGGGTGACGTGACCGTGAGCGAGGGGGCGCTGACCGGCGCGGGGTATTTAAACCCCGCACCGGCGCGCTCCTGTCACTCTCAGCTTTTTTCTACCAACGCTGTACCTGCCCTGCAAATAAACCAGAGCCTGATCCGCGAACCAGTGTCTGAGTATTATTCAGAGGTAGGCAGCGCATGACATGCTGGCTGGGGAATTCTGGGAGTTGAAGTCCACACATTTTAAAGTTGCTAAGGTTGAGAAATACTGCTCTAAACTATAGTGATATTTAGCTAGCCAGTTGAAATTTAGCATAATATGATCCTACACTGCACATCTCTTACCTAGATTGCATTTTGCCAATCAGTTGACTGCATGGCAGAGAAGGGGAACTTAGCCATCCAGTTGTTGGTGGTTGTTGTTGTTTATTCGTTTAGTCGCTTCCGACTCTTCGTGACCTCATGGACCAGCACACGCCAGAGCTTCCTGTCTGTCGTCAACACCCCCAGCTCCCCCAGGGACGAGTCCGTCACCTCTAGAATATCATCCATCCACCTTGCCCTTGGTCGGCCCCTCTTCCTTTTGCCTTCCACTCTCCCTAGCACCAGCATCTTCTCCAGGGTGTCCTGTCTTCTCATTATGTGGCCAAAGTATTTCAGTTTTGCCTTTCATATCATTCCCTCAAGTGAGCAGTCTGGCTTTATTTCCTGGAGGATGGACTGGTTGGATCTTCTTGCAGTCCAAGGCACTCTCAGAATTTTCCTCCAACACCACAGTTCAAAAGCATCGATCTTCCTTCTCTCAGCCTTCCTTATGGTCCAGCTTTCGCAGCCATATGTTACTACTGGGAATACCATTGCTTTAACTATGCGGACCTTTGTTGTCAGTGTGATGTCTCTGCTCTTGACTATTTTATCGAGATTTGTCATTGCTCTTCTCCCAAGGATTAAGCGTCTTCTGATTTCCTGACTGCAGTCAGTATCTGCAGTAATCATTGCACCTAGAAATACAAAGTCTTTCACTGCTTCTACATTTTCTCCCTCTATTTGCCAGTTCTCAATCAAGCTGGTTGCCATAATCTTGGTTTTTTTGAGGTTTAGCTGCAAGCCAGCTTTTGCACTTTCTTCTTTTACCTTCATCATAAGGCTCCTCAGTTCCTCTTCGCTTTCAGCCATCAAAGTGGTATCATCTGCATATCTGAGACTGTTAATGTTTCTTCCAGTAATTTTAACTCCAGCCTTGGATTCCTCAAGGCCAGCATGTCGCATGATGTGTTCTGCATACAAGTTGAATAGGTAGGGTGAGAGTATACAGCCCTGCCGTACTCCTTTCCCAATCTTAAACCAGTCTGTTGTTCCGTGGTCTGTTCTTACTGTTGCTACTTGGTTGTTATACAGATTCTTCAGGAGGCAGACAAGATGACTTGGTATCCCCATACCTTGTTGATTATGCAACTCAAATCACCCTGGTCCATTGGCCACAGGGTCTGATAGAAGCTGGATTCCAAAAGCTTCTGAATAGCCAACATCCACTACTCCAAATGTACAGATTACTAATCAATTTACATGGATTCATCTGAATAGTGCAGCTCACCTTACTAAATGGACATAAATTTTTCATAAGTTAAGCCATGTTTCAAGGAACAAGTTCCACTGAAGTCACCAGAAGATCTTCCTACAGCAAAGCATTTATGATGGAACTGTAAACCTCAAATGGTCTTAACTGCACAAGATGAACAGGATGGTTCAAGACTTAGTTCTTTATGCCACAGGGTTTCCAGTCATGATTTTATAAAAAAATAAAAATCCAGTAATTTAAGGTTCCAAAAGATGGATTAAAAATAAAGGAATTAAGCTATCTTCCAAAAACATTCCCAAACATGAATACACCAGCTGCAATAAGTTACTGTGTATTATCTCCATATTAAAGTTTTTTCATGATATAGTTGCATCATTTTAATTTCCCACGAAGCATAAATCATCAACACAGCCTTCTACATGTATGCTCAAAAACAAGTCATGTTCAGTTACTCTCAAACATGTGGGAGGTACATCTCAACCTGAAGTTTCTAGAACATAGTGTAGCAAAAAGCTCCAGTCAGAATAATGGTATCAGTGTTCAAATTATCTTCTTTAAACTGGCTGTAACTCCTTAGCTTTTTGCTGTACCCTGATATAAAAGTATGTGTTTTTACAGGGAGAGTGTGAAAACAGAATATTTTATGCTTGCCTGAAAATATCCAAAACAGCCTTTTATAGACAGCCAAATTTATATACAAACTTGACTGTCTACATTAAAAACCTATCAGTTAAAAATTTTGAATGAGACCCAGTAAATCAACCTCACAGTTCAACATTGCTATTACACATTCCTTGGACTTTAATTTAAAAAAATAAAGTTCTATTTATTTATTCGAGTCTGTGTGTGTGCCCAGTCCTCCTGGCTCTTTTCTAACAGCTGGCATGACAGCCAGAGTTTAAGCCAGCATCTAGTTCATTAGAAAAGAAAATGAAATGGTTTTATATGCAGGGATGGGGTGGGGAGAGAAGGAAGAATAAAAACTTCTGAATAGAAGAGCTGAAAAAAAAAAAAAGAGGAATCATTGTAATGCTGACATTCTGAGGATTGATGGATAATCTTAGTCAGTACTAACTTCTGCTCTGAATTATCGTGCCAGAGCTCTCCAAGCCCACGGAAAATCTGCAGACCAGGAGTCTGGATGAATTACAGCTACATGGCCTGCACACCCACATCCCAACCGCCAATATAGAAAATGCAGGATATTCACATCAGTCAGCGCCTAGCTAGAGGGGAATCCCTGGGCTCAGAAAACCAGGCACTCTACCAAGAGTGGGAGAGAAGCTGTCTCAACCAGCCCAAACTGCAGAAAAGCATCTCCAACCAAATCAGCATATACCACAAAGCATTCCAGTGATAATTTCTACCAAGAATAGTGAAGCTACTGTTGTCAACAATGAGTCAGATCCAACTCTTCTATATGACAGTTTTAATTTCCTTCCCAAACTGACAGTGGGAAAGGGTACAGACCAGCATGAAAAGCACATTGTTTATGTTGCCAAAATGTTGCTACTCATTACAGCAACGGCCCCTCCAAAGTAGCTTTCACACATTGCTCTAGCAACGTGGAAAAAGGGTTGACCTTGAAGTCCTTAGCTTGCACCTGGGAATGACCCACAGCATAAACAGTATGCGGCTGTGGGTGCTATGGTTCCAATGATGTCATGCAGCATATTCTTGTGTTTGTTGTGGGCCTTTTGTTTTGCTTCTAGTGGATTGTGTCTTAGTTTTGCAAGAACTTCTTCCACATGTTTCAGTCAAATTTTCTTTGGAGCTGATCACTGTAATTTCCAACCCCCAGGGTGTGATTTCCAGAGCAATCAATAAGGAAGTTGGCATGAGGCTATGTGGTAGATGTGCCCAAAGCAATGCATTTGCTTCTGAATTTCCCAAGCTATCACAGGTTGGTTGCAGCACCATTCTTTATTACATTTTGTATCTTATTACAGATTGAAATCCCTAATATTCAGCATAGACAGTACATCTGGAAATCTTCTGAGTTTTTTCCAATCATTCTGAAGAGAGGTCTAAGACTGTGCACCATGCAGCAGAAAATGAGTTACATTTACACAACAAAGGATGTTATTGACTTGGAACTGCCACAAGGATCTCCCTTATGATATAAATTTTATATAGTATTTTATTTTGACATTCTAGTCTAGCTTACAGCCTTGGTATACCTTAAAGGCCTCCCATCCAAATATTAATCAGGCCTGACCCTGCTTGGCTTCTGAGTTCAGACAAGATCAGCCAGATACTACCACTTGCTAAGTCAGTTTGAATATCGTTTAGTCCAAGATGTGGCTGGAATGTGATGAATATTAGAGTTAACAACTAAGGGTGTTTTAATTGAAATATGAGTGAGACTATTCAAGTTCACTGTAAAAATCAGGCAGGAGTCTGCAATTCACAGCAGGCCATATCTCATCACACCTACAGGATGCGACAGCCAGAAATAGGATGGCAGCTTGCTGATTTCAGCCAGGCATTATGGATCCTCTGTTAGGCAAAGCGTAATTAAGTATGATTGATAGATAGATAGATAGATAGATAGATAGATAGATAGATAGATAGATAGATAGATAAAAGAGATTCACAAGACTTGAACTCCAACCACCTTGGTCTAGGAAGGCAGGTGATGCAGCCAACTTGCTAATCTAAGCACATCTTAGTTTGGCCATGACTTGGCTCGGAAACAGCCTAGAACCCCCCCATATACCTTAAATTCTATGGTTGAAAGTCAGCAGCACGTAAGTGTACTACGTAAAGATGTACATTAATATTCTGAGCATAGAGTCAGTCAGTTGTAAGTGACCTATAGCCCTAGTAGTAAATAAATGAATAAAAGATTGCTGGACACAAGACAACTGTACAGTGCTTTGAAATATTGTGATACTCTGCACTTGGTGGTAATTCCGCATGCTCCAGACACTGGATCCCCCAGGGGATTTGTTTGGTAAAATAAGCTGATTTTGAAATTCAAACTCTTTTCTATTGCCCCTTGTTCATACCTTAACATCAGTTCTTTATGCTCCTCAAGACCATGATAGATAGCTGCCTAGCTGCCTTATGGAAGTACTGCTAAATCCTGGCTAGTCAGATTTTCCTGTCCTTGCTTACATTCTGTTGAATTATTGTACTTTCATGCTATCTCATGAAAGGTCTTCTGTCTAAATTCATTCATTTCATGCAGCTCAATCTATTCTTCTTTATAGGAGCAACTTTAACCCAGCCTAATTTAGGATGGGCAGCTCTCTTGTTACTAACCAAAGTAATTGGGATGGTAAGCGAATATTTTGCACATATCTCTACCTGGACTTCTGCTACTATTTGTTTATAATGTTAACCTATGCATATTTACTCAGATGGAAACCCTACAATGTATGGAAGTTAATCCTTACTGTATAAATCAGAATGGCCCATGTGTTGTACTAAAATATGAGGCTGGGGCAGGGGCAGCAATTGTGTGATAGAAGCCCCACTCCCTTTATGATCCACATGAAAGGAGGGTGGCTTCAAATGTGTGGCTGACATCTTGACTATCTGAAGGACATCTACCCATCCCATTAGATTGGACAGAGTAGGCTCACTCTGGGTCCCCTCTATTAAGTGTTGTCACCTAGTGGGACCTACAGTAGGAAGCAAGCTTTTTCTGTGGCTGTCCCTACCCTATAAAAACAGCCTTCCCTCGAGATACAGAGGACCCCTACCATCCATGCCTTCCAGAAGGCCATTAAGCTCTGGTTCTTCCGTGAGGTGATGGGTCAGGATGGGAGGTGAGCCCAGCATGTTTTGTGTTTTCTAAATGGGTACTGTTATGGTGCTGAGTTTGAATCTTGTCTTTCTATAATTTGTGTGTTTGTTGGCCACCTAGGGTTGCTTTATATAATATAGTAACGGTAAAGATTTCCCTTGACATTAAGTCCAGTCATGTCCAACTCTAGGGGGCGGTGCTCATCTCCATTTCAAACCTGAAGAGCCAGTGTTTGTCCGTAGACACTTCCGTGGTCATGTGGCCGGCATGACCAAACGGAACGCTGTTACCTGCCCGCAGAAGTGGTACCTATTAATCTACTCACATTTGCATGTTTTTGAACTGCTAGGTTGGCAGGAGCTGGGACTAGCAACGGGAGCTCACCCCGTCATGCGGATTCGAACCGCCGACCTTCCGATCGGCAAACTCAGCAGCTCAGCGGTTTAACCCGCAGTGCCACTGCGTCCCATTTTATATAATATAGGCAGCCATATACATTTGTCAAATAAGTAAATGAACTCTTAGTCATAGGCAGTTGAACATACGATTGTAGTTTCTGGTAAGCAACACTTACTTTCTAGCACATTTCAGGACACTCCTGACTTCTCAGAGAACATGACCTTATAAAAAGCCCATTTTATTCATTAATGCAATAGTGTTATCTTCAGTATCTGCCTCAACTTGGAAGTTTCCCAAGGCACTCGAAAGATGGCTGTACTATATTCAGCTTTATAAACACAGGCAGGAACTACACTGTGTACAAAAAAGAATATATTCCCTTAAAAAGGCATTTGTTAAAGAAATGTTGCTCTAATAGTGTCCTTTTTCCCTCTTACCGTGAATATTCCCCAATAAAATGTCCCCAGCAGCTGATGTCAGAAATGAGGAGTCTGCATAGAGATATTTAGCTTTTAGCAAACCGTTTTCACTTGCAATGTTAATAGATGATCCTTGGAGTTTTTCTATGTTCACACTCTATTAAAAGAAAAAAAAATACAATAAAGTTGTATTACAATATTCTGACTCAGTGACAGATAAGCAACACTTCCTATAACTGTACATTAACTTACAAAGTTCAGGTCCCAGATGTGTGCACCAAGTACGCTACACATTTCAGAACAAACTAAAAATATATATATGAGACTGATTCCCAGCATCTGGAAATAACCCTAAAGTCATGGAAAGGACAGAATGCCTGGAAAACTTTAGGAATTGCATGAAGAAAGTACAAACCAATGGGGTAAATAAATGAAGGCATTAGCACAATCCAAGGTAGCAGGTGTTGTCACGGGAATGAGGTGGGCATTAGATCAGAAGAACTTCAAAAATTAAATTAGGACTTCTCAGACCAAGGGCTCCCATGACTGATCTAGCCATATTCCTCCTAAAAGATTGAAATTAGTGAGGAAGCAAAAATGAAGAACCAAGGCAAAAGTAATTTCTCCATAGTTGCTGTATTTTTCTCTATAAAAAAGACGACTTATGGGTAATTTACGAGAATTTGTATCAATAATCCAAGCAGCTTCTGAAATGAGATTTCAATTTCCATGCTATTTTCTTGGCTTTCTCTCCATGCTTCAATCCAGGCAAGGGCCCAGCTCCTGACTTGCTTGATCAACTTCCTGGCTTGTTTACCTGTCCTGCAGAACAAGGATCAAAGCCAAGAAACGATCTGGCATTTGGTCTTGGCTTATCCCTGGACACCTTGGCAAAATTTCGTTCTGCAGAGCTGTTGGAACTGCTGGTAAGTTTGCGTTGGCTCAGGCCTAGGAGTCTATGTACTATCAGTGTGCCAACACCATAAATATATAAAACGCCTAAATGTTGCTGAATTATGGTAACTGTGGAAAAGCAAAGGTACGTATAAAAGGGTTTTGCTAAAACGTATTTGTGATGGAAGACTGAAGAGCATCAGTAGTACAAAATACAAATAAGCCTCCTCACAGATAGATATGATGAGGTTAGATTTAGCAGATACATTTTTAGAGAAATATGGAAGATCACTGCAGTGACAACATTAATAGATGTCTTGGTAGCCCTGCAGAAATGATTTGCCATTGCCTACTGAAGTGTTTTTGATGCTCTAGTCTAGCCAACAACCCTAGAATTCCCAGATAGTTCCCCATCCAAGTATTAACCAGGGCTGACACTGTTTAGTGTCCAAAACCAACCAAGGTCATGTTAGCACTGCCACCTGCTGAGGCGTAGGGCAAATCACAGGACAATTAAATCAAAAGTTGTTCAACCAACTCAGTTTACTACAACCAAGCGTGATTCCAAAACAAGGAATATAATATGTACTTATTTTCTTGTAAACTTGTACTACATGCTGCTTATTCCAAACTGATTTAGACTGCAATCAAACATTCAGTATGCTTTTAATTTTCCAGCTCAGATTGTTTTATGGGCAATGCCTGACAGATTTACAGCCTTATAACATCTGCTCTGACATTCTTAGCCCTGTTTAAAAAACCCTTAAAAACAGGGGGAGGGGGAAGGTCTTTGAAATGTAAGATTTTCTGCTGGTTGGTTATGGACACACCACATCTTTTATAGAACAACGGTTCATTCCTTGATCCATAGTTAGGCAAGACCCTGGCATTCATTTGATCCATATTTTTCTAGGTTAACATGAATGAATCAATAACAGGGCTCGGTTACTGCATTGAAAAATCACTTGTTTATATATAAAAGATTACTTGGTTAGTTTTGCACATACAAGAAGAAAATATGATTGATTAGAACAATTGGATTGCGGGAAATGTCACCTTCCCTAATGGGTATTTAGGCTGGCCTTTCTTTGCAGGAAAGTGAAAGGATGGCTGCTGCTAGAATCTGCCTGAAGTCTAATTTTACTTACTGCATTTAAATCTAAAGTACTTTGTACAATAATCGAAGTAATCAGGAACTTTCTCTCTTTCCCCCTCATTACCTCTTGGCCTTTTAGGAATCTGCTCTAGCAACTGAAGTCAGAAGTATCCAATTTCAGCACCAGGAGAGCTATAATGCAGAGTTATAAACCTTCATCAAGTTTTGGTTTACACTGGGAATGCTGAGAGAGTTTTAACTACATAATGATGACTATAACAGATGGAACAAAATTGCCACAAAGGGTCCCCCGGGCAGACAAAATGCAGGTTGATTGTTAACAGAAATTGGTCTTTGAGAAAGCCAGCCAAATTTCTTACTCCAACCAAGTTGGCGGCCCCGCTATCGTACTCAGAAGATAAATCTTAGAATACGTTGGATTGATGCCCAATTCCAAAGCTATAAAACCATATTAATAATTCTACTGATTCCAATATAAAGAGTGCTTATAGAAATGCATAAAGAAACCAAAAGCTATATGATCAAGAAATCGTTGTAAGGTATACGGTATTACATATTACGTTATTGTTAATGCTATCTTAAAAGTTCCACATTGTTCATTTGCAATTTTATTTCTTCTTTAAAACATTTGAAGGTAATCCCTGCCATGCAAACCAGACTGAGCCCAGATGTTATCCTAGAATATGCCACTGCAGCATCCAGAGGGGGGAGTAAAAAAAGTGAAGATGGCAGCCACACCACCATGACTGAAGCTCCACTCTTTTTATGATGCACAGAAAAGGGATGGGGCTTCAAATCTGTGGCTGGCATCTTGACTTTCTTGACCCTTCCCTGCATATACCCTTGGGCTGATATCCAAAAGGGCAGCTCTTCTTCTTTGTATTATAATGTTGCCCAGCAAGCCATCATCTATAGTAAACTGTTCCTTCCACAGATCTCATTGCAACACAACTGTTCCAAGGGGTAAAGACAGGGAAATGGCTTGAGTAAGCATGCACTAACATATAAGGAAAAACCCTGGGAAATGGACCTAAGTTGAATGTAATATCTAACAAACCATTACTGGACTATAATTATCCATTTGGCACCTCTTTCTGGATGTCCAGGAATGCAGTAAAGACTGAGATGTTTCCTAATGGTCTTCAATTGTTAAATCATTATTGAGGAGGGACACCAAGGGAAAATAATTCATTGTATTTGTACTTGATTTTGTTTTAATTGTATGTATTATGGCTTGGTTAATACTAAATCTATACTTTAAACTGCCAGAGTCCTATTGCAGTCTATAAATACATTAAGTACATTTACACACTTGTATATTAACTGCTGCTATTTGCACTGGAGTTTGGATGTTGTGGATGCCAGTCAGCCCAAAGACCTCTCTTTTGCTGCTTGCTAATCTTACACAGATGAGTTTGCTTCTCTTTTGTTGATTGTAATTAAAAGAAAGAATCCATGGAAAGCTGGCACACTGCAAAATTTTCAGAATCAGTCTGACTTCTAAAAATAAGACTTTGTAGGCATTCCTATAAAATAAAAATGGGAATCGAGGGGTGGGTGGCTGTAGCCCAAGGCTTTATTTTGGAAATGTGCTAAGCTGTATTGAAAAAAGGGTTTAGGTTAGGATAAATTGAGAAATAAAGAACATGGTGGTGGAAACCTTGTCAGTTTGCCTTCAATGAAGTGGCTGGTTCAATCACAGCAGCCCTTTTATCAATGTGCAAACATTTTCATGGTGGCCATTTTGTAAGACCTAGGCTTGAACGAAATGGCATATTTATATGAACCACCCTCTACTCTTCAACCACAGGGTACACCAAACGTCCTCTCCACTCTCAAATGACCACACAACTTCAGCTATAGGCCTCTCTTGAGATGGGAGACAAAAGATCTCCTTTCTCTGGGACAGCACACTAAAACAAAACGTCACATTTGCACAAGGCAAAGCAGGGTCCTTACTCCTAGAGAGTACTTGGCAGAGGGTCAGTAGTGGGCTGACCTCAGAAGTGAAAAAAATGAGGCAGGGAAGAGGGGGAGACAACCTCCCCATTTTAGTTCCCTGGCCTGTTTTGCAGCAAACTGGGAGCACTAAAACTTGGCAGCCAGTCCACAGACACAAGCATTCCAGATCATGGGCTGTCAGAATACAAAGGTGAGTGAACTGACCAGGTTGTGAACTGTTCCAAGCAATTTCCCCCCCCCCCCAAAAAGACTCTTGAGATACGTTTTCTTTGATAATGAGAAGGTTCTCCAAAAAAATGTACTGGTACCCAATTCATTTGTGCAGCTCATTCTTTTTATTTTATTTTTTAAAATAAATCTCAACTGTGTTGTGCATTTTCCTAAGATCTTTTTTAGTTTCTAAAATAACCCCATTTATTAATAACATTGAAATTTCTCATTTCATCAAAGTCATTTTACAAATTGCTTTTCCTATTTTTTAAAATTAGGTTGCACAACACTAAACCATTCTTCCACCATATATTAAGCACAGTCAAAGGCAACAGAAATGTAACTCCCCCCCTTTCTTTTTTTAGTCATTTCAGCCTGGTTGAGATAAACCAAATGAGGTTACATATTATCTTTATGCCCTTCCATTTCACTTTAAAATTATCCTCAGAGAAGCTTCTGGAATGTATATTCCTACCAACAATAAACTAACCGTACTTGTCATATTATTTTCTTCCTCTGGATTTTAAATGGACGGGAAAATATAGATGTGAACCTATGAGATAATTCTTACCCCATGGTGCTGCAAAAGTCAGGGTCACTCAACAGAAATTGACAAGAAAATTTCCTTATTCACACTACACACAGAGAAATCCAACAAGCTAAAGATGCCATCTTCTGGAAAATATACAGCACCTCTCTCCATTTCTTAGAAAAAAAAATTTCAACAGCTTTTCATATGCTTGAATGTACAGTACAATACTGTCATCCTGGCATAATAAATGATCATTACCCTAGAAAAATACAGCAATCTTAAAATCTACTGTATGACCTTTGCCAATGCACTCTATTAAGAACCACAGCCAAGATTAGCTCATTTAAGGCTGGACAATTGACATTAAAAATGGGCTGACAACTGCTATGTTTGGTTTTCATGTACCATATACAAAATCAAAAACAATTTTTGGTAAAGAATGCAATGTTGAGTTAAGCAACATTAAAGTATGCAGATAAGCATTGAACTGTATTTTCTGATAAAAGATACCTACTGAAGCGCAGGAAGAATTAACAGCAGATGCAAGTACAAAAATAATTCTTCTCATATATGATATAAAAAAATTATACCTTTTAGTGTAATTTGATTTATCTTATGCTACCCCCAGGGCTATCACTTACACTTTCTTGTGATACACGAATATCAGTGTTTCCTTGAAGAGTTCCCAAGCAGATAACTTTCCCTCCTTTTGCCTGAATATCAATTTTCTGACTCTGAAAGAAAACTACATAGGTGTTAAAAAGATTTACTTTCTTTTTCTTCAAGGATTCATTTCTCAGTTATGGCAGATCCTAACTTTCAAATCTGATTCTCCTTATATCTCTCTGCAACCTTTCTGGAAAATGAACAGCAGCATGGAAGGCAGATAAAGGTTTTTCATTTAGCTCTGTGGCAAACTTAATAATGGTGAATTACTGCTCATTATGGAGCTCTTAAAGGTAAAAGAGATCCACGATGCTAGGAACTTCAGAAGATCACACTTCTGTATCTAAGTCAGCACAAAACTTATAAAATCTTTAAGTCTGAAGAGCTATTAAGTGTCAGCTATTCTGAGCTAAATAGACTAGCATTCTGAGATGGAATAAAACGGAAGCCTCTGATTTTCTGAAAAGAATACATAAATAAGCAATTAGTTGGTTAACTTGACAATTGTATTCACAATGGTTCAGAAGTAAAATCTATTGAATTCAGTACTACCTGTTTCAGAGAAAAGTGCACAGGATTTCACCTCAGTCAAGTGAGCCAGTGGCATGATTGTAAGAGTTTAAAGTCTAGCCAAGGAACGCTTCTATAAAGAAGATGTTTATAATTCCATCCATAAGCAGCAAAGACAACAGGTACAGGAATCAATATGCAACTATTGCATATGCAAAACCAATACTCAGATAAAGGCCATTTATGATGTGTAATTCTTAAAAGAAAACAAAGACAGACCATGATGGGAGACCATCTCTGTATTGGTACCTTTATTGACTGCAGTACACTATTTCCCTTCTCTGTTTCTACTTTGCAGCTAGCACATTCCATTTGTTCAATCTTCACAGAGCCATTTCCTGATGTCTTGACATCCAGGTCTAAAAGCAATTTTAAAAAGTGACAATGAATGGAGATGAATGGAGATCAGAACAGTCTAAAGATGGATTTCATTAAGTCAGCAATGAAACACAAGAGATAATGGAAGTAGTATCCTGCTCACAAAGCATATCTGAATTCCCTAAATAAACCTTCCCCATCTGATCTGTTCTAAATGTATTGTGTGACAACTACTTTAATGTGGCTAGCAATTCTTGCAGTTATAGCCAACAGCCCTGGAAGACTGGTTCGTAGAGAAGTACTCTGACCAATACAAATTGTATGTTGTCTAAAAAAAAAACAGACTTTCCTTGGTTTGGCTAGCAGGTAAAAAGAACAGTTGCCTTTAGATCTTTGACAAGATTTGACTCCTGGTGGCTTACGTGGACACACCCATGACGTTTTCTTGGAGGGATATGAAAGCAGTTTGCCACTGCCTTCTTCCTAACTGGCTACAATGTTAAGGTTTTGAAAAATATTTCTGATTCTGTCAAGGCATCTCACTGAGCAGTTGGCACAGCAGAGCAATGCTTGTGGCAGACAGTGGAGAGAATGGAAGACGGTGAAGACATCCAGCTGGGAAGATGGATGGCTCAACTGAAAGAAAAGTTCACATTTGCCAACGCGCCAGACATATGAACTATGGAACTAGACGCAGCAGTTCAGCTCCCCCACATATTCTATCATCCCAACCACCTTCTGCACCTACCAAATTTCACAGGAGTCCTCACATCTAGAGAAGCTGTACTGTCCATGCCCTCAGAGATGATCATCACCTCCTTTCGGGCCTCATCGTAGTTCACAAGCAAGTGCAGATCTGAGGCCTGCTGGGGATTGGAATTCCTCCCCCGAAGTGCAACAAATACCCTGTCAGAATTAGGGTACTTATGTGGGTCCAGGGCGCCCACCGTAATGTGGCAAGGGAGACACGCCTTTAGCAGACCAAAGGGACTGACAACCAAGGTCCACTCTTTGAGAAGCGTATTACTCTTTGGGTGCTTTTCTTCAGGACCCGCTGGACCCAGGTTTGGATTGCCAGGGCTGCTCATGAACAAGCCCACTTGATGGGCACTGCCGAACCAGGACCTTCGCCCCTTCAGCAAACCACGATTGCTCCTTGCTACCACCTTCCCCGCCAGGTAGCAACGACCAGGCAACGTACGTAGCATAATTGTGTTGAGTCCTAGGGGATGTTCTGCTACGACCCCCTCCTACGAAAAGACGCTGACAGAGTCCTCCTTCCCCCAGTTTCTGCATGGGGTCAGCTGGATTAGAAGCCCCCTTACAAGCCCATTCCGTACGTTTCCCCCCAAAACGTGCACAGCATCACAAATCGGAGAGCGGCACAAGAACTGATTGGCGGCTGCAGTATCCTACCGCCAGGATAGGGCAAACTTGTAGAGGTGGCTGCTGGGATTTGCGGTTTTCTGTCTGCGCGGACGCGCAGCACAAGTCCGGTATTTCAACTACAAGTCCCGGAATGCAAGTCGTGCTCGGAGACTTCGCCAATGGGCGGTTGAGGAAGGTGGATGGAGCGGCTGACGGAACCATACGTTGCGCAGTCGGAAGGGGTGGGATCCATAAGCAAGAGTGGGTGGAGAATTGGTCTCCTGGGCAACGGATGACGCTAACGCGCGAGTTGGTTGCTAGGCGCCTCGAGACTCCCGCAACGGAGAAGGGTCCTGGGAAGGGGTAACGCGTGTCGGAGAGAAGTGTAATACCGCCGGTAAGATAAACTGGTTTAGACTCGGCTGGATCCCACGCCGTGCAAAGGATTTTTTTGCAGCACAGAACTCTTGGCGGAGAGCTGCATCTCAGGATTCAGAAATAGAGCTTCTTTCAGAAAGCCCCACTCCTGCGTATGCCTGGCTAGGTCACGCCTCATTATTGGATGGGAGACCACCAGGAAATCCCAGAACCGTCAGCTTGACTGGGCAGAAGGGGAAAAAAAGGAAGCAGGGAATAGCAAACTATTTCTCCACTATTGCCAAAAAACCATGTGAATGTATCAGTGAATAAAGTGGGGCCAGTGTGTAGATGGTGCAGTATGAATGGAGAGACTCAGGTTCTAATCCACCCTTAGCCAGGGAAGCTTGCCTGGTGACTTCATGACCCATCACTCTCTTGCAGCCCAAGCTACCTCACAGGGTTGTTGTATTGGGGGGAAAATAGAAGGGAGGGCTATGTACACCACTTTGAACCCTTGAACGAAAGGTGGGATATAAATCAAATAAATGAATAATGACATCACCAGGAACTCAGCGTATCTCGAACGAGACTGTATCTTAGCGGGTTTAAAATACGGCATCTGCCTCACTACACACACACACACGCACACTACATAGATACATATATACATACATGTGTGATTTATTTTATTTTTATTTATTTTATTTTATTAAATTTTGCCACTGCCCATCTTCCCCCAAAAGGGGGATTTGCATCACAGCTGCTTAGGTAGACTGATGAAACATCTGGAGCATTGGTGAAAGTGGTGGCATTTGATTGGTCTTACTAAGGTCATTGCTCAACTAGGAATTTGGAACTGACTGCCAAAGAGAACTATGGAAAGTGACACCCTCTTGCCAGCCTTGGCTATGCTTTAATTAAGATCAGGCCTGGCTGGTACTTGTATGGAAAATTAGATGATACAGGCTTAGAATGGGAAGTGGAAAACCATCCCTCCCCCCCAAAAAGGCAGTGAAAAAATCACTTCCTTATTGTTGCCAGGAAAGTTGCATGGATGTATTGACAAAGTAATCAATCAAGTAAATCCAATCTTTACTTACTACCATGACAATAAAGAAAATACGGGTAGATGCTATATCAGATATAGAAGCATGATGTGCCAGGCCAACGAATGGTGGGAAAACGTATCAATTGTTGTGTAAGTTGTTTGTAAAGCTTCTGTAATTTCTGTAAACATTGTTTAGTGACAGTTTTCTTCTAATCTAAAGGAAGTTAATGATGGTATGCAAGCTACCTGCAAATAAAATTCAATATGGAATAGCAAGTACTTGATCTCTGGTAGGAAGTGAAAGATAAAGGCAAGATTTGCCAAAAATGTTTGATGGTCAGACTCCTTGTTTAACCCAAGATACAGATTACTACAGCTGTCATGTTCCAGTATGTGTAGATGGATGTAGAAAGGTTTATAACAAAATCCTTCCTTCTTTTGAGGTACTTAACAGATTAGATTTATGTATGAAACTGAAATATCCTGTATTTTACAACTACTTTTAGCATTTTCTCTGGAAAAAAAATGCTTAAGCAAGGAAGACTGGAATAGCTGCCCAATTGCATATACTTGATAGTATTAGGTGCTCTTTATCTGAAGAATCTTCATCTTTGCTTGCTTTCAGAAATAATTTTTTAAGCTTTTCTGCTAGGACTGTGCAAAGGATCTGGTTTCAAAGGGCAAACTGTTATTGGGAACATGTGTGGAGATGCACTCCTTGGAAACTCCTTGAACTAAACACATATTTTCCTGAGACTGCACATCAGCTGTGCAGAGCACCTGGGCAATCCTTGAAAAGGACACAGCTGCTTTAAGGTGTTTCCAACCGAGGCTACTGCCTACCCATAACATCCATTCTTAATATCCATTGGAACCCCGGTCTGCACAGCCCTAATTTCCCCCTTTCCCCAGTAATATATCAGTTCTAATGCACCTCTTAAATAGCTGGTGTCTCTGTATAATGTGAACTAATTGATCTACTTTTTTAATTTGCAAGGGCTTGTTTTCACACTTATATTACATTTTTTTCCTATATATGTAGGCCACATTTCCTGATAATTATTGCTGTAATATACCTTTACCATCAGATGGCAGTAGCTACCCACCCAGTACACTGCAATTACATTTTGCTGGGTTAATATTGTGATAGTGGTGATTGTGATTTGGTTTGCATTTTAATATAATGTTTTCACTTACTGAACCAATACAAACTGGATATAACTATCCTTTAAAAAAATTGCATTACACAGTTTTTGATATAACAGTGCAGACATTACAGGAAATTGCATGCATATTTTAAAAAATTAAGTGTGTGTGAACCTTCATTTAAAAATCATTAATATTTATTTGCATTCTGATAGAAAAAATGGGATGAAATAAACATTTACTTGCCAAAAAAATTAGATATGTTGAAACATAGCTCTGTAAAGCTTTGTTCTTATGTAGAATGTCAACTTGAAGCATGCTTTGGAAAAATATATGTTGAATTAGATGCAAACGAGATATAGACACAGTGTATCTAGTTAAATCATGAGTTGCTTAATTATGGTTTATTGAACAGCCGAAGCTTCATTAGTAGGGCTAGCTTGGGATTTTGTGGCTTCCATGACAACCATAGGACTGCTACACCTTGTCATTAGACCAACACATAGAGCAAAATATACTCTCAATTTGTTTTTTAACTTGAACCAAGAGAGAAGTAGCTTGGATATGGGGTTTACCCTGCTGACATGGTCAGACCACTTATCCCTTCTGCAAAGATGAGAGACCCATTAAGATGATCCACTTCCAGACACTTAAGGAATCCTGTGGAGGACTCTGGGGGATTTTACAGAGGCTAAAGCCTCTGTAAAAGGTCTTCTTGGAGCTATGGAATGGTGAGATAGGATGGACTTATGGATTCTCTAGTGACCTCTTGAGTGCTATATGAAGCCTTCCTACTTTTCTGGAGAGCTCTGGGCCATGCAACAGGCTGGGGGCAAATAGAATGCAGGTGATGTAATAACTCTCACCACGAGGTCAGTGGGATGTGCCTGAGAGCACATAATCATAAATTTAAAAAAACTGTGGCAGTGAAGAAATATCATTTTGTAGCCTCTACTTCATCTTCAAGGAGCCATCCATATGGCTTTTTAGAATTCTTAGATGGATTTTTTTACTCCCATATTATGGCCTTTGGAAGCCTGCTATGACAAAGATACCTTGAGGATAAAATTCTTTGTCTTCATCCCAGGTTTCACCTTGCTTTTCACACAATATCTTGGTCCAGTGCACCATTTTGTCCAGTTAAGTACAGTTGCCTCCAATATTTGAAGCCTAAAGACATGGAGAAGATACTTTACAACCTGTTCTTTTTGTTCACCTTGGCTTATTCAAGTTAAATAAGGAGGGATGACTGAGTAAATGCAGAAAATGGTGAATGCAGTTTTGTTTGTTGGATAGGAGCCATCAGGCTTAAAACAGGCAGTGGTGCCTCACTCCTGAAAAATCCTTCCTGAATCCAGAGGTTAATGATAAAACTGCACAGTTGCAAATGCTCCCCTTTTAAGGCAAAGTTGGCAGCCCCTGGGTAGTTGCATATTATTTATATATATATATGAAAATTTTAAACAAAAGAATAAGACTAATACAAACTATCATAGAGCAAAAAAGAAAAGGGAAAAAATGAAAGAAAAAACTTAAGGTGCAAAAGGAAAAAAGTATAGAAAAATAGAAAAGAAAAAAGTTATAAAGAAGTGGCTTTCAATCTTCTTCAGAGCAGTTATAAGTACAATTATAAATTGACCTCTGTCTCTAAAGTTACAGTACTTGCAAATATTCCTGAATGAAACTGGTTATCTTGACCCATTTCAGTTTAGATTTCAGTCTGGACTGGGAACTGAATTATCCAGAGTTAGCCATGTTGGATGATCTCGTACAGGAAAGAGACAGAACCAGTGAACCCTTGGATCCTGCTGGATCTCTCAACAGCTTTTGATAATATTGCAAATCTCCAAAGGATGGGGAGGGAAGGCACATTTCTACAGTGGTTCCAGGGATCCTTGGCTGATCTGTTAGTACCATAGAATTCCAAGGCTGTTGGTTAATCTAGGACAGTGTTTCTCAACCTTAGCAACTTCAAGATGTGTGGACTTCAACTCCCAGAATTCCCCAGCCAGCCTTCCCCAGTTGAAGTCCACACATCTTAAAGTTGCCAAGGTTGAGAAAGAATGAACTAGGAAGTCAGACAGACATCCCATACAGGGCAAACTAACTCTGCCAAGAAAACTGCATAGATGCAGTTGCCTTCAATCACCCTCTACTTGAGGGCATTTTTCAGAGTGCCTACCCTATGGAACAGCCTCCCCTGCAAGATCTGGAGAGCCCTGGCTCTCTTGGCTTTCTAGAAGGCCATGAAGACCTGGGTTTTCCCCCAGCTGTTGGGCTGTGCTGATAGATGAGCTTAATATAGTTATGGTTTGTGTGACTAGGTCTGTTCTACAGTACTTTGGTAGTGTTTTATTATTATTTTAACTTGTTTTGTTGTTGTTAGCCACCCAGAGTTAACATATTAGATGGTCAGCCAAAGAAATTTTCTAAAAAAACCCAAAACCTTTCTAGCTGCAAAAAAGGAGTTCATCTTAATTACTCTCCTTGCTTTGCCTAACAATTGCAATCCTATACGGGGTGTCTGTCTGTGGCCCACTTATCCCAGTGGGATTTCTGAGAAAGCATGAAAGGTCTTACAATATACATCTCTGTATTTGAACTATTGTCTTATAGCTGTAGTTTTCTGCTATCAGGAGACATAAGTCTTTCTAGTTCGGTGCAATGTAGACTAGCCTCCTCGTGGTACACCCCAGGCAATGTGACTTGTCACGGCTAAATAGTCCACACACCTGGCTGCTGGACCTCACAAGGATTTCCCAGCAAGAAAAAGCAGCATGAACACCGAACTGCTATGCCTTACGATAAAAAAAAAGAAAGTCTTTTTAGTTCTTCATGAAAAAAACAGCCAGAGGAGATGGGTCCTTCACAAACATGTAGACATAATACGTATGAGTAGGACAGAAATAGCACATTTATTGGAAGACCTTGGAAGAGTAATGTAGAAGACTATCAACAAGAGATGGCTTTAACCTCTATTTCCCAAAATAATTTCTCTAGAAGCTGGTAGCTACTGGGCTGAATGGGAATAAAGCCATATGTTCTTCGCAACTGGAATTTCCTTATCTTTTCTCAAATGGATAGTTGTTGTTCTTACACAATTCTTTGGAAGCATGCTTTCGGAATAGAAACATTACTTAGGAACTATAAAAAGCTGCATTCCAGGAGTGTAAAGTTTAAATATTTATTGGAATATGAAGTGTTCTTACTGTATTTGACATCATTTAATATAACATTTTATAGAGCTTTCTGAAAATGTCAGGTTCAGCTTGCTTATATACAGCATGGAGAACAATAAAATGGTATAAGTGTTTGCTATTAATAGTTTGGAAAAATGTTCTTCTCCATTTGCTTTTTACTGAGTTTCTAAACATAAATTTTGATAATATGCATGTATTTCATAAAGTTCGACAGTAAACATTATTTTCTTTTCCAGTATTCTCTATAATATTTTGTCATCCTGTTGGAATTTGACTTGTTTTTGATACGCAATGTCATCCAATCAGTGTGTGCCACTTAAGTCTAGTATGGTTATGTTTTAGTTTTAACCTGAATCAAGAAGCTAATTTCAGAACAACACTCTTTAGTGGAGACATTCTTCCTGTAAAACTTTTGTTCACACACAGTGTATGGTATTTATGTTCTAATAAAGCCAAATCTGTTCCGTTCTGCTCATCCTGTGTTCCACTTCAAAACTTCACCCATGCCTAGTTGAAATGTATGCAATTGTTGCTTATAAAATCTGAATTTAGATGTTTACATCTCCTTATTCTAAGGAAGCAGCCATGCCCTGCTGGTGCTTATTCACTAACGTCATAAGACTACAGTCGTAGAGTGGGTTTGTGCATAAAGTTAAACCATAATGTGGTTTGTTGTGCAATGGGCAACCCCTCCCCCTAGTGCGGTTTAATCAGCTGTGGTTAAGTGAGTCATGGTATGTGAACTATTCTTTGGATCAGCTTACTACAAAAAAAAAAAAGACACGCCCCCTTCCTGTGCATTTTGGGAGAACTATTAAAACCTAGCTTTTAAAGAAAGGCCTGATAGATAATGTAGTATGTTAGAACTCCCATCCTGGGTTATGGTTTTTCTGGCTATATGGCTGTAATATAAGGTTTTTTTTCTCATTGACCTTAGTTCCTCAGCAATTTTGGTTATTGTTGTTCCTTATTGAAGTTTGCTATTTTATTATACCATTTGCTTTGATTTCAACCTTTTACTGGTTGTTTCTGGATGCCTTTGAATCAGTTTTGACTCCTGGCAACTGCTTGGACAAGCTCTGCTGTTTTCTTGGCAACGTTCTCAGAATTGATTTGTCCTTGACTTCTTCCTAGGGCTGAGAGAGAATGAAAGGGTCTCCCAGTTTTTAGCCCTACATGAAACTGGCTCTTATTAATTACTGCAATAAGGGGATATATATTCATTACCGTTCTGCTGGATAGGTGTGGCATATATGCCCCAATAAATAAATTGCTGTGGTATTTTCAGATAAAGTTCAAAGAGAAAGACAAAAGTGTGTGCTACCATTAAAAAAGACAAGGTCCTATGTACATTTTTATTATAAGCAAATTTATTGCTTTAGTGAGCAATAAATAAAATCCAGAAAGGATTTTAGTGGGGTTATAAGGGTGTGAGCAGTGTTGAGAAACAACCTTGGCAACTTTAAGATATGTGGACCAACTTCAACATGGCTGGCTGGGGGATTCTGGGAGATTTATTTATTTATTTATTTATTTATTTATTTATCAATCAAATTTATCACTGCCCATCTCCCAAAAGGGACTCTGGGCGGTTTACAATAAACCATAAATAAGAAAGATATAAAAGTGTAAAATACTATAATAAATAATAGAATAAATACGATAAAAACCCAATGGCTGAAAGTTCTCTGTAATTTGCAAGCAGAGCAGGGTCCTTCTAAGAGACTAGCCATCCCCAGGAATGACTACTCTCTCCCCTGCCCCAGGCATGATAACAGAACCAGGTCTTACTTGTTTCCTAAAGTCCAGGAAGGAGGGAGCCAATCTCACTTCCAGGGGAAGGATATTCCAAAGTGCAGGGGCTGTTGCAGAGAAGGCCCGCCTCCTGGACCCTGCCAGATGGAGTTCTCTTACAGACAGGGTCCATAGCATGCCCTCTCTGCATGACCGGGAAGGACGGGTTGATACGATAGGGATGAGACAGTCCCTTAGGTAGCCCGGACCCGTGCCATGTAGGGCTTTAAAGGTGATAACCAACACCTTGAATTGGACCGGGAAGCATACTGGCAACCAATGCAGCTCACTGAGCAAAGGGGTGACATGTGCTGATCTTGGGATACCCAAGATCGCCTGCGCGGCTGCATTTTGCACCAGTTGTAGCTTCCAGATACTCCTCAAAGGTAGCCCCATGTAGAGCACATTGCAATAGTCTATATGGGAGATAACCAGGGCATGAGTGACCATTCGAAGGGCCTCTTGCTCCAGGAAAGGGCATAACTGGCACACAACATGAAGTTGCACAAAGGCCCTCCTGGCCACGGCTGCCACCTGCTCTTTGAGCAGGAGCTGTGAGTCCAGGAGGACCCCCAAGTTACGCACCGGGTCTATCTGGGGCAGTGCAACCCCATCCAGAACTAAAGATGACAATTTCCCAGAAATTGAGGCTCCATTAATCCACAGCCACTCCGTCTTACCTGGATTCAGCCACAACCTGTTGTCCCCCATTCCAGGCCCCCACAGCCCCAGGCACTGGGAAAGGGTGGCCATGGCATCACTTACCTCACCTGGGATGGAGATGTATAATTGGGTATCATCTGCATATTGATGATACCCCACCCCGTAGTGACGGATGATCTCTCCCAGTGGTTTCATGTAGATGTTAAAAAGGAGCGGAGAGAGTACCGAGCCCTGCGGCACCCCACAAAGTAGGGGCCACAGGCCAGATCTCTTGCTCCCTATCAACACTGACTGGGACTGACCCTGGAGGAAGGAGGTGAACGAGCTCAGAACCACACCACCCACCCCCAACTCCCTAAGTCGGTCCAGAAGGATATCATGGTCGATGGTATCGAAAGCCGCTGAGAGGTCAAGAAGAGCAAGGATGGATGCACTGCCTCCATCCCGCTCCCGCCAGAGATCATCCATAAGTGCAATCAATGCCGTTTCTGTCCCATAACCGGGCCTGAAACCTGACTGAAAGCATTCTAGATAATCCGTTTCATCCAGAATCCTCTGGAGCTGCAAAGCCACCACTTTCTCATCTACCTTCCCCAAAAAGGGGAGCTGGGAGACTGGGCGAAAATTGTCCAGTATAGTTGAAGTCCACGGGTCTTAAAGTTGCCAAGGTTGAGACATACTGGGTGTGAGGATCAGCTCTCCCTTTACTCCAGTGCAAAGCAACTTACATTTTAACAATTAATGTTTAATTTTGAAAATATACAACGCAGACTTCAGTTTCTAAATCATTATGGTCTACTCTTGAAGCGAGACTAGAAAAACTATAACAGAGCTTTTAAAATGTAATTTTTAAATTTTTTCTTTGAACATGTGCAATACTAGTACTCACCTTTAAGCCAGTTTGGATCCTGCTATGTGAAGGATAGCTGTCATCCAATGCCCTTTCTCTGAGATCAGCATTGGAGGCTTAACTTTGAGCTGTCCTGCAAAATCAGACATGTGGTTACAGACTTTCACATATTTGTCTTGGCATGTAACTGAACGAAGATTCCACTGGGACTGTTTTGTATTGGGTTTTAACTTTTTTTCCTTGATTTTATCACTGCTTTTATTGCTCTTATGGTATTATATAATATTTTATGGTTTTCTGTTTTCTAGTATGCTGCCTTGGGAAGATGTTACTCCTTAAGATAGCTCAAAATTTTTTAAAATAAATACTGCTTGAGATTTTTGTCGGCCTTAGAAGAACAGCTGAATATAAATATATATACAATCATTTTATGGAGTGCTGTAAATTGTACTTAACCTCATAGTGCCAAATACAATTGCAGTTACATTTTACAGTTATTTCCTTTCATAGCCACCAGAATCCATCCTTCCTTCCTTCCTTCCTTCCTTCCTTCCTTCCTTCCTTCCTTCCTTCCTTCCTTCCTTCCTTCCTTCCTTCCTTCCTTTCTTTTTATAGCACTGGACTCCACAATGTTAATTTCAGTTCCATTCTTATAAATATCACTATAATTTATATACAATTCTTGTGTGATTTTTGCTTCTTTGATTTGGCTCTGCACAGTATGGGGCTTGACATCCAGCAGTGGGAGTAAGTCTAGAAGGACCCCAATCCAGAGTCACTGGAGAAGATAGAGTGCCAAATGGTTTCTGTACAAATAGTAGCTCAGTCTTGCTGGGATTCACCTTTAGTGTGTATCTTCCTATCCAGATCCTGCAGGCACTGGGTCAGGACTTTCACAGTATCACCACCACAACCCAGGGTAGAGATGTATACCTGTACATAATCAACATACAGTATGTATCTCCAAATATCTGCTTGATATATTTCTGGGTATGCTATTTCCCCTCTTTAACTATGGCAGTGCATGTAGATGCCAATTCCAGCTTTTCTAGAGTTCAGTGGAAGCCAGTGAAAACTTGCAGTAAGAATAAAAATTTAGGCCGGGCATTGTTGCAGAATATAAAAAACAAATGAATATATTGTCATGTTCAGTGATGGTCTCACGAGTGGCATATGAGTTCGCCTCTTAGCCTACTTGGCCAGGAGAGGGCAAGCAGATGCCTATGCTAGATAGGGTGCAGGTGAGTTCAGTCCTCTTGCAGTTACCCAGGTACGTTTCAGCCCACTGCTGCCTGTGTCATCTATAGCATGAAAATCACAAGTTGGCCATCAAAGTTGAGTAGGCAACCTAAAATTTACACTTGCTTTAGAGATACCTCAAATGGCATTTATAATGTGGGAAAAAATGAATATTTTGGCTGAAGACTTTTCCAAAGGCATTAAAACTATCAATAATTCAGCTGATATGCTGTTGTATTACTCAGTACTTCAAGTAGTCTTTTCATTTACTATTTGTCAATAACCTTTGTGCAGCTTGCAGTATTACATAATGCTTTGATTTCTGTAGGAGGCATGCTTTTCTTTTTGTTTACGTTTTGTTTTTTAATTCCTAAGAAAATGCAGCTGCTCTATGTCTCTCTGAAGAGCAAAATGCCCTCGATGAAAATACAAACAGTACTAGAGGCCAACTTATACTTGTAGCCTTCAAAGATTTTGCTGACCCATAGACATGGTGTCCCTCACAAAAGAAAAATATAGCTGTAGGTGTCCTTACATTAATGATATACTCTGCAAATAAATTAATTTTTTTAATCTGTTCAATCATGTCCAATTCTTGGAGACTGCCTGGACAAGTCCCTGCAGTTTTCTTGGCAAGGTTTTTCAGAAGTGGTTTGCCATTGCCTCTTTCCTAGGGCTGAGAGAGAATGACTGGCCCAAGGTCACTCAGCCAGCTTTCATGCCTATGCTGGGACTAGAACTCATGATCTCCCAGTTTCTAGCCTGATACCTTAACCACTACATGAAACTGGCTTATCAAATTAATTTAGGGTGTAACAATTCAATTTAAATCTATTTGGAAAAGTTGCAAACTCTCATTTGATTTCACTTCAAACTATTCAGGTCTCCATAGCACCACTGACTTCGATCTTCTTGGCTAGACAGTTGAGCTCTGAATCTTAGTAATTCCTAAACTTTAGTTATCAGCTTACATACAATTTTTGATGTACAAACTTTATCTTGACTCTTGACAACTGGAAAGTATCTGTTGACTTTTGAGATAGTATCAGTTCTGTTAATTGTGGTACAGTTTCTAAAGTCAGCATCTAGCTCTAGAAACTGTGAAAAGAAAGGTAGATAAGTTTTCATGAGTCTTTCAAAACACTGACATATCCTTTGAAATGTGTTGATGGAAGTCTAATTTGTGTACCTTCAGTATTTCAATATAAAAATTCTTTTTTTATTTTGGTTAATTTTGCCAGTGTGACAATTGAGGCATCTCATTTTAAAAAAAAACTTTTCAAAAACATTCAGAATCTGTCACAATCTTCTCTCTCTCTCTCTCTTGATTCTCCCTCTTATTCATATGCTCAGTCCCATCAAACCATTCATCTCTAGTTTAGTTTGATCTTGGCTGTTCATTTCTAATTTATTTCAGATAAGGTCACAATTATTTAATAAACCCTCTTTGTTGTTGAAAAACTTTTAGACAAGGTGTCAGTTTCTAATTTTTTTTGGTCAAAGTGTCAACAGTTTAATGTTGGGACTGTTGTTATTTTGCAGAACTTCAGAAAGGAAAATGAATGACACTGAAGAGGAAGACAATTCTACTTTCAGTGAATCTGAAGGAAAATCTGATGTTGACATGGAAGAGGAAGGGGAGGAGGAAGAGGAAGAGGAAGCTGAAGCAGAATCTGGATCAGAACCAGAGAATCCAGAAGATGTTGTTTATGCCATGGCTCCCACAATCAACATTCAGGAGGAAAGTGCCATTGATGTCCATTCATGTCCTGCATTTTTGTGTCTCAATGAGGTAATGTTTCCTTAAATTCATTTTGACACTGCATTTTTGTGTCTCAATGAGGTAATGTTTCCTTAAATTCATTTTAGCAGCAGAACAGAGCTGACTGTAAATATAGTGTTTCTTTTCTTTTCTTTTTAACATTACTGGGATGATTTCAGTATAAATAAGGTATGGAAATATAGAATTGTAGGACTACATAGTCCAATTCCCTCTTAACTATATTAAAAATACTGTACCTGGAATGGGAATATTATTAACAAGAGGTTTCATAATTTTATTAATGAGGAAACAGGCAAATTTAAAAATAAATCTACATTCCAACAAATGTTGTTCTGAGTAGGTTTACCGGAAATTAAAAATGAAACAATTTAAGTATCCATTATGAAACTGACATTGATTTATCACAGCTTCATCCAAGAAGGAGATACAGGAAATTAACTTATCCAAGAACATGCACATGGAACTGAAACTGATTAGAAAATGGCACCATTATCTAAGCACACCATCTTGTAATATTGATGCCATGCTCTTGATGTAACTGAAACTTTCCTATTTATTTTGTCTATTACCTCATTTTCACAAATTTTTAAAATATTTCTTAAACTTTCTAGATTTTCATTTATTGAGAGCTAGTAGACTCAAGCACAGAATGCCTCTAAATGTGAAAATAGAATTTTTTTCCTGATTGCATATAATTGATATCTGTGTTGATCTGTTCCAAGGAGAAGCTGATGATGTGTTTGGAATGGGAAAGTCAAATGATTTTTTTCTCGGCAGAAGTACTGTACTATATTGTAAATAGCACTGGCTGCTAGTAAGTTCTAATTCCTAGTTGCCCGTGATAGCCTTTTCCTCAAGGTAGAGAAGAAAACTTTCTGACAGTTACCAGTAATGTACAAAAAAGGACAACTTTATTGTATATGGGAGGTTATAGAATTAGATTTTCATCAAATTCTTTCATAGGTCAGTGTTTTGAAAGACTCATGAAAAAGTTTGCAGGGAAGGCAGTTCTCTCTTACGATGCAGAACGTTCTGGTAAGAGAGCTTCCAGAAGTCCAAAGTTGTTCCTGGATATAGAGGAATAATGCCTTTTTTCTTCTGCTTCTGCCTTCGGAGTAGAAGTTATAGTCTATTAAATAGCCACTAGGACACCCTCATCTAGACCACCGGATTGTTCTTTTCATTTGCAAATTGTAGAAAGGCTTGTTCTGATTTTTATAGCTTTGTTCTTTATGAATTTTTACTGGCTGAAACACAATGAAGCCAAAGTTGTTTTGTTGTTTACTCCTTCAGTCGCTTCCGACTCTTCGTGACTTCATGGACCAGCCCACGCCAGAGCTTCCTGTCGGTCGTCAACACCCCCAGCTCCCCCAGGGACAAGTCTGTCACCTCTAGAATATCATCCATCCACCTTGCCCTTGGTCGGCCCCTCTTCCGTTTGCCTTCCACTCTCCCTAGCATCAGCATCTTCTCCAGGGTGTCCTGTCTTCTCATTATGTGGCCAAAGTATTTCAGTTTTGCCTTTAATATCATTCCCGCAAGTGAGCAGTCTGGCTTTATTTCCTGGAGGATGGACTGGTTTGATCTTCTGGCAGTCCAAGGCACTCTCAGAATTTTCCTCCAACACCACAGTTCAAAAGCATCTACCTTCCTTCTCTCAGCCTTCCTTATGGTCCAGCTCTCGCAGCCACATGTTACTACGGGGAACACCATTGCTTTAACTATGCGGACCTTTGTTGTCAGTGTGATGTCTCTGCTCTTAACTATTTTATCGAGATTTGTCATTGCTCTTCTCCCAAGGATTAAGCATCTTCTGATTTTCTGACTGCAGTCAGCATCTGCAGTAATCTTCGCATCTAGAAATACAAAGTTGTTCACTGCTTCTACATCTTCTCCCTCTATTTGCCAGTTATCGATCAAGCTGGTTGCCATAATCTTGGTTTTTTTGAGGTTTAGCTGCAAGCCAGCTTTTGCACTTTCTTCTTTCACCTTCATCATAAGGCTCCTCAGTTCCTCTTCGCTTTCAGCCATCAAAGTGGTATCATCTGCATATCTGAGATTGTTAATGTTTCTTCCAGAGATTTTAACTCCAGCCTTGGATTCCTCAAGGCCAGCTTGTCGCATGATGTGTTCTGCATACAAGTTGAATAGGTAGGGTGAGAGTATACAGCCCTGCCGTACTCCTTTCCCAATTTTAAACCAGTCCGTTGTTCCATGGTCTGTTCTTACTGTTGCTACTTGGTCGTTATACAGATTCTTCAGGAGGCAGACAAGATGACTTGGTATCCCCATACCACTAAGAACTTGCCACAATTTGTCATGGTCCACACAGTCAAAGGCTTTAGAATAATCAATAAAACAGAAATAGATGTTTTTCTGAAACTCCCTGGCTTTTTCCATTATCCATCGGATATTGGCAATTTGGTCCCTAGTTCCTCTGCCTTTTCTAGACCCAGCTTGTACATCTGGCAATTCTCGCTCCATGAATTGCTGAAGAAGCCAAAGTAGTCTGTTCTTTAACTGACATTATATCTTTATATAGTTGAGGAACTATTTTGTTGTTCAGACATACCAAAAACCTGCGGAAGAAAATAAAAAATACCTACCACCATCTAGAGAGAATTTGGTGGGGATTAATTGAGAGTGCTAGAAAATGTCACTTGCTGGTCAGTCCTCTTTGATATTCCAAACAATTTTAATGCATGAAAGCCAAAGCTATATTTACAGTATATAGCATCAGGCTATATAAAACAAGATAGATAGATAGCCAGACAGACAGACTGACTGATTTACAACTCACCTAATAAAGTACAGATACAAAAGTAGAATTTGCATATAAATATCCACTAGGATATTTGGATGCTAGTGATGAAAGTCAGGAGGCTTGTATTTTGGGTGTGCATCTAAGACATAGTGGGAAATTTCAGTCCTGCCAACATTCTTGAGACTTGTCTTAAATTCACATTTTCAAGTCAGATACACCCCTTGCTGACCTTAGTTGATCTTGAAAAAGCTGAGCAGGGTCAGAGAACATCAGGAAACCTCATCAGAAAATCACCAGGGATCAGCCCAACTTTACTAGTGAAATGCAGTTTATGAATGTGTTGCTTATATCAAATGCGGTATCCCCATTATTGATGATTGATAACATTATGTTTCTAAAAAGATTGAATAGTTCAGCTTAAACAGTAAAATCTTCTTTGAGTCATGCTCAACTCCTGATAACTTTTCACAGACACAGCCATGTAGGTTTCTTGGCAACCATACAGAAGTACTTTTGCTATTGCCTACAGATGGGGCATTTCTCCCATCCAAGTACTAATGAGTCCTGACCCTGCTTAGTCAAAGCTGTCTAGGTTGCTGACCTATAGTTACTGAAACTTAAGTGGCTAATTAATGGAGTTGGAGATGCCTACAAAGAACCTCAAAGTGTTCAGTCACCATCTTTAATGGTCAAAAGTGCCTTGTCCTGAAATGCACTGTTGGGGATACATACTGTAGGAGCAACCGTATATATCTTGTATTGGATTTGGTTCTAATAGGTGACAGCAAAATGGCAGAAAAACATGAACTTTACATTTCAGCAGCAATAGCAAATATTTGAAATGCTGATAATGGTTCATCAGTCCACTTACTATTAGGTAAATTACTATCTTCATGGTGGCATAATTGTTACCAACACCTAACGTTCTCAGATGGTTCCTGGGAGTATCTTGACAAGATCCACAGCTGCTATTTGCCCATGCCCTCCTTTCACCCACTCAGCAGCCACCCTTCTCTCTTTAACAATGCTTTGATGCTTAAGGACATCTCCTCAATTTCTAGAATGGTATCTCGGGAAATGACCATTGTTAGGAACAGGGGTGTCTACAAGGGTAGTCCAGAAAAGCAAGATGGAAGCTATGGCCATGCAGTTGGAGGCCCACCCCTTTTTTTACATGGGTCACATGTGCAACACAGGTTTGAAAAAGAGACAGGACTTCAAACATGCAATTGTGGCCATCATCTTGTCTTTTTTAAACTGTTTTTAGTCCCAGACTTGGAATTAATGACACCACTAAGATAACCCACTCAGATCTGCCGTTGAAACCCACCAAAGAGCTGAAACCCCTAATGGACTTTTTGTGTAAAACACAAAAAAATGAACTTACAATTTGATGATTAGATAGGATAGCTTATAGAAAGAAGAGATTCACAATGTAACTTTAGAGAAACAGGTAAATTGTACTTATAACTGCTGCAAAGAAGATCAGAAGCCACTTCTTTATATCTTTTTTCTTTCTTTTCTATTTTTCTTCTTTTTTCTTTTTTCACTTTAGCTTTCTCTTTTATTTCTTCCTTTTTCTTTTTTCCTTCTTACTCTATTTTAGTTTGTATTAATTTTTTAGTCTTGTTTTTAAAATGTTCAATAAAATTATATTTAAAAAAAAAAGAAACCCATCAAAGAGCTGAGTACCAACTCCTGTTTCAATTCTAGAGTGAACCCTTCAGGACAGTTATGGGATTCTTTTCATTTTTTACAGCCTCTCCTAACTGAATAACTACATGAGTCCTACTAATTACCATTGTAGCGGGAGAGAAGAAAGCAAGATCATTGGAGCCTTGTATGCTATTTAAAATCCTTGATCTGTCAAGAGTTTACATCTCTAATCCAGTAAAAATATAAACATATTTAATCTGCTCCTTGTATTAGTGTGGTTTAAAAATGTGAAGTTGTTTTATATGTTTTGGCTTAGATACCCATTAAGAGATTTGTTTTACATCCCAGGAATTTTTGCAAATGTGCAAAACTGTTACTTTCCATACATTAGTTCTGTTCAAAGTTTTGCAAAACTATCTCTTCATTGATTTTGTTAGCTGGTTCTCATATATAATAAGGTCTTTTCATATCCAACTTGTTTGCACACAGGCATTTTTATCTTATTGATGGATTCTTGCTTCCTTTGCAGTTTGAATGATAGGCAAATAGAAGTAACTTCTAGTTCTATGCTACCTTTTCAGATAATGCATTATTGTGGTGGATATAATTCAACATAAAATATACAATCAAGAACAAAGATATAAATTCAAAATTTTATGCCAGAACCAATTACTTTTTATTTCAAATAAAAGAAGAATCCTATTGAGTTATCAGTCTATGTTGTAGTAATTATTGTTCAGTTAGTATTTTCTGCTAGTATTTAATATTTTTCTCCAGAATACATGATGTATTTGTATTCAACTCCTGACTTTTTACAAGAAAATAATAGATTTATATGTATTCATGTATACAAAGTGCTTTAGTTTTGTATTACAATGTAGCATTATTTAGGGAATTGCTAGGAACTTTAAAAACTGGCCAAAGGAACAAGTTAGAAGCACTTAGTTCTTTTCAGAACACTGTTTCCAAGATGACATCAGTCAGGCTAAACCTTTCCATATAACTGTAACACATTGTTAAGTGGTCTTTTTTATGAATGTAGTTACTTAGATAGAATACAATGGTCTGGTCAATGATGATTCAGTAAAGCTAGTGATTTTTATTTATTAGGATTAAATTGGGAGCTTAAATTTTTCTAATCGCCATCTTGAAACAGCCATATAAACACAGTTTCCACTGAAACCAGCTACTATTGCACTGATTTTCAAATACTAACAAAACTTATGTTTCAGTGAAGAAGAGAGGCAGAAGTTCTCTAAATTACTTAGAAATGGAAGAAGTTGTTGTACTGATAACTGGGATATAACAGGCTTTGAATAATAAGTGTTTGTGATCTAACTATATTTCTTACGTCACTCATCACAGCAAGGCAAGCACTAATGAGGTGAAGAAAAGTATTTTCCATGCAACCCAATATCATGTTGTGATTTGTGTTGGGTGTACATATGGTACAATGTCTGTGGCGTCCTTGGTGCTCTCTGAGCCTTGCTGTTTTCTTGCAGACGTTTCATTGCCAGACTAGGCAACATCTTCAGTGCAAAGAGGGAGCGGGCCTTGCTCTCAGTTTGTATACTGTGGTTTGTCCGGCTTGTGTTGGTGGAGGTGTTGTTCTCTTCTTGAGAGTTCCTCGATTGGGCTGTTGTTTGCTGCTTGGTTGATTGCCTGAGTTAATCATTCCTTGATTACACTGTATTGTGCTGTTTGATGGCTCATCTGGTGTTAATCCTAGTGTTGATTTTTGCCTATCTGGGTGTTGATTGCTGGCAAGGGAGTATATTGGTCTTTTGACTTTTCTATTGTCTCTTTTGAATGGTATGTAAATGTTGTTTACCTCTATGTGTCTGTTGATGGCTGCTTGGTCTGAGTGCCAGGCTTCCAGGAATTCTCTGGCGTTTTTGGATTTGGCTTGGTTTAGGATGCTCACAGTTTCCCAGTTGAAAGTATGGTTGAGTCTGTCCATGTGTTGTGAGATTAAGGAGTTCTCATCGTGTCTTTTGACTGCTAGTTGGTGTTCATGGATGTGCTCTGCTAGTCTTCTGCTTGTAGTCTTTGCATTGTATGTTGTAAATAACTCCTGTTTTTTCTTCTTGGGCTGTTGGGTCTTTTGGATTGCTTAATATGTTTTGAAGAGTTTTAGCTGGTTTATGTGCTACAGTGATGCCACCAACAGACTATTACAACCACATGGCATCCCTTGCCAGCAATCAACACCCAGATAGGCAAAAATCAACACTAGGATTAACAGCAGATGAACCATCAAACAGCACAATACAGCCTAATCAAGGAACTATTAACTCAGGCAATCAACCAAGCAGCAAACAACAGCCCAATCAAAGAACTCCCAAGGAGAGAACAACACCTCCACCAACACAAGCAGGGCAAGCCACGGTATACAAACAGAGAGCAAGTTCCACTCCCTGTTCGCACTGAAGAGTTGCCTAGTCTGGCAATGAAACGTCTGCAAGAAAACAGCAAGGCTCAGAGAGCACCAAGGACTCCACAGTTCAACCCTGAGCTACAAATATTCACTTCAATTGGTAGTACAATGTTTTTACAACATGACCACTACAATGAAAAAGTTACAAAGATTCTGTATAACAACCACTTATTCATTGTTTTGTAAAATGACTGACAATCTAGAACTTTCCCTAAAATGATATTGGTGAGATCTTTATAATAAAATAATGTGTACGGTAGTTGCAGAGCCCATTGAAGTGTCATTTAGCAGTTATGCTGTGTAAAGCTACGTGCGTGAAAATCAGATTTTGGGAGAAGAGAGGCATCAACAGTTGGTAAAACATCTTTTATTTTTTGGCCTTCATAGATTATTTTGTGGTTCAACTCTGGTCAGTGTTTTAGGTCTCAACCCATTTTTAATCTAGGATAGCTAGTTTTGCCCAGTTTTCAGCCAACCTTTTTTTCATAATGCTTGTGGCTACTAATTGGCTTCTGGGTACAGTTCAAGGTGATGGTTGTCATCTTTAAAGCCCTTCACAGTTCAGGGCTTGGACATCTGCGAGACGGCCTTCTCCCAATAACATCTGCCCACAGGGTAAGATCTAATAGGGCAGTCTCTCTTTCTGCCCCCTCACGCAACAGGTGCCATCTGCAGGGGCTGCAGAAACAGGCCTTCTGTATTGCTGCCCTCCTGCTGTGGAATAGCATTTCCCCAAACATTCAAATGGCTCCTTCGCTTTTGGCATTTAAGAAGTTGCTTAAGACCCAGCTATTTGAACATGACCTGGGATCTGAATAATTGCATGTATTTTTCCTCTCAAGCAACTGGAAGTTGTTGATTTGTTTTATTCTGGGTCTTACTGTATATAGAAGGATGCGGTGGCGCTGTGGGTTAAACCGCTGAGCTGCTGAGCTTGCTGATCAGAAGGTCGGCGGTTCGAATCCATGTGACGGGGTGAGCTCCCGTTGCTAGTCCCAGCTCCTGCCAACCTAGCAGTTCAAAAACATGCAAATGCGAGTAGATAAATAGGTACCGCTTTGGTGGGCAGGTAACGGCGTTCCATTTAGCCATGCCGGCCACATGATCACGGAAGTGTCTACGGACAAACGCCGGCTCTTCGGCTTTGAAACGGAGATGAGCACTGCCCCCTAGAGTCGGACATGACTGGACTTAATGTCAAGGGAAACCTTTACCTTTACTACTATATATAGGTAATTTAATGGAACTATACATATGGTTCTGATTATAGTGTCCTATAAATCAGATGGATGGAGGGATGGATGGATGGGTCGATGGAGAAATAGATGATAGATGGTAGTTGCTCATACGTGAATTAGGTTCTTAGCAGCTTTGGCTGACTGCTGGAGGACTGACACTTTTCTAATCCTGAAAGGTGCTTGCATCTAAGAGTGCTGTGAATGAGAGAAGATACCAGGGGTATCTGCAGTGTTTGTTCAAAAAAGTGAAAATGGCAACCACAATGCTGTGACTGAAGCTCTGCTAGTATTTTATGTGTGTTCCTTTGCACACACACACACACACAGACACAGAACAGGCACAGCTTCAATCACACTCAGCTTCAATCGCTCCATCTTGACTTTTATTATCAGAACATGTGGACTCCCTTGGGAGATTCATATATTTCTCTCCTCATTGATATACCTACATGTTGATATTTATGCAGCTATTTTGTTAATTCTGTTTATTTTAAATATTTGTATTGGAGCCTTCAAAACAAGAGAGTTCACTGAGCAAAGTTTTACTCCATTTATTATGGCTTTGATTCTGTCAATTGTTGCCACTTGTACAAAGATGATGTAGAATAACGCTTTCCCTTTCCAAAAGATACAACTTGGGTCAGGACTGCATGGTTGTTTTTAGAAGCTAATTTTATTGTAACTTTTTTTTTGTTCCACAGACACACTGGAATGTTGACAAAGGTGATTTTACAAGAAGTTGTTTCCCTAATTGCTATGCAGCTGTCAGCAGTGGAGTTATTGATGCAAAATATGTAGCTGTGTTCCGTTTGTCCACATTTTTTCCCATGTGTCTAAGTACAATTGCATGACAGAAACGGATCCATCTTAGGAGGAACTGATAACAATAACATTATAAGTTAGCACTCAGGCTGCAAAGTAAAATTACAGTCCTATATATTAGGTTGCTTACTACGGTAGTGAGAACTGTAACGTTTTCTCTGTAATATATTCTTTCCATACAATGTTTTTTTATAAGAACTTTATTAAATTTCAAAGTATAGTTAAAATACAAAATCGAAATTACAGAAAAGCTAGAAGTTAGAACTAAAGAAACAAGAAAAAAACTATAAAAGTGAAAATAGATAGAAAACAGAAACAGAAAGTAACTTCCTACTTTCTCCAATATAGATATAGATACAATTAGAAATGTGATCTCTTACCATTAATTAAACCATATTAACATTATTTCTATCAAAACAAACCATTAATCGGTAAAACCCATAATCAAAACTTCATTTTTTTCCAACCCAAGCAAGTAGTCTAAAAGTGGTTGCCAAGCAGAAACAAATCTAGAAATAGTATTATCTCTTATTAAAGCTGTTAACTTAGCCATCCATACAATGTTGAATGGGCATCTGGAAGGAAAGCTTGCTTGTTAAAGGCATGGAATATCATATAACCAGAATTCCCCAACTGGTGCTTGCAGGCCTGTAGGACTACCTCTGCCATAATTTCCATCTAGCAAGTTCTTGGAGAAGGCTGTCTCATATATATATATATATATAAATGCACTGATAACCATCAGATGTCATCCAACTACTGTGGATTCTAATTTTGTAAGCCGCCTGGAATCACCGTGTGTGAGTTGGGGGGCCATATACATGTATTAAATAAACCAAATAAATAAATAAATAAACATACCATCACTTATCCATGGAACTGACGTTTCATTTATTTTATTTATTTATTTGAGTTTATGTTCAAAGTCCAGCAGAAGCATACCATAACACCAGGTATAAACGTTAAGAAATTCAACCAGGATATGGAACTAAAATTACGTCAGTTGCCTTGATGAATGACCTACATCAGAAATTGGATGGGAGAATATGTTCCTGCTACTTTGCTTAGACTTCTCCATAGTTTTCTGTTGCATAAAGCACTGTATACTTTTGGAATTCCTGGTGACCTTGGGCCTTGGGGTACTGTTTTGTTGTGTTGAATGTATTAGATTTTGTATAATCCTCTATATTAGATATTGACCAAGCAGGGATGCTGGGGACTATTTTTTTTACATTGTGGTTTTTGGCCTGTGGAGTCCCAGAGTATTTGACCCTGTTCTCTGTACTTTTATTATTAATATGAAATCTCTGGAAGAGGTCATGTAGAGTTTGGAGCAAGGTGTTAACAGGTTGTTGGCTATCCAGTACCAAGAATGTGTTTCCCTTGATTATTGACTAAGTTTGATCATGGGCTGAATAAAGGTAAACAACTAAAATCAAATGTAGACAAAATGGAGGCTGTATTGATCAGTAGGAAACCTACTTGGGGACTGAGAATCCCTTCTGGATTGGGAAGCTCTTCTGCACTCCCCAGAAAGGGTAGGTTACATTCTGGCAATGATCAATTGGCCTTGATCCCCCAATTATCTCTGAATTTGCATTTGCAATGACAAGGAGCATATTGCATATCTACATCTAGTAATGCCATCTGTCGCTGTTCTTAAGCCAATCTGATCTGGTGTGATAATGCATTTCTTGGATATATCACAGTGTATTGCAGTGAATTGTAGGTGGAGCAACCCTGAAGGATGTGCATTTAATTAAACGTGGCAGGTAATGTTTAACTGGTGTACTTTTAACTGGTGATCATATATCTTTGTTGAAAGACCTGCAAGTAATTGCCTTCTAGATGCAATTCAAGATGCTGCTTTAATTTTTAAACGTCTTACAGCTTAGGGCCTGAGTGTCTCAGAGGCAGCATTGCATAGCTTGGTAACAATATGACTAAGCTGGAAAGCTGGAAAAGCTCTCTTAAAGATGTCCCTGAATATCAAAGCCCTGTTTCTTGGGCATTAGGAGAAAGCCTTCTGCACTACCAAGATACAGAAGCACTTTCCTAGGAGTTTCTGTTCAGTCAGGCCTCTGAAATGGTTGTTGATGAGTTTAGTTGCTGTATATTTATTTTAAACTGGGGTTTAATTTTTGCATTATTTTTGCTTGTTTTGTTTTGTTTTGTTTTGATCAGATAGCATCCTAGAGGTGGAAAGCTAAGATCTGCATTAAAATAGCATTAATAGTTCTAAAATTATATTTTTATAATTATAATAATAAAACAATTCTGTGTCCATCTTGGGAACAATCCCTTGAATTAGAATGCAAAACCTATACAGTACTATAGTTCAATTATCATTTTATTAGAACCACCCAAACTAAAAGAAAAAGTTCTTCATCAGCCAAAATATTGTAGATATCTAAGAAAGTACAAAAATTCACCCAGATGTTTAACTTCTGAAATCTGCAGTTTAAAATCAACCCCAACTTTGAATGTACCGTTGAGTTAGATGTGGTTGGTATCAGATTACACTCCGTCTCTTTAGCTCGATAACTCCCTAGTTTTGTTGATATAAAGACTGAAATATTTCTTTATATCTGCTCTTCACTAGCCAGAGCGCATATGTGCATCTGGCCAGTGGCAGGAGATAAATTGGGAACTAATGAACTTAGTGTTTTTAGAGCTGGAAAGAACAGTCATTTTTTCTGTACTGCTTTTTCTGGACTTGATTTTATCCACGTTCATACTAGCAGTTATGCCTTCCATTTATCACATTGTCTGAAACTTCACTAGGGGACTATATTATAAACATTAGCAGTCACATTTTTTATTCCATTAACCACACTGATAGTCTGAAGAATGTTCATAGAGTTGGTGTTGAAATGCTCATGGATGGAGTGAAAGCAACATCTGTCTTTCCTTTTGATGCCAGTGTAGCTATGGGGCTTTCAAGTTGTTCCAAAGCATTCCAGGCATGTAAGATGGTGGTTGTGCAAGTGTGTGTGTGTATAAGCCAATCCCCAGGTTTCAGAACTGTTGCTGGGTCAATATTTTTGTAACTGGAGATGAAATTAAAGAAGTTACATATGCTGATAAATACAGCAGATGTCATTGTGTCAATAAATGCAGCAGATGCCACTTGGCCCCCTGTAATGGTGTGTGAGAATGACCTTGGGAGATGGGGGAAAAGCCAGAGTAAGAGAACGGTTGGATAAGAGACAGCTTAGCCTGCAGAAGGAATGTGGAAGTGGCAAACGTCTTGAAAGGGACCCTCCCTAGTTTCTTGGGCTGTAAAGGCAGCAGGGGAGAAATGTACTTCCAGACTTTCAAGATTCTGTTAGTATAACCTTACAATAAAGTAGAATTACTTCACCTGGGCATGCTTCCTGTCTGGACTACCTCACAAGGCTGACCCCCCCCCCCCGCTTCCAAAAAAGGCAATGAGCAAATGTATATAATGACAAAATGATACAATACAGCATTCAGTGACAGAATCAGTGTGGTGGAGTACAAGGGTATGTGTAGGGGATCAAAAAATTCAAGATGGCAGCCACAACTATGCAACTATGCCTTTTTTATGTTGGCTGTGGCACAAGTAAAAAGGGGCAGGACTTTAATCGCGTGGTTTTAGCTGCCATCTTGACTCTTTTGACACTCTCTGTGGACACCTCTGAGTAGTAGACTGTTGACTAGAAGTGGGGAAATCCAAATTCTAATCCCCATTCAGTCATAAAGCTCACCACTGTTTTGTGAATAATGAGTGGGGAACTGTATCTTGACTGGAGCTCCTTGGGAGGAGTGGCGGGATCTAAATGTCATAACAAATAGAAGAAAGCTCTGGAAAAAGCTTGTGCAGATGAAGTATGTATTGGTAATAGCCCACTAAGGGGTCTTACACATTGCTACTGTGTACAGCAGTTTGTCTGTTTTCTGCCAACTCAGAAAGGGTGATGACAAGGACAAAAAAATGCTGCCCTATTCCAAGCTACCACAGCAAATATCAGCAAAAAACCGTCATCCCCACTTTACAGTAAAGGGAAGAAAATTGAATTATTTGCCACCGCTTCTTCCCCAGTTCATGTCCTTACTGCTCACTGCATTCATTTGTCTGTGTAAAAGTCGCAATGATTTTCATGGAAGTCTGAGATTGGAGATCACAGAATGTGAATTAAAATTTAACATCAGTCTACTGCGTTCAAATATTCTTATTATTCTCTAGGTCATTTGGATAGTAGAGTTTATATTGCCCCTGTGTTTTAAAATCTACAAAACTACACAGTTGAATATAATCAGGTACTGCTGCAGAGGGTAGGTAAAGGTAAAGGTTTCCCTTGACGTAAAGTCCAGTCGAATCCGACTCTAGGGGGCGGTGCTCATCTCCGTTTCTAAGCCTTGGAGCCGGCGTTGTCATAGACACTTCCGGGTCATGTGGCCAGCATGACGACTCGGAACGCCGTTACCTTCCCGCCGAAGCGGTACCTATTGATCTACTCACATTGGCATGTTTTCGAACTGCTAGGTGAGCAGGAGCTGGGACTAGCAACGGGAGCTCACCCTGCTGCGCGGTTTCGAACCGCCGACCTTCCGATCGGCAGCTCAGCGGTTTAACCCGCAGCGCTAATCAGGTACTGCTGCAGAGGGTAGCAATGTCTTAATCTGTCTTTCTGATACCACACTTATACACATACCAGACATACACGTGCATACGCTTATGTATATACATCTCTTTCCCTCCATCCTTCTATTTCTTTTCTCACTTTTGGAATATTAAATGTGTAGAATATTCTTTTAAAAGATGTACATTTTCTTCATTATATTTGACTTGATATATCATTCATTTATATCATATAAAGGGACGCAGTGGCACTGTGGGTTAAACTGCTGAGCTTGCCGATCGGAAGGTCGGCAGTTCGAATCCGCGTGACGGGGTGAGCTCCCGTTGCTAGTCCCAGCTCCTGCCAACCTAGCAGTTCAAAAACATGCAAATGTGAGTAGATCAATAGGTACCGCTTTGGCGGGCAGGTAAGGGCGTTCTGTTTAGTCATGCTGGCCACATGACCACGGAAGTGTCTACGGACAAACGCCGGCTCTTCGGCTTTGAAAGAGATGAGCACCGCCCCCTAGAGTCGGACACGACTGGACTTAATGTCAAGGGAAACCTTTACCTTTATATCATTCAGAGATAAGGTCTCTTCATTGGTTTTAAAGTGAGATGGCTTTGGTAAAATGTGCAAATTCCAAATTCATTTGAAGTGTCTTGAAACCTCCCTGCTCACCCCGCCGCCCCCCATAACTTTTCAGAGCAGATTTCATCCCCTACTGCTGCATTTTATAGCATTTCTCTTCAGATGCCTCGCGATGCATTCACATAGTTGTGTTCCATATATATGTCAAAATAAACCCTCAGTTCCTGGAGAACTTAATGGATACATCCATGCTTGGTTTAGGCAATAATATGGAGAAATTGGCCTGTACATTCTTCTGGAATGTTTTTGCATCTTCTCATTCTAGCTTCAAAGCAGGGTGGTCCCCAGTCTAAAATAAAATGTTCAGCTCTGCTGATCTCCACAGCTTGGCTAGATCATGCCGTCTAGCTGGACATGTCTTTTTAAAAAAGCAAATATTTAGTTATATGTTCAGTTCAGTATTATACTATGAAAATATGAAGACTGCTAATGCCTGGCTTTTAAAATGAATGCAACGGGTTAAAGGTTGAAATTAAAATATCTTCCTGCTTTGCTTAACTCATGGGCCAAGCACAGGGATTAATTTATGGCGATTTCAGGGTAAGGGGATAGACCTTAATTAATCCTTTCCTGGAAGTTCATAATTAAGCAGGCCTGTAAAACTTTCCAAGTAAATTGAAAACATTACAGATGTCAATATAATTCTATATCCATTCCAAACATCAAAATTACTGAGTGTGTTTATATGAAATTGCTTTACAGATGAGATTCTGAAAATTGGTTTTATTAAGAACTAAAGAAATAATTCTTTAGTTTTCTGGCACTCTATTTTTCCCCCACTTTTCCCCACTGCCTTTGGGCTTCTGTCTACATTTCTTTTCTTTTTTAAATTCCCATGCCGGTTTTTAACATCCAAGGACTTACTATTTAGCTGGAAGCCACAATAGGAAGGATTCATAGGTAGAGTGACTTCCAAGCTGTCATAAACTCTTATTCTCATTTTTCTGCCTCCCTCTTTGGAGTGAAACATCCTAATAGGGTGAACTTTAAACTACGTATTAGGTATTTAAGTGTATTCCAGAACTATCAACCTTGGAGTTTCTCTTTCCTAATTTTGTTCTTCCATATACCCTTGGACAGTATAAAGAAAGAGTTGTAGTATTATTACAAAATATGCTATTTTGGGTGGAGTTCACTGCAAATAATTTTATCTTAACATCTCTTGTACTTGTCTAAGGAATGCACAATCATTTTTTTTTCCAGATAAAGAGCCAACTTCTAATAGGAGGAAATACTTTGCAGCCTCACATCTTAAGGCTGACTCTTACATGAGCATGAGAGGCCCCCGGAATTGTTGAATGTAATGTCACCACTGAACAAAACTCTTCCGGCTGGGCCATAACTGTTGCATTAATACAGGATTGTCCAGCCGAAACTAATACTGTGTTGAACATATGACCCCATGAAGCTGTCTCATGCAAAGTCTTTTTCAAGTACTCAAAACCCAGTGACAGTGAATCAACTTGTGAGTGTGTCAGGTCATTTGTTTATTTTATATTTGTATTTCAAATTTTGTCACCACCCATCTTGCCCGAAGTGACTCTGGGCGGTTTACGATAAACTATTTCCATTCCTATGTGAAATTATTGAAGGATCTAAAGAGGGCTTTCATACCTATATCCAAATTATAGATAAGGAGGGCCCTATTTCATCAGCACTACTGTAAAGACATGGGGGACGCGGTGGCGCTGCGGGTTAAACCGCTGAGCTGCCGATCGGAAGGTCGGCGGTTCGAAACCGCGCGGCGGGGTGAGCTCCCGTGGCTCGTCCCAGCTCCTGCTCACCTAGCAGTTCGAAAACATGCAAATGTGAGTAGATCAATAGGTACCGCTTCGGCGGGAAGGTAACGGCGTTCCAAGTCGTCATGCTGGCCACATGACCCGGAAGTGTCTATGACAATGCCGGCTCCAAGGCTTAGAAACGGAGATGAGCACCGCCCCCTAGAGTCGGATTCGACTGGACTTTACGTCGAGGGAAACCTTTACCCTTTTACTGTAAAGACAGGCTCCCCATAAAGTGGAGCGATCCTTCTGCACGTCCAGTATGTATTGGGGCTCTCTATAAATATTATACTGAACGTGACTAGATGAGTCTGCTGCTGAGTTCTTTATCCCCAATAGCTCCATTATTTCAGCATTTTAATGCATCAAGGTTTTATAGGGAAAGATGATTGGTCCATGATGGGTGGACAATCTTTTCTCTCCTGCGGGCTTTGCAGTTGGAGTTGGAGACTGTACTTGCCCATATTGTCTCCTGTAAATTTTAATGTAATCGTGGAGTTGGAAGGGACCTTCAAAGTGTTCTTGTCCAACCCCTGTCCAGAGCAAGAATTCTCAGACCATCCCAGACAAATGGTGTCCAACCTTTACTTGAAAAACTCTAGTAATAAAGTGTCCATGATGGAGCACTCAGGAGACAGGTTCTTTCACTGCACAATAGCTCAGGAAATTCCTCCTTATTTCAAATTTGGATCTCCCTCTGTAAAGCTTTCACCCATTGGTTCTTGTCCTACTGTTAGTGCTATGGAGAATAAATTCATACCATCTTCCTTTCTCTTCACATATTTAAAATCTGCTATCATGTTTCCCCTTAGCGTCTTCTCCTTTAGGCTCGGCACACAGTTTCTTTAACTGTTCTTCATAGGATTTAGCCCCCAAGCCCCTCACCATCTTCGTTGCTCTTCTCTGCATCCTTTTCAGTTCCTCGGCATCTTCGTTGTATTGTGGCAACTAGAGCTGGACACAATATTCCAGGTGCAGTTTTACCAGCACAGCATAGAGGAGAACTATCACTTTGCGTGATCTCAATACTATACTCTGTTGCTGCAGTTCAAAATTGCATTAGCTCTTTTGGCAGCTGCAGCACGCTGCTGGCTCGTGCTTATTCTGTGGTCTGCCAGCACACCCAGATGCTTCTGGCAAGTATTAGTGCTAAGCGAGATACCTTCTATCATGTAGCTGTGCACTTCACGTTAGCAAACCCTGCAGACTTTGTGTCCAAGCAGAGATGTCTTCCATCTTCTTTCTACAGAGCCTTTTCAGTGGAATTCAAACAAGTGTTTTCCAGCAGGAAGTTACAGATAGTTGCAAAAACTGATCAAAAGTGAACATCTGTCAGGCAACAAGAAGTTAACTTGAAGCCCTGCAAGTTATGCAGTGGCTCCGTACATGAGCCGTGGAGGCTCCTATTTCCCCTCTTAATCATTTTCTGAATTTTGTTTTTGATTCTCTCAGGTCAAAGGACTAAGCTCAGCACTTTGAAACCGTTAGGCTCCATGTTTTTATAACATGAAAATAAACAAATACTTTATTTATTGCGTAAAATATTTGTGTTTTTTTCTCCCCATTTTTGCAGGCAATGGCTTGGTATCCTCTAGTCATAGGAGCCTGCAAAACTTGAATTCACAATCAAATTATTTGTGATTTTTGGATTTAATTAAGACTTCAGGGTGTTAGAATGGCACTCAGCCATATTTCCAGCAGGAGTTGAAACCTGAAACTCTCCAAATATTGGGCTAAACTGTTATTCATGATCCTTTCTAAGCTTGCTATGGCTGCTGAGTGTTTGAGTCTAGCAGCATCTGGGTAGTTGCAGGATCTTGTTCCCTGATTTTCTTTTAAACAAGAAAGATATTTATCTGACTTTTCAACCAAGGAAGTTAAATAATAGTTCTTATAATAATGATAACATTCAAAGAAAAAGAATTCTTACAGATTCTGTGTCCCCATTTTCTTCTGGTTCAAACTGATAAAATGGGGAGTTTTTATTAGATGCATCTAGAATTTCACATATATGGTTTGACAGTATTACAAAATAAAGCCATTATCAAGCTGTTGTTTATTTATTTTATAGACAATGATGATGACTTTTTACATTGAAAAACAATCAGACATAGATGTAACAATGTATGAGCCCTATTACTTTGAGGCAAATACATGATTAAAATCATTTAAGCACAGTAATACTGAAAAATAACCCAACAAGGTAGCTAATTGAGAAAACCCACATCTTTCACAAAAGTAAGAATCATTCACATGTAAAGGAAAGCATTTGTCATGAAATATATAAGACAGCTTTCTCTGACAGATATTGGATTTGGCCATACTTAAGCCTGTCAAAAGGGACGTGGTGGCACTGCGGGTTAAACCGCTGAGCTGCTGAGCTTGCCGATCAGAAGGTCGGAGGTTCGAATCCGCGTGACGGGGTGAGCTCCCATTGCTAGTCCCAGCTCCTGCCAACCTAGCAGTTTGAAAACATGCCAATGTGAGTAGATTAATAGGTACCACTTCGGCGGGCAGGTAATGGCATTCCGTTTAGTCATGCCAGCCACATGACCACGGAAGTGTCTACAGACAAACGCCGGCTCTTCGGCTTTGAAACGGAGATGAGCACCGCCCCCTAAAGTCGGACACGACTGGACTTAATGTCAAGGGAAACCCTAAGCCTGTCAAAAGGTCATGACTTCTAAGCAAGAATGTTGTGAATTATAGCTTATAATGGGCAAAGAATTATATAAATCCTCAGAAAGCCACAGTACATAGATCTCTTGGAATAAAGTATGCTGTCAAAACACATTTCTAAAATTTCAAACCTACTTTAATACATAGATATGCCTTAGGCAAAATGAAAATCCAGCTTATTTCTCTGTTTTCTGTATGTCAGTGGCTAAATCATTTTTTTCAATTTGAACAACCATGTGGAATTGATTAATATGTGTATCATACAAAGAATGATTTGCCTGAGATAGATGGTTTTGGTTCATCATTTGGATATCTTTATATTTTCCTGTATTTTGTAAGAAGTTTGATTATGGGAGTCAAAGTCCTTTCTATTTTTATTTTGCTTTATGTATTTATGCCATTTCGTATCCTGCTCTTAGTACTGCTCTTTCCCCAGATGGATTGCACAGATAGCTTAAAAAGAATTTATATATATATATGGATGGGATAAGAGCTATTAGGTTGGGCGGTATTTTAGTTTTTGACTGGTGCCAAAGACATCCTTTAAACTTTCCTGGGGAAAAAGTCTCCATCTCACCTTTGAAGATGGGCTCTCCATCTTAGTCATAGTCCTCTCCTAGACTATGTAGACTTTAGATATAAAAAACAGTCCTTAGAATTGTACCCAGAGACAAACTGTTACTCACAGCGGAGTCTAAAGCTTTGTACACTTTACAAATATAGTAGTCAAAAACAATCTACATTATTCTTGTCCGTAATATCTATTGTCTTCATTATATCTTGGAGGAAATGTTTTGGCAAGCATCAGCGCTAGCAGTTAAATTCAAGTATACATTATAACATGCATTTTTTTAACTTAGGAAATTTATTGCCAATAATGATGTGTGACATCAGAAAACATTTTGAACCCAAACTTACACATTTGTTTTCAATATTACTGTTTCTTATACTCTCCAGTTAAATAAGATTTGTAACAAAGAAAAGTAGTAAAGATAGATATCACAGTAAAGGTCAATTCTACCTGGTAAAGCCTCCTTAGTAATGCAAATATACATAAAGATTAATTTCCTTTTTGCCAATAACAACAATATACAAATAAAATGCTAAATGTGGGCCTTTGAAAAACCTGTTCTGCTTTAAATATTAATTTATGTTCATCTGTGTACGTATCTTTCTACTGTTCACAGTAATGAGATATTATAAATACACTCTAGCAGTTTTCTCCATCTATGAACTTTTCATAGCATAAAAGTGCATAAGCTGATCTGTACATTTATACACAGCCTTTATAGATGAAAAATGCTTCCTAAGCAGACTAGCTAATTCAGTCTTCCCAAAGTTGGAGTCCTCTAGTTGTATTACACTCTATTTCCCATAAGGCTAAGGATGATAAGTACTGTAGTCCTATACTATACATCTGGGGTGTACTGAGTTGGGGAAGACTGACTTGGATTTTTTAAAAATAGGTTTTAAAAATTAGACAAATATATGAGATCTATTGAAAGAAATATCAAATGTCACTTTCCCCCACAGCATTCCAAAATGAGTAATTCTGACTAAGTGGACAAAATGTGCTGTTGAGTTGGAGAGCAAACAGAGCATGCAGAAGGAAGGCTCTTTAACTAGTATTTAGGAATGTTCAATCTCAATCCAAGAATCAGCCATCTGAAATCCTCAGATTTTATAACCTCAGGATTCCTCACTGAGTCACTTTCAATGGCCTTTAAAATCACCCCATGTGGTGGACTTTGTTCCTGCTGTTGCCTGATCTTCATCCTTGTTAGAGAATGAAAGGAAATGCCAACCTAAATGTTCAGAAATATTTCAAACAGGAAAAGATCCATGTTTGAGATTCTAATATACTGTTTATGGGTGATTTGTTAACTGACTGTGTGCTATCTTGGTTCTATAGTAGTTTATCTGATCACTCCCAGGGCCATCTTGCCTCTAGAGCCTCTTGTATAGATAAGGGTTGTCCTGACCTGAGGTTGTTGTCACCCCACAAATGTGCCTACAATACCATTAGTCTTGAGAAACCAAGTTGATTACCTGTCGACTCAACTCCTCCTCCAGAGGAAGTGCTACAAATATGAAGTCAGAGTTGGAGTGTTCTCCCTGGAGCTGTGAAGCAGCTGGTGTCCTGATGGCAGGACTCTCACCTTGGCCTGTTTCCCAGCTCCTAACATCCCTCTCCTCTCTACAGTCACCAAGTCACTGTGCTATCTTGCCATCAACCCCCCCACCCCCCATCCTCTCCAGTTAGTCCAAGGGGCAGCTTTGCTGCTCTGATCTCACAGAGGTCAGCTGGTGTCTTGAGACTTTTTTCCCCCTTGCAGTAAAAGGCAAATGCTGATAGGGAAGAACAAATGCAGAGAGAAGTTGCTGGCTTGTCTTACACTCTCTTGCTGGCTCCGTGAAAGGATGGACAGCAGCAGAGGAGCCACTGGTGCAACTTCATAAAATTACTGTTTAAATTTTGAAGGCTGAGGCCAATGGTTATACATGAGCCCTTAATTATACCTTCTGGGCTCAGGTAGGATCACTTCTACCCTCCCTGAGTTTGTATATTCTACAACAGTTATTGTGGTTATAGTTTAGCTTGGATTGTGAGTCCTGATCTGGGGAAAGGCCTAAGGCTGATGGTAGATATTGCTGCATGGAGGTCCTTAAAAATAACATCAGCCTGTTCCTGACAGTTTTGCTTAGATATGGAAAAGAATAAGACAGCAGTCATGCCATCAACAAGTATTTATGTTTGCATTCAGTACAATGGTAGTATAGCAGGCTCATTGGTCTGCAGCCTAGTTATGTATGGCCAGTATAGTGGCCAGAGATTCACGGCTGTGGGAAGGGTCTGGACTGGTGCTGCAACTGCTTTGTCTTCTTTCTGTAGCTGTGGCTGGTACTATTAAGACTGCATGGAATTACGCTATCACATGTTAATTTTCACCATGATGTGACAGCTGCTGACCTAAATGTGGAATGTTAAGTTATGGTTTCCCTTCTGTAAACTTAAAGGTATGTTTTGGGCTCTTTCTTCACCCATTGAATAAAAATAGCATTTTGAATCTAGATCTGGAAATACTTAATTAAGCCCACTGTAATTTAAGCTCATTTAATTCTCCTTGTTTTCAATCGCCATGAATAACATCTCCCATTGTTTTCAATGACACTTAAAGCCATCTAATCCTGAGTGAATCCCAACTGTTATGTACATTCGGATTTGAAGAGGTGGCATAATTATTATGATTTCATGTGTAAGCTTAGCAAATTCATTAGAAATGATAATAGCATCTAATAGAATATAACCTTTGAGGATTGTAGTCAACCATTTCAGATTCATGCATCCAATAAAGTCAACTGTGGTCCATGTATTTTTATACTATAATAAACTTTATAGCATATTATAATAAAATTATTATAATATACTACAATAATATACTATGAAAACTAAAATTAATTAAGGTGCTCCAGGATTCTTCATGGTTTTTACTGAAAAAAACTAATGCAGCTACTCTTCTACAAACTATTTAGACATGGTTCATGATAAAAAAAAAAGTGATAGGCAACAGTGGCAATGAATTATTCATCATCTGTAAAAATATAATCTCTATTATATACATAGAAAAGAATAGTCAAAGAGAGATGAAGACCATTTTCTTGCCTCGGAAAGCATGGCAAGGCAATTTAGTTTCACTGGCTTTGAAGCAAACTGATAAATCACATTTATGTGCAGCTTTTTCTCCAGAAACTCAAGGCAGCATGTATGGGGGCCTTCCCTCATATATCCTAACAACAACCCTGTAAAGTAGATTGAGCTGAGAGACTTGGGGGTGGGGGGTAGGGGCAACTTATTGAGTTTCTTAAGATGTTTCTGGAATGCGCTGAAGGAGCATTACAAATGGGGCACTTAAACACAAAGTTTAAATGCCCCCAATCATCTAAACCTTTTGCGAGGAGCTAGAACAGATAACGGTACTGGAATACTGGAATTGCTCCAAAGTCGTCGTGTCAAAATTAGCTTAAACCCAAATTCTGACCATATATGAGGCTGAAGTATTATTTGCTTCAAAAATGTAAATAGGTTTTTGTGTATAATGAATTTCATCAGGAAAATGCGTCTGCATACTTTTGGAAGAGGGACGTTAGCAAGAGAAAGATATCAAAAAAGAAAATGTAACAGAATATTCTTAAATTGCACTCAATACTGGGGGAAGGTGCCAATATTGGATATAGGGATTTGGGGGTACAGGGGAATTCACGGCACAAAGCTTTTGGGTCTCATCATCATTTTAACCTTTTTAAAAGGTTTTCTATAGCCATTCATGTTATCATCGGAAGCTCCAGGCCATGTGCCCCAGAAAATCCCATTGCGAACCCCTTTATATTTTTTGTTATAATATTTGCCATTGAGATTAGCAGCCAGACATGCATCAAACCACCATCCAGAGCTATAATATGCTCCACAGTTGCCTGAAAGGTACCTGTCATTGTCCCTGTCTGGGGTGGTAAAGAACTTTTGATCATGGTTGTAGTATTTGTTAAAGTGCAAGGCATCCCCAGCAGTGCCACTGAAGCTGCCAATGGTTAACCGATATTTGAGATATTCATTAGCAACATAGAACTGGTCATATTTAGCATATTCTCTGGCGCCATTGAAATCTTCAAGTTCAATCCTCAATTGCATCTCCTTGCTTTTGGTCAGGAGGTGAATTTTGTCATTGCCTAGCCAGAACTCTTTCCCATTCCCAAAGCCATTCTTGTATTCCTCCCAGGTTCGGTTGAAAGAAACACTGCCGTCCTGACGCATCTGGAACACAGTCCAGCCGCCTCCAAAAGATTCCATGTCGCAGTAAACATCAAAGCTGCTGTTTCTGGGATCCGGGGTAATTTTGTAGATCCCATTACGCCGGTTTCCTGCTGCGAAATAATTGGAACAGTCTCCTTGCAGAAGCTGGATAACTGGGTAGAGGGAGGAAGACAGCAGTGATCACAACTGACAGGCTATTTTTACTTATCTAGCACAATACAAAAGGAAGCAATAAGTATGAGACCATATGTCCAAAGAAGAAAAGTTTTTATGTGTGTTAGAGTATGTATGTAGAATATATTATTCAGTGCAGCTGAGGACTGCTTTCCTTCCTTCCTTCCTTCCTTCCTTCCTTCCTTCCTTCCTTCCTTCCTTCCTTCCTTCCTTCCTTCCTTCCTTCCATCCATCCATCCATCCATCCATCCATCCTTCCATCTTTCCATCTTTTCCTTTAATAAAATATCTTACAGTCATTGAGATCTGTACAAGAACTCTTAGGGGCAAACATTTTATTATCAAGTTTCTTACTGCTATGTGACAGCTCAAAATGTTTACACCACCGTTCTGTGAGATGGCTTTCTCTGGGTGCAGCTTGAAAAGAGCTGTCTCTATGATTTTTATATCTCCGTGGATGTCAGATCTGCACTTGACATTTGTCAACTGTTGCATTCAACATGAACTACTGTCCTTTCAGGGAAAACAGATTGATTTATTTTTAAGAAAGTTGGCTGAAGCTTGTCTGTTATGGTCAGTTATTTTGTAGAAATAACAGTGGTTCTGCTACCTGTCTCTGGCTATTATGCACATAATGTACTCTGAAAATGGTCATTTAAAAGGATGACAGTGATTTCCTGTAACAGCGGTATTGCATAATTTCTTGTTTTGGACCAAACAGGAATGTAACACTTTAAAAAAAAAACTTCCAGTCATTTCCCAATTGTTATAAATGTTTGTGTCATTAACATTTCATGCCATTATGTCATTGTAATAGGCATTAGAAATGACATGTTCTTGGATTTTTTTTTCCTTACCCAAAAATCATTAACATGCAGCATTTAATTTATATTTTATAGAGAAGGAAATGTTGATTCTTATATGAATGTGCTGGAATTATCATTTGAATATGTGAGGGAGCCAGAGTATATTGTTTCGAACACTTAGGCTATTGGAATGGAATGATTCTGCAGATCACATACGGGTAGTCCTTGTTTAATGAATGCCCTGTTTAGCAACCATTATGATGGCCCTGAAAAAGTAACTTTATGACCAGTCCTTGCACTTATGACCGTCGCAGCATCCCCACAGCCACATGATCAAGATTCAGCAACTGGTGGTCATTACAACCATCTCAGTGTCCCATGGTCACATGATTGCCATTTGTAACCTTCACAGTTGGCTTCCAACAAACAAAGGCAATGGAGAAGCCAGCAGTAAAATCGCAAGTTGTGGTCACATGATGTCTCCCTTAATGACTTCATTGTTTAGCGATGGACTTGCCAGTCCCAGTTGTAGTCATTAAGCAAGGACGACCTGTAATCAAATAGTAACTGCTAATTTTTGAACATTGGGGCAGGATTTCATAATTGGGGAGAGAGATTCTTAAAAAACCTAGTTATTGCACCCCCATCAACCGATGTAAATATCTACTATACACAGTCCAAATTCAGAGGAGGGCTACCAAGATGGTGAGAGATTGAGAAACCAATTCTATGAGGAATGGTTAAAGGATTTGTTTAATCTTCCAAAAAGATGACAGAGGGGAAATGGGATGGCACTCTTCTAATATCTGAAGGGCTGACATGTAGAAGAGTGGGTGGGCTTGTTTTCTGTTGCCCCAGAGGTCAAGACCAGAAGCTGTGGGTTAAAACTATAAGGAAGTAGGTTCAGGCTAGATATTAGGAACTTCCTGAGTGTATGAACTGTCAGCCAGTGGAACAAGCTGCCACATGAAGTATGAGTTCTTTTTCAGTAAGGGTCATCAAACAGGATCATCATCTGTCAGAGAAGCTGTAGTCGATTTTTCACTGAGCAAGGGGTGTCTTCTATTTATTTAGTACAAATGTTTTGATGCCACATCAGCCATCTGACTCTAAGTGGCTGTTTAGTTGGACTAGGTGATCTCTAAGTAGTTTTATAATTCTATAAAAATGCATCTGCTAGATAGTTTAATTATATGATTCACATGTCCTGTTCTTACTCTCCAGAAATGGGGTCACTCATATGTGGCTTATTTGGGTAGATTCAGGGTAGTTTAACATTATGAATGTGGCATGGAAATAATAGAGGAAACAATATTTCTCTGATAGTAGTTAAAATGTTAGTTTTAGGCATAGTCAATATGCAGACAATGCACTGAATTTCCCCATGGTTCTGATGAAGTGCTTTCCACCTATCCTGGTGACTGAGGTGTCTGCAGGATATGGTCAAAAAAAGTCAAGATAGCAGTTGTAATGGTAGAAACAAAGCTTAACATAAAAAACAAGCTGAGTTTTGATTGCACTGTCATGGCCACCATTTTGACTTTTTTGACCACACCCTATGGACACCCCTGGTTCCCAGTTACTGGCAATCACCCAACTTCCCTCCAGGGCAATGGTGAAAAAGCATTTTAATAGATTTTATGCACCCTGAGGCAGAGTTAAAATAAGGGGCAGTGCTACTACTCTAAAGACAACAAAGTTATAGAAATTATTTGGCAATTCCTATTTATTTCAAGACAACTTTTGGCCAATTCACACAGAGAATTATTTTAGCAGAAGTGCAAACAGTGGTAAGAAGTCTATGGTGCATCAAAGATTTTGAGTTATCATCTTAGTGACCCTGATTGGGACCGTTGGGGATTGTAGTTTAGCAACATCTTGACCACAGATTCACCATCCCTATGGTATGCCAACTCTGAAAGAAGGAGGACCAATTTTGGGGGGAATCTAATAGAGCATCTTGATTCACTGAGGAAATACAGAAAATGCCTACATAATTCACTTGTGCTTCAATTAGAGGTGATGTTAAATGTCTGATTGCAGTCAACATATCTGGTTTTTAAACTGTTGAGCTGGACTTGTGGGTGGTAAGGCATTAGGAATGTTGCGTGCAGAAGTTTTTAAAACTCTTTTTAAAACCCTTTCCCTATATCTACACTATGGACATAATGAAACTGACCACACATTCCAAGTGAAGCTTTCATTAATTATGTCATTTTCTTTCCTGAAGTAAAGAATAAATTTAAAACAGTGTAAGAATGCCCTCATTCTGATCTCCCCAAGTCCACAATTGCAGTTTAAATGGGCCATTTAAATAGTGATGATATATTTATCCCTTAAGCATCCTTACACTGTTTGGGAGGTATACCAATGGCAACAATTTATTACTGGTCCAAATTTCTTTACAATAAGAATCTGAAGTTTATTAACAATAAAATTTCTTTACAATAAAATCTGAAGTTTATTAACCATTCAATATGCTTTCAGATTAAATATTTGTCTCTGCTTCTGGATGTTAATAATCAGAAATGTCAACTGGATTCTTAGGTTTCTCTTAAAATGTTACATTTCTTGGAAAGATCCTTGAAAAAGATATCTGAAAGCCAAAATAGATTGTTTGAATGCCAACAGCCATCACTTACAAAGTATCTATTGTGGTTAGAACAGGATACATTAAAGATAAAGCAACTCCTAAAAGCGCATAGTTGGAAGGAAATTGTATCCAAAATAATAGCTCATTTTACATTGCTTATATTATGAAATTTTGCCAAGATTCCACTCTTGGTATATCATGTGCCATCCATTTGGAAGGTATTATTCCTGCTTAGATCCAGACATTTGCAGCTGAGAAATATTATCATTTGTGCCTTTCCCTGTAAGACTATAGCAAACATACTGTAAAATTTATGGCATGCAGTTTAATAACTTTTTAAAAATAATTCAGAAGAATATTTCATCATGAACCTTTTAGTTTTTCAGTTTGAGTTCTTTGAAAAGTTCATGTGCACGAGAGTTTCACATCACTCCAGTCTAAAACTGAGGCACTGTTTAGCATCAATGTTCTGAAGCTAAAGCTAAAAACAGTAGAAAAAAAGTACAGATAAAATGTTATTCAGGTGTTCTAGTCCCATCATAAGTGGTTTGAAAAATTCATCTCCCCACTTCACCCCTAAAACCCCAACCCAACATAGATACAGTCTCTACTCTCACTCCTGTTCCAAAACTCTGCTTCCTTAATATTTTCTCTGTGAAATAACCTTATGGATATAAAAGAACTTCACTGCAAACTCAAGAACATTAATCATCATCAGGAGAACCACCTCTCCTGATATTATCATTTATTGGATTCAAGTAGTCAATAATTAATAATTATAGGATGTCTTAAATAAGTATTAACTTATTGTAACATAGGCTGCTCCTTTGATTTAATGTACAAACGATAGCGAGCTTGCTAAATTACGACTATGATATGGATTGTATTTTTTATCATGTCTGAGAATTTTGTCGGACACTTTTGAGCATTTTTAATTGTACTGGTCTATGACTGTAATAAAGAATGAACTGAACTGAACTACCTCTGTAATAAAATCAAGACTATGCATTAATTGGACCTGATTCAGCCCTGGCCAGAAACAAAATAACTGGCTACATAACTGGTACCCCCTTGGTACCCACCCCAGTGAACAGCAAAGGATGCCCTCATCCAACCCAGTAAGATACAGACCAATGCTGTGCCAGAGCAGCCGATGATAGTGTGCTTTGTCAGTTTGCTAATATTTGACAGGCTGTCGCTTCTCAGCAAAAGTACTCAGGTTCTCATAGGCTCATGTTCTTTCAGAAACCCAGGAGGAAGTCTGCAATAAATTGTCCCTCTGTGATTTTGCTGGAGGGGTTGATCCAAACGTCTACAAAAACTGACGCTATATGTGGGCTCTAAATCCTTTCACAGAAACAGAAGAATCTGTAAATGCTGACTGATGCTGCTTCTCAGCTGAGCTAATAACAATATTGGATTTCACTATTAATTTCTTCAGCCTTATTCATCTGCTGCTTTTCTCACTCTTCAGAGGTTCCCTAATGCCAAAACAATCGGGTTTAATTAACTTCTAACCCATTACTTTTTCTTTTAGGTGGGTATCAACCGACAAATCCTTGCGTCTTTGTAATGTGGTTCAACAACATTCTGAATATGATGCTGTTTTAATACTTTAAACACATGCAGCAATGGTAAAAGCCAACCTACCTGGCTCTGGTTGCGTAGCTGTACATTGTGAAGAGCACTTAACATCCAGACTGTTCACAAAAAATGTCAGGTTGGCAACTTTATTGTCTACATAGTTTTCTACATTGTTCATGTTTATGAGGTTCATTTTTTCCAGACGGCCATGTAAAGTATGGATCTGGTTCTTTGCGTTCTTCAGACTATCTGACAGCTTGGAAACCTTGTCCTGCAGGTCCATTACTCGGTTATCTTGTATTTTGCTCTGATTGGTTGGGCCATCCATGCCAGGCGGCAGAAATTCGTTGTTCTCCTTGTCTTGATTATCATCTGCCTGGAGTTTACAGTCTTGGCAGGATTTCTTTAAATCGTTAACCATTTCCTTGAGGTGCTGCACTTCTTTGAGGGTCTTCTCAATCAGCTGAAACTGTTTGGGTAGCTGGATGGCCATTGGAGGAAAGCTAACCTGATAGGGGCATTCCTCTCCATCACATTTCCCACTGCTCTGGAGCATGAGAGAACAAGCAGGAGACACCTTTTCTTCTTCTCCCCTTCCTGCATTTTCTTCGGATAGAGCAAGCCTGTTTGTAAAAAGCAGGGTTACTGTCTGCAGCAAAGCTGTGTAAGCAAGCTTCATCTTTTCTGAGAACGCAGCCCAGTGAGGAAGTATGCAGAGCTTCGGAAACTTTTATATAGGGCAGCTCGCTGGTGCCTGTGAGTTATCACAGACTGTCTGCACTGTTCTCAGAAAAAGGGTGGGTGTTTCTTGCATCACAAGTTGCAGTGATATTAATAGCAGAGTGGAGTAGCTAACGTGAGGGAAATTACCCAAACTCACATGCTGTTCAGTATTATCCTCAGCACTTGTCCACGTAAGCAACATTAATCAGGATACACAGATGTAGATCATAAGATTTCCCCCCTCCTCACTGATATTTTAATCTGTTTTAGATTGATTTTCTTTGGAAAATCAAAACGGCCTGTGTTTGGTATTAAGTAATAGTTTATGTTAGACCAGAAGAAAATTCTCTTTCCTCTGGCCCTTTCTTTATACCGTATCTAATTGTATAAGCCACAATCATGACTTCTTTTCCATTCTCCTGTTTTGTAAAGCAAAATACACCAATGCTCCTGACTCACTCTCACCCCAGTCATTTTGACTATACTTTTTGGCACTTTTCCCAACCACACAATATCCTTTTTGAGGTGCAATAACCACAAACTGAATCCCAAGCTTTACTGGCTCAGTGATTGCATGAAATAATTATGATACTAGCATTTTAATTTTTAGTTGCTTTCCTAATGATGCATGTTGTCACCACTGACATTTGCAAGTCCTTGGTTGCCCAAGAGGGATGCGGTGGAAATTGGTCATTGGCATAGAGTAGGACATCAGGCATATATGGAAAGGGACACCTGCTGTTTTAAAGCCAGAAGTCTCTAAACCATGTAGGGAAAATAAAATGCTTAGCATTCAATGATTGCTCAAATGTAAAATTGCTATCCTTCAGATTAAAAAGTATGTAATAAAAGTATATAGCACATTCATAAGATAAACCTTTGTACCCATGGACTGGAAAGTGGCAGTATAATACTAGTTTTTCAAAAGAATTCTGGAAAACCTGCAGAAAATTACAGACTGTTTATCTTATCATTTGTTCCAGTTATTTTTAAATGATAAAATTCTGCTGAATAAGGGTCAACAGGCTTCTGTAAAGATAAGGCTTTTTTCACTAACCTTGCAGAATATCCACACATTATTTATTTGAGGTCATAAAATAGTTTTGACGAAGTTCAGCACCGAAGATTCCTGAGCAAATTTAGAAGGTATGGAATAAGAGACATACTCCTATGAATTGATAATTTGTTGTAATACAGGAAATGGTCAGTTTTCACAATGAACGACTGGGGCCCTCCAAGATTTGTACTGGTTCTTTCAATTTGTTAGTTGCCTGGAAGTCATGAGGTGATCAATTTTAGTATGTGGACATGCTGATGAAGGCCTCAAGAATCAAGACATCTCAAAGGCAACTTTACTTTCACCAGTTGTAGGAAATGATGTTTAGAAAGGCAAAATTGCCTGTTAACAAGCGGATCCTGGAAAAGCTATAAATCTCTTTGGGATCAGCCAAGAAGTAGGCTTTGTCAGGCATGTACTTTCTGTATTTTTGTTTGTTTGTTTAAGGATCTTTTCCTTCAGGTTCACTAGCTACATTTTCCATAAGGAAGGGTGGGAGCAGATCTCTAACTTAGACTTCTGGATTTATTATTGATCCAGTCATAAAATGAAAAGTTCAAAATTAAATCTTGATTTGCACTATGTGAACTACGGGGGTTTATTTTCCTATGATCAGGTATTTCTTAACTTATGGAAAAGATCCCTATTTTTTGTTTCTGAAATATTTTCAAATATTTTTAAAAAATTGTTCACTGAACCATCAGAAATATATTAAGAACAGTATAATGCTGAATTGATGCATCTTCAGCGTATCCTTATTGCATTATTTTTCATTCTTACACTTGCTTTGGTTAGAGAACGTGTAATGGTACAATTATTGCTGAGTCAACAAATTTGACATATTTGATGGATTAATTTGTATTTTATACACTGTGTGTTTTGCACTTTTTCAAACACAAAGACTAAAGGCATTTCCATACAAACTTCTGTTGTGTGATTTGTAACGTTGGAGCTCTTGACAGCCCAGTGCTTAAAAAGAATGAACTCTTGACAGCCAGCAGTTTTTCCCTTGTACCAACAGCTTGAGTTTTTTTAGAAATTGGCCAATTCACACAGAATATACTGAAACCACACGGGAATTCTAGGAATCAATTTTTCCCCTTTTTCTGTATGAGGCAGGGCTGAAGAGATTCTTGTACTCTAAAAACTGCCATACCTCAGTGTTGACTGGAAAATTACTTTTGTGTTCTCCTATTGGTCATACAGAGAGAACACTGGTGTAGGGTATATTTTCTCAGCATTCCAAGGTCAACAGAGCAGAAGATGGTTGCCCAATTCAGTTCATGATGTTTATGAGGATCATAAGGATCACAAGGTTTCTGGACCAGTCTTAAAGCAGTCCCAGACCTCTTGGTACCCAGACATCCCTAGTTTTGGGGAATTGAGCTGATATATTTTTGTGTCAGCTGCAGTATAATTGAAACTGTTTTGAAGTTTTTGTTTTTGCTTGCTTGTTTAATTTTTAAGATACTATGGCTCTGTTGTCCTATTGGAAGGCTTTCTTGCTTTACTCCTCCTTCCAGTTCCTGAGCTTCAGGTCCTGTAAGCAGAATGTTAGCTTCAGTGCTTTGCAGGTCTGCCTCAATAGCCTTGATGAAACAAGAAAGATGAAATTGACAGAAGTATTGTCAAATTTCCCCTTTGTTTCAGCACTGGAGGAGCAGCTATGTAAAGTTTTGACCTACCCTTATTCTCATGCCCTCTTTTGTTTTCTTTCCCTTTGTGTGGAATGAAAATGAAAGAAGATAAAATTGCAAAATGATTTGTGATGAAAGAATGAATGGATTGAGAAGATTGTGTTTGGATGAAGCTAATGAGAATGGTTGCATGGTTAGAAAAGGAGAAGGAATGATACTGTTGTGAACTAGGTTTAGTTAGATTTCATTTTTTCTTATCTCCTGCCTCCAATTTCTTTGTCTTACTAATCCTTCCTCTTTTTTCTGCCCTTTGCATAGCATTGCTTACTTTAAAAGGGAGTAGAATGATGACTACAGTATGTCTGTCTGTCTGGAATGGTCTATCTTAGCTTGAAATGAAAAAGAAAGCATTTAGAAACTAGGTATAGTATATATAGTTAACAACACAAGTTACATTTTGCTTTGTCTCTTAACTATCAACCAGTGGCTCCATTTATATGTATCAGCAACTAGTCAATTATTAATGCCTGGGTGCAAAGATCCTATGTGAGCTTTTATCTCATGCTTGAGAATGTGGTACTAGGGCTTATTGAGTGACTGCAGTCTGCAAGCAGAAAGGTGGGATGTAAATTGCAGTGATGAATAAAATGGTCATGCTAAGAATTTCTTTCTTTTTAATAAGAATTTTATTAAGTTCCAAGCACAGATAAAAGCTACAGAAAAACAAAAAAACTACAAAGAAAAAAAAAAACTGTAGAAACACAAGAGAAAGTTTTTAAAAATTACAAAAAGAGGTGACTTCCAATTTTTAACAGCAAGAATATACAACAATTTTCCATAATCAATCCCTTACTCTATATTAAACCAAAATCTCATTATTTCTATAGATCATTCCATTGGCACGTTATAAAAATCACTAAATACAATTGCTCCCTCTGTTTGTTTATTTATTTATATGTATGTATACACACATACACACACACACCTCCTAATGAACTCCCTCCCCAAAGATAACATTTATTTATATATTTATTGATTTATATTTCAAATTTCTGTCACCGCCCATCTCCCCCAAAAGGGGAACTCTTTTCCTCCCTACTACTATTCTGAACATTCCTGTCTACTATAATAAAGATCAGACTAAAAAACATATAAATTGGTTGCCATTATACTTGATAGTACAACAATTTTAATAATCTTAATCATATTAAACCCAAAACCAGACATTTATTATTTTTTTATTGTACCTTAATAATCTTAATCCAAATTGTTAAAGACAAATGAAGTCAGCCAAACCCTAAAAGCAATCCAGATAAATATTCTTAAACCCTTATCCCACTTCAAAATAAACCATTTATATATCCCCACAATGCGCACAGAGCTTTTTCCTTAAAAAAATTGAACAGCCCAACTGCCCCCCTCAAAAACTCTGACTTCTCTTCAGGAGACCTCCCATACATAATAATCCCTTCTTTTCTATGGCATTCCATCAGAAAATCAATTTCACTTATGGCTTGCAACTTGATCTCTCCCTCTAATTTCTTCAACTTGACTATCCAATCTTCATCCAGCATTTCAACAGAAGTCAAAGAGACATTTCTGTCACTGTTAAATTCCTCAGTTTCATCCACAACATCCCCAACCAGATGACACATTTTAGACCTTGTGTTTTCCACAATGTCCTGTTTAAAATCTCAGTGGAAGTCAGAGAAAGTCTGTTTAAAATCTTCCATGTCTCACACAGTAGATTATGATGCTCCCCTAGGAGCTAAACCAGCGAAAGTCAAAGATCTGGAAGAATTCTGGAATGTGTTTACACAAGTGAAAGATGCAGACAGTTCCCCAGGGAAAGTAGAAGCAGAAAACTGAAAGTTCAAAACAGCCCATTCAATGTGTAGGAAAATGCTAATTTAGTACAAAAATAATAATAGGGAGACAATTATTTACTCTTAATCCTTCTTAATATTTGGATGGAAAACAAAGTCCAAAACTTAAAAAGAATTTTAAAAAAATGATCCCAAAAATAACTATAAGCACCAAGAGAACCCACTTCTCCTTGCTGTAGAAAGCCTCTCTTAGGGTATGTGTACTTAAAAGAAATATAAATTGGGTGATTTAGAAATGGGGTGGCCAGTCTCAGGGTCCCTTTAAGGCTACAGCGCAGCTTGAAAAATGATGACGTCCCAGCCTCCCGGCTGCTCTTACCAGTCAAGCACGAATGCTGTGTGCGATCTTCTGGCTTCAAGCAGCTGTCCGGAGGACAGATGGGGTGATTCCAGGTGTTTTCCTTTTTCTGGAAAAACACTCCTGGGCTTCAGGAAAAACCTGTCTGAGCCCCAAAAAACTGCTGCGTTGTCAGTTTTGCCCGCTGAGCCCACGGGCACAGCTGTTCAGTCTGCCATATCCCCACCGGAAGTCCATGATAAGAATTTCTAATCTCAAAGTTACTTTGTAAAATTACTGGCTTGGTAATGATTGTATGTGAGTTATCAGTTGCAGGTTATTTTTGCAGGTCATGTGTTTTATTTCTTGTTACCCAACTTAATGTTTTGCTCAGTGAAATCCAGACACTTGAGCAAAGATCAGATGAGCATGGCTATCGAGAGCTGAATCCTCATCAGCAACATGTGTAGCAGGTAGTTTAGGAGAAAAGAATGCTCTGCTTCTATCCTATGGATAGAGTTAGGCTGTCTGAACACAAAAGCCTCATCCAGAGAAGACTAGTAGGATGTGAGGCCATTGGCAGGATAATTGGCAATGCTCTTGAAGACATACCTACCCTGCAGTTCCTTATGTATCCTCTGGTTCTAGCAAGAAAAACAGCAATTCCCAAGTGCTGAGCTGAGATTTGGGTCTATTTGTACCTGTGATAGAGGAAAAGTCCAGTTAATCAAAGGATTGAATTAATAAGAGTATCAAGAATCCAGCTGGATCAGGCTAAAGGCCTATCTTGTCCAGCATGGAGATTCACTTTGTGGCCAAACAGAGAATTTGGGAAGCTCACATGCTGGACATAAGGACACTTTTACAATAAATATGGGTTTGTTTTCCAGTTCCCTAAAATTAGTTTTCACTTTATATAACTTCTGTGCAATTCCAATTCCAAAACCTCCTTGTCTTGCTTCTACTGCATTTAAATAGAATTACTGTGGAACTAAAGTTATAGAAAGGAATTCTTATTTTGATTTGATGAGTCATTTTCAAGACTAGAGGTTATAATGCTGCTAGTCAAATAGCAAGCATTCTCAAAAATCTTGTATATTAGGCTCTAAGACTCTGTCTTGCTATGTTGACATGTCCCTGGAGAATAGTGTTGTGATCTGTTGTTGCTAAGTGTACTGCAAAAGTATAAATTCTTGACCAAAGGCTGCATTCTGGATTTCTTACTCAGGCAGGAAATTGTTCTCCTTGTAATGTTCCTGTTGCTGTGTACATGGAATTATATTTATGCAATGATGATTACATAATTGAGGAACCCTCATTAATCTCTGTTAAAATTCTGGGCTCAAGGCTGGAGCCAGTTTTAACAATTCTATGGCTGGTTCAGGCCATGCATTGGCAACTAGCGTGCTGCTGCTGACTAATGCCAACAAGACTGACCTAGTTTGATAGCTTGCCTACTCCCATGCTTATGGGGTTGCCTAATAATAACTAATATCAGAGCTTCCTCTGGTTTAGCTTGATCACGAGCACAGGGCAAGAGCTGACATCAGGCTTACCTGCAAAGAGTGTTTAATGGGTTTCTTGTATCACCAGCGAGTAAATTTACTTATGAGGGGCTGCCTTTCTGCCTGCCTGCCTGAACAGAGCCAAGGAGAGATCCACCTCAAATGTGGATAGTACAGATGGTACCAGAGGTCCACGGATGGGAGCCTTCCTGTAATTCCCCAAAGTTAAAGGCAGGCATGGGGCATTTACTTGGTAATACTCCAGATGATGATGAAAAAAAAAAACCCCAACCCTTCAAGACATTGTTGGAGGCATCCTATTTTCACACTTGTTCCAAGGTGCAAAGGTTGCCAAGTGTGGCATATACTGTACCTGCAGCATGTAGTAATCTGAAGTAAAGCTACATATTGCACTGAAGATTTGTTCCTAGGTGTTCCTTTTATGTTATTGCTTAAAGTAGTTGATCAAGGCATTGACAGTGTAATCCTTTCTCCTTGCATCAGTTCCCCAATGCAAATTACTTCTCCTTTGCCTGGGACTTGCTATTAACTATGAAGAATAAAATATATAGGCATGGAAACCATGACCATATGTTTCTGACTGCTTGGGATGCTCATAGAAGCTCTTGGGGGGTTAGAAAGTGTTTTGCATTAGAGAACAATCATGGGCAGTGTTGATTTTTTTGTTTTTGTTTTTGCTCCTGTGCCATGGCCATGATCTGAATTCATTGCTATCCCCCAGCTATATCTCAAATAAATAAATAAACAAACAAACAAATCAGAGAACTAGCCATATGTTCCCCATAACTCAAGTCATTGGGTTCTAATCAGAATAAATCTTCCTGGACTCGTCATGCCAGCTGTATAAGCTAATTCAGTGGCATATCCCCAAAACAACCTGTCATGACAAGATTTATGCTAAGGCTGAAATTTTTAAAATAAAATTCAAAGCCATCAGGAGCAACTCTACATTTCAAGGGGAAGAATGATTACAGATTTAAGTGTGCTGCTTACTGTTTAGCTTTCTATTAGAAGTTTATATATTTTCTTAAATAGAAAAAATTTTATTTCTAACCCATGTGCAGATCAATTCTATATATGTTTATTAATATATATGTTTTATTATGTCCTGTGGAGACAAATTTACTCTTGTGTAAAATATTTAGGATTATAGCCTAACACTCTCAACAGTTTCCCTCTGAGTACTTTGCTGGTGTAAATGAGAAAAAAACCATATTGGCTGGGTTCAGACAGTATCTTAAGCCATAATTTTATAAAACCTGATTACTTGAATAAATTATAGTTGGCTGGATTCACAGAATACATGAAGTCATTAATCATGGTTTAAAATAATAATGATATAATTAAAAACCATGCTGATAAAAACATAGCTAACACAATGTCATGACCCTGTCCATGAGGGATTGCCGATTGGCAGGGTCCAGGAGGAGGGCCTTCTCTGCTGTGGCACCTGCCCTCTGGAACAAGCTACCCCTGGGGGTAAGACAGGCCCCCCTCCCTGGCATTTTGAAAGGGGGTAAAAACCTGGCTATGCCACCTGGCCAGGGATGGGATGGGTGACAGCTCTTCATGGGGGTGGTTGGCCCTTTGAGGGTGCCAGGATAAGATCTCATTGCCCATTTTGAGTTTTACATTTTATATGCAATATTTATATTGTATTTATTTTTTTTATATCATTTTTATTCTTTGTAAGCTGCCCAGAGTCGTCGTGTATGAGAAATTTAATAATAAATAAAAATAAAAATGATAAACCACAGTGATAAACTGATAGTGATGGCAAAGTCAAATAAACCACACAATGGTATAGGGCCACTTAAGAACACAACCATTGTTTTATGGACCTTAAACTTGTGTTTAGGTTTTCTGTTTGTTTGTTATTTTTTTCCACCCCTTCCCACATGGCTCCTTCCCCTGTCCCACTCTCAGCTAGGTTCAGAGTTCCCAGGATCTCACTCCAGAAGAAACTTTCCACTTCCATTCTTGATTCTTCATCCTTGGAATGGCCAATCTGAGCTCCTTTTCCAACTTCCTTGTCGAAACCCTACCAGGACCTCAGTGACCAAAACCACTTCTTGGCCACAAGTGAAATCCAGGCCATCTTCATTCTCAAGATTGTCCAATTCCTTGTTGTTTGCTGCCTATCATCTTGCATCTTGCTGTGCATTTCTTTCTGTAACTGCCTGTCCGTGGTTTCTGGTCTAGCATCTGTCTTCTTCAACGACTCTGGCCTAATGTGGCCATTTCCTGGCCCCAGCTCCATCTGTGACTGGTGTCTGTCTTCCCAATGGTATTAACTGTAGATATGGCTGTCCACAGCAGTAGTTTACAAATATGGTTCATTAAAAAAAGAAGGAAAAAAGCCCCACCTGCAACTGGTTCATTGTCTCCTTCCAATATAAAATTGTTTTAATCTTGGTGCCACCTTTGATTTCACCAGCATTCTATCAACAATGTGGTGTAGCCATTAAAATGTAGCCAGGTATTTATAAAGATGATTTGTGTGTTTATTATTTTATACATCCTCTTTTATAGTAATGCTAGGATTTGCTTAATTTTTTAAAAAATATTGACAGTCCTGTGATATATTAGAAGTTGTGAAACTTAATGATTATCTCTTGCAATTGCATAGTTGTTTTATGCTGGAAATATCCCTGGAACTAGAGTGGCTGAGCTGAAGGCAAAGTATACCCTGTTACATGATACTCTAGTAAGGTAAGCTTCTGGTATTTTCTGTATGTATAATGTTTCCAGTAGTTACTTAAAACCTATGTTTCAGCCTTAATGTAGTTTGTTGAGTTAGATATACAGTATTGTATAACTTAGTTACTGTGCTTTCTAAATTGTGGCCTGAGGTTTAGAATGTGAGGTGAACCAGACGACTATAGCTTTATAAAAAATATCCTAAGCTAATCAAATCGTAGCTTACTGCAGAATAGAACAACCTTTATTCCAGTCAATGACCAGTGCAAGCTTACTGCAGTGTACAAAGTCAGTAATCTATATCTGTGTTAAATACATGATGATCAACTTTAAAATGTATTCTCTTTGCCTAATGAAAGAACAACGTTGAGAGATCTGGAATGACTAAAGAAAAGATTAAACAGTTAATCACAGCAAGAAAAGCCTGTGATTCTCAGAAGGGTCTCAGTGAGTGGCATAAGGCAAATCCTACAGAAAAAGGTTCTTTTAAGTAACCTCAACCCACATGGCTTTAGAGGTTATAACCAGCAGTTTGTATTTCATCCAGAAACCAACTGACAGCCAATGTAATGCTTTTAGCATGAGTGTAACGAGAGCTTGAGTTCTTCTAAAGACCAACCTGGTTGCTGAATTCCATACTGATTTAAGTTTCCAGACTATACACAAAGGCAGCCCTACGTAGATTATGTTATAGTAGTCAAGCTGGATGTAATCAGCATGTGCTTTTAAGGTCATGTTCTTCAGGAAGAGATGCCTGTGGTATGTCAGTGACAGCAGATAAGAAGTGTCCCTGAATGTTGCCTCAGTCTGGAAAATCAGAGAATGATATAGATCCAGGAACACACTACATACTGTATCTACTATTTCAGATAGAGTGCAGCCCTTTTGAAAACAAGGAGATCCCTCTAGAATTGTGACCCCTCAGAAAGAGCATCTCTTTCCTTCAATTTTGATTTATTATTCCTCACCCAGTCATTACTGATAGCAATCAATGATTCAAGAGAATCATTGCACCGTTACCTGAAGATGTTACAGAAAATTCAATTTGGATGTAATCTCCTGATGATCTCTCTCAGTGGTTTCATGTAGATACTGAAAAACATAGGAGACAGAACTGAGCCTTGAAGAGCTATGTAATACCTCCCAATATGAGGAACAACTGTTTCCAAGCATCACCATTTCAAAGCTGCATGAGATATTGGAATAGAACTGTGCTTCTATTCTCAAATCTCTCAGGCAATCCAAAGGGATACCATGAATGTGATATAAAAAGTTAGTGGGAAGTTGAGAAGAACCAACAGAGACTATTTCCTTGACACTTCCCAAACAAACCTCAGCTTCAGAGACCATTCTGAAGCCAGTTTGAAATGAGTCAAGGTCATGCTCCCTCCAGGATTGCTGGCAGCTGAGAAGTCACCACAATGATGGAAGGTTAGAAATTAGCTTAGAATTGCCCATATCTGAGGGATTCAGTGCTGACTACTACAGGGACCTGATAATTGTCTCGTTTAAATAAGGACACATTCCTCCCTCTGTCAGAAAGTAATGTATGATACTTTAATGGCTAAGTCATCTCTAATAAGTTCCTGATTAGAAATGGGCAACCAAGTTGGACAAGGATCAGGTGATGGAACATATTGCTCTAAGCAACCTGTGCATAGTCTGGGGTGACACAGATTGAAAATTATCCAACCACACAAGTGGCATTCTAGATGCCTCCATAATTGATTCTGCTTCAGTGGTGATGTCCAGCTGAATGCAAGAGATTTTATCTGCAAACAAAACAAAACAAAACAATCAAGACATGAGGACAAACCACTGAAGTTTTTGAAATGAACTCTGAGAATACAAGGTAAGGGTATCAACCATCTCACTCACCAGCTGATACATCTCAGCAGGCTGTGACCTTGTGGATGTAGTAGTATAAACAAACCCTCCTCCTTTGCTCAGTATCAAAGATGATGGCTAATATCACCTGTACATGTAGTCGTATAAACATATTAAATAATAGTTGTCAGTTACAATACATTCTTCAGTAGAGTGTTGGATAAACATGGGTATCCTCTATCATTGATTTTATTCTAGTTTACAAGAATCGGAAATTCAACTGTTGCAGGATGCCAAACGCTTCACTATCCAACTAGAACAGCAGCAGCAGGAACTTGAAAAAGCTGAACAGTTTCCAGAGAGCGCCACTTCAGAGTTGTCCAAACTGAGACAGCAGTACCTGAGATATTTCAACGAATACAATGCGATTCAAGAGAGAGAGTTTGAAATTCAATATAGGCTGAATAGGTAGATATAATATTTGGCTGATTGTCTATTTTACAAAACTGCATTGTGGGTGGGGGGGTCACTCCAGACTGCCAGCAATTCAGGGAGTTTGAGTAGAAGGCAGAAGGAAACAAATAATGGCTATACTGACACAGCCAAGGAAAAGATAAGAACCTGTAACTCTGAGTGCATCTCCTAAAGCCTTTCAACTTTTACCCATCTGGTATGAAGTAAGAGATTGTAGAATTCATACCTGAACAGGAAGTACTGAAGAGGATGCTGTCAAATGAAGTGAGATTGCTTCACATCAAACCCAGGTGCAACATAATCAGCAGTTTTATTATCAGTTAATAAGTAACTGAAAATAGGCCATGACACACATGAAAGCACAACAATGAACTTCCAAAGAAGAACACACGAGCTGAGCGTGAGAACATCCCTGGCATTACCCTCCAAAGCAACCCTCTGAGCCCTTCCGAAAGTTTCAGCCAAATTGTAATTCTGAATATGGTAGAGGGAGGTGATGATTAAATACATGGAAATAATTGTATTAAATGTACTTACTTTAATTGTAATTTAGTCTGCAGGTCATGAACTCAAATTGAATTTTAGATTTGGCCCCACGCATTTGTTTATTCTGATCCCACCTACATTTTGAACGGTGGTCTTTTGGCATGTTGCTTAAGTGCAATGCCAGTGTTGGCTTGAAAAAAGTCCACCATGAGACCTGGTCAGTATCTGTTTTTTGTTAGAGGCACATTTTGATGAGGAAAGCATTGACTCCTGTCAGCTCCTGCTGACTTTCCACTAGGTCCCATGGCTTTTGATCACAGCCGAACTGCTTATGGAGGGCCAGGGCTACCTTTGAGTGATGTGCAGGGCCGTGCTCTGCAAAGTGTGGGGATGCGGGGCAAAAACTTAATTTATTTAGGATTACATGGAATAAAGTAACTTTTTAAAATTACATAATATGTAATGAAAAACTACAAGTTGGCAGTCCAAGCCTTCAGGAGACATGTATTTGCAATCCTGAGATTATACACTTTGGTCATAGATATTTTAGCTGTAGAATGGCCAACTGGGCAACGGCATCAAATTTGGCTTAGGGCGGCTAACTGGGGCAAGTGCTGGGTAGTTCTTTGATGGGAGACCATAGGGTGTACTGGATTGTAGACTAGATTGGGAAGAAGAAATGTAATTCCAGGTGAAATTCCAAAATTTTCTTTTGGTAGAAACTCCAAAAGAAAAGGAGTTTCTACCAAAATCACCCAAATCCTATGACATTCCACAGGCTCTTATGTGAGATTACAATAACTTTCTGAGTTTTTGAGAGCTCATGAGATTTCAGAAAATAATATTCTTATATTGGCAGAGCCTTTGGGGACTGGCGGGAGCTCTCAAGCATTGCCACTCCTTGCTATACAATTCGGGAACACCTATTGTTATTTCTTAGATTTGCTTTCTGCCTTTTCTCCAGGAATTCAAGGTAGCGTACATAGCAGCTCACTTCATTTTCTCCACCCAACAACAACCCTGTGAGGTAGCTTGGGAGGAGAGTGTATCAGAGGCCCAAAGTCACCCATAGAATTTCCATGACTAAGGATGGACTTGAACCTGGATCTCCCTACTCCTAGTCCAACACCGCAATCACTATAACCACAATGCCTTACGTATACATTATGTGAATATCAAAAATTTAACATTAGTGACATCGTTTTTATAATTTGTTGAGTGTTGACCATTGTCAGGGAGCAGGAGGCAAAGTTTCTATTGATGTGACATCAACTATTTCCACCTTCATCTATCCATGCTAATATAGCCTTGGCAGATAAGAATTGTGGAGGAGAGGTTCACAAACACACAGTTATAAAAACATGAATAGGTCAGTCCTGCTGTTGGATGTGACAAGTCATTTCAGAACTGGTATTCTATTGTGGAATAATATGTTGAAGTAGAATTTCTTTCCTTGCGTTATACAGTACAAACAGATTGTGGGGCTAAGATGTGTGGCTACTGAAAGATATAATGCATCCTTATCCCCTGTTTTTGAGGGATGAACACAGTTGTACACCTTTCTGTACAGGAATGAATGATAATCTTTATAATACATACTCATGACTATAGTGTATAAAAAATGAGAAATGATGTTAATAATATTTGTTTTATTTCAAAAAGATAAACCATTTCATAGGGGGCCTTTTCTAAGTTGCACATTGTTGTAAATATTAAAAGGTATGTGCTTTCAGTTGATCTATTTTAAATCACATTATTGGTATCATATGCTGATTTCTATATTATTTATCCTGTCTAGTTTATTAGAAGACAAGACATTAATTGAAAAAGAGTATCACAGAATTCCCAAAGCTTCTGTAAGTAAAATTTTCACATTACCTAAGAGACCTAATTTGGAATAATTTGCCTAAAATACACATACATCCACACACACAAAGAGAGAGTTCAAATATAAAAAATAAAAACACCCTTATTACAATACGCTGAAAACAAAATCTGCAGATTTTGCTGCAAATCACAAAGTCAGGTACAAAGTCAATTAAGGTTGTAATCATATATTTGTTTATCAGAGGATAAGCACCTTTTCACTCAGTGTAAATAGATGTGCACAGAATTGTCCTATAAATTTATGAAACCTAGGACAATTCTACACAGCACCTGAACTGCTTGTCTCTCTGGCTGCTCCTGCTGTGCCTAAAGCCAAGTTTAAAAAATTCTTTCTGGATTACAGTCATTTGGCAAAGGGGTTGGGCTGGTGTGCAACCTGGGCTATAGCAACCAGAGGCCCTGATCAGTTGTTCCCTTGATTCTCACCCTTCCCATCAATGCAACCCTCACTGGCTGCCCTGGGTGGGCAGATCTGCCACTGTTTTGTCTTTTCCTTTTAGGGATTGTTCCCTCCTTGTTAATCCCCATTCTTTTTGTTTGCTTTCCCAGATGTTTGCACACATGGATACCTTTATAGCTCCTTTTCATGTTCTTTCCTTTGACGCCAGCATCAAACCTTCTTTCCCTCCTTATTATGCTATCACTGCTTTGATGATACAGTGATTAAAGCAAACTGGATATATTGTTCCTTCTTTCCACTGTGGGACCATAGAGATGAGGTGGTGGAAGAGATGGGGAAAATATAGTAGCTTGGGGACTCCATGGTCTTTCTGGACCATTGTTGGATCAAGGAGAAGAAGCAAAAAAAAAAAAAAGGGAAGCTACTGACCAGCTGATGGAATGGTTGGAGGACGGTGCTAGACTAGAATGTAGTAGACTAACCGCTTGGAAGATGGCTTAGGGTGCAAAACAGTACTTTTGAAGCAGTGCTTCCAAACACAGGTGAGGGATGCTTTTGTGGTGGCCGAGTATGGATGGAGGAGAAACAGTAAATAGTCCTGTATGGAAAATACAGGGCTAGCCTTAGCTTCAGGAATAAAAGGCTTTCCAAAATCCTGGAACCTTGGCTTCAAGGGTAAAAGATTTTCTGATCTTCCAAGCAAATAAGGTCTTGTGTTCCAGATGGATACAGTCAAGGAAAATTCAGTGGTTGCAACTGATGGAATGCTTCTCTCCTGCCATTACTGTTTCTGAGGAGAGACTGCTTAAGAACAGAAAAACAAATTGCAAAAATAGGTAGCACATAAAGAAATGAATTGGGCTGAAAACTCAGATAATATGTCTCTCTGTAAAACAACTCCTTTGACATCCTTGACAAGGTGAACCTGCAGTCAATGCATAAGTAATCTTTCCATTAATACCATGAGTCACTGAATTTCATTTTTAAAGGATGCTGACAAGAGAATTAAAGCCCTGAGGGAAAGTTGCGAAGAGCTCCGTAAAGAAGCAACACAGAGAAGGCAAGAAATTAGAAGCCTGAAAGAAGACCTGTCTTCAAGGCAGAAGCGTCTCACCAAGGATCACAAAGAACTTGATGAACTATTTCGGAAACAAGAAGAACTAAAGGTAATGGAGGACTTCCTGTAGATGCCTGTTTAAAGGCCTGTGTTTTGATGTCAAAGCAGTATAGAAAAAAGCTCAAACATATTTTAAAAACATTCATTTTCAGGACATTTTCTGATCATCAGTGTAAACCAGCCTGAAGTTAATTCATCCTGAATCATTCTTAAATGCTTGAATTCATGCAGGCTAATATTTATGGTTCTTTATCAACAGGATGAACTGGTCCGTCTCCAAGCCATTCCTATTCAGTTTGGAAAGGATATGGAAAAAATGAGCCGCAGAATGCAGTATGTTTCTAGTGCTCTTTGTTTGTTTATTATGGCTGGTTGCACAGTCAGCCAGATGTTTAGACTGGATTTGGAATTTTTGTCCACCTGTTGAGTCCTTCCCAAGGACCTGGGATAGGCAGATGTTGTTGTTTAGTAATATTAAAGGTATCATCGCAGGATGTGAGCTGTTCCTAGTAAAGCTGCCTTTTGCAATTGACTGATGGTGATTTTGTCAATGCCGATGGTGTTCAAGTGGTGCTCCAGATGTTTTGGAATTGCACCTGAGGCACCTATTACTATTGGTACTATCTTTGCTTTCTTTTGCCACAGTCGTGCTACTTCTATTTGCAGGTCTTTATATTTTGTGATTTTCTCCAGTTTTTTCTCTTCCATTCCACTGTCTCCAGATATTGCAGTGTCCACTATCCAGACTTTTTTGTCTTTCTTAACAACAGTTGTTGTTGTTAAGTCTGGAAGTCTGGGGTGTTGTGCGGCAGATGCTTGTCTGTTTGAATTCTAAAGTCCCAGAGCACTTGAGCTTCTTCATTTTCTATTACTTCGTCTATTTTGTGGTCCCACCAGTTCTTGCTTGCAGGCAAGTGGTATTTCTTGCAGATATTCCAGTGCTGCTGCCCTCCACCACCTCCTCCTCCTCCTCCTATTTTTAGCCTGCCTTTTTTATATATAACTCAAGACAGCGAACATACCTAATACTCCTGCCTCCTATTTTTCCCCACAACAATAACCCTGTGAGGTGGGTTGGGCTGAGAGAGAGAGTGACTGGCACAAAGTCACCCAGCTGGCTTTCATGCCTAAGGGAGGCCTAGAACTCACTGTCTTCTGGTTTCTAGGTCAGCACCTTAACCACTACTATAACCACCTTAACCACTACCAAAACTGATAACTGTCATGAGTACTGATGGTGAGCAGGAGGGGGCCCCTATCCAGGGGGGAAAACGCGTGTGTAGTTTATGGAATTTGAGCTGTCATTCAAAGAAACCCAGAACAGACCCGCCTTGAGTTTTGGGGTTTATCTGTCTGGGTTTTCCCACGTTTCTTCATTTTGGTAGGATTTTCTGTCTACACTAGCAGTAATAAAACACTAGAGACTTCCTCCTCGTCTCGGCGTGGTCTTTCCTTAGTCAGGACAATAACTGACACCTTGAATTGGACCCAGAAACAAACTGGCACCCAGTGCAGCTCCCACAGCAAAGGTGTTACATGTGCCCTTCTAGGGGCGCCAAAAACAGCCTGCGTGGCTGCATTCTGGAACAGCTGAAGCTTCTGGATACTTTTCAAGGGTAGCTTCACACATTGCAATAGTCTATATGAGAGATAACAAGGAGTGACTGTTTGAAAGGCCTCCTGATCCAGGAAGGGGCGTAACTGATGCACTGCATGTAGCTGTGCAAAGGCTCTCCTGGCCATGGATGACACCTGCTCTTCGAGCAGGAGCCATGAGTCCAGGAGGACCCCCAGATTCCACACCAGGTCTGTCTGGGGCAGTGCAACCCCATCCAGAACCAAAGATAACTTGAGCCTTGTTATTTGTAGGCATTAGTGGACTAATAATAATGAAATAATAAAAGCCAAAATGATGTACCAAAAGGAGATACAGACATCTATTCTAACTAATGTCAGCATATGCCACTGCTTACAGAGATATAGAGAGAAAAAAAGTCTTGCTTCAGGAACAAGCGCAAGAAGTTGTGGAGACTGTAAAAAAAATGGAGGCTAAATGTGAGGAGACAATGGAAGAAAAAGAAGATGCAATGAAAGAAGTAGAAGGGAAGAAAGCTTTACTGGAGAGCAAAGAGCGAGAATTTATCACTTTGACTAAGATGCACGAGATGAATAAAGAGAATGAAGGAAGTGCCATTGCAGAAAGGTTAGATTTATATTTTTTAGGCCATTATGTGTTTATTTCTGTTCCTGAACATTTATTTCTTACCATTGTTTATAAAGCCTTTAAGGTAATTAACAATAATCACCCATAAAGTCAGTCGCAAGAGGAATTTTTAAGACAGCTAAAAGAAAATGTATAAGTGCTAACAATAAGTTAGCTCCTTCTAGAAAGGCTAATGGCAAGGTAACCATTCAAAATTCCACAGGAGATCCCACATGGTAGGCGCTATGATGGAAAAGAAACCCTAACTCAGCTCCCACCCAGTTTCAGATAGTAACACAATTAAAGCCTATATTGCTGATTCTATCCCCTGTACAGTAACGCTGAGCAAAAAGGCCAAAAGCATTCCTGAACTGAAAGATCTTGTTCCTGCATTAAGGCTGACCAAAGGAAGACAGAGCTCTGCAAATTGAGGGAGGGCCCTCTCTAACCCAGTCAGTAGGCCAGGGATTACAAATTCAGTGTGAAGCAACAGAAAAAGATAACTTTCTTTTTACAAAGAAATATATGTTTGAAGTTACCAGGAAAGCCCCTGTGGGAGATCTTAATGCTGATGAAGGCTCCTAAGAAAGAACATGCTGTTTCAGATAATCTAGCCCTAAACTGTATAGAATTTCAAAGATTAACCCGCAGTTTGAATTAGGCCTAGGAACAGATAGGGCACCAGAGCAGTCTTCTAGGGAGCCCTGGAGTTTTATAAAAGTTCCTCAAGTTCTCTTCATTCAAGACAGGTTGGTTGAATGAGTGATGTAGCCTAATGCATTGGTAGATTGTGGGATGAATCTACCGATTTACTGGATCACTCCCTGTATCTGTTGAAGTGGCCATGGCATTTTTTTTTTCAGACTTCATTTCTTCAGAGAACTCTTTTCACAAGTTCATCAGCAGTAATTAGGCTTTGGAGGTCTTATTAACCTCAGTGTTAGCACTGAGAATATACGTTAGAATGCATGCAGGATGTCTACTTAGGTGCCTGTTACAGAGAAAAATTGACAAGGGAAAACACACATCTCCTTTTAGATAGTTTACCTGTGGAATTTCTTCCTGAAGAACTCCTAGTAGGCTCCTAAGGAAGCTTAACAGGCCCTGTGAAATAGTTCAGAAGACATTGCTGTAGCTGTGGAGATGTCATTAAACATACTTTGGTACCATTGGTATCATCATTATGAGAACACTACCTTTCTTGGACAGAAGATGAGGACTGCTCTTTTATTGAAATTTTTAGATCTTGATTGCTCTCTAGCAATGCTTTTTAAAATCCTGAATCTTGGACTATACTTAATTTCTGTGACTTATATTCTGTTCTATGTCTCAAAGGAATTGGATGGATGAGAAGGATCTGAGATACTGATACAACAAAATAACAGAACAAAACACATTGTTAAAAACAACCTAAATAAAACCTTATCTATAATTATCCCTGGCCTGGATTTGAGAGCCTAATTTTCGGGTTCTTGTTTTTAACAAAACTTTTTTCTACACTTGTGTAGGGGCATGTTAGAAATGGGTTTTCGCAACTCATCCAATATGAAACAAAAACTGCATGATGCTTTGAGTCGGATGCAGAGAGAGAGAGAGAAAGACTTTAGAAACTTTAAAAAGATGGAGATGCAGTTGAAAATAGCTCAGGAAGGCTTGACACAAGTTCAATCGCATCATGATAGAATGCTGTTAGAGGTCTGTATGAGTAAGTTTGAAGAGCAATATCGTTTTTATTACTTTTTCTTTCCTGGTACCAAATGCTGTTAAAGTGTGGTTGGTAAGAAGACAGATACTGAAGGATATAATAGAATAGATACTTGTGTTTTGAATTTTTTTAAAAAAAATATAGTATAACTTTCAGATTTCCAAAGTTACAATATTTTAGCAATTTATCACTGCTATACAGTACCTGTTATGGAAAACAGGGCCCAAGCAAGGCTTATTTTAATCAGTCTCCTAATCCTTTGTCCCCAGAATTGTCTGATTCTTAGTCAGTTGGATGCTATTCAATAAATTTTACATATATTCTGACTTTACTATTCATGTTGTTCCTTCATTGTGAGTAAAAGAGAGTGATCTTTTTGCAATGCTGACCTCTGACAGGGAACTATCTTGGAAGTACACTGCCTGAATAAGCATTCAGAGAATCAGGAAACTGAAATTACAAACGCACTTCCTCCCTAAATAGTAATCACTTAAACCAGCGATTGCACAAAAACATAGTGCCAAATAAGGAATTTCTTTGTGAAACTGCTTATTCTGCACTTGTGCCTCTTTTTTTTTTTTATGCATATACTTTCACACACAGGATGACAGTCTAGAATTGATTTTGAAGAGGAAAATGCCATTTACAGTGCTGCTATTGACTGGAATCACCAAATACAAATAAGATAGGTTGAATCTTTCCCTCCCCAATGGCTTCCTGTATAAAACCTCTTTCACCAACTATCAGTTTAAGAAAACACATTTGCTAAAGGCAAGTTATACCATTAAGTATTTACGTGCCTAAATTTGTGTGCAAATTTACTAGTAATTTATTAGTATCATAGCACTATTATAGAACATAGCAGATCCGTATTGTAGCTATTATGGATCACATCGCAATAGCCATGATGATACCATACACATCATGACATTGTCCAAATTACTCCAATTACTGTATGTAGTTTGTATCAGTCACATGACACAACTGACATGTACGATTTCTGTCACTTGTATGACATGACACATGGGAGATCACACACACTTCTGTGACAGCCATGAATCAGACACAGCATGGAAGCAATAGTAATGAGCTAGATAAACCAATTAATCAGAGTATATAGTTTCAGATTGCATCCTGTAATGCTTAAATCAACCCTGATCGCTCTTTGTCAGGCCTGGCAAATTCAGAACTATTGACTGAAGCAAAAAGTAGTTAAATTGCTAGTTTCTGATTTTTTGTGATTCAGCTCATGCTTAAACATGACATTGGTTATATAAAAATAATGCACTTTCCTTCTTTCCTGGTCATAACTTGGTCTGTTTTTTTCCTCGTACAGATGGATGCTGTCCCTAAAGATGATGGGACAGTATCAGAAAGGCGAAGGGAGGTCCATAGAGAAGTCGAAATAGTGAAGAGAAGTCTGACTCAGGAGGTAATAGGACAGCTGTTCTTCATTTGGTATTTTTAAGGCTAGGATTCATTCTGCAGTGGAAACATGCCATCTGCCAAGCGAGCCAAACTTTTCATGTAATGCTTCTCTCCACATGTGTTCACTGAGATACTGAAGAACAGAAATGCTCTTTTCAAAAATTATCCCCAGGAAAGCCAGTGTCACATAGTCATGCTATTCATCTTTCAAGGAGTCAGAAAGACCCACGCAGAGTTAACGTTTATTTATTTAATTGATTTGTACAGCCGCCCGTCTCACATTTGTGACTCTAGGCAGCTCACATGATGAAACAACCAAGCAAAAAACCAATAAAAACACAGATCCCAATAAAAGCAATAGTTAAATATTAAATTAAATATTAAATTTAATAAATTAAAACCAGATTAAAACCAAATTAAAACCATAATAATATAAAGGAAGCTGAGATCATGGCTTACCAATTCTATGATCACTGCAAAAATTTAGTCTCATTGTACTCCCCGCCCTGTAATTCTGGCAGCGTCAGTCCCTTTTTGCAGCTGCCTGGTGAGAATGTGTTTACATCAGAGTTTCTAAAGCTATGTATAAGGAGTAGATCGGATAAATTAAGGATACAAGATTATTTCAGCTGAAAAGAGGAGGTGCTGTTTTCCATAGAATCTCTATACCGGCCCCATCTGCATTAACCCTACGATCTTAGTGCTACTCTCTATTTATTCCGAACCCATCAAATGTAGCAAGTTGTGGGCTTTATGACTTCTTCATTATCTAGTCTGGGAGCAGAATTCACTTATCTACTGGATTTTCTGGCATAAGTTATTCAGAAAAGTCAGGCCAAGACAGCCTGGTACTTAATTAACTTTAGCAAACACGTCATCTCCATATTTCACTCACCGATCCAGTGGAATGGTGACATCTTCCTCCTTGGACAAGGGCAATTATTTATGCAGCTGCAAGGTGTTCTGAAGAGTTTTGCAGAGATTGAGAATGATTTTCTGGGCTACCCTTGGGGAAAATTCAAAATACTCGCTAAAAGTAATACAGGGATGTCAGTCCCAGCACTGGCATGATTATGTCATCACATGCATGTCATCACTGCCCTCCTGCCCTTCCCTGGGGAATGGGTACTGTTCTTGCAAAAGGGAGCAAAATTTAGCTGCTCAGTGTTCATTTTCTGTAGTGTGACTCCTAGAGGAATTTCTGCTCAATCACTTATGGATAGTAATTAAATGTAGACATTATTCAATATTCAGCACCTCCTAGAACCCATAATCCTGAAGGTCTACCTGTCAAACCCTAAGCCCTTGTATTCTTCCTTGCAAACCCTTGCCTGTTCCCTTCCCTTCTCTAGCCACGCAGACAGAGCTAAGGATGAGGAAATGGTGTAACAACCACCCTCATCCTCTACTTTCCAAAGGGGCTGCTGAGAACAAGCAGAATAGAACAAACCCTTGGAAGGCATCTTGCTCAAGAACGTTCCAAAGTCTGCTAAGAGTACTGACTGTACATACTACAATTGCATAGTGGATTGTAGTAGTTAGAGAGTTGATCTTGAGCGCAAAAAGGCCCACATTCAAATCCCAACTCAGCCAAGAGACTCCCTGTCTGATCTGGGGCCAGAGATAGATCAATGGATGGATGGATGGATGATAGATATTTTACCCCAGATTGTTGTCAGGAAAAATTCAAGGGAAGGAGAATTATGAAAGTGGTTTCAAGGTCCTTAGGACATGTATGATGTAGATAGAAATGTTTCAATTAATGTTTCTTATCCCTTTCCCACTCACTGCATAGCCTCTTTGTATGTACTTCTCTGTTCCTTTGTGTCTGTAGAGGCTCATACATTGCCGAACCTTTGTTCCTTTCTCCCATTTCTGCGAGGCTGTTCTCAGTGCTTGCTGTACTCTCTGGCAGTGAAGGAAGCCGGAGGAGGAACATCACATTTGGCAGGCTACCAGGTTTCCTCTCCTCAAGGCCTAATTTTCAGCCATGGATTTCCATCAAATTGTTTTGTTTGCATCTGATTTTTCTCTCAAGTTCATCCCTTTCATTCATCTGGGAACCCCTGAGTTTTCTTCCTCGCCCAATTGCTTAATCCCATGGTATAGCTGGGAAGTCTCTGGGCCCGCAGATGACGTATTTCTATTCTGCACAGCACTTTGGGCCCTGAGTGTGGTGTAGTGGTGAAAGTGTTGGACTAGAAGTGGGGAGACCCATGTTGTAATCCACCCTCAGCCTTGGAAGCTCCCTGGGTGAATTTGGATCGGTCACTCTCAGCTCAGCTCAGCTCAGGATGTTGCTGTTGTATGGATACAATGGGAGGAGGGGGTGCTATGTACAGTGCTGCCTTAGGGTATAAATCTAACAAACAACATGCTTGGGCCATGAGCATTAAGAAAGACAGCCTTTATGAAGCACCGCACCTCACTCTATCATAGCTCTCCATTCCCCCTATCCAAAACATCAAAATGCCTCTTACACTTTTTATTCCAGCCTCAGACCCACATTTTATTATTATAAAACAGTTACATAAACAAGGAAGGAGTATAAATACACGGAAAATAAGGGTAACTAAATAGTTTGTTAAAATGTTTAAAGAGCACATCTAAATGAAAAGTGTAGTCAAGAATATTCTTTCCACTGTGGTACATTTATGTGTATAGTTATAAATTCCTATAAGCTGTAAAATCCATGCCTTTCTCTGGGCTATGGTTTAGATGTAGTTCCTTGACTGTAGAGATATTTATTAACATATCTAACTCTTGGATTTTCCTGATATTTTCAACCTAGAAATCAGCAACAGATGCTGAAATACGAATGCTGGACCAGTGTATTGCTGAAGAAGACCAACTCTTTCGGGCTCAGGAGCATTACAGGGAAGAAGTTGCCAACTTGATACGTATGACACAGCTCAAGGCTGATGAGAGGGAACAAAAGTCTAAGGATTTCTTGAAAGCTCAGGTAAGAAGAATCCAGTGAGTATTTAGCTTGGTCCATTGGATATTTACCTGGACTTTCCGAGGATCTGTAGTGTAGACTTTTGTCTCATTCAGAGTTTCTTGCCTATACATTATCATAATTGAAAAAATGGCACAAACTTGTTTCAAATCCAGACCACTGGCAAGCCTATACTTACTTGTAATATCATTGTTCTTCTTCTGCTGCTGCATTCCTATGCCATGGGAAATCACAAGAATTAGGACTGCAGTGTGATGCTTGGTAAGTTGATTTTTCTGTGAATGCTTATGGTGCTAATTAAGAAAACTTAACTTTGTGAATGGCAAAAAAGTCTTGGAAATCAAAGTATTGTTTCTGATGCAGGTACAGACTGAAATTGAAAGAGTAGTGGGTATCAGTAGGCTAAATAAGTAGCAGAAGGAACAATATAATAGAAATTGTAGAGAGTATGTGTAGCTCAAGTTTGACATGTTGTGTTGTTAGAATTCTTCAGAGCAGGTTTCTTGGGTTGCAGACTTTTCATTACCTTATTAGATAACATCATCACTGCATGAGATATAAGGAAGTTTGTTGGCAAGTGTTGTATATACCCTTCTTTTATGTCTTGACTAGTGGAGTTACAGAGTTCCAAGGGAAAGCGAGGGCCTTAAATTGCATGTGAATGAAGGCTTTATTAGATCTTTTGATAGGTCCATAGGTCCCTCAACAGCCTTTATTTATTTGTTTGTTTAATTTCTGTAGCCGCCCATCTCAACAAGTGACTCTGGGTGGCTTACAATCATAAAAACCACAAAACAGTTAAAATAATTAAAAACAATTAAACTGTACTATATATATATATATATATATATATATATATATATAGATAGATAGATAGATAGATAGATAGATAGATAGATAGATAGATAGTCGCCAAGTAAACAATGCATAGATCTTAGTATAGCTAAGAAACAGGGCCCTTAACACACTTGGGATCCCAGGCCCGGGCACATAACCAGGTCTTCATGGCCTTTTAGAAGGCCAACAGGGTCGGGGACATCCTGATCTCTGAAGGGAGAATATTCCAGAGGGCAGGCACTACGGCAGAGAGTCTTCTAGTTCCCGCCAACCAACATACTTTGGCTGATGGGACCCGTAGCATGCCCAACCTACCAGACCAAATTGGACAGGTAGAAACAACTGGGAGAAGATGGTCCCTTAGATAACCTATATGTCTGTTGATTGCAGTTTAGTCAGAATATCATGCATCTGCTTAGCATCATCTTGCATTTTTCAATCTGTCTTGTTCTACAATTCCTACTATTTCCCAGTTGAAGTTATCTCCTAGTTGTGTGTGTGGAGAGAGATTAGTGAAGTAGTACTACAGCATCCATACAGAGGGTTGAAAAACTCTCTCTCTCTCTCTCTCTCTATATATATATATATATATGACCCATGCAAAAAAAGGATTGGGGCTTTGATAGTGTGGTCATTGATGCCATCTTGACTCTTTGACCTCCCCTCAGTGCTGATGTAGTACTGTTAGTTGGTACTCATGGATACAGTCTGCTTGTCTTCTGCCTGTTCATCCTAATTACGTATAAAAGAGAGCCTATCTATTGATTCAATACTATGATATGGGAAACCTAAAACATCAATACTCTCCCCTTGCTAAATTGTTTAGCTCTGAAGAAATTGGCCTGCAGTTGTGCTTTCTACCCATGAAGTACCAAATGAAAGGTCCGCACTATTAGCCAGGGGATCCAGGGGGTGAGTCAAAAAAGGCAAGATGATGGTTGCAACCATGTAATCAAAGCCCCATCCCTTTTGTATGTGCTTATTGAGGTTGACCCACATACAAAGGAATGGAGTTTGGTTAGACCATATGGTTAGAACCACCCTTTTATTTGACATCCCCCACTCCAGATAGCCTATTAGCCTTGCCAGCCCATCATTTCTTTTGAGATAAGGATGGAGATACCAAACCTCTCTGAACATGTGAGTGGGGATGATCACTCTGGCATACAAATTATCTCATCAGGGAGAAAGGATGCTTACAGACATGCTTTGCCTACATCCACTGATTTTAAGTCTTCTGTGTTATATTTGCCTTCCTGTCTCAGTAGTGCAAAATGCAAAAGCATCTGATCTCCAGTTGATCTCTAGCCATGGTTTGCTGACAATCCACCAGCTCTACTTTTGTTTCTGAGAATACTGTATTCTATTTTTGAAATAGAGGACCACGTTTTGCGTAATTTTAGCCTACCTGAATTTTAGAAATGTCCTTGCATTTCTGACAGCTCCCCAAATACTCATTGCTGTTTCTGTTTGCAGGTGCGTCTGAATAACATTATTGCAGAAATAAAAACAAAAGACTTTGAAATTAGGGAATATACAAAGAAACAGAGAGAAATTCAGAGACAGTAAGAAAACTATTATAATGGATTTGCTGGCATAACATTGAAAAAAAAAGGAAGTTGATGCATCAACATTTCCCTTAAAAATTTTTTTTGTGGTTTCAGGATGAGAGAATTTGCTAAACTCTATGACATTGTACGACACGAGAGAAACAAATTGGTGAACCTTGTACACTGTGCTCGCCAGAAAACAAATGAAATTAAAGATAAAGTCAAAATGTTAGATAATGAGATGGAAATCTTAAGGAACAATGCTGTAATTAAAGACAGGTGAGTATCCAGATACACAGTTCTTCTGAAAAATAATTTTCCTGATTTTACTTAGAAATCAGTTTTTATTTTGTATTATGGTGCAAGTCTTTCCTTTTTTATCTGCATCTGAAGTGTACTCTTGATGCATTCCCCTGGGCCAAATTCTGCTTCCTATAAATGCTTTATTCCAGTAAAAAAGGGAAATTTCTTTTCTGTCTCTTCTCCAAGCAGAAAGATTTCTTGGCAATGGGAAGAGCAGGATCAGTTCCCTTACATTTCAGGAAAATGGCTGAAGGATCTCTGCCTCTTCTTAGGGTTGTTTTTTTTAATGTCCTTCGTAAGGGGATTTCTGCTGTTCCTTCTTTCTTGCAAAAGAACTACCCCTGTTCTTGCATGCAGTGAGTAAGCCCACCGAATAACTTCTTTGAAGTTAAAAAGACTGACATCAGTTGCCACCTCCTGCATCAAAAAGTGACTACTGTGCCCATATCTTTTAAAATTCGGGCAGCAAACAAACCTTGCATGGCCCTCAGATAATTTCTAGAAGAAGAACAAAGAATTCTTGGCGTGAGAACATGTGGAAGGATTTTTTCTTATGTTTAAGAATTTTTTCTTATGTTTATGTTCAGCGTATTAGTTTATCTTAACACAGTAAAAATGGGAATAAGAGGAAAAAGTCTAATCCACAAAAAGGGTTAGTTTTATCAACTTTTCTTATTAGTCAAGGTGATCTACATAAAATGAAACACCAAAAACTTCTTGGCAGCTATAGTAAGCCCAATAACAATTATTGCAATTTTCAGTCCTCCAACAAGATTTTAGTGAGGTTTCAAGTTAGTAAATTAAAGGCTGATGCCTTTTCCTCTTGTTCTGAAATTTCTACCATCTATAAACTGAATCAACAAAATGGATTAAAGTATATCAATTATAGATGCAGCAGTAGACCTCTCATGATCTTCCATCTGAAAAAATCAGTTTTCAGCTGAATCCAAATTCAGTTAACAGTAAATTCAATCTTTTTATGCCCTTTCATAAGGATAGGCCATCTTTCTCAGTCACTGTGGCTGTTGGCTTTGGGTGGGAAGAAAGGTGGTGGCAGCTCATTCTTGGATGCCATCTAAGCAAACAACAAAAGATCCTGTCTGATGGTAGGAGATAATAACTTCTTTCTGGTTCAAGTAGTAATAATAAGAGAGTTTTTTTAATAATAAATAATAATAAAAGTTTTCAGGAAAATAAAAATGCATGGAGTGCCAGAGTATATCAACAGTGTCATTACTGCAGGAAGTTAGTCTAAATTAAATCATGGCATTTAGCGTGTGTATTGTCTGACACACATGTAATCCCTCAGGTCAGAAGAAAGCATCATTTTAGCAGCCAGGTTTGAAACTGTTTGAATGGATGAAGACTTCACTGGGCAAGGCAGTAATGCAAAGTTGTCAGAACTATTTTATGCACATGAGGAAGGGTTGGGATTTTCTGGTTGTCCTCTGGATTTTTCGGAGTGGTTTTAAGGGTTTGTTCCTGAAAGAGGATACCTCTAGTTTAGAGTTTACAGTAGAAATACAATGTTTAAATAAAATACAACCAAAGAAGAGTGTATGTGACTGTACTATAGGAATGATCAACATTAATCCAATTCTACTGAAGGTAACATAATGTGCTGTGTCCTTGAAGCTAAAAGGCAGAATTTGGCAACTGCATATGTCACTTTCAGGTTTTTATCTACAAAAAGGCAAGCAGGGTTAAAGAAAAAAGGAAAAAAAATGGCTATGCATTTTTGTTAATCAGGGCTGCAATAGCCTTAAACCAGTGTTTTTCAACCTTGATGACTTTAAGATACGTGGATTTCATCTCCCAGAATTGAGAGTTGAAATCCGCGTATCTTAAAGTCACCAAGGTTGAGAAACACTGCCTTAAACAGAAGGCAGTATAACATCTGCATCTCAAAATCACATGTTTAATCGCTCAGTCTCCTCAGATTCATAATGGCATAGTCTTTGCATGGTTGGGGCATTATTAAATCTTCCCTCTAGAGCTTCTGAAGGGAGGGCATTGGAACAGCCTCTGGTAAAGCCATAAGAAAATGTAGGCTGAGAAAGCTTACCTGACTATTCTCATGGGTTTCTCATGAGCAGAATAATACTCACAGTTAAACAACCTTTAGAGTAGAATCAGTAAGATTAGGGTTTCTCAACCAGGGTTTCATGGTACCCTAGAGTTCCATGAGAGGTCACTAGGGGTTCCCTGGGAGATCTTGATTTATTTAAAAAAGTTATTTCAAATTTGGGCAACTTCACGTTAAAGAGGTAAATTTCATTCTTTATTTTTAGTTTAAGAACACTGTTGATGCATATATACAGGCCTACCCATGAAATGAATATAATAGTTTTGTAACTTCTGGCCTATGTTTGAGCCTGAATGTGCAGGGGTTCCCCGAGGCCTGAAAAATATTTCAAGGGTTCCTCCAGGTTCAAAAGGTTGTGAAAGGCTGAGTAAGATAATAGGCCATTCCTAGAACTGGAAAAGGTGGGTGAGAGCATGGAATTTCTAGCAGCACTTAAAGTAATAAGCTGCTAACAAGATAAGTGAAAGTGTTAACCACAAGAATGCAAGCTAGCTGCTGGGAGTATACTACGAATTGTTAGCAGCCTGTGCTGTGAATCAAGGTTTTTTTTTTTGATAGAGGGTAGGGAAGTTAACCAACGCACGATACATTCTAAAGCCTATTTTTGAAGTAAAGGCTTCTACTGTATAGGAAAAGGTGATCTCATTTAACCTGCCCCCTCTGTATAATGTTAAAATATGTATTAACCAAATTCATCAATACTGGTAATTTTATTGAAGTATAATGATAAGAAACAAAAATGTTGTGGGTGGCACAATGTAATTAGAATGTAGCCAGTGAAATGGGGGAATTTGTTGGCATACAGCTATAAGAGAGTCTGTAACCCCATCCCTCTCTGGGCTTTGTCATTGGACATTTGGCACCAAAATTGGTCAGTAAAATCAATCTGCTTCAGTGTAATGGTATCCTGCATAAATGGAATGCTTGGGGGGAGGATTTTCTACTACAGTCACTTCAGAAATGGCAGAAAGCCATGCCACTCATTTTCAGCAATTGCGGGTGGAGGATCCTTGCGGACTGCAAAAAAGGATAATGTGCAGCCCTGTGATCTTAAGTTACTCACCCTGATTTTGGTGTAGGGGACCTTTTGAGACCTCAGTTTCCTGAAAAAGACACCATAGTAATGACAGAATGAAAATGCCAGCAGTGAGGAGTTTGAATTAGAATTCAGATATGGAAAGTTGAAAATGTTTGTTTAATGTGCTTAAAAGAGAACCGGTTTCTACATAGTTAAGGGAAATTCCAAATATTGCAGACACTTTTGCAAGTGCATTATGTGAAACAAAGGCTAATAGGAAAGCAACATCTACAGTAGGTAGGTTGTGTTTGTGAACATCTAGCTATAGAAAGGAGAAGATACCGATAGGTAGATGAATACATTTATAAAGAAAGTGAGACCATGATGACAGGATGTAGGTTACGGTTGTAAGGATAGGCTGAAAATAAGTGGCTTCTAAAGCTATATTACCATATATACTACTACCATCTGGCGGAATGTTATGGAGGTTTTGGAGTCTGGAAAGATCATTAACTGAAGGGCACAAAGACATGTTTATGGAAATAGGAGGAAAAGTAAGCAAGGCATAATAGCTACAGTAGAAGCGTACATTCAGCAGGGCTTATGCATTCAGATTCTGATCAGACCTTTCACTCTCAGATTAATGGAAAGGAAGGATGCTGCCAATCTTTTTCAACGTAGGGAAGTCCTTTGGCCAATGCCGCCATATTCTCAAATAGTAATATTAGTGACAGTAGTGTTTAAAGTATCCTTTGTGTCAGTATTTAGGAATGGAAAGCCTCCCAAAGGTCAGTAAGGGGAGAGAGATTCAGAAGACTCAGACTTTTCTGGCAGCACAATATTGATGGAAAGATAGGAAAAAACTAGCAAAATATCTAAGAAGAGTGAAAAAAAAAAAGACCCTTCAGTGGAAGAGATAATGGAGTTAATCAGAATTCTTAAACTGTGTTGGCCTGGGACATGAATGGGCATATATTTCTGTATGGAGACAATGCTATGTTGTTGCCTGAGAACCTGAATGATTTGTAGCAAATGTTAGATAAACTGTATAATGCAACAAGAAGAATGGATCTGAACATTATTGTATCAAAAATCAAGGTAGTTGTGTTTGACAGGGAAATGTAATGGACAATTGCAAATTATATATACCCGTAAATGGCAAAAAAATTAAAATTTGGGTATTTTGATACTAAAGAGGGGAAATGGAGAAATTTTAAGATGTGGAAATGCTGGTAGAAAGATAGTTGATCGTATATGGTCTGTTGCGTGGAAATAATATTTATTTATCAAATTTATATGGCCACCCATCTCACAAGAAATTACTCTTGTTTGTCAAAAGAAGTTTAAATCACTCAGTATAAGAATGTACTTCTACCCACTTTCTTATGTGGCAGTTGAGTATATTAGAACATAAAAATAAATGTAATGCAGTGGGAATGAGTTACTTAAGTGTGCAGGGTAAAATAAGAAGAGAGTGAGTCAAGGATGAATAAATTTAATATAACAGCTAAAGAATGAAAGTATGAAAGACATATATTGAGATTGTTTGGTCATATAAATGGAAAGAATGAGGCCAGAATGGCAAAATCAATATATGAATACTATATAAATATAAGAAATCATGTATTTCATATTCTTTATTCAATATGTATTGAATATATGGGTTGAGAAAAATTTGTGGTTGGGTGGAGTTGACAAGATCCTCAAAAATGAAGAAGTGAGAAATTTGAAGTATAAAATACAGTAAATGAAGTGGTGTATGGACATGATAGAAGCAAGTATGGAGAAGTATGATATTGGCGTAAAACTAGTTATTTTAATTGTCTTTTCTTTTTCTTATCTGAGGCCTTTAACTTCATTGTCTTAGTATTTCGTATTCCTTTTCTGTGGTCTGCAATAACATTCCAAAAGAGAATAAGATGGTGGATATACATGTATGTATGCATTGTGAAAGGTGAAAGGTCCCCTGTGCAAGCACCGAGTCATGTCTGACCCTTTGGGGGGATGCTGCTTTTGCGATGTTTTCTTGGCAGATTATAGAGCAGGTTGGTTTGCCATTGCCTTCCCCAGCCATCATCTTCCCCAGCAAGCTGGGTGCTCATTTTACCGACCTCAGAAGGATGGAAGGTTGAGCCAACCTGAGCCAGCCACCTGAGAATCCGGCTACTGCTGGGATTGAACTCAGGTTGTGGGGAGAGTTTCGGTTGCAATACTGCCACCTACCACTCTGTGCCACACGAGGCTGTATGTATGCATTACTTGAGTAAAAAACAAAAACAAAACAACCAACAACTGATTGGTGACCAGATACAGGCCTGGACCTTAACCTTTCTATCCATATGATAGAATAATTTCTCAGAGATGTAACTGCCATGCAAATATCTCACATTTATATCTAGTCCATTATCACATCCATTTTAAATATTTATGTACAGGTGGTCCTTGCTTAACGACCACTCGTGGAGTGACCAAACTTATGCTGGCACTGAACGAGTGGTACTTACAACCAGTCCTCGCAATTATGACATCACAGTGTCCCATGGTCACGTGATCATCATTTGTAACCTTCTTTGCTGGCTTTCTGCAAGCAAAGTCAATGGGAAGTCACACTTGGTGACCAGGTGACATCATGTTTAAGAATGGTGTGGGATTCGCTTAACAGATGGCAACCAGAAGTACTGGAACTGCTGTCACTAAGCAGTGGGGGCACATGTCGTCTCACTTTACAACCACATCGCTTAGCAGTGGAAATCCCAGTCCCAATTACTATTGTTAAGTGAGGACTACTTGTATTTATTTATTTGCATAGATTTAAAAATGGCTGATTTCAGACAACCTGGACTTAAAATCCAGGTCCTAATCCATGCACATAAAAATTTAGAAATTCCCACTGTATAATCTGCCTGTGTTTGCTCATCAGACCATTTTTTCTCTATATGTTATATTGTATGGGGAGCACAACCTTTTTCTATAGTCCTAGAATTGTTATATCTTTAAAAAAAATCTTTTATGTATGTTTGTAGATGTAGGTAGCTGTCTTTTGACAGGGTTCAAAGGTGTCCTCAGGGGATGGTAAAACAAGTCAAGATGGCAGCCGTGACAGTGGGATTGAAGCTCTGTCATGTTTTTTAGGTGTGTCGCACATAAAAAATGGGCAGAGCTCCAATCTCACCATCATGGCGGCCATCCTGACTTTTTTTTAAAACCACACTCTGTAGACACCCCTGAGAGGGTTAGAGTTAAGGTTAAATGAATGTTGAATGTACTAGGGAAGCAGTATTAGTAATAGTTACAATATTTAGCATCAAAGTCATGCGTTTGGGGAAAGCTGGTTGAGTCTTGCTAGGACCTCTTAGCGGTGTCATTTGATTTCAATGATGTTTTAATTTTCTTCAGAAAATTGCAAAAATACCAGATGAAGTATGCAAATAATATTGCAGTCAAAGACAGCATTCAGTCCGATGTTTGCAAGGTTTATCAAACCCTCCAGGAGATGAAAGAAAAACGGGAGCAGCAGCTGATGGATGTTGAACGACTGACCAACACGCTCACCCGTATTGAGGATGAAATGGTCCAGTTGCGTAAATCATATGAAAAGGCTGTTCAACGGCGAAATGAGAGGTATGGGGACAGGCCCTTAATGCCTTAGTTGATTCTACACCATTTTTCTTGGATAGTAATTTTCATTTATGCAAATAATTTATTTAGATCTCTGGCTCTAGTACCTACATATTGTTCTCCAAGGTGTCTGGGTGGGCAGGTAAAAAAAGTCAAGATATCTCTAACTGGGTGGTCAAAGACCCGACACATATAAAAAGGGGTGGGACTTTGAATGTACAATCTTGGCTACCATTTTGGCTATTTTTATCTCCCCCCTCTAGGCACCCTTGATAGTGACTTAATCTTCTAGCCATGAATATTTTGTAATTCTTAAATTGCAGTTTGATTTTGCTTACAGGATTATATGTCCTAGGAAAATATGGCTACAGTCATATTGTTATGAAGAATTCATAACAAGCAAGCAAAGAAAGAGATATACAGAAAAAGTAACTTAATCAGTATCATTCTTGCACTTTGTTAATTTGACTAAGTTTCAGTCTTAACATGTATATGAAAGAAAAGGCCACAATGACAAAGATGGGCTAATTTCCAAAAAACCATTTATAGGAATCCACCGCTGAAATTATTATTCTATATGGATAATGTGACCACGTTATAATATAATCTAGATAAATCTGTTGCAATAATACTGAATTACCTTTAAAAGCCTGACAATGAACATGCTTTTACATTTATTTGGAATATTCACACATTTATATATCCATCTGTGAAGCTTATTCTTGAAGAATTGTTCTTAAAAATATGAATGGATTTTTAAACAATAAGCAATTATATTTTCATGAACAATTGTTCAGAGATTGAAGAAAAACAAATGAAGAATGAAAAAAACCTCAAAAAAAACTAAGATTATGGCAACCAGCTTCAGCAAAGGATCGTTACCTTGTCGTGGTGCTGGAGCTTGAGCACCTCAATGATGCCATGAGCTAAACCGTGAAGGGCCACCCAAGACGGGAAGGTCATGACAGAGAGGTCAGACTAAATGCGATCCCTGGGGAAGGTAATGGCAACCCACCCCAGTATTCTTGCCGTGAAAACTAAATGGATCAGTACAACCAGAGATATGTCGGTATACCATCGGAAGGTGAGACCCCCAGGTCGGAAGATGGTCAAAATGCTACTGGGGAGGAACAGAGGATGAGCTCAACTAGCCCCAGACGTGATGACGCAGCTAGCTCAAAGCCGAAAGGACGGCTAGCGGCCGACGGTGCTGGTGGTGAACGGCGAATCCGATGTTCTAAGGATCAACACACCATTGGAACCTGGAATGTAAGATCTATGAGCCAGGGCAAATTGGATGTGGTTATTGGTGAGATGTCAAGATTAAAGATAGACATTCTGGGCGTCAGTGAACTGAAATGGACTGGAATGGGCCACTTCACATCAAATGACCACCAGATCTACTACTGTGGACAAGAGGACCACAGAAGAAATGGAGTAGCCTTCATAATTAATAGTAAAGTGGCTAAAGCAGTGCTTGGATACAACCCAAAAAACGACAGAATGATCTCAATTCGAATTCAGGGCAAGCCATCTAACATCACAGTGATCCAAATATACGCCCCAACCACAAATGCTGAAGAAGCTGAAGTAGAGCAGTTCTATGAGGATCTGCAGCACCTACTGGACAACACGCCTAAAAGAGATGTTATTTTCATCACAGGAGACTGGAATGCTAAGGTGGGCAGTCAAATGACACCTCGAATTACAGGTAAGTATGGCCTGGGAGAACAAAATGAAGCAGGACATAGGCTGATAGAATTTTGCCAAGACAATTCACTCTGCATAACAAACACTCTCTTCCAACAACCTAAGAGACGGCTTTATACATGGACTTCACCAAATGGACACCGAAATCAGATTGATTACATCCTTTGCAGCCAAAGGTGGCGGACATCTGTACAGTCGGTAAAAACAAGGCCTGGAGCTGACTGTAGTTCAGATCACGAACTTCTTCTTGCACAATTTAGGATCAGACTAAAGAGATTAGGGAAGACCCACAGATCAGCTAGATATGAGCTCACTAATATTCCTAAGGAATATGCAGTGGAGGTGAAGAATAGATTTAAGGGACTGGACTTAGTAGATAGGGTCCCGGAAGAACTCTGGACAGAAGTTGGCAGCATTGTTCAGGAGGCAGCAACAAAATACATCCCAAAGAAAGAGAAAACCAAGAAGGCAAAATGGCTGTCTGCTGAGACACTAGAAGTAGCCCAAGAAAGAAGGAAAGCAAAAGGCAACAGTGATAGGGGGAGATATGCCCAATTAAATGCAAAATTCCAGAGGTTAGCCAGAAGAGATAAGGAATTATTTTTAAACAAGCAATGCGCGGAAGTGGAAGAAGACAATAGAATAGGAAGGACAAGAGACCTCTTCCAGAAAATTAGAAACATTGGAGGTAAATTCCAGGCCAAAATGGGTATGATCAAAAACAAAGATGGCAAGGACCTAACAGAAGAAGAAGAGATCAAGAATATACAGAAGACCTGTATAGGAAGGATAACAATATCGGGGATAGCTTTGATGGTGTGGTCAGTGAGCTAGAGCCAGACATCCTGAAGAGTGAGGTTGAATGGGCCTTAAGAAGCATTGCTAATAACAAGGCAACAGGAGACGACGGCATCCCAGCTGAACTGTTCAAAATCTTGCAAGATGATGCTGTCAAGGTAATGCATGCTATATGCCAGCAAATTTGGAAAACACAAGAATGGCCATCAGACTGGAAAAAATCAACTTATATCCCCATACCAAAAAAGGGAAACACTAAAGAATGTTCAAACTATCGAACAGTGGCACTCATTTCACATGCCAGTAAGGTAATGCTCAAGATCCTGCAAGGTAGACTTCAGCAGTTCATGGAGCGAGAATTGCCAGATGTACAAGCTGGGTTTAGAAAAGGCAGAGGAACTAGGGACCAAATTGCCAATATCCGCTGGATAATGGAAAAAGCCAGGGAGTTTCAGAAAAACATCTATTTCTGTTTTATTGACTATTCTAAAGCCTTTGACTGTGTGGACCATAACAAATTGTGGCAAGTTCTTAGTGGTATGGGGATACCAAGTCATCTTGTATGCCTCCTGAAGAATCTGTATAACGACCAAGTAGCAACAGTAAGAACAGACCACGGAACAACAGACTGGTTTAAGATTGGGAAAGGAGTACGGCAGGGCTGTATCCTCTCACCCTACCTATTCAACTTGTACGCAGAACACATCATGCGACAAGCTGGCCTTGAGGAATCCAAGGCTGGAGTTAAAATCTCTGGAAGTAACATTAACAATCTCAGATATGCAGATGATACCACTTTGATGGCTGAAAGCGAAGAGGAACTGAGGAGCCTTATGATGAAGGTGAAAGAAGAAAGTGCAAAAGCTGGTTTGCAGCTAAACCTCAAAAAAACCAAGATTATGGCAACCAACTTGATTGATAACTGGCAAATAGAGGGAGAAAATGTAGAAGCAGTGAAAGACTTTGTATTCCTAGGTGCGAAGATTACTGCAGATGCTGACTGCAGTCAGGAAATCAGAAGACGCTTAATCCTTGGAAGAAGAGCAATGAAAAATCTCGATAAAATAGTTAAGAGCAGAGACATCACACTGACAACAAAGGTCCGCATAGTTAAAGCAATGGTGTTCCCCGTAGTAACATATGGCTGCGAGAGCTGGACCATAAGGAAGGCTGAGCGAAGGAAGATAGATGCTTTTGAACTGTGGTGTTGGAGGAAAATTCTGAGAGTGCCTTGGACTGCAAGAAGATCAAACCAGTCCATCCTCCAGGAAATAAAGCCAGACTGCTCACTTGAGGGAATGATATTAAAGGCCAAACTGAAATACTTTGGCCACATAATGAGAAGACAGGACAGCCTGGAGAAGATGCTGATGCTAGGGAGAGTGGAGGGCAAAAGGAAGAGGGGCCGACCAAGGGCAAGGTGGATGGATGATATTCTAGAGGTGACGGACTTGTCCCTGGGGGAGCTGGGGGTGTTGACGACCGACAGGAAGCTCTGGCGTGGGCTGGTCCATGAAGTCACGAAGAGTCGGAAGCGACTAAACGAATAAACAACAATGGCAACCAGCTTGATCGATAACTGGCAAATAGAGGGAGAAAATGTAGAAGCAGTGAAAGACTTTGTATTTCTAGGCACAAAGATTACTGCAGATGCTGACTGCAGTCAGGAAATCAGAAGACGCTTAATCCTTGGGAGAAGAGCAATGACAAATCTTGATAAAATAGTTAAGAGCAGAGACATCACACTGACAACAAAGGTCCGCATTGTTAAAGCAATGGTGTTCCCCGTAGTAACATATGGCTGCGAGAGCTGGACCATAAGGAAGGCTGAGAGAAGGAAGATCGATGCTTTTGAACTGTGGTGTTGGAGGAAAATTCTGAGAGTGCCTTGGACTGCCAGAAGATCAAACCAGTCCATCCTCCAGGAAATAAAGCCAGACTGCTCACTTGAGGGAATGATATGAAAGGCAAAACTGAAATACTTTGGCCACACAATGAGAAGACAGGACACCCTGGAGAAGATTCTGATGCTAGGAAGAGTGGAGGGCAAAAGGAAGAGGGGCCGACCAAGGGCAAGGTGGATGGATGATATTCTAGAGGTGACGGACTCGTTCCCGGGGGAGCTGGGGGTGTTGACGACCAACAGGAAGCTCTGGCGTGGGCTGGTCCATGAAGTCACGAAGAGTTGGAAGCGACTGAATGAATAAACAACAACAAAACTCTGTTTTTAATTATTTTGACTCCCAAAATGTGGTTGATATTTTGACTCCCAAAATGTGGTGGGTATTTTAGCCAATGCCAGAAATTATTCTGGAAGAAATAGGAAGAGGAAATAACACCTTCTAATTAAGAAAACCAAGTCTATGAAATATCTTTTATTTTACTATAGTGTAAAGTGAATCAAATCTTTTATAATCTACATTTAAAGTTTTTACTTTTTAAAAAATCTTTACTTTGGATTTCATTGCAGTGGAGTTCAACTCATAGAACGTGAAGAAGAAGTGTGTATTTTTTATGAAAAAATAAATATTCAGGAAATGATGAGCCGAAATGGCGATATAGAGATTAATGTGATGGATGAGAAAATACGCTTTCTGCAACTGAAGCTAACTGAGAAAAAGAGGCAGATTGAATTATCTGTGAAAATGCTGCCAACGAAAAGGACTCTTGATGCTGATTTAGTGGTCCTTCAGATTCAGGTATGCAATTGAAGACACATTTTCCCAAGCAGATTTTTCATTTTAAGGTGATGAGCTAGAATTTTCTTGTCTGATAACTGCGTTTCAAGCTTCATCCTGATGGGTCTTCTCATTATCTCTGCAGAGTTAGTACTCAGAATGAATGTAACCTTCTTCCTGCCTCATCATTTCTGGTGGGAGGAGGATTTTGACAAGGGACAGAATGGGTTGCATAAACCATCTGCCTAGACTGCTTTTAGTGCTCACTGTCTATTGTGTTTGACTTCTGATCGGTTTAATTATTACTTCACTAATGGGTTGATGCTCTGTAAATAGCAAAAACAAACCCCCAACCTAATGATCACACTTCTTTTTAAAAGTGTATGTGGGGGTGGGGGCACAGGAACATGTGATTTCTCATTGTTTTTTCTTTTCTATCCTTCTACCATTAGCTGCTAAATGTGGCCTGAAACCAGCTTTGTAGAAATGGATCTTGTTTTTCACTGTTGTTGCTTGAAACAAGATAAAAAAATGTAGGCATATTTGGAAGGATTAAAGGTCTAATATAATGATGTTACATGACTATTAAAATCTTCCTAGGGTCAAGAATTGTGCATGGGCCTTTAGGAGCACATCTGTATTTTGTAAACTTTTTGCTATATTAGGGAAGGAAATGTTTCTTTCTTTCAAGGGTCTGTCTGTATGCATGTTTGTGTGTGAGAGAGTCTAACCTAATCAACCTCAGAGCTGCCTTCCTCTGATTTATGATTTAATTATGGTTTCAGGAGATCCCCTGTAAACATTAGAAAGGCAATTGAATGGGGACATTATTTATAATATGTGTTGCACAGAGAAAGGAGATAGAGAAAAGTTCTTCTCCCTCTTCATTAGGACTGGAGTCACCAAGTGATGCTGATTAGATGAAGGTTTAGAACAGACAAAAGAAAATACTTCTTCACTTGGTGTATAATTAACTTGTGGAATTTTACAATTCTACTACAAGCTGTGGTGATGGTCATCACGAGAAATTCAAGATGGACAGGTATACCAAGCCTATTAGTCTTGAAACTCAGTATTACCTTGGTTAGGGGAAGCAAGCCTCCAAATAGATTGGTGGCGGATCGGTGGTGGGAGAGGGGCATGTCTCCATCTCCAGTTGTGAGCATCCCAACAGCATCTGGTTGGTAACTTTATGAAACAAAATGGTGGACCAAATGGTGGACCTTGGCTTGATCCACCAGGACCACTCTTACACTATGTTAAATGTTAATTCTTATATAGACAGAGGCATAAGTACATATGAGCTAGGAGCTTTTGTGGTCTGCCCATGCTTCTGCATGCACACAGAGAATTTGCCAATTTCTCCTTTAGTACGGTATCTTCCTGCCCCATGGACTACTGCTCTGAAGAGGCTAGTTTTTGGAGCAGGCTTTTGGAGGTTGACATTTGAATGAAACAGGAAAGCCTCTGCATTTGTGGTAGATAAATCATTGCTCTGTGAATCTTAAGCAGGATCTGTAGCAAGGTTTCTGTTCAGAAGAGAAACTCTGCTAAGTTCCTTATTTGGGCTTTCAGTAAAAAAAAAAGTGGTGTGTCACGATCTGTTGTCTAGAAACCATTCCAATGGAAGCCTAATTGCAATTTCACTCCTATCACGTTCAAACAGTAGTTCAGTTCAATCAATCAATTCTACAATAGACAAACTGTTTTGCTTTCTATTAATCCTTGCAGTGAGCAGTGAAGATCCCATCACTAAACGACAAAAGAAATACTGTGAACCTCCTTAGGACATTCTTTCCTTTCTTTCTGAAAAAGCATTTTTACTTTTGACCTTATCAGCAAATGGTAATTTTTTCCATGGCATTTCTTTTATTCAATCCTATACAGAGCTCTTACTTTTGACATATTTTCATAGTAAAAAAGGTCTGAGTCACTGAGTTGAAGCTCAGAGCTACACCTCTACTTATTTGTTTCCTTGTTTTTAATTACACAGGGTACACCAAAGGTCAGGCCCAATAGGCAATTTATTATGTAAATTAAATGTTTGATTTGGTTGCCATTTTCTTCTAAACACTTCTTTGTTTGCCACTTTGAACAGTAACATTTTCTCTGGAAAAAAAGATATTAATTAATAAAACATACTGTGATTGGCCTTTGGGGCCTGACTTCTGGTATACCCTGTAGATTTGTTTATATTTACTCACTTAACTTGATACACTGCCAAGTGCAAAATCTCTGAGCAGTTTACAGTCAAATTTAAAATTGAGACATTAAATCAGTCCAGACTAAAGCCTTTTTAAAACCAAGTAAAACAAGTGGAACAGTTAAAATTAACAGATAAAACCAGCAGTTAAAAGCTTTTCAGAAAGTTGGGTTTTAAGGGCTTTTTTGAAAGCTAATAAAGGACCTTCAACTCTGCAGAGTGCATTCAAAAGTTGGGGCAGGAACAGAGAAGGCTCTATCTTGAGTCACCTCAAGATGAGCTCCTAGTAGCTGCAGGTGAACCTCCTCAGATGATCTCAGTAAGCATGAAGATTCATAGAAAAGGAGGCCTTCTCATAAGTTGCCTGGGCTGAAGGCAACTAAGGCTGTGAAGGGAATGACCAGCTGTTTGTATTTTGCCTGGAAACAGATTTGTTGCCAGGACAATGTTTTAAGCACAGGTGTAATATAGTATCTGCATTTTTCACAAGACCAGACTGGCTGCCAGGTTTTGTACTAACTGAAGTTTCCAGACCAGAAACAAAGGCAGCCCTATGTAGAGTGCACTACTGTAGTCAAGTTTGAAAGTGACCAGTGCATGAACCAGTTTTAAGGTAATTCTCTTCAAGGAAAGGATGCAATTGGCATATCAACTCAAGATGATCAAAGGTACTCCTGGTTGTTTCCTCAGTCAGGGAAACCAGGAAGAGATTTGGGCTCAGAAGCATCCACTATGTATCTGCTCTAAGTGTTGTCCTTTCAGTACAAGCTGATCTACCACCTCTCCGCAAGTATGGAACTTCTCAATGAGCCCCTCTGTTTTGTCTGTATCTAGTTTCAATTTATTATCCTCATCTAGCCCATTACTGACTGCAGACAGGCGTTCAGAGGAGCCACGCCATTTCCTGAAGATGGCACCAAGAAATACATCTGGGTATCCTCAGTATACTGATAGCACCCAGCTCAAAACCTCCTGATCTCCTCAGTGGTTTCATGTAGATATTGAAAAGCACTGGAGACAATGGAGCCCTGAAGGACATCATAAATAGCTCCCATTTTGAGGAGCAACTAAATCCAGGTTCATCCATCAGTCTCAACCTCATAGCCTGCCTTGCAGCCAGTTTGAAATGGGTCAGAATAATCTTCTTGCAGGACTGCCTGCTGTTAAGAAGCAACTCTTCTCTCAATCACCTTAGGTAGGTTGGAGACTGGCCTAAATTGCCCATCTCAGAACAATCCACAGCAGACTTAAAAGAAGTCTAATAATCACCTCCGTTAAACATGAGGCACCTTGCCTTTCCTCAGCAAGACCTTTGTGATGTTAACCAAAATATTTTTAATCATTCCCAGTAGAAGTTATAAGCCAGGCTCGTCAAGGATCTAGAGGACAAGTGATTGAACATACTGTTCCAGGCAGGTTGTCCACATTCTCAGCTATCACAAATTGAAATTGATCTAGTCTAAATATACAAACAGATTACTAGACACCCCCATAGCTGACCTTATATTACAAGTGGCATTCAGACCAGCAGACAGAAGAGACTTTATCCACAAAAAAATAAATCACTGAAAGCACTACAAACTTTGGAGGATCCTGTAATGGAACTCCAGAGGATTTGGGCTTCATAGAATAGCACTGTCCCAAACACATGTTTAGCCTTTACTGCAGATAAGGGCAAGGGGTAAATTGGGCAGTAGAAGACACTCATCTTTTTAACAAGAACTAAGACTTCCTTAACCTGGTGTCTAGCTGAACCAATTTCCAGCTATTGGAGAGAAATCTGCCTCAGTGAATTTTTACTGAGTAGTTTCATAAGTGTACTCTGGGTAATATATGGATAGCAGGGACCAATGACAGCGTGTATAAATTTTGTATAGTGCTGTACTGCTGCATATTTAAGTGTTCGCTGAAACTATAACCACATCCTGTTATTTGGAGGTACATGCATTTTTTCCCCCTTACACTTTTCATTTTATGGCATGCAGTGTCCTGTTTGACTGTTGTGGATTGTCACAAACATTCCTCATTTTCCTGAAATGTCACAGTCCAGCCAATTTTTAAAACAAAATGTTCTTGGGAAGGGACAGCATTTTTACCTTATTTTCCTATATTAGTTCTCCCCTCCCTTTTAAGTTAATTTGCTGAGGTTGTTTTATTTTGTTTTACACATTTTTCCTGTGATGCAAGTTAACTTCTGAGAACAGGAAGCAAGTGAATGGTGTAACTTTGCAAGAAAAAAAAAAAAAGAAGAAGTTCCAGACAATGGATCACCTGCTGATTGTCTTTTGACAAAATACTCATTTTGTGGCTGAGACCAGTTTTCTTGGATTTTGTTTCGCAAACAAAACAGAACAGAGGTTGGGTTCAATTGGTCTGTGAAAGAGAATCTTTAATTGTTCTAGGATTTTGTTTTGCAATTATAAAGAAAATGCCTGCTGTCTTCGCAAGCCAGTTGCTTAGGATGTATTTGTTGATCTTGCTTAATAGTTTTCACAGTGCAAGGACAAAATTAAAAGCCTGGAGAAGCTGTTTACAGACCCTGATAGAGAAAACAGGACAAGAGCACTGCCTGGAAAAGACCCCTCTATACAAGAGCTCTTCAGAAAGATAGAGGAGGTAATATTCAGACAACCCTTGTGGCAAAGAACTGGGTTTCCATACCAACTGGATGAAAAAAGGGGGAACCTTGATAAATGCATCAAACCCATGAGACTGTGGCTAAAAAGAGCATTCTGGTGCCATACTTTCCCACCTGGCCTCCACATGTTCATAGGAAATGATGGAGCTCCTGCACAGTTCCCACTTTTTCATGCATATCCCCAACATGTAAGGGTAAATTAGAGCATCAGAGGGTGGGCACTCAGCAGCCTCCCCACCTCCCATTTCATTTACCAGGGGCAATTGGGATACCACCAGAATTGGGTGCCTTGGCTAGCAGTGTGGCATTGTTGGAAAGCAAAACCACAACAAGCTCATTATGGAACATGGCTTAAAGGCAGGCTTTTTCCTGATTATTTGTCTTTGTGCACTTTTATAACTTTGCTTTTGCTATAGTTAGAAATTCAGTTGGCTCGGAAAGAGGAGAAGTTGCTGGAGAAGGACTTCGTTTATGAGCAAGTGTCCCGAATGACAGAGAAAATCAGCGTCAAGGCAGAAAGTGGCAAGGAGGAGACATTAATATTGGCAAAAAAGGTAATAAGGTTTGATCACACCAGTTAACTATAATCCAGTCTAGGCTTTTTGTGGCAACAGTAGGCAGGGAGGTATTTTTCTCTGCTTGCTGCAACATAGAAAAAGGCCATTTTCAAAGAAAACAGGTCACCTGGTGCACTGGATACATGTTGGTTCCACTTGCTGAACAAAAAACTATGCTTGAAATCAGACGTGATCAATTTTGTGTTCCTTTCCATATTCTGATGCAACTTTAATTTTGCCCAGAACAGTGTCTGTATGCAGAATTAACTCTTCCTGCTAGGAATATGGTTCAAGATTATTTTTAATGGACTAGTTTTGCCATGCAGTTCCTAAATGGAGAAGACCCAAATGTTTGGGCTTATGAAAGAGGTGAGCAGAGAGAGCTGGCATAATTTTGTTACTATTATTCCTTCCAGATGAACATACTACAAGAGAAAATAAAGAGCACAACTCAGAAGATAATGGCTCTCATTGCAGAGCTATCGATGCATCAAGCCGTCGCCATTAAACTGCAGCAAGAGATGAGGGACAAAGAACAGACTTTAATGTGCATTGCCTCCCGGCTGGAGAAAGGTCTTCCACCTCCTAGAGAAATAGAGGTGGAATGGCTCAAGGTTCTACGGGATGAAAAAATGCGTAAAATAGCAAGCGAAACCAAAACAAAAGTGAGTCTTTCAAGGATTTCTGTGGCAGAATGATAAAAAGCTTTGGTCAGTGGCAAAACAACGTAGAATTGCTAATCATGGCTGAGCCCTGGAACATCACAAGCAGGTTGCAACAGAAGCTGAGGGTCCTTGGGATTCTATATAGCAGGATGCTCTTCTACAATGTTGCCTCTGGGGATGTTCTCAAAGAATGATCAGATTCTTAAGGGGCACATTTTAAGGTCAAGCTTAGCCTGCATGTAGTAGTAGCTGCTAACTATTTACGTATTTATTTATTTACTTGTAACACTGTAACACATATTTTATATCCCGCCTTTATTATTTTTATAAATAACTCAAGACGGCGAATATATCTAATACTCCTTCTTCCTTCTATTTTCCCAACAACAACCCTGTGTATTGTATATTATTTTGTGTACTCATGTAACATGCTTTATGTATGGAAGATTCTTCTGTAATGGCTGATTTACACATGCATCAATTTTTTGATCATTTGAATGAAAAGTATTTCCATTAGCTTTACACACACATACACACACCTCGGTGGACGTAATTCAGACATTCTGCTGCAGAAGTTTTAAAGTTGAAAATTGACATATGCATCAGTCCTAGCTCCCCCAACCTACTTGGCAATTCTCTGATCTGTCTCATATGCTGAACTGAATCATAATTTATTATCTCAGGAATATATTTATACCGCTCCTTCGTTTAAAAAAAATCAAAAGTAGTTTACAAAATGTGTTTAATTTGGAGTCGGCCTGTTGTATGAAATCAGCCAGTATGATTTATAGCTTGATGTTCTGGGTGCTTTAAGTCAGTTGTACTGTAGTCAACAAATTATGGTTAAACTAATCAGTTAAGCATGATCTGGGAGCTGTCAGTTTAATTAGTAATAACATAATATTATTGCAGTAATTAGCAGTAATAATAAGGGTTAGTGAAAACAGATGTCAGTGGTCCTGGAATTACCACTTTAAAGTACTGTGGATTAAGGATACTGTTTGAAATATATTGAGGATTGAGGAATTTATTTTATTTATTTACAATATTTATAAAGTACCCCAATCCCAAGGAACTCTGGGCAGTATACGAAAAAACAAAACAAAAACAAAAACCAAATCTAGAACAGTATCAGAAATAAAAATATAACTATGGAAAGTAAAGATAAAACCCAAGATAGGTGTCAGATAGCTAGGGCCAAGATGGCATTGAAATAAATCAGCTTTAATCTGTTTATGGAATTGCAGCAAGGTAGGACTACCCATATTTCGTGGGGGTGGGGGGTATTACAGAAAAGGCCTTCAATCTCATCATGCCCTATGGACCTCTTGAGGGAGGGAACTTTTCAACAGGCCTTTCCATGACCAGACCAAATGGGCATTGTCTAATGTATGCCTTTAATCTATTAATCTGACATCAGTTCCTGATTATGAGAAGTAGATGTCACTATCATAGCTCTATAATCTTACTGGGACATGGACTTATCCTGAGATCCAGGGATCCTGGACAGGGAAACTACCGTACTACTAATAGAAGATTTGAGCAAAAAAGAGAGAAATGGAAAAATAGGAAAATAACCTTTTCTTCTTCAGTTAAACAAGCAGGCTTCTATTGAAGTCAGAGAGAACAGAGGAACTCTCCTGTAGCATGTCAGTTCATCTCATGGTAAAATAGTATCCTGGTTTTGACGAAACAGCTAGCACTCAGAAGAACAAATTTAATTGATACCTAACGTTCTGTTTTTATAGCATGCCCTGGAAGAGGAACAGTCTGCTTTGCCAACTGCTGTACATACCACGGCTGAGCAGCGTCCCAACGCCTACATCCCTGATGATGAAAATGTTCTCCCACTACCACGGCCCTATGGAGCACTGGCGCCATTCAAACCAAGTGAGCCCGGCGCAAACATGAGGCACATAAGAAAGCCAATTATGAAACCAATAGAAATCTAAGTGACTCAACCTCTGTTGAAGGAGAACACTGCTCATTCAGAGAAATGGTCTACTTTTTATTCAGTAGAAGTTCCTCAGATTACAAGGGGTGGGCATGCAAGTTTATGGCTTAGTAGCTCAAGCAATGTTGATGCCTCCTTGAAACTTCCTGATTTCCTGCAATACCTGATGAAATAAATAATGTGTTGGCAAAAAAATCTAATAATGCTTGCAGTTTCTTATGGCAAATATTGTCATTGATACTACACTTTTATGCATTTAGCCTGAAGATATTTAATGCAATATTTGGCAATCTTACGTGCTCATAAAGTAATCCGAGTTGTGTTCTGATTTCACCTTCCACATTTCATACAGTCGTTTATAAGCCTGGGTAATGTGTAGCTTCTTGCTGCATACAAAGTGAATGAGACTCACTGCATAATAGATTGAGGTTGTGCCTTAAACACTTTAATTCTTAGTATTTGTAATAATGATGGAAGCCTTACTGTGCAGCGTAGCGAAGAAACATTAGTGTTTTTCAAAACAAAAGCTAGCATCCTTTCAAATTTTATAGATGTTTCCATCATGCTATGTTTGTTTTAATATGTACTGTCTTATTCAATGGTGAAGGTGTTGCACTAGGACTAGGGAGACCCGAGTTCAAGTCCTCCCTCAGCCAAGGCGTTCAGTGGGTGACTCTGGGCCATCATTTGCTCTCAGCCCAACTCAGCTCACTGATTGTCGTGGGGATAAAATGGAGGGGGGGGGGGGAACCGCTGTGCACACTGCGTTGAGCTTCTGAACAAAAGGCTGGATAGAAATCTAATACATCAGTAACGTAAGTAAAATGCAGCTCTGAAGAAACAGACTTTGGTTGTATTTCTGCACAGTTAATTATTTCAGTCCTGTTCGAATAGGACACTGACACTATGGTTTTTACCATTTGCTTCCTACAAGTCAAGTCCTTGAGTCAATTTTCTACAATGACAAGTAAAATTACATCACTATAATGGTATGCTGGCAAGGGGGAAAGTGAAGCCTTTCCAGCTGAACGCCAGCCTTTCTATTGTTACAGATGACAGCTAAAAAAACAAATGAATTTGCGCTCTATAAATAAATATATAAATAAAGGTGAGAAATGAGAACAAATTGGATGGCTGCATTTCAAGCAGTAACTTTTTTCATACTGACAATGTCGAGCAGGGAAAGGCAGCCTGGTGCTTTTGGGATGTTTTCATCTACAATTCCCACAGTCCCTCTCTATCTGCCATACGGATATGGCGGGCAGGAATTACTTCAAAACTTCTCAAAAGGACTAAGTAGCTTACTCTTGATGTAAATCTAGAAGCTGTAGCTATATCCCAAACTTAAGCTTCTTTAAGTTCTAGTAGAAGGAACTGAGGCAATTGCAATGGAATTAATAGAAGCTTTTTGAAAATCCCCACCATCAGCTAATGATTGTTAGAAGTTATGAATGTCTTAAGCCTATGAAATTACTATGCTAAAGTACCACCTTAGCTCTACTTCAAAGGTATTCGCAGGAGCATCAAAATATCAAGGTGGCAGCCACATTTAAAGTTAAATGCACATAAAAAGGGTGTGGGGCTTTGATTGCATGGTTTGAGATGCAATCTTGACTTTTTTGACTCCCCCTTCTAGCAGAACCCCCTGCTCTTCTTGCAGTATATTTACATAATTGGAAAATACAAAGTATATGACATCAATACAATAAAGACATTAATACCTAATTCCAAATCTATACATTTATTTCCATTTATATAAAACTTTGATTTCCCAATTGCAGTATTTTATAGTACCCTGTTCATAGATGTATTTCATCTATACATAATACAATAGCTGCCAGCTCCTTACTGCTCCATTATATTATTAAATCTTGCAGGTAATATTTGAATGCTAGCATTAGCAAATTTTATTCCATTTACTCTAGAAGACAATCATAATTTTGTAATTGCTCTTTACTGTAATTGCTTTGGGGCCTCAATGGTGCACCCCATTAATAATAACTACTATGTTGAACCCAGATTCAATTTATTCTTGTAATTCCATAGTGAGACAAGTCCCGTTCATTTCAATAGTGGATTATAAAATTTATTACAGAATATTTCAGTGCACCTATTCTAATGAAGTACAAAACATTTGAAGCTTGGACTATTTTGAATTCCAAAATACCATTTTTCTAATTCAAAAAAGTTCCTTTGTATTTGGAACAGGCTGTTTCCATGTGAAGCAACTATTTTGAAAATGAAATAGCCCATTATCAAGTTCAAAACCGTCTGAATTCAAAATATTTTGAATTCAGAACATTTTGCACATCCACTAGACTATTTTTAAAAGCCGCAAGCCCACTCATTATAATGAACTCTAGTCCAGCAGCAAGCAGAAGTTCTGGTATTTCTCTTCGACATAATATTAGAGCTTCGTACCGGTGTCCTCTCCAGCATTCAGTTGCATATGTTAAAAGGCACAACAAATTTCTGATGCTACTAGATTCATAATTTTGTCTCTGGGAAATAAATTAAAGACCTAAGAGCGTTGTAGTGTGCTTCAGTGCCAGCTCTTCAACCAATCTTGCATTCATGTTGGCTTGTTCCATAGAAGCTGCCCATCCTAGGAATGATCATGCAGAGAGAGAATACAATGGGCTGAATGTTGATCACTGGTGTCATTAGTAAAACTAAAAGTGCTAATCTCAGGTTGTAATGTTTTGCTTTTGAGCCTAGCTGGACAAACATACATCCTAACTAATGGAAGCACTGCATTTTTTTCTTTAGGCCTCTTGTACCTTTTCAGTTTTAGAACAAAATAAGAGGATATGCTTATTAGACTAATTGCAACAAAATTTGCAAACATTTAATTTTCTTAACAAGCCTCGAACTACATAGCTGAGCAAACCACAGCTACTGAAAACCCCATTTTCTTTTCAAGTGGTTCTGGACATGTCGGAAACATGCTACGGCCCTCAATCACTCTCCCATTGGGCTTGTGTCTCGTTTTCTTGCACATCCAACACAGGTATGTTGATGGTGATTATCTTCCATGTGTAATTGGTATAATATGAATAACATTTTAAAACATTTGACAAGCATAACACAGACATTAAAGGAAATTACTAGCTGGTCTCTTTATTCTTCCAGTTCAGGCTTTATGTATGGACAGTATGATAGCAAGTTGGAATGCCTTTTTAAGCTATCAAAAAAAGAAATAGAATATAGGAATAGAGTTACCTTGATGCTCCATCTCTCCTATGATAGTGACCAAATAGTTGAGTGGGAGAAACTCAATACGGGCTGATATTCTGTCCATGAATAATATATTGTGCTGCAAAGGAAAATGCATTTCACCATTTCGTGGCAATAATTTGGCTCCATGCTTCAGGGATTTCTTTTTTGAAATAACCAGAAGCAAAGTAAGTATGTTAAACCTACTGGAGACTTCAACTCCCAAAAAGCTAAGAAGGGGACTGTGTGAAAATTTCAGCCCTGCTCCTGGGAATGTCACTTCATTATTTCTGTGTTCTTGTGGCCCTGGAGGTCAGATTTTTTTAAAAGGGGAGGGGACAAACTATCCCATATTCTCAACACATGATCAAGCTTTTACCTGTCTATTTCTGAGTTCCTCAAACAAGAGTTTAACATAGTTCCTCGCAATAGCATTTGAGCTTAAAGAATGGTTCCACAGCTGACAAATCTTGCAGCCAAGTGCCTGCATGACCCAAAAAAAAAGGGGGGGGGAGTTTAAATATCAAGTAGGAAATGCAGCTTTGAAAATTGAATTTGTTCCTTCTACAAAGACAGCCGCATAATTATTCATTATAAACCATTGTGTAAATAGCAATTTTATGTATAGGACATATGTTGATAGGATTTCCTTTGCCTGTAAAGTAGGAAGAACTCCATTAACATATTTTACAGTTTAATCTTTTTATCCACTGCATTCTTTAACTTTCTGAATTCAATTACTGTCCAAATAATTGGATGCAGGTCTACAGAATACTATGGTAGGGGGTCTTTCTGCAGTCCATCCCTCTCCATACAAAGATCTGTCCTCCTAAATCTGAAAGCCAGATTCTTGCATCCTTGTACTGTTAGTATCAATAATTTTCTTCCAGTCCACCAATAAAAATATGATGTAAACTCGTTAAACAACAACAGATACACCAACAAGAGACAAATGTATCTTATTCAGCTACAAAGATAGATGCAAAATAATATTAATTCTGGCTCAAAATCTAAATTAAAATGTGACTGAAGAAATCTGACCCTATAGCTTAAAATAATTTCTAACGCCCACAGCCATTCTCGAAGAAAATGCCATTTTGTTGACTTTCTCTATCCTCTAAAACAAAAAGTACAGTGATAAGACTGGCTTTGTTTTTTTCAATACAGCCAAATAAAGAATGCCTTTCTGTAAGAAAGTTCAAGTCTTTGTTTCTTGAAATAGACGTGGCAGCTTACTGGAAGAAATTTGAGAGAGACAATGAGGTTTAAAGTCCTTTAGACCAACAGATCCACTTAAGCTTCTACAGACAATTCAAAATAGTGTACTGAAGAGGTAGCTGTATTGACCCTAGCCACAGAAATATAGATATATTTCTCTTTAAAGTGTTTCAGGAGACAAGCATATGATAAGAACGTATTTCTGAACTTACTTCCAGTTTATTTTCTGCAATAAAATTTTCCCCCTAAAGCTTTTATTGATATGATTGATTGATTAGGTGCCATCAAGTCAGTGCTGACTCCTAGCAACCACATAGATAGACTTTCTCCATGACAATCTGTCCCTAGCAGAGTCTTTCAGGTCTTCCAACTGTGCACCCATCACTACTGTAACTGAGTCCCTTCATCTCGCTGCTGATCATCATCACCCTTTTACAGCCTTCTCATAAACACTCTTAATAAATACCTGCAAACATGCTTTTCTTTAAAGAAATGCATAAGGATGTATTGGATGATCCAGAACTGCACTGCTTCTAGCTCTAAGTTCTCCATAAACAGTAGGAGTATTGGGGTTGTGTTTGAGGATATCAAAAAAGTGAAAGAGAGCTGCTCAGGTCTTATTAAAACGGGAACAGTATTTGGGGGTGTTGTACTTTAGCAGAGGGGAAGCAGGGAAAGGCCTGATTAGCTGATGGAGGAAAATCTGTTTCTGAAAACTTGCCCAACTTTTCCCAACTTTCAAAATCCTTACCAGAGTTTAGATAGTTGGGATAGGGTGGTGGAAATATTTTGGACCAAGCTTCTCTTATCTCTCAGAAACATGGTTTTTTTTATGAAGCTGTTGCTTTGAAATGAGGCATTTTTTAAAGATAACTCAGCTTTCAACTTAGCTCAGCAATGTAAGATGAAAAAAGAATTGTAATACAGCCATTAAAAAAGATGAACAGAGCCATTCCCATTAGGATCCTGTGGTTTATTATATTATTTTAGAAAAGGAAGAAAGAGAAGGCAAGACAAGGAATACAAATTATTCTTTCCTTGCCTCTCCAGCTATGATCCATCTGACTGATATGGATAAAACGTAGCAGGAAATGTTTTCAAGACTACTGCAACCCTCCTCAATGCCCTGAAAATCTACTGCAATTCCATTTGTAGCTTAGAGAAGCAATGGTTTTGCAACATTATGAATTTCTCAACTGGAAAGACCAGGAAGCACAGAATTGAGGAGCTGGCCAAAGGCTTCATCCCTGTTCCAACAAATAGAAGGAAGGAATTGAGGAGCCCTTAGTCTTGGCTCTTGAGGGATAAACACTGTTAAACTTGCACTGTTCATACCAAAATATGTCTTTTGTTAGAACTGCCAACCAAGACTTTGGGATGTCTTTTGAGAATTTGTATCAGTACAAGTCCATCCCACTGATAAATGTAAGGGAAGTTTATTAATTTATTTATTTATCAAATTTATATAGCTGTCCATGTCACAAAAAGTGACTCAGGACGGCATTCAACAATTAATTAAAACAATTAACATATAAAACCAGTCATTATTAAAATGTAAAAAACCACAAGGTACAAGAAAGATGAATGTTGACCATGGAGCCATCTTAGGGTTTCACTGATCCCCTGGGGCACCCAAGCCTGACATAGTCAGGGACTTGAGGGACTTCCGGAACATTAACAGGGATGGAGCTAACCTCACTTCAGGGGGGAATGTTCCATAAGGCGGGCACCATGGCAGAGAAGGTCCCTGGGACCCACCAAGTGTAATTCCCTAGCAGATGGGACCTGCAGCATGCCTCCTCTACCAGATCTGATGGGATGGGCAGATATAATTGGAGAGAGGTGGTCCCTCGGATAACCCAGCCCCATGCCATGAAGGGCTTTAAATGTTAGAATGAGCACCTTGAATTGGACCCAGAATTCAGAGTACGGGCAGCTATTTTTCTCAGTTATCCAAAGAATAGTTTAAGACTGAGTTCGTACAGAGGAAAGACAAGGATTTCATCTAACCTATGTACAAATTCAGGAATATGCCTCGCAAGCATGCCATAGGATCAAACTGATGGTGTGACTTGTAGCAAACTCCTCAGTCCCTCACTTCTGCTTCTAAATTCCACACTCAGTGAAGTAGAGTATCAGATGCTACTATCTGTAGGTGCTTAGGAAAGTGGTTCTGTCCTCAATATTTTTCTACTTTTATCCATCTCTAAACACTGCCCCGAAGATTTGTGCAGGTCAAAGAGAATAGAAGTTCTTGACTGATCTTACCCAGAGCAACCAAAAATATATTTACTGCAAACAGATCCAAGCTTGGCTGACCAAATATGTGAGTTAGTTAATAGTTACCTGGGGAAGCCTTGTAAGGATACTTAACTTGAGGTTCACATTCTTTTCAGTGTTGTCTAATTCTTAAAAACAAACAAAAAGATATGAAAAAAGTGTCCAGACTATATAGACATTGGTCTGGGTTCAGTTTAGTTTACTCCAACTGACATTTGCTTCGCAAACATATTCCATTCTACTGGAATGCAAAATATGGTTAGCAGGCTTTTCCCCCCTTATGCAAGAGAACGACACATATTACTGCTAAGCAAAAGCAACAGGTAGAGTCCCTCCTTGGGGGGGAGATGGGTGGTGATTAATTTGATAAATAAATAAAATAAATAAACAGTTCATAATCACTAGTTTGCAATACCTATATAGCTAGGTATTGCAGGATCCAGTATGAAGATCAAGGAGAGGGCTTTACTTGGCTATACAATGAGCCTCTTATGGCAATTTAATTTTATATGCAAGCTGTCTAGCAGATGGGTAGGTGGGTAAATAAATGAGTGAATGAATAAACAGTGGGACATTTTTTCCTCTTTTGCAGTGACGTGTGACCAAGCTGTATGCAATGAACTTTTATCTTTCACTCAACAACTAAAGGATATACCAGCTGCAGTCAGTCACATTATCTCATGATCCTGAAATCTTCACAAGTATGGAAGAAGTGACTGCCTTCTCTTATGAAACAATGAATAAATCAGCCAGATACAAACAAATTCTTTTTTGTATTTCTGAGCCTTTTGATACTTGCAACATATAACAGCTTGAACAAGTCTTATAACTCTGGCTCAAGGGGAGTTCCCAGTTCACCCACAGGCTGCACTGTCTGGGATTCCCTACCCCTGCTGCTTGTTTCTTTCCAAAAGTGGCTGCTAAATCATCTGGTCTGCAGAAATAACATTACCTTTCCAAAGATTCATGACATACTTTTCTGTTAGATGCAACACTCCGTGATCAATGTACTGTAGGACTGTGTGCAAAGGGAGGCATCTCATCCCTACCTCCAAATGCAGGGTGTGAAATCCTGCATTAAGGAAGAAATTAATGAAACTATGAATAGAAATGCAACTTCCCTTGCATAGAACCATAGAATGAAGTAAATGAGAAATGGTGTTGACAGAGTCTGTAAGGTTATCTTGTGACATTTATGGATTCTGTTTCTAATGAGAAAATAACATGACTACAGTGTAGGACTGGCGTGGTGAACAATATATATATAGAAATGATCTTATCACTACTTTTGGAATCTCTTCCATCAATGTTTCTCCCAGGTAGAAAAAAATAGACAAATGCAGAAGTTAAGTACTTCAGCGTTGATGTAACTTCTCTCTAGCTTTAACTGCATTTAAGCTATGTCATATGATCATTAGCCTTGATCACCAAGGCTAATGATCATTATCTGCCAATTAAAAGCAGGAGTGGGCTTTGGCTTTTAAAGCTTCTACCTAATATTCTGTCTCCCATATCAATACAAAAAAAAAGAATATTCAGCAATTAAGAAGTAATGCTCTGTAATTATTTCCATTTCAAAAACTTGTTTCTCCATAAAGTCTCTCCCGTAGAGGACATTAACATTTTCATCTGTCCTCAGACTTATCAGAAACAGTAATGAACCAGTTATGAAATAAACACTCATGACTTGACAGAAGTCAGCCTGAAGTGTCTTACACAACAAGTCATAATGGTTTCACAATGGACAAAATGATTAGCCAAGTTTTCTGGTGAGACCAGTTTTAATTGGATTAAAAACCAAGTCAAAAGTTTTGGGGACAATTATAACCTTTTGCCACTTTGGCAAGCTGTGCAGCAATGTCTTGGTGTTAAGACATTGGTAAGCTTCTTCTCAGAAGAAGGGAGTCTGCTGCTAGATACATGTCACAAGAACAACTGCTCTTTTCAAGGATGTTACTCTTAATCGGGTTTTTTTGGCCTAAAGACCCTTTGCTGAAAAGTGACACGGAATTCTACTGTTAGAAAAGTTTATAGAAAATGATCAACAAAGGGTTGCTGAACTACTCAACAATTGGCTCTGGAATGCTCATTGAATTCTATACCTTAGCAAAATCGAAATACAAATCTCCACAGTCCCAGGCCAACACGTCAAGTCAAAACTCCCCAAAGCTGACATTCCCCAACATGTTATAAATTACAGCTTCTATTATCTCCTGACAATTGATTTGATTATGTGCCATCAAGTCAGTGTTGATTCTAAGTGACCACACAGATATACCTTCTCCAGGATGAAGGAAAGAAAGCTTTAGTTCAATTCAATGCTTTCTCTATAGCAGTGCCTGACCTATGGAACAGCGTCCATCAAGATCTGGAGGATCCTGACCCTCCTTACCTACTCAGAAGCCACAAAGACTGGGCTCTTCCCCCAAGGGCTAGGCTGGGATGTCAGATGAAGTCAATATAGGTCTGGTTTGTGTTGTGAGTTATTATGGTTTTTAAATTTTGGTAAGAGATTTTATCACATTGTTTTTGTAGATTGTTGTCAGCAGCCCAGAGTTAGGAATGTAAGATGGGCGACCATATACATTTTCTGAATAATTTTTAAAAATACATAAATTTGGGGTGGCATAAGGTTAAGGATGGCTGTTCTAGGCTGATGAAGGTACAGCTCTGCTGCAGTAGGACTCACCTGGGGGCAAAGGCAAACACATCCCACTGGCTGCCTGCAGAATCTGACACATGATACGGAATACGGTGATCTCATTTGCTTTCCCTTGTTGCCTGCTGTATGAAAAAACAAGAACATGAATTGCAAATGCTGCACAGCAGTAGACAGCAGGCCACCCTCGTTCTTTACAATAGGTTGTCCTGCTTCATAAATCATATTCACTTCAAAGTTCTTCTCCTGCAGAGGGAGAAAGGAAAATGAGGGCACAGGAGGAGACGGGGAATTAGTCTGCCCTGCCAGCAGCTGCACTTGGGGAAATGGGACTGGTTTTCCCCCCCCTCCCTGAAAGGTTTAGCGGCATGAGAGGAGGGATGGATCTGATCTATGATTCGCCTCAGAAAGAAGCTTGAAGAGTCAGGCTAAAAAGTTTTTTTTAAACCACACATTTCTCATTTTAGGAATCTAAGCTTGTTGATCAACTCCATTCCACAAGCGATGGAACAAATAAATCAAGTAAATGTTGGACTCTGATCCACGCAATCAGCTATTTTGTGTGTCTCCATGTACATATTAAGCAGGGCATTTGTTCATCCAGAACCAGAGAAGACAACCTGGAATTCCTAGAGAAAGACAATTCTAGATAAAACGTTCACTTTCTTATGTCAAATTACTGCTATTAGCAATCACAGCATGCGGCAAGATTAGATGATTTCAAAGAAGCTAAACTGGGTCAGGCCTAGTTAGTACCTGGATGAAAGATTCATCAGGAAATCCAGAGCTTTAGGCTTATTTGGGAAATTGAAAAAAAAACTTAGAAGAAGGCTGTGGAATGCTATTTCTACACTGCTATTAAAAAAACAACATAGACAGGTCCATGTAGTCACCAGAAGTTGAGTCTGACTTGAAGGAGACACAACTGCTACCAGTACAGTGTTACTTTAAAATATTTTAAGGGCAACCACATGTTAGACAGTTCCACAAAATGCTTTTTCTACAATTAACTCACAGATATCAAATTGGAGATGCTTCAGAGTGTGCATAAAGCTTCCTGCAATGACTAAGCCAAATGTGTATTTTCCTGGCATCTCACTGCATCTGTGGAGAGCAGCGGTGCAATCCCAGGAAAAGACCCTACTGTTTTGAAAAGCTGCAGACAAGTGCCCCATAAGCAGTGCCCCTCCTCCCCCATGTTGCCTCTGAGCCCAAAGCACTGCACAGCTGTACTTATTAGCAGGAGTCTACAGAGAGGCGGTCACTGGGGCATGCAGAGCTTAGATTCAAGTCTTCAAGAAGAAACCTGAAGAGTTTCTTCAACAGATTATTCATTATCTGGAATTCCCATGTGGAGTTCTGGGCGTTCTGGGCCTTAATTGCTTGCAAAAGGTCAATCATGTTATCTGGAAGCGTTAATAGCACTGGAGTATAGTTGTTGGCTTTTTTGAAAGCAACTTGGAATCAAAATATGAAACTGACAGGGGTAGAATGGTGGTGGTGCTTGTACCTATAGCCCTCTGCTTGGAATCCTCCAATAGCTATCTACTCTTATTTCTCCCTACAATCTTACTCATGCCTTATGTTCCTCTGGGCAGAGCCTTCTTTCCATTCCTTGCTCCAGGTTGCAATTTCTAGGTTGCACGCTTTCAGGGAACTGTCTCCACAAATCTGGAATCTGCTCCCTCCTTCCTTTTTTTCTCTGTGGGAATTAGATGGTCTTTAAACTCCCTTTAAGACCCTTTTGAGAGCCAGTTTGGTGTAGTGGTTAAGGCACCGGGCTAGAAACCGGGAGACCCTTGGGCACAAAGCCAGCTGGGTGACCTTGGGCCAGTCACTCTCTCTCAGCCCTAGGAAGGAGGCAATGGCAAACCACTTCCAAAAAACCTTGCCAAGAAAACTGCAGGGACTGGTCCAGGCAGCCTCAGAGAATCGGACATGACTGAACAGCTTTAAAAAAAGACCCTTTTACTGAATAACATGCTAGTACAAAGTTGCATCTTTTACCCTACTCTAAGATGGGCAGTTTTTAGCTTACATTTGTTTTATACTAATTACAGATGCACTATGCCCTGCAGTATTGCAGGCAGTTCCTTGAAATATGTACAGTAGCATTTGATCTTAGCTATAAAAATTAGTTTGACTGGGTTAGTTGTTAAGTTGTGAACTCAGTTTATTGAATGGAACTTTGTAATTATTGTGTTTTTCATTTGGTCTTTTGGTAAAAGGGGTAACAACAACAGCAACCACCACCAGCACCACCATAAGAAAGAGCAATATCCTGCTCGCCTATGCTTATGATGAAGTACTTTTTGCTATTCCCGAAAGCCACCTTGGCCTCACCTACATGGAAAGGCAACCTGAAAACTAACAATGGTAAGTTACCAGCACCGATCTGAGGGCCTACGTCTGCTGCGTTCACACCACTGTCAAGCCTCAGAAGCACAACACAAAGTTAGGGAAGTCCCCAGTGGTATTTCTGACAGTCTCTTGAATAGCTGGATTCCCCATGCCATACCATGAACAACAAGCCTTCTCAGTTTCAAAAGTGGTTTGCTGTAAGATGGAAACTGACAATAAATGCGTTCATTTGGCCTAAATCATAGATAATAAAACATGAAGGCAGACATTTTTGAAGTGACCTTGACTTCTGGCAAGTATGTGGTTTTCTTGGCAACAGCTTGGAAGAGGTTGGCAACTGCCTTCTTCTAGTCTAGACTACAAACCATAAGATTCCTGGGGATCCATCATCTAGTTTCTAGCCTGGTCCAATTTGCTAAGCTTTTGAGCCCAAAGGTGGTAGTCAGGTGCTATGAGATGCTACGGTTCAACAAATAATAGCAATAAGCTCTTAAGTCACAATTACTGTTCATTCATTAAGAAGCCTATCAATGTGTGAAGTAATACATTTGCCACTGTTAATTCTTTCCTGTTTCTGTCTTTCTCTTTTATCATTAAATATCATATAGAAGTTATCTGCTTACAATGAGAAGGACAAGGAACAAGGACTGTATTTCCTCCAAGCATTCTCCACCATTCGACATATTAGGTCCAGCTGCAAATACACAGAAGAAAGAATGCATCTGAATTCTTAATGGAAGGCCCTCAGCTTCACTAACTCTGATTCTCAAAAGTATATTAGATCAATATCAATAATTCACTTACCAAATTACCAATATTATTTAACAAATGTTAAAGTTGAAATCCTAGGCACATTTACTGGCAAATAAATCCTTCTTGAAGTCATTAGAGCTTAATTCTGAGTAATTGTGCTTTGCTTTGTATGGCACCAATCACACACATTTGTACATTTTAACAGAACCCAATTAATTCAACCAAAACTGCCTTCAGGTCCTGAAAAATCTTTTACAAGACACTCTAATTTCACTAATTTATGTGAAAGGGTTTTCTGAATAGCTATCTCAAAGTCTTAATGGGCCAGAGCCAGGAGTATTCACAGGGTATGGCCAAAAAGTCAGGATGGTGGCTGTGGCAATGAAATCAAAAACAGAAAAAGAAAAAGAAAAAAAAGAGAAAGCACCAAAATACTCAAATGTCAAAGTTCCACTTCCATTCTATCATTTCAAAGTCTTACTTTCATACTGATACAAATCACTACCATTCAATTTTTAAACTGTAAATTGAACCGACAGTATTTGGAATCATGTACTAGAACTTAAGGTGGCATGGGCAATCTGTATCCTTCAGGTTCCCTCAGGGCTGCTGAATTTTTATTTCCTGCTAGTTTGAAGTGGGAAACATAGAAGAACTGTACTGCAAACCTAAAGTAAGCCTCCTGTATTTTTTTTAAGGAAAAATCAGTAGTCCACTCCAAAATCTCAAGAAAAAAGACAGGAAATCATGGATGGATGGATGGATGGATGGATTGATGATAGATAGACAGATATAAAAGGCAGCCTCTCCCCCTTTTTGTCCTCATCCTACCCACTGAGCTCTTGATCCCCCAACCAGTCAAAATTGCCACACTCTGGCCTTAACCATCATTAGAAAAAGGTTAGGCATAGTTGGACATGGTACTACGCAATGCAGTAGGCTATCACTAGATGACTTTCCAGAGAACACTAGATGATTTTCCAGAAATTGAAACATCAAATAGGTCTGCTTTGAAAATCATGAATACTTGTTTTACAACTATGCTGAGCTCCCATGAAAATCCAAAACACTTCTTGAGGACTAAACAGGGATAGGCAATCTACAACCCAACTCTGATTTTTGCAACCCCTGGAGTTTCTCTACAATTGCAGCAAACCAACAGCATATCTTCCTGCCACTTTGAGGAGTGGAAACACATGAAAACTACAATGTAAGGCTAAAATAGGCACATTAGTGTTAAAGACAAAGACCATCTAACACAGTCCCACTTTCTTATGAGATGTGGCCACACCCACCTTGGTTCCTCGACCCCCCTCTTCCCAAAAGGTTGCCGATCTTTCATGTAAGACCTTCCAAAAGTTAACAATTGCTTCATTTATTTTTTTAAAGAAACCAACCAGTTTTGAAACATAATCCACAGCTATTTGATCAATCTTCTTTTTGCCAACATACTGTAGGGGTCTTAGGAGATGATCTTTCAGCTGCGCCACCATCTGTAAAAATATGTGGATAATATTATTAAATTCAAATGTTAAAGTCTGCCAACTTATAATACATTACAACAAAGCAAACATAACTCCGATGCATAATCTTAGGTCTGCAAGCAAAGAGCCACAGAATCACATTACTTCTGCTATCAAGAAGTATCCTTATGAATTGTGAACAGTAAGCCAGCTGAGGAATTTTCTGCACAACAAAAAGAGGGAGTGTGTAAATTACAGTATCTGTTCCAGAGAACTAACAACAAACAACTAGAATCTCAATTACTAAGGATGTCTCAGATGGAAGATGCTAGCAAGGGAACAATTCAGTGGTCTTTCTGCTCTCTGATCATAAAAAAAACTATCTTTCTATTCAGTGGCCCTTTTTCAGCCATCTACTGCCAAAGTATCACAATCAGATTAGGAGGTGGTCTAACAGCTCTAGTGTTAAATGGCAACAATTAGCAAACACAGTTGGTTCCAGTTAATACTTGGAATAGAGACACCAAGGAATCTCAGAGCTGTAAGACCAAAAAGCCAAAAAAATATCTTGGCAGAACGCAATGCAAACTACTTCCACACTGTTGCCAAGATAATTACATGGATGTGTCCATGAAATCACCAAGAGTTGAATTTAAGTTGAGCAAGATCTTATCTTTTTAATGTCTTTAGTGGGCACTTGTACCTGAAACGTTGACCAGCATTTCTGTATAGCTGTTTTGCTAATGAAAGGAAACAGAGGCTCATAAAGGAGTTAAACAGTAATACTTATATTTTCTGATAATTCTTATTAAGGACTTTATGCTGTCAACCCAACTGGAGAATGAACATACCAATCCTGTTAGCAAGCGTTGCTGGTAATCCTCATCTTGAAAAAGAGGAACTATCCTTTCTTCTGAAAGTAAAAAAGAAAAGGGGAACAGCTAGTATGGAAAACCTGTGCTACATTTCAATATTGTTTTGCAAACAGAAGCTAGTTCTTAGTTTCCTCTAAGTGCTATTCAAGACTCTTAAATTTTACAAACTAATCAAATGTTTTGATTACTAACAATTCAATAACAGAGATTAGAAATTTCATAACAGATTTCAATTTATATTCATTTTAATGGGAGATGCAGAAGAAAATGAGTAACATATACTGTAATCTGTTTTAAATATTTCGACCAAATGATGGATTGAAGCACAACGAACACAGCATCCTTAAAAAACAACAACTAGCACATACATACATACATACGTGCATTGCTTTGCCTTTTTCCATTATGAGTTAATATAATGCATTCTCCTTATTCTTAAGCTATGCTAGTATCTATAAACATCGAACTTCCTGAAAATCAGTATCTTGATGTTCTTGAGACATGCCACAGCCATTTCCAATCTACCAGACGATATGTAAACCACAGTTTATCTATATAAGCCACCAGCCACCACAGGAACCAGCTTCTCTACAAGCTTATACGATTAAAACGACGAAACCACACATGGCTACTCAAGATATGCTCAGCTACCTTCCTACAAAGTCCAAGAGCTACCTATCCAAGAAACTATTTTGCCTCATCACAAGTCAGAACCAGCAAAATCACAGAATTTGAGGAAATAAGGGAAAGTCCTTTCTCTTTCTGAACTTGACCAGGAAGAACGTGCAAACCCTTTGAAGAAGAAAACAAGTGATACTTCTCAGAAGAACATCTACTCTATCTGAAGAAAAACTTACCCAAGTAAGCAAAACGAACACAACGGCTACCACATTCTATGTTTCACCCCACCGGATTTAAAGATTAACCTAGAGGGATTAATTTATAGATTTCTCTCAGTAACACTAACAGCCTTATTGTTCATGAATCCTGTAGGATTCACATTATATTCCAAGTAGGAAAACACAATAGAGATGAGAAACCTAATCAGTCCAAGGACTAAACCGACCCTCAGCACATCCTTCTTGGACTAGATGAAGTCAATGATCTGCCTTTTCACTGCCCAATATAATGTGCTCCCTAATGTTTCACCCGCTCAGCCCAAAAAACCTAATTCCTGCACGGGCTCTGTGTGTGCAGAGAAGAACAAGATTCCTTCAACCCATGGAGAAAGGGACTGAAGCTGGGGCAAGGTTTCTACAGCCAGATGCCTTGTAGATTTCTGGACAAAAGCAGAGTGAGAAGCCTATGGTCCTCCAGATCCTGTGAAGCAGTAACCCTCAGCATGGCCATGATGAGGGATGCTGCTATTTACAGATCAATAAACACTAATCTTACCTGTTTCCCATGTATTCAAACTAGATAGCACCCTAAAAGAAAAGAAGCAAATGTTTCTTAACAGCTTCAGTGGAGGATGACTTAAAAAGTCAACCCATCCAACAACCATGCTTGTTGGTTTGTATAATAAAATGATGCTTGTTGGTTTGTGTAATAAAACCCAATGCAAATGAAAAGGGGACCAGGAAGAATTAGTGGGGAATATATTATCTTTTCTAATGTTATGAGAAACAGCCATTGGCCAACTGGAACAGCTATCTATTTTCCTTATTAATGCTCCTGGGAATACGGTTATGTCATGAGTTAGTACCACTCTGCTCTGAGATGATGATGATGACGATTTGCTTTTTAACTTTCAATAACAAAAGTCAAATCATGTCACCTTTAGAAATAAGACAACCTGCTATTAAAATATTGGGATATTCCTGCCCAATGCAAACAAACTTCTGGGTTAAGTACTTCAGCCCCATGTTCCATATCGGTAGTCCTTGACTTACGGTCATCTGTTTAGCAACTGTTTGAAGTTATGGCACTGAAGAAAGTGACTTACGACTGGTCCTCACACTTACAACCATCGCAGCATCCCTGTGGTCATGTGATCACAATTTGGGCACTTGGCAACTGTTGTGCATTTACAACAGTTGCCGCATGTTGCGGTCACGTGATCGCCATTTGCAACCTTACCAGCCAGATTCCAACAAGCAAAGTCAATGGGGAAGCCGGCAAGGAAGTTTGCAAGTCACACGTGATGTCTCCTTTAATGACTGTGGTGATTCGCTTAATGACCACAGCAAAAAAGTTTGTAAAATTAGGAGTGGTCACTTGATGCCTCACTTAACAACTGTACTATTTAATGATAAATTTTCCTGACCCTATTGTGGTCGTAAGTCGAGGACTACCTGCATGCATGTAAAAAACATTCTTTAACCCTTCAGGCCAAGAACAGCTCTACTTTCACTAACAGTTTCTTGTGCCTCCACTCAAAAGTACTACTTCTCTAGTATTTCCTCAATAAAATATGTCATATTGATGAACACTGATCAAATAACCTATTGAAGTGATCAGGAGGCAGTAGAAATAAGGATGGAAAAATCAGGGCTTAACAGATCAGAGCAGATTGTATGAAGAAGCATATGAAACTTCTCTGCCAGCCCTTTGAGGCAGCTAATTTATTGACTTCATAAAATGCTGAGGAATGAGATTTTTTAATCCCTTCCAAAGAATATTCTGGTACACTGGGGACATCACTTCCTAATGGAGCTTTGAGAACTGGGGCCAACTAACCCTTTAAGGCCATTACATTTTGTAATGTACTGAAGACGGGCAAATATCTTCCATTCAATTTAGGAGGATTATCAACTCACCTTTTTGTGTTTTCAAATATACTTTTGATGTAAATTGTTCTTGCTGCAGTCTTCTAAAACAAATTGTGAACAAGGTTATACAGTCAAATTTACTCTCTCAATATTTAATAAGAACTGCACTCAATATATAAAAGACATGGTTTCGTATGTTCTTGAATTAATACTGTAGAAAGGGGACAGGCAAACCCAAGAGGGGGATCTCGTCTTTCTTTTGCAGCTGCCACAGGTGACCCCCAAGTTCATGTTGCTGAAAACTGCCAGCAAATACCCTAATATTTCAGCACAATTTCATGCCAAATTTGGAACAAAGACAGTGTATATGACCTTGGTAGTGCTGTACTAGTTTTCAGCAACTGGCACCTTAGGTGAACTATGCAATCAACAGCCACACCCCCACAAAAAAATTTCACTTTTTAAATTTATTTTCCCCCCTCTAAATTTTGTTCGCCATTTAACTTAATGCCTTAGGCAACTATCTATTTTTGTCTATGTGGACAGGTGTGCATGAACCACAGAGAAAAAACGAAATTAACCAACTTGCTAACAAATTCACTTGCTCGCTTGCATAACATTATGTCATTGCCTGACTCCACTGACCTTTGACTGCTGAAAATAATGATTTTTAAGAAGTAGAGTTGCTAGTCACAAAAAGGTCAGCAACTTAGAAAATGAGCCCCCCAAAGTAGGGGTGTTTCCAAAATAAAAGATGTACCCTCTGCTGTTTGGACTACATCACATGTAAAAGGAAACCAGCTCTTTCCTTTGAATGAGCCCCATAAGAGTTTGCTTTCTTCCTGTCCTTTTTCTTGTTTGAGCTCTAATTTTGGAAGATGGGATGTGAAATCATGCTATAAAAATCACATTCAATAAGCCACAGTGCCCAAGGGAAAACCCCAAAATACTTGATTACAGGTAGATGTTTCAGTCATCTCCTGGCTGCTGTGCAACATAAGACCAGAAGCTTGAGCCTCAAGCTCATTTATGAGTTGAAAATCAGGGCTGAAATGGTCTTTGCATCAAATATATCTTCAATGTGCAAGACACAAAGCTTGCGCTGGCCTCCTATAGTTTCCATCAACCCCATAAAGCCAATCGATACTCAATCCATACTCAAAATGAATGGATTACTGAAACAGATTTCTTAGTAACAAAGTAAAAGCATTTCTGAATAAATTACAGTATTTCAAATCAGGTAACATGTGGATTCAGAGTAAGATTACACTCTTTGGCAGCTTTTCTACACTGGATGATACAAGCCATCTTCCAGACACAAAACCGGCCTACCAGTTACAAGATATGTCCACAGTCATGCTGTTAAACCTTCTTTCTGCTGAAGGGAAAGGAATGATTGGGAAAAATGTTACTCTTTACGTAAGTTAAGTGTCAAGTAACATTATTTCTGCAATTTATGATTTCAGTCCTGAAAAACTTTGCAGAACAGCACAATTCAAGATTTGCACTGACCCAATAATTTTCCTGAGATGCAGTCCAATGATTCTTTTACAGGTAGTGCTCGCCTTACGATCGTTCATTTAATGATGCGCCAAAGTTATGATGGGCTCAGAATGGGCATCTGAGCATCGCAAAATGTCACATCACCCCCCCCAAGGCCACATGATCGCATTTTGGTGCTTGGCAACCAGCTCACATTTACAACCGGTTGCAGTGTCCTGCGGTCACGTGATCACATTTTGCGATGCCTTTTGCCGTTTCCGGCAAAAAATGCCCACTGGGGAAGCTGGATTTGCTTAACAACTGCGGTGATTCACTTAATGACTGCCATAAAAATGGCTGTAAAACACGACTTACGACGGAAATTCTGGTCCCAACTGTGGTCGTAAGTCAAGGACTACCTATATTCAGACCCACAACAAGATCATCACGTGAACAGTTGTGCTTGATGGTCAATCTGAAATAGCATCTACCCACTCAACAAATTGAGTGCAGGGAGACACTTACCTCATCTGAAAGCAACTTATCCCATTCCTTCCTAAGCACCTTGTGGCTGAAATGCAAGGGCTGTTCAACGTATTTCACATATTCCAGGTTCAGGTTTAACTTTTCCCAGAAGCCTTTGCAGTTTTGTACCTCAAACAAACAAAAAATGGGAAGGAAGCAAGAGAGGATTTTTTGTCACCTACCCACTCATTTTTAGTGCACAGTGAATGAGGATGGTGATGTTTAACTCAGCCATTTTTAAATGACAAAGTTTTACCACACACCCACACAGCTATGCAGCTGTAACCACACAATCCTTTTATTTTAAAATCCACTTTCCTGTACAGCATGACCATTCCAGTTCTCCTACAGTTATAATACCAATCTTAAGCACACCACACAGTATGCTCAATTCATTAAAATGTGACCATCCAGCAACAGGTGCAAACAAGAAGAAAAATACTGGGTACAGCAGTGCTTCAGAAAGGAAAGGGCACAAGTGTTCATTCTGTTACAAATCCCTGCTTAGAAATCATCAGTAAAAAATCTAAACTGATTTGTCTTCCTGGGTTGACTGGCACTGCTCTGTTAAATACAGCTCCAAGTGCTACAATTATCTCCAAATTTAAATGTTAAAGATATTACCTCATGATGCTAGTTATAGAACATGGAGGCCTTACTCCTTGCAACAAATATGCTATTTAATATAATTGCTTAGAATGAATGTGGAACAGTAGGGACCTCCAGTGGTAATTTAAAAAAAAGACTGCAACTATTAACTGCTCATAGCCAAACTGGACATGAGAAGGTTTCAGATGATTTCCATTTCTGGTCTGGAATCAAGATTGTGGATTGTGGAATTCAGGGAAGATGGAAATCAGACTGCCAAAACATAGTTTGGATGTTATGTTTGAACCAGCCAAGTAATCCCAAAGAATAAAGCAGTTTTAAAATGGTCAACAAACAAATATTAAGAACCACTGTTGAATCAAAAGCATCATCTCTCCATAACTATAATGGAAACAGTCCAAGGAAATCTCTTCCAAATTATTAACACTATTCCATGATGTGGTTTTTACTGCAGGAAACACATCCAGTGAAACCAAATGAAAATTAAGGTCCCAAGCATGCCATACACCATATTGTTAGTGTATTGTTATTGTCTTATGCAGACTTACCTTTAAAAACGGTAATGAGGTAATGTGTGTTTTACACAGAATTCCAGGAACTTCCTACAAATATGGGAATATCAAGCATAAGCTTTCATACAAAATACCTAAATGGAACAGAGTTCCCCTTGCCTAAAGCTAATAGTTAGTTTAACCTGAAGAACAAGATGCCTTTAAAGAAGGGATATATTAGACCTGTTTCAGAGGAGCCTGTTTTGTAAAGATCAATTAAAATATTTTAAGCACCCATTTTTACCAAGACCAAGACCATACCAAGGGTATGACCATAAAAAGTCATACAGATTCATTATGAGCAACGAGAAAGTCTTGTAGGCTCATTTTTCAAAGATCACCTGAAGCCCAGATTTGTCTCTTAATTTAATGATAGAAGGACCTCCCCTGGTTTAGAACATCTCTTACCTCCTTCCAGTTCAGCAGTGAAGTGTATGGTAAAAGCCTATCCAAGTTGATGGTTTCCAGACACATTTTCCAGTATAAAGAGGCTAAGAACGTTGACAGAAAGACAGGCTTTTGGTTACATCAAGTAAAACACTGCACACCTCTGTGAAAATTAGCAGTGTTCTTCTACATAACTCTGTTCACAAGGGAGTCCTACTGAATTCAGTGGAGCTTACTATCACTAAATGGGGTACAGGGGTTCAGTGTTAATATAAGTGTGGATACCAAGGCTAAAGAAATCTTTCTCGCTACTCCATTTCAGTTCATCTCTCCATGAGCGTCTTGTGGAAGTGTTACCTTCCTCTGCATACCTCTGAACATGCAATCTGAAGGATACATACTCCTAACCGCTGCACCCTTGTAGTAGGATGCAGGCGTAGAAACACCTACCGATTATAAGTTCTTGTATAGGATCAAATGCAAAACAAGTAGACACATTGTCAGAAATCCATTGGATAATCTGTTAAAAACAGAAAACAAGATCTGGAACCACATGCAAGCAATCAAACCTGCAAAAGGAGTCGAATTCCCTGTTTTGTTGTCTCAGGTTAACAAAGGTCACATCACCTATTACTGATCAAGTGCAAAATGAAATGCTTTTCATTTCATAACTACCACGTAGTAATTGGAGTGCCTACTTTTGGAACCCATTATGGGTCCTTGAATCGTTTTCAAGTGCTTTCTCAGTTTCTCAACCAGGATTCCATGGCACCCTGGGGTTCAGCGAGAGGTCACAAGGGGTTCTCTGGGAGATCACGATTTCTTTAAAAAATTATTTCAAATTTGGGCAACCTCACATTAAAGAGGTAAGTTTCATTCTTTATTTTCAGTTTAAGAACACTGTTAATACATATACACAGGCCTACACATGAAACGAATATATTAATTTTGTAACCTCTGGCCTATATCTGGGCCTGAATGTGCAGGGGTTCCCCGAGGCCTGGAAAATACTTCAAGGGTTCCTCCAGGGTCATAAAATTGAGGAAGGGTGGTCTAACTGGATGTATTCTAGTATGTTTTAACCCTGGGCTATCTTTACCCAGGGTTTGCATCAAACAATGGATGGAATGGATTTAGATTCTTAACTAAGTTTTGTGTTTTTGTCAACTGCACTCAGCTTACAGCTGGGCTCACCTTCTGATGTCCAGAATTAACTGGGATGTATTGCATCGCTTGACTGGCTACTGACTTGATAAAAGAAACAGTGACTTCAGAGTGTTTTCTATTTTATACGCAAGGTAAGTAGACATCCATTTCTGTAATGTACACAGGAGGAACTATACACACACCTGGCTTTCCAAATCCACTGTGCTTCCAATATGTAGAAGGAGACAGTGCAATGCTGCTAATTTGTCATGATCCAACTTGCTGTTCCACAGAAATTGCAACAAGGCCTTTTCGCCCATTGCAACAGTAAATATCTTTCCTGTGCTGCGGTCCAAGATGCTCGACTTGACAGGGGAAAAGATAGCGTGAGCGTTCAGTTGATTAATTTCTGCATCTCTACCTGAACAAAATAAAATTGGACAGAAGGAGTTTACAGAGGATACCTTCACTACATGCTGAAATACAGGCATTCCATTCCATTAGAAAAACGCTTTCTTTCATAAACATACCTGTTAGAAAGAAACTATGGCAGATCAAGTCAGGATGCTGTGTGTTCAGAAGGTGCAGGAACTGTCCAGGTAAGTACACAGCCATGTAAGAGTCTGTTTTTGGATGGATTTTTTTTTAACATAATAAGTGAAAATAAAAGAACACAGAATTGAGCTTTATATACCAGATGCATTATTCAGCACTGCGGTGTTTGACTGTGAAATCTCATTAAATCTAGAATATCCATATTCCATATGCAGGCAATTCACAATTTAGCTCCCTTTGCCAGACAATCCTAATATTGAGGGATGTTTCAGAGGTAGTAAGCAGCTTAGGAATTCAAATGTTTCCCCTCAAAAATAATGCAAAGGTCTTATGACTATAGGCAATTAAAGCTATTCGTTTTGCCAAGTAGAATGAAGGCCAACTTGGAAACAGTTCCATATGTAGCAAACCAGATTGGGGGAGTCGGGGGAAGAATATCACGGCAGAACCATGGGAGAAAGAGGGGAAAAAAAGTGTGTTCCAGCTTTTCAGTAGAAATGCCTCCCAAATGCCTTAAAGTGTCTCTCATTTAGAGAAGCAGAAAAGGAGGAGGAAGAGGGGATTAAATTATCAATTTACCAAGATCCAAAAAAGCCAGCTCCTTTATTTCTAGGGAATCCATTTTTTCCAAAGTAGTAGTATATGTTTTACTATAACCTGAAAAAAGGAAGACACAAAGGTGCAGGTATATAACTTCTGAAAATGACATTAATTAAAATTGGAATGTAAACAATTGCTGTAGGGTAAGTTTTGATCATAATTTTACAAACCGCACTATTAACTTAAAATTAACAATATAGCTTTCTTTGTTCTGTTCAAAAAGCTCTAGGGTGAGTATACAAAATAAACAAGAAGGATAGAGAAAGCATTTCATAAATAGCCCTGATGTTCTGATAGGGAATTTTTAAAAATTAGATTTCAAATAGAAAGTAGCTTTAAGTAACAGTATTTCCTTTAATGGTTTTCCAATACACCTGCTTCTTTCAACATGTCTTTATATATGTACTTTTGAAAAATTAGCTACAAAATTAAATATCAAAAGGGACAAGCTGAAAATGCTGTAATAACTTGCAGAATAAACAAAGCTTATTAGAATGCATCCTTAACAGTTTGGGCAAAACTTCTTAGTGTTGCTAAGTCATCAAATTTACCTGTGAATAATTTCCCTTGACATTAATCAGAATAACATCTGGCTAATTTTGTGAGAGGCAATATAAACTTACCTTTGTGTAGAAAAGACACAGAATATGTCACTTCTCTGAAATTCATAGTAGTCAGACTGTAACACAGACATAAGCTTCCTAGAAAGAATATATATACACATATATGTGTGTATGTATGTATAAAGAAACTGCAAATATAGAGTTTCTACTTTTTTTTTTTAGTTCTTTAATTATGATTTACTGGGTCTACCTTAAAAGTTACTCTGTAATGATCCTGCTCCTATGTTAGAACACACACACACAGCATTTATAAATATTGTAAGTATTTTAAATACTTATAAAAAAGATCTATTTGGACAGATCTTCCTGGACAATTTTACATTCATAATTATTATCCTCACTTTTGTATTCAAATTTGTATGTGCTATTTCTTTTTTTTAAGTTTCACTGTTCCGTTTCTTGCAGAGCAATATTTTTAATGAAAATGTTGGGGGGAAAACAAGAGTACCCTAAATAGTATACATTGATGTTATACAACTTCATGCTAAGTTGTATTAATCTCTCAATATCATTAAACACATTTCTTTCTTTTTATTTGACCTGTTGTTTTAACAGTATTTGTGGCCAGACAGTATATTTTAATTCCAAACTCACTGGAAGTCTTTATTAGGGACCTAGGCTGAGCTGCATTTCAAGTTCATGAAATACACAAGGACAAGATGATCCCAGCTTTGGGGAAAATTTGCTTTGTGTATCTGCATTGGGATGGAACAGAGCAAGCAATTAATTACCTGCTGTGCTGTAATTCAGCAGGCCCTTAGTAAGACATGCAGATCATTTGATAACTCATGTGTGGCGCAAATTATGACAACAGTATCAAGCAGGATACTATATGGAGGCAGTGACAGATAAACACACACAGCCCTACTCCAGTACAGTTCAGCAATTTAAAAAAAACCCATGTAATTGACAATTTAGGAATGGCTGACTACATTGGACAAAGACAGAGAATGTTTTATGGACAGGACAGGGTGTTCAGGAGGACAGAGGTGAAGTCATCTTTTTTTGGGCAAGGAACTTTCTGACATTCTTTCCCTAAGTTGAGGGCTGCTGATTTTTTAACAAATAAAGTAGGTGCATATCGGAGGCTGTATACACCTATTTAACCCCTTTTTTCTTTAGGAGAAAACTATGCTTCCAAAGCTGGGAGGTCTGGGCAGATGGAATCTGTCCATCCTACATATATTGGTCTAAGTACCAATATACTTAGACCAATATACTCTACCTCTGGAAGATAAACTTACTCTGCAAGATAGCAAGGACTAAAAGAGAGAATCTGCAAACGTAACTCAAAGATTCCCACCACTCAGATTTCAAAAGATAGCGTTTCTTGTATACAGACCTTTGTCAGTGGTAAAAACACGTACATCCAAAGGTTTGGGTATCGCTTCTTGGTCTTGATAATAGCTATAATCCAAGTTCAAAGATCTAGGAAGAGAAACCTGGAGATAGTTACATCTTTATTCCGAAGAGCTACATTACTGAAGTAAAGTACATAATCAATGTGCAAGGTAAGTTAGGTATCAACAGCATTCTGCAACAAATCACATATGCCATTGTAACAATTCTCAGGACAGTCCTGGCAAAACTTTATTTCTTTATTTATTTGAGTTACACTCAAAGTTTCCACACTGATAACAGCTAGCAAAATTTAAATGGAATATTAAAAAATTAGGCGCACAAATTAACAATAAAATCGGTACTAAAACCATGTAACAATTAAATGCCTGGCAAAAGTGAGCTATCTTTACCAGTTGATTAAATGCAGAGAAAGGAGGGGGCACAATGCAACCTGGTGGCAATGGGAGATAGGCCTTTGACAGCTGGCATTTCTTCAGAAAGGTCTCCCCTGTAGATCCAAATGGGAGAGGCTGTTCCTATTACTGACTGAAATCCTTATGCAAAATTTTCATTATATGTATTTGTGAATATATGCCATGTAGGTTTAGTTCTCTTTCTTTCTAGTTTCTTTTAGAGGGATGTGGCTTTTTTTTTTTTTTTGCAATTCTGTATGCTTTTAAAAAAAATTTAAATTGTATTTAACTGTACTCAATTCCTAGAAGCAATTTTTTCCCCCCAGAAACTCACTTTAATCTTATGTCAGCCAAGGAGATCTCTAAAGGCACTTCCAGCTGTTGAAAAACAAAAGGCAGCTTTGTGTTACTATGAAGCCCTAGTGGAGAGGAATAGAAAGCAGTACTATTTCAAGCATAACTGGGAAAAATAATTCAACAGATTTTCTATAATTTACTAGCAGTTCCTGCTAGTACATCAGTAGGTACAAGTAAATTGTTAACATCAACATGTTTTTCAACCTTCTCCTTCTTCTCTCAACCAACTCCAAGGAATTCCTCTTCTGCAGATAATGTCTACCTGCCTGGAATACAGGTGTTCTTGAAGGCTAAGGACAGCCTTCTTCAGTTATACCCCTCCAAATGCATATAGACTATAACTTCTAGAATTCCCAGCCAGATTGACCAATCACACTTTGAAAGTTGTAATCCCGGTGTATATGAAGGGCATGATGTTGAAAAAGGCTAGGCATTCACATTGTTGAAGAAGGCTAGTCATTGACATGGATAAGGTGGGTACAGCAAATCAGTTAGGCAGTTAATGCTTATGAGCCAGTTTACCTTATCCCAATAGGAATCTTTTAATGAAACTGGATGATAGCTACCTTCAAAACAATTGTGCATTTAAAAAAGCAATCACTAAATTAGAGATACTAAGAACCAGGAGGCAGTATGTGACGTTTCATCCTTATTGGAACTTGTGAGATGTATGTAGCCAGATCTTATTCTAAAGGATTTAAACCGTTTACTGGGAACTGAATTCATGGACTTGAACCCACGAGACTTACACTTGTTGACTATGCAGGAAGGGCCTTGCAAATTACTGGAAGCCAGGCCGAGAGAGCTTTAAAGCCAAATGCACTGTATAGCCAACAAGTGCAAGGCCCGTGACTTCAAGTCCTGTTAAAGCAGTGTTTCTCAATGGTAGCAACTTTAAGCTGTGTGGACTTCAACTCCCAGAATTCCCCAGCCAGCATCCTGGCTGGGGAATTCTGGGAGTTGAAGTCCACACAGCTTAAAGTTGCTACGGTTGAGAAACACTGTGTTAAAGGGTTGACCACAGAACATCTAGCATGGAGATACCTATGCCTCAAGAGTCCCAGTGAGAATGAAACTGGTTGTGTAGTGCCTCCTGTTGGTCAATAGGTAATATAACATATGTAGGCTTTACATTATGTCATGCTCCTGTGTTTGAGATATGCTCCACTTTTGAAAGTATTATTTTTCAAAGGAGACAGGTCACGTGCATTCAATAACTAAATGCACCAAAATACACAAGTAGTAGATGTTAAATTCACATAGTGCACTTAACCATAATGTAAATTTGATTGCTTTAAAATAACGTCTGAATACAATCAAATGTGGCTTACTTAAATTCTGTTTAACCCTGCCTATATGTGACTCACATTTGTTTAAGATTTAAAAATGGATATTGTCCTTTGCATTCATCATGCCCAGATCTAGACCCCACCCCCCCAAAAACAGCACATGCAATTTAACAGTATTTGCACTGAATAAAATCTCCAGGGGAACTTACTATTAGTTTAAAGTCTTTATTGGGATAAAATTGGATGCAGTTTAATAGGTCTCTTTCTTCCTACAATAAAAAGCAATGTTAACAGAGCTTGAAGCTTGATCTGTGAAAGTAAACATTATCCTGGCAACAGAAAGTCTAAATTATTTTTTTACAATTGCAACTGAAAGTTTCTCAACAGATTCTTAATGAGAAAGTCAGGACCAAAACAAGGGGAGGAAAGCTGATTTGTTTGTTTAAGTTTACTCCTTATTTTGAGCTGCCGCTGGACAGAAAATGCCACATTACTATGTTCATTCAGAGGAGGGTTAACAAATGTTGATTGTAGCTGCAAGTTGGTATTATGGTCTATTCAAGTGAATACGTATACTGTATCTGTTGCAGATTTTCTGCATGTCTCAGCTGAATTGTAATAGAAACGGCGAAAGTTCCTTTCTTTTCCTTAAGGTATACAAAGCACCAATTCGCTTTACCAGTAAAAAGAATTAATGAAATCCAGAGGATACAGAAGAATGAAAGAACAGCCAGCTCCATGTCTTGTTGGTCAGCAAGAGCATAAATGTAGTGCCCAATTTGTGAATATGAAAACAACCTTCAATATTATTAACTGACCAGCCATATATTTCATTCTCAAGAAAATTCCCTGGTTTTCAGTTACAATTGCCACTTTAATGGTATCTGGGGAAAAAAACCCCTTATTTCAATGCATGAATCCATTTTTTATCAAGATACCAGATTCTACCCACCATTCATGGAAGGGCCCTAAACTGAAATGTTTCATCAATTGCTCTGGTTCTCACAGTGCATTTATGAACAAAGAACCTTATGGCATATAAGTTTTGGGGAAGGCTTCAAGCATTTTGTTCCAAAACCATCTTCATGAAGTGTTTGGGCCAAGCAATATGGAAAAACGTAACAGACATGATGAGCTTTGAAAGCTGAATTGCAAGTTGTGTTTCCTGATGCAACAGGTGAAGAATATTTCTCCCCGTTTTTCTCCATTACTTTTTCTTACCCATCAGTTACCTCAACACTTTTGCATTCAAAATTATTTAGAGAAAGTTATTTTGCAGAGTTGTTTAGCTGCCTCAGCACTCCCACTGTACTGATGGGAATAATGGAGATGATCGTCGTAGGGAAAAGAGCCGTTACGCTATCTCCAATGGCTCCTTATCAGAGCATTTCCAGCACAGATTTTCCTCCAGCCAAATTCATTTCTGGTGTCAGAGTTCAAAGTGCGTGTGGGATGGGAGGGGTTAAAAAATAGCTAATATGCAGTGGCCAAAGTACTGGACTAGGGAGACTCAGAACTGCTTCTTGGGAGACTTTGGACCAATCAGTATTGGCCAGCCAGTGTAAAACAGACAAATAAATGCATGGAGACTTCTATAAGAAAAATACAGTAAGAAGGAAAATGAAGCATCAACTTCCTACCATTCAGCTCTCACTAGCAAATGCCTCTTCTGATGCTCCAATCGACACTGCAGAGAAACCCAGGCTTAGAAAGCCAAGTTCCTCTTTTTAATGTTTATTTCTGCCATCAGAAGCTTTCCATTTATAAATGGACCCTTGGTTAAACATCCTCACCAAAATCAGGAAGAAAAAGCAACTTAAAAACTCACTATACCACAGCATTTTTATGTCCTATATCCCGCCTCCCAACTGTCTTCCTCTATCTGTAAACGTTTGACGGTTGTTTACTAAAGAACATAATTTTCATTCAGAGGAAAGCTTTGTTTGTGGACATTACACTGCTTCCCACTCTTTTGGAACACAACCCAGTTAGCCCCACTAGGTGGACCAGACCAGAAATCAACTTTGCAGGAAGACCAGCTAAGCAGGGCGGTGTTTGCCTGACCCACTTCTGAATATTATCTTGTTTCCCGGGACATAAAGAATGTTTCATCCCCATTTGCCTCGGTAACCGTTTTTGCATGTTTCTGTCAAGGCCACCTTGCTTTCTCTCTACACCATCATAGATCAATTGTGGACATTCTCTTATGCTACAATTCTGGAACCAAGTCTATAATTTGCATCAGAATTTCAGTATGTTTAGAAATTCTTACTTTGTAACAAGAGAGAGAACACAGAGCAAGATTATTTCTCTCCTGTGAATTCTTATGAGCTCAATTTGCTTTAGATGAGCAGCAACTCATCGTGTTAAGATGGGTGCCAAACTGCTACTATTAAACACAATAGCCCACTGTATAAAGAGTAAGTAAACTATATGATCAACAGAACAAAATGTTCCTTGTTTTCAACCTTTGTGACAATGTAGAATAGTCTTTGTTCTAGCATATCCCATTGGGACCAAATGACATCATCGGCAATTCTCTCTTTCGAAAGCCGGCTTGAATTTTCAATCATCTAAAAGGGAAGGAAGTAAACACGGTCACAGGAAAGAAATGGTACAGTATTATGTATTAAATCAAATCAAATCTCCATTTTTGGAACTTACTTGTTCTGAGAATTTAACTCCTTCCCAGAACCTCAACACACACAAGATATAGTCTCACATGCTTCTTTCTTTGTTGCTTCTAATCTCTTGAATACTGGAAGATACTCAAGAACCTGTGTTTCTCCAGAAGTTACTGAGCTACTACCAGTTTCACCCAGCAAGAGAACTGTGGTTCTGCAACATTTATAGGGCCAAATCTCCCTAAACGTGCTTTAGAAGTAACATCTGAGCTGATCATTCTGCAACTAGATTATCGGGACAATCAAGGTTATTTTTCATTCCATGATGGAGATTACAGTTAAACTGTAATGATTTTTGTCCATCTCTGAATTGGCAACTTGTATTCTGGAGGGAATGATTTTACCTTACCTTCTAGTTACTGATCAAACCCACATCAAACCTCTGCCCATGTAATTATTTTTACATGATGAAAAATTGCATTTAGAACAAGGCTTCGATATTTTCACTCTGCCCAATCTCACTTCAAAAAGAGAAAAAGTATGAAGAAAGAAAACCTAAACTTACCACCCTGTCTCCTTCTTTGACAGTTCTGACGTCCAATTTTTCAACATCTTAAAAAACATAAATAAAATCTCAGGTTACAAATATCAAGGTGCAAAATATCGGGTATGTCAAACATTCTTTAAGTAGTTTGCACTTTGATTCTACGCATTTGTTCATTTCTGGTATCAGGGTACAAAGTGTGTGGGGGGAGAGGTTGAAAGACAGCAAATAAGATGCAGTGACAAAAGTCTTCGATTACGGCAACTGAATACTCAGGTCCATTCTTTGGACTAATCATTATTTGCATGAAAGTATATGACAAAGTGGGATGCTTATGATAAAATAGAGTTTTGGGGGAATGTGCTGTTATAAATTCAAAATCATAACGTTCAATCTCCTTCTGATGATTCAAAATATTCAGCATATTAATAAAATGATACTATAGTTTGAAAAAAAGTCAACAATATTAGGAAAAGGAGGAATATCTAAAAAGTTTCCATCAACACTAAACAAATAAAGCATTGTAATATTTCACCATGTATTTGATATGCATTACAGATTTCCAATTTCTTAATCAATGGGTTTTGAAATAGTAATGTTAGTTTTTCTTTAGTGGGTGAGATTTCTTTTTAAAAAAGCAGGCGTTGGTTTATCACACTGACCAAAGGATTAATTTCATAAATTTACTTTACCTCTTTAACTTCAATTAAATCTACAAAATTGGAAAGATTTCCTGGGTCAGACAGATTTCCAATGGAGTCCTATAAAAAGTATTCTTGGATTATGTCTTATATCTTCTATTTTAGTAGAGTTATATGATGAAGCCTTCCCAAATAGACTCTTGCATTTTAGCTTTAATGTGACAAATTTCAGTTATTCTTAAAGCTGGGAAGGATTCTATCACGCATTCTAATTAGAGATCTGTTTCCTTGATAAATGTGGATACTAAGGTTTTCACAGCTGGTCTGATTCTATAATTTCAGGATATTCTTCCAACTGCTCTGCACCCAGCTCAGCCTAGATTTTTATAGGGCTGACAAAGTTCTGACAATATCAGTTTTAAAATTATTCTCTTTCTGTAACTCCGGGTAGATAAGAACCAGTTACTATAATTTCCTTAGATGCTAAGAAAACCTCTGGAATGTTGGAAGTGTGTGCTGTGTTTTGTTGTTGTTGTTTATTCGTTTAGTCGCTTCCGACTCTTCGTGACTTCATGGACCAGCCCACGCCAGAGCTTCCTGTCGGTCGTCAACACCCCCAGCTCCCTCAGGGACGATTCCGTCACCTCTAGAATATCATCCATCCACCTTGCCCTTGGTCGGCCCCTCTTCCTTTTGCCTTCCACTCTCCCTAGCATCAGCATCTTCTCCAGGGTGTCCTATCTTCTCATTATGTGGCCAATTCAGTTTGGCCTTTAATATCATTCCCTCAAGTGAGCAGTCTGGCTTTATTTCCTGGAGGATGGACTGGTTTGATCTTCTTGCAGTCCAAGGCACTCTCAGAATTTTCCTCCAACACCACAGTTCAAAAGCATCTATCTTCCTTCGCTCAGCCTTCCTTATGGTCCAGCTCTCGCAGCCATATGTTACTACGGGGAACACCATTGCTTTAACAATGCGGACCTTTGTTGTCAGTGTGATGTCTCTGCTCTTAACTATTTTATCGAGATTTTTCATTGCTCTTCTTCCAAGGATTAAGCGTCTTCTGATTTCCTGACTGCAGTCAGCATCTGCAGTAATCTTCGCACTTAGGAATACAAAGTCTTTCACTGCTTCTACATTTTCTCCCTCTATTTGCCAGTTATCAATCAAGCTGGTTGCCATAATCTTAGTTTTTTTGAGGTTTAGCTGCAAACCAGCTTTTGCACTTTCTTCTTTCACCTTCATCATAAGGCTCCTCAGTTCCTCTTCGCTTTCAGCCATCAAAGTGGTATCATCTGCATATCTGAGATTGTTAATGTTTCTTCCAGAGATTTTAACTCCAGCCTTGGATTCCTCAAGGCCAGCTTGTCGCATGGTGTGTTCTGCGTACAAGTTGAATAGGTAGGGTGAGAGGATACAGCCCTGCCGTACTCCTTTCCCAATCTTAAACCAGTCTGTTGTTCCGTGGTCTGTTCTTACTGTTGCTACTTGGTCGTTATACAGATTCTTCAGGAGGCAGACAAGATGACTTGGTATCCCCATACCACTAAGAACTTGCCACAATTTGTTATCGTCCACACAGTCAAAGGCTTTAGAATAGTCAATAAAACAGAAATAGATGTTTTTCTGAAACTCCCTGGCTTTTTCCATTATCCAGCGGATATTGGCAATTTGGTCTCTAGTTCCTCTGCCTTTTCTAAACCCAGCTTGTACATCTGGCAATTCTCGCTCCATGAACTGCTGAAGTCTACCTTGCAGGATCTTGAGCATTACCTTACTGGCATGTCTAATGAGTGCCACTGTTCGATAGTTTGAACATTCTTTAGTGTTTCCCTTTTTTGGTATGGGGATGTAAGTTGATTTTTTCCAGTCTGATGGCCATTCTTGTGTTTTCCAAATTTGCTGGCATATAGCATGCATTACCTTGACAGCATCATCTTGCAAGATTTTGAACAGTTCAGCTGGGATGCCGTCGTCTCCTGTTGCCTTGTTATTAGCAATGCTTCTTAAGGCCCATTCAACCTCACTCTTCAGGATGTCTGGCTCTAGCTCACTGACCACACCATCAAAGCTATCCCCGATATTGTTATCCTTCCTATACAGGTCTTCTGTATATTCTTGCCACCTTTTCTTGATCTCTTTTTCTTCTGTTAGGTCCTTGCCATCTTTGTTTTTGATCATACCCATTTTTGCCTGGAATTTACCTCTGATGTTTCTAATTTTCTGGAAGAGGTCTCTTGTCCTTCCTATTCTATTGTCTTCTTCCACTTCCGCGCATTGCTTGTTTAAAAATAATTCCTTATCTCTTCTGGCTAACCTCTGGAATTTTGCATTTAATTGGGCATATCTCCCCCTATCACTGTTGCCTTTTGCTTTCCTTCTTTCTTGGGCTACTTCTAGTGTCTCAGCAGACAGCCATTTTGCCTTCTTGGTTTTCTCTTTCTTTGGGATGTATTTTGTTGCTGCCTCCTGAACAATGCTGCCAACTTCTGTCCAGAGTTCTTCCGGGACCCTATCTACTAAGTCCAGTCCCTTAAATCTATTCTTCACCTCCACTGCATATTCCTTAGGAATATTAGTGAGCTCATATCTAGCTGATCTGTGGGTCTTCCCTAATCTCTTTAGTCTGATCCTAAATTGTGCAAGAAGAAGTTCGTGATCTGAACTACAGTCAGCTCCAGGCCTTGTTTTTACCGACTGTACAGATGTCCGCCACCTTTGGCTGCAAAGGATGTAATCAATCTGATTTCGGTGTTGTCCATCTGGTGAAGTCCATGTATAAAGCCGTCTCTTAGGTTGCTGGAAGAGAGTGTTTGTTATGCAGAGTGAATTGTCTTGGCAAAATTCTATCAGCCTATGTCCTGCTTCATTTTGTTCTCCCAGGCCATACTTACCTGTAATTCGAGGTGTCATTTGACTGCCCACCTTAGCATTCCAGTCTCCTGTGATGAAAATAACATCTCTTTGAGGCGTGTTGTCCAGAAGGTGCTGCAGATCCTCATAGAACTGCTCTACTTCAGCTTCTTCAGCATTTGTGGTTGGGGCGTATATTTGGATCACTGTGATGTTAGATGGCTTGCCCTGAATTCGAATTGAGATCATTCTGTCGTTTTTTGGGTTGTATCCAAGCACTGCTTTAGCCACTTTACTATTAATTATGAAGGCTACTCCATTTCTTCTGTGGTCCTCTTGTCCACAGTAGTAGATCTGGTGGTCATTTGATGTGAAGTGGCCCATTCCAGTCCATTTCAGTTCACTGACACCCAGAATGTCTATCTTTAATCTTGACATCTCACCAATAACCACATCCAATTTGCCCTGGCTCATAGATCTTACATTCCAGGTTCCAATGGTGTGTTGATCCTTAGAACATCGGATTCGCCGTTCACCACCAGCACCGTCGGCCGCTAGCCGTCCTTTCGGCTTTGAGCTAGCTGCGTCATCACGTCTGGGGCTAGTTGAGCTCATCCTCTGTTCCTCCCCAGTAGCATTTTGACCATCTTCCGACCTGGGGGTCTCACCTTCCGATGGTATACCGACATATCTCTGGTTGTACTGATCCATTTAGTTTTCACGGCAAGAATACTGGGGTGGGTTGCCATTACCTTCCCCAGGGATCGCATTTAGTCTGACCTCTCTGTCATGACCTTCCCGTCTTGGGTGGCCCTTCACGGTTTAGCTCATGGCATCATTGAGGTGCTCAAGCTCCAGCACCACGACAAGGTAACGATCCTTTGCTGAAGGTGCTGTGTTGAATTTTTCAAGCATGGGTTTTGGATAATATAATGATCTTGCAATGCTGGAAGGAGAAATCTACATCTGATTTGTAGCAATGTATTATTGATACATGTTGTCTGTCAATATCTGAATTGCATTTTCTTTTTCAGCAAAGGACAGAGGAAGAAGATTTTCAGGCAAGGTGGTCAAAGTTTTTGCATTGCTCTGCTTATAACTTAATTTTCCAAGCCTTTTTAAAAAAAAAATAATAAGTTTGAATACTGTCTTGGAAGTATTATAGGTATATTTATTTCAGTTAAGTCAGCACATTAAAATTATTTGAAAAATTCATCCTATTTACTCTTGCCCATAAACATTGTCATGCTGGATATACATGGAGAAAACAAGGGGAACAAAATACATGCAGCATTTCCAATGCACAATTCTGATATGTATGTGTGTCGGTATTCCTATTGCCTTTAAACAAATTAAACTCTAGAACCTGCCAGAAAACTTGCAATCAAAATGCAGAACTATAAGCACTTACATTTATCTTCTGAAATGAGTAAGAGGCAGCTATCTGGAAACAACTTTTTTTCTGTAATGGGATACAGAAACTGAAAAAGAAAATTGTTCAGAGATAAAAATATTACGGTTTGCCACTGACATCACATATTTGCCTTATAATTTTATTAGTGTTATTTGAGGGACTGCCTCCACCCAATTATATCTGCCCATCCCATCAGGTCCAGAAGAAGAGGTATGCTGCAGGTCCCATCTGGCAGGACCCAGGAGATGGGCCTTTTGTGTCATGGCACCCGCCCTGTGGAACAGTCTCCCACGAGGTTAGACTGTCCCCATCCTTGACATCCTTCCAGAAGTCCCTTAAAACATGGATGTGTCAGCAGATCTGGGGATCTCAAGGCAATGGCCATTTGATGAGATGGCTGCATTGTTTTTAACATCAATTCTCTCCATTATCTTGTTATTAATAGTATTGCCGATGTCTTTTAACTGCAGTTTTTAACATTTGGATTTTATGATTCTTTTTATTGTAAGCCACCTAGAGTCACTTTATTGTGAGATAGGAGACTATACAAATGTGATGAGTGTGTGTGTGTGTGTATTAAGATTGAATGAGTTTATAATTAAAAAGCAGGTCCCATTTTGTGGGCATAGATAGCACAACCCTGCTTATTGGGCTTAGTAAAAGTATTAAGAAAATGCACTGCATTTAGTGCTTTCTAGTGTTTTTAGTAGTATTTCTAGTATTTATATTATTAGTATAAATAATTCTAAGTCTGGGGGAAAAGGTCAGTAAGATCACTTACTTGTACTCTGACACAGCTATCCACAGCCTTTAAAACTTTCACATTATTAAGCGGATGAATTTCAATTAGCAACGTCAGACATTTAGACACTGGAATAAAAAAAACAAAGAGAGAATATTAATCCATGGTTAAGTGACTTCTTAAGTCCATTTAAGAGAGTTTCGATAATTCAAGTACCTGGTTGAAACAGGAGCTTTTTTTCTGCCTGTGTTGCCTGAAGAAAACTGATGGCTAGTTTTTAAAAAAAGATATCAAAAATGTAAGCATTCAATATTCAGCTTTAGAAGTTTCATTGAAGGAAGTTAAACAAAAGTAATGGTGTTATACATCTGGCAGAACACAGAATCATAGAGGTCACGTAATCCAACTCCTCCTGAGTTCAGGATCCACTACAGCAGGATTTCTCAACCAGGGTTCCACGAGAGGTCACTAGGGTTCCCTGGGAGATCACGATTTATTTTTAAAATCATTTCAAATTGGTCAACTTAACATTAAAGAGGTAAGTTTCATTCTTTATTTTTAGTTTAAGAACACTGTTAATGTATATATACAGGCCTACCCATGAAACGAATGGAGTAATTTGGTAACTTCTGGCCCATATTTGAGCCTGAATATGCAGGGGTTCCCCAAGGCCTGAAAAATATTTCAAGGGTTCCTCCAGGTTCAAAAGGTTGCAAAAGGCTGCACTACAGCATCTCTGACAGATGACCTCTAGTCAAGGAAAACTCATCACTACATGTGGAAGCCTGTTCCATTGGCTGACATCTTGTACAATCAGGAAGTTCTTCCTCATGTCTAACCTAACCTTCTTTCTTGTAATTTGAACCAGTTGGTTCTAGTTCTGCCCTTCAGGGCAATAGAGAGTAAGTCAATTCCTTCTTCTTTGTAATATCCTTCATACATTTGAAGAGTGCTATCATATCTCCCCTTAGACATCTTTTCTGTAGGCTCAACATACCCAGCTCCTTTAATACAGAGTTCCTCAACTTTGGCAACTCTAAGCTGTGCAGACTTCAATTCCCAGAATTCTAGAAGTTAAAGTTGGCACAGCTTAGAGTTGCCAAGATTGAGGAACCCTGCTTTAATAGTTCCTCATAAGGCTTAGTTTCCAGATCCTTCACCATCCTGGTAGCTGTCCTCTGAACTTGCTCCAATTGTCACTATGCTTTTTTTTAAACTGTGGGGCCGAAAGCTGGCCCTACAAATGGGGTCTCTAAATGGGGTCTAATCAGGGTAGAGTGGAACTGCTTCCTGTAAAGTGGACTCTATGCTTCTCTTAATGCATCTCAAGATACCCTTTGTTTTTTAGCAGTTGCATTGTCCTACTGGCTCATATTTAGCATATAAATATTAAAAGGCAGACGGTTCATGTTTTAAAAACACAGAAAATATTTATGCAGAAGGAAGTTGTGGGAGACGGTCCAGGTAACCTGTGTTGCTCCAGGTACAGTTTTAATTCACCATACTTTAGGGATGTGCAAGTATTACTACGAACAGAACATTCTGGACTCAGATTAAATGGAATTGTCTATTCCTGAACAAAATGTGTGTTTTGGCCATTTTGGTTCATAGATGGAATGAGACGGGGCTGTCTTTTTACCAGATAAAGATCAAAACACAAATATGCTGGGCAAAAGTGGTTTGGAAAATCCAAGGGCAAAGAACTTCTTTGGTGACAACAGGTATGGGTAGCAGTGGCTGGGGAGAGGAGGAGAAGGAAAGACGCTGAGGAGATCAAGGAGGCAGTGACTGTGAGATTTGCTGTGCTTGGTGACATGGAGAGGAGCTAGAGAGATGGGTGGGTGGGCAGGCCAGCACACTGATGATGTAGGAGAGGTAAGAGAAAGGATGATAGACATTGTAAGATTTGTTTGGTTTGGTTAAAATGTAGAACAACCAAAGTGCAGCCAATCAAAAGTTAATTTGCCAAAACTTCTGGAATGGGGTATGTGAAACAAAGCATCCTTTCCTTTTCATGTACGCCCCTCCTACAACTATGTGATCTGTGCCCAGGTATAATTTCTTTACAGGTTTTCCATTCAACAAGTGAGCCAATGTCAGACAGCGGCTTAGATGCTCAGACCCAGGTTGAACCGCAACCTGAGCCATAGAAACTTACTGGATGACTTTGGGTGAATAATCTTTAGGCCAACTATCCATAGCACTATTGCTACAGATAAAATTGGAGATGGGGTCTCTTTGAGATTTGGAAGGATAAGATACAAGTCTAACAAACAAACAAACAAACATGGGAAGGTTAATGTTGGAGAAGCAACATCTCATTACATGGCAATTTCTGAATACCTGGAAGTAGTATCTGTATTAGAGAAAAGAGTAAAGGAGATGGAATAAAGATGAAATTTGTCAAAATTGAATGGGTCTATTATCAATATACGGTATGACATCACTTGAATAAGAGGGCTTACCCAACAAGGTCTTTTCATGATTGATCGAGCAGCTGATCACACGTAGGTCTTTTTCGGAAGTATACAGGTGCTATTGAAAAAGAAATGGTTATAACCTGTGTTACAAACTTGGGTTTCCAAATATGCCTAAGCCATATATGCCTTACACTTGTGTTTAGCTTAGAGTGACACATGATTCAGGTAATGTGTTTTATAAACCATAATTTACAGCTTAGTCAAAAATTAAGCCAGTATCATAAAATTTAGGGCAATGCTGTTCAGTAAACCATAAGAAACAAAAGGAAGGCTTAGTCTAGCACAAGGTGTGAATGCAGTCACTGATTCATTTTCACTGGAATAAGTCTCATTTGTTCCCTGGTGTTTCTTCTGGACACAGTTTTACTCACCAAAGTCCAACTAACTGAAGTCCTTGGAAAGCTTTCTGCACAACATCTGCGTTATCAACCATTTTCCTAGCTGAGATATCTAGTTGTTACTGTTGCTAGCGTTTCTTTCACTTGGTTGTAGGATCTGCTTGTTTTGCACTGAGCTCAGCATGTTGCAGAACCTGACATAGATTAGGACCGAGAGGGAGCAACTGGCCCAAGGTCACCCAGCTGGCTTCCATGCCCAATGGAGGACTAGAACTTGGGTCTCCCCTCTCCTAATCCAGCATCGTAACCACTACACCATGCTGGCTTTCTAACTCAGGGATCTGGTACCCTCCTTATATTAATTTCTGGAATATATTACGGATGGGGTCAGGATTCAGCTATGGGAACCCATTTTATAACTTTAAATGGCCAAAGGCCAGGGAAATGCCTGCTCCCCTATGAATTTCTGCATGTCAATTAAAGTAAGACATCTATGGGAGGATTTTTCTCCCAAGAGCAAAAGGCATTGCAAATCCTATGCCATCTCCAAGGGAAAAAAAAAAATACTAGGTCTCTTCTTCTCTCCTAAATTTTATGATATTGGCTAAATGTTATTATATTGAACTTCTGGTTCTAAGAAGAGATATACTGCTATTTTTTATCGTTTTGCTATGTATGTTTATGTAACTAGACATCATGCTTGTTGATCTTATTGCAACAGATACAATTTTCTTGTAAACATTAAGCATTAAACAAAACATCTGATCATCAAACTGCATTTGACCCTTATGGAAGACAAATGCAACAAATAATGCATACCTGATTTTTTTTATTATTGTGATCATACAATCCAATATTGGTGCATTCCTGAGCCCCCTGCAAAGAAAGTGATTGAGTTTCAAATACTGATTCATATTTTAATACCACTTTAAATATTTACTCTCCATGATGACAAAACACTCTCTGTCAAGACTTCACCAGTTTTATTTCTTTGCTTCCTACAGTCTGGCACACCTAAATTTAACAGCTGGAATCTACCCTTCCATAGTTATAAACTGATAGAAAACTTGAGGATACTTAATTCCTATATGCCAAGTTACTCTTAGCACGTAAAAAAGACAAAGGAAAAATAGTTAAGGTTAGAAGGGGTTTTTTTTAGTAAAAAAAAAGATTACTAAAAAAATAAAAAGAAAGCTTAGAATCCTACTTTTTCCATGCTTTCTTTTAACTGTTAATCCTATGTTAGGAAAACTTAACTTGGCTTACTGGAATATCTTGTTTTATTGTTTGATGCTTTGAGTTTCTTGGATAGAGATGGGTGGTCATGTATTGGACAAATAAATAAAATAAAATAAACTTCCTGTCCCCTTTAACTTTTCTCAGTAAAGAGAAGAAGTGTGAAGCTATGGAGTTGCATTTCTGATACCCTTTTCACTCTGATACCCTATAAATAAAACCTTGCAAGAACGAGTAATTCTTCATCCATGTTCAATCTCTTATCAACTAGCAAAAACAATGTTGGGAAATTAAAAACACTCACTAAGGTTTATCTTTTTATCAACTGTAGTTGCTCCTCCCTTCCTTTTGCTGGGCAATGGACCTCATCCTTCATGTTGCATTTCGCTTCTTCAGGCCCAGCTCAAGATTCCACTGACGGTAAAATCTATTGCACCAGGGAATTCCATATGACCATTTTTCAAGTAAGTAACCAATCAGTCTTACCTTCCAGGTGTAAAGAACATTTCCATTTCTTTCCACATTTATTATATGCGGCGCTTCCAAATTATTTCCCCACGTATCTGCAAAAAGCAAGCATTAATGCATTGTAAATGGCCTCAGTCCAACTGTAAATGAAAGCCTACGTTTGAAAAGAATATGCAAAGAAACATACCATGTTTAGAGTAAATTTGAATACAGTAAAAATAACTGATACTTTCAAACCCTTTTCAGTGGCCTTATTAGGGAGTGATGTTTCTGCATCACGAATAGGAAAACTGTTCAGATGTTGAGTCTTACAGTTGGCTAAAACATAACATCACATGGATCTTGTTAACTTTTGGGACAGTGAAACACAACTTTAAATGTCATCCATAAAAAGGAATTGATCCATCACATGAAGTTATTTCAAGAATCTTATGAGTTAAGGGTTCCTTGTCTCTCTTCTCTGAACAGAGCAGCATCTTCTTTAATTCTTGTAAGTAATAAAATAAATGAAAATGGCATTTTCAGCTGCTTTATTATGTATAAAAATACATTAAGTCATAAATCAAAAGCAAAGTGTCTGCTGTATGGACTATGGACTAAAAAATAGTGGGTGCCATTTACTTGTGTTCAGTTTCAACTTATTTCACAGCACATTGGGATGCTTTGTGAAAAAGGGGGAAGGGTACCGATACTTTTGACTGCATCTGTAGGTCTTTCAACTATGTTGAATTTCAAGAAGATTAGGTTAGCATGCTGGTCAAAGGCCGTACAAGGCAGAAACAGGGATTTTCTTACCTATACAAACTCACTTTATATCAAAACGTTTCATATTGATTCAGGAAATAGAACACTCAATCTGCAAAAATTAGCAGACTGGAAAGAAATGATCTACATCATATGTGAGTCCACTAAAATCAAAGTTAAATTCACGTGTTTCGGAATTGGGATCGCATGGAAGTTTCTTGGCTAGATGGATCTTATAAATCCTTACTGGCAGCAGCATTCCTGGGGGCCGAATGATGCAAGCCCCATCACTTGCCTACATGTATCACAATGTCACATCCTCCCAAAAGCAGTGGGGCCTACAGACACTCCTGCTTACTTGGGAGTAAATTAATTCAGTTGGGCTTTCTTCTGAGAAACAGAACTGGATTATGCTATCACTAACTAAAACCCATATGGTTAATACATATAAAATGTCCTTAGTTGAGAAGCTCTTCTAAATAATTTTTGCCTTATTCAATGAAACAGTTTGCAAAATGCCCGAACTTCTAACTTTGACGTTTGCTTTACTGAGATTTGGAGTGGAACAACAAGCAAGTACCAAGCAATAAATAAATGCTTTTACAACATTTCTGAGAAGAAAAAACTGCAAATACAGTATAAATGTCAAGTTGAAACACAATGAATGAAAACTGGCATATATGATAGATTGTTGCAGGAAGTTGGAATGAATAATGATTTCCTGTTGCCTCCAGTTTCAGTTCTGCAGTTTTAAGCCCTCTTTTTAAATTAATATACTACAAGGTGACCTTATATCACCTTTTAAGGAAGTTTACATAAAAATAAATTCGCACTTTATATATATTTTTGCAGTTAGTTCCAATTAGATATGTAAATATACTGAAGGAGCCCATCATTCTTGGCACTGATCTTTGCTAACTTATAGCAACTGGGGACAGATTCAGGCAAAACTTAAATACTGTTTAAAATTCCCTTAATTTCAAGTAGAAAGAGTGATGTTTAACTTTGCTAGGGCCAGGCAGTCTAAAAATCAAATAATCCAACTGCTCATCTCAAGAACTTCAACAGAGGGGCTTCCTCTAGACTATGCTTACAGTTCTTAAGCTGAGCTGAGCTGAGCTACATGACAATATGAAAAGCTATTTGCCAATGACCTCTGCCAGAATACATCCCGCATCTCCCGTCTGAGGCCACATACTGAAGAAACGTGTAACTTTTTCCTAAGAGTTGTGCAATCCTCAAAGAACGTATTCCAGACAGCTCTGAGACTTTAACAATGGAGCTCGTGTCACGCAAGGAAGACATGATTTAGCAGCCCGCGTATTAAAAAATATTACTGGGGCGGAGGGCGCGGAATGAGGATTGTTGGTTTCGCAGCCACCCAATTCAAGAGCTCTGGTCGCAATCCTATGCAGAGGCCTAGAAGCAAGCCAGGACGTTAGGCGCAGTTTCTGGCTAAGAAAACCAAAGGAGACCGGCTACCCGGGGGTTGGGCTCGGCGGGATTCTTCTGGTCCAGCGTTGCTCAACCCGGGCAACTTCAAGACGTGCGGACTTCAACTCCCAGAGTTCCCCAGCCTGAAAGTTGCCCAGGTCGAGAAGCGCTGCTCCAGCCGCTCACCTGCCTGCGGAGCGCCTCGACTGGCGGAGCCGAGCGAGAGCCCTGCGGTTCTGCCGGCGGCGCGTCCCGAAAAAGCGGGGGGGGGGGGCACTCAGCCGCGCGGACCCGAAGGGGGCTCGGCTGGCTGCTCGCGAGCGACCAGGCGCCCCACGACGAGCCCGATCCTCACCTGCGCTCCCCTCGCGCCCTCGCCCCTCCGCCGCCGCCGCCGCCCGCTCGGACAGCCAAGGCGCCACGTCCCGGGAAGGATCGAACTGAGCGCTCAGCTGGCAGAGCATCGCCCCCTTCGGGGGGCACCACCCACCTCTCCGGGCAGCACCCGGAAAACGGCGGCTGCGGGGGAAGACGGACGCTTTCAGGTGCGCGGGCGCCGCTCCGCCAGGGTCTCGCCCGCCCTCTGGGACCACCCGGGCGGCACCCGCCGACGCCCGCCCCCCCCACCCGCTCGCGGGCGCCGCTTTCGCCGCTTTCGCTTCTGCTGTCCCGGGCACGGCCGGGCTCCTGAACGCGGCGGCAGCAGCCCAACCGCAGTGGGCGGGGAAGCCGTTTCCTATTGGGCGCGCCGCGCGTCCTTCGGCGTGGCCCGGAGCGGAGGGGAGGGTCCGGGCGTCGTCCGCGCGCAGCCGGCAGCGAGCGGGCTGCGCGTCCGACGGGGCTCCCTCGGAAGGTCCCGTGGAGGAAACTCCCCCGGTGGCTTCCTCCGCCGGGACGCCCGCGCCGCTCTCCGCTCCGCTCCGCCGGCGCTCGCGCAGGCGCCCCGCCAGGGTTGGCAGCAACCTCGCCCGGCTGCGGGGTCGCCTTCCTAAGAGGCAGGACTGGTGCGGGTTCCTCGACGTTCGGGCAACCCGAGCAGAAAGGGGCAAAGCTCCCGCGGCGGCGGGCTGGGTTATCCGAGGCGGAGTGAAATGGCTGGGTTCTATGAGGTTGCTTTTATCGGGGCGGCCGCTCGAACTGCCCCGAGGAATCGATGAACAAATGTAATGTGTTCAAAGCCTACCTTGCTCGTTGAGACCTTCTGAGATTGCCTGAAACCTTCTGAGGTCTGTGAAATCAATCTCTGGCTCAGCTGTGCTGTTAAAATCTCGTTTTTTCAAAAACTGCATCTGCAAAAGCAGCCTGCCTTCCTGTCGTTTCTCTCCCCCATCTCAATTTATATCCTCCATCAGTCTGGCCCAGTGTTTCTCAACCTTGGCAACTTTAAGCTGTGTGGACATCAACTCCCAGAATTCCCATGCTGGCTGGGGAATTCTGGGAGTTGAAGTTCACACTCCTTAAAGTTGCCAAGGTTGAGAAACACTGGGCTAGCCATTTCATGAGTCTGACAACATGAGCTTGTGATAAGCTGTGAAAGCTTTGCCTTTTAATAAAACGTGTTAGTTGAAGAAGGTGCTTTCAGACTCCTGATTTTTTGATGCTATAGATTTGGGATGCTTGGACATGGGAGTCTTTAAATCAGAATGATGTATCTGGGCTGCAAAAATTCAGATGAGCACTAGAAGGCAGCAAAATTAAAGTTTTCTTTGAATCTTTTCTGCCCTCTAGTGGTCATCTGAATTCTTGCTGATCTGTACTGAGTTGACCAGTAGGTCATTGCTGCCCTTTGAACAGCTCTCCTGCTTTCTTTAGGGAGTTCAGTACCTCCCTGTGGTCTTACATCTACATAGGCTGTGTCACCCACATTGACCAGGCCAGACAAAGGACAAGCATTTGCAGAACATGTCACCTCTGATTAGTGTTAACCTTGTTTAGGATTTTGTGGCTTAGTGGGGTTGGCAAATGGAGCCAATGGACTTTGAGGAAGCAGGATAGGAAGCGCATTGATGCCTTTGAACTTTGGTGTTGGAGAAGACTTCTGAGAATACCATGGGCAGCCAAGAAAACAACCCAATGGATCATTGAACAAATCAACCCAGAGTTCTCACTCGAGGCCCAAATGACCAGGCTCAAATTATCCTACTTCAGACACATTATACGAAGACCTCGCTCTCTGGAAAAGGCTCTAATGCTGGGAAAGGTGGAAGGAAAGAGCAGAGGACAACCAGAAGCAAGATGGACAGACTTAGTCACGATGGTGCTGGTGCACCATTGGAAGACCTGAAATATCAGGTTAGGGACAGATTGTCATGGAGAAAACCTATCTGTCTGGTTGTGAAGAGTTGACATACACTTGATGGCACATAATCAAATGGAGCCTACTTGGTTATCTTAGTGTTCCATGTGCCATGTGAACTCAGGAAATGGGTTAATTCAGTGACTAAGTTGTGTGTGTTGCTAAAGTAACCATATAGTAGAGAAAGGAGGCATAAAGTTCCATGCAGTATTAGAGACTGTCAGCCTCCAGCATCGGTTTTATTTTTAATGTAGCTGTGAGCATCAGGGAAGCACCTCTAGAAAATAAAACTAGTGGTTAACAATCGCTCAGCTTTAGCAAAGGCTTAACTCTTTTTCCAAGGTAGAGAGAAACAGCGATGATGAATGTGTGACACTTTAAGGCATGGTCAACCTAAACTTATTTTTATTTATTTACAACCCCCCCGCCCCATATATCTATGTACTACTAAAACTCTCATTGTGTTTATGTGCTTGTCTGTACCCTCAAGTTAGCCCAAACAGTGCATTACACTGCAACAATTTTTTAATCGAGGTACCTAAAATCCACTAACTTAAAGAATGTGTAAAAAATCTGGGACCCATTGCTGCTGTGGAACTGAAATTTCCACCATGTTCAGACCAGTTTTATCTGCAAAGATGTGGCCCTTGTAACATCCCCGTAGTCATGTAATCATGATTTCCGATGCTCACTGCCAGCTTCCCACAAGCAAAGTCAACGGGAAAGCTGGCAGGAAGTTGGAAATTGCTCCGCACCCACTGCTTTTTTGCCTGCCTGCGGTCATTCTGTTGATCTGTTTAGGTAAGTAAATATTGACGCATTACTGAAGTTCTTTTGCTGCTACAGTTATTTTTTGTATTTATGATACTGTATATACCCTTCTTAGATGATCATGGGACCGTCCAGAATTGGGGTAAAAAAAAATATGGTCAGCCTAAAATTTAATGTTTATTCTGGTCACATCAGACTTCACTACCTGTAATGATTGCCTATTCTAAAACACTCTCAGACGCATGAGCAGGAATTCAAAGATATCTGATTTATTAAAGAATAGTATGCAGGATCACAAAGAAAGCTGAGAATGATAAAAGCGCACCAAATGCAAACTAAAAACCCTCGGTGCAATTGAAATCCTTCCCCCCATAGAATCTTCCCAGGCTCACAATCCCAGGTGCTCCTAACGGCTTCTGATGGTCTGCAGGAAAAGTCCTTGAACAGAGCACTTAACCCAAACACATTCCATTGTAATGAATACAGATACAGAGCTTGGTACAAAGTTTCAAAGCAGCTCCGTCCCAAACAGAAACGCACGTCAGCGCCATGGCATGTGAAACGTTACGATGTATAGTGTACATTGAAACAGTGAACATGACATACTGCCCCCCAAAAGAAAGAAAACACTAAGCAGCAGGCTTCAAAGGGTAAGCCAAGTGGAAATGGCGAATTAAATCAGGAACATTAACGTGGCGAGCAGACACCCATTCAGGATGAGGAAAGTGTTTCCATCGGACCAGATACAGGAGGGTGCTGCGAAGCTTGCGAGAATCAACGACCTCCTTGACCTCAAAGTGCTGTTGGCCATCAATCATGATCGGAGCAGGAGGAGGAGGTTGGGTATGCCAGCGGGAGGAGTGGTGGACAGGCTTGAGCAAGCTGCAATGGAAAACAGGGTGCAAGCATTTCAAATTGTGAGGCAGGTCCAATTTAACAGTAACTGGATTGATAAGACCAACAATAGGGAAAGGACCAATGAACTTGGGAGCAAGCTTTTTAGAGGGTTGTGGTGACTTGATAAATCTGGTAGATAGATACACTTGATCCCCAATCTTGAAATCGTATTGCAAAGAACGATGCTTATCGGCTTGAAACTTGTAAGCAGCCTGGGCATCAGCCAAAGCCTGTTGAATCACCGGCCAGGAATCAGCCAGCTTAACAGCCCAGTCAGAGGCAGAACATGTTTGGGAAGGGGGTTGTGGCAGTTCAGGGATGGGAACAAAGTCGTGACCAGAAACCACACGAAAAGGGGTTTGCCCGGTACTTTGATGGACAGCATTGTTGTAAGCCACCTCAGCAAAAGGCAGTAACTCCACCCAATTGTCCTGATGGTAGTTAATGTATGCTCTAAGAAATTGTTTAAGGGTGGAGTTTAAAATCTCAGTAGATCTCTCAGGCTCAGGATGGGTCGAGGTGGACAGCGCTTGTTTGGTGCCAATCAATTTTAAAAATGATTTCCAAAACTGGGAAGTAAACTGTGTGCCGCGGTCGCTGACCAAATGGGAGGGGCTACCGTGGAGATGGTAGATGTGGATGATAAATAGGTGCACCAATTGTGGGGCAGACGGGATGGATGCACATGGAATGAAATGGGCCTGTTTGGAAAAAAAGTCTTTTACAACCCAAATGACAGTTTTCTTCTGACTGGGAGGAAGATCCACAATAAAATTCATAGAAATCTTGTCCCAGGGACAGGACGGGCTGGCCACAGGCTGCAGAAGCCCCTGTGGTTTCTCCCCCTTATGTTTTGACATTGCACAAACAGGACAGGAAGCCACATAGTCTTTTACATCGCATCTCAAGGTAGGCCAGAATTGATGACGAACCAAATGCAATGTTTTAACAAAACCAAAATGCCCAGCAAGTTTATCATCATGGGAATGCTGTAAAATGTCAGGTCTTAAAGTTTCGGGTACATAAAGGCGGTGTTGCACCCATGCCAGACCGTTTTCAAAAGAAACAGTGTCTTTATTAGCTAGCAACCAAGTTTCAGATTTCAGCGCCTGGAGAAAGTCTTTCTGTAACTGGCAAGGAACTTGCACTTTCTGCTTCCCAGACTGGGCTGGGGGCAGGGTTGCCTGCGCATGGGTCTGGCTCTGAGTGACAGCAACTAAGCCCAGTTGTGGTTCAGTGAGAACAGTCCCAACCACATCCGCCACATGGTCAAGGTCCTGAGGTAAACGTGACAAAGCATCGGCTAGAAAGATTTTCTTTCCCAGAATAAATTTTAACTGGAAGTTAAAGCAACTGAAAAATTGAGCCCAGCGAATTTGTTTAGGACTGAGACACCGGGGTGTGTGGAGGGCTTCCAAATTCCTGTGATTGGTCCAAACCTCAAAAGGGCATTTAGCGCCTTCCAGGAGGTGACGCCAGGCCTCCAAAGCGGCTTTTATAGCAAAAGCCTCCTTTTCCCAAACATGCCACTGGCGTTCGGTTTCAGAAAATTTTCTGGACAGATAAGCACAGGGTTTTAAGTGATTTTCAGAATCTCTCTGTAACAATATAGCCCCAACTGAGGAGTCAGAAGCATCAACTTGGACCACAAAGGGGTGTTCAGGATCAGGGTGCTGTAGAATAGGCTCAGCAGTGAAGAGGGTTTTCAACTTCTCAAATGCTGCCTGGCATTCAGGCATCCAATTCAGCACTGCCCCAGGGTTTTTTACTTTGCGTGTCTCCCCCAAGCCCTTGGTATGGAGTAAATCAGTGAGGGGCAAAGCAATCTCAGTTAACCCCTGGATAAATTGGCAATAGTAATTACTGAACCCGAGGAAACTTTGCAATTGCCTCTGGGTGCGGGGATGTTCCCAACTTAAAATCGCCTGAATTTTTTCAGGGTCCATTTCAATGCTCTTGTCAGACACCCTATAGCCCAGATAGTCAAGTTGGGTTTTGTGAAACTCACATTTGGAAAGTTTGGCATAGAGTTTGGCATCTCTAAGCTTGCTTAACACCTTTCTGAGGAGGTGTTCGTGTTCCTCCTCGGTTTCAGTGTAAATTAGAACATCATCTAAATAAACCAGGACCCCTTTAAACAAATGATCATGTAATACTACATTAATCAATTGCATGAAGACTCCGGGCGCCCCTGCCAACCCAAAAGGGAAGACTTTGTACTGAAATGAACCCAGTGGGCAATTAAAAGCAGTTTTCCACTCATCTCCAGCTCGTATGCGGATGCGGGAATTGGCTTCATGAAGATTGAGCGTGGAGAAAATCTTGCCCTTAGACAAGTGAGCTAACATGTCCTTCATGAGTGGAAGAGGGTACTTGTTGCAAATTGAGATGGAATTTAACCCCCAATAGTCCATACAGAGTCGAAGCGTGCCATCTTTCTTTTCCCGGAATAGCACAGGGGTCCCAACTAGGGAATTTGCAGGTTCAATAAACCCCCTTGAGAGATTTTTGTCAATAAAGTCCCGTAATGCGTCAAGCTCTTTCTGAGTCATTGCATAAATTTTTGGTGTGGGCAATTGAGCGTTGGGAACCAACTCTATTGCACAGTCAGTTGCAATGGGGGAGTAGCTGATCTGCTTCCATTTCTCCAAAAACGTCTGCAAAGTCTTGGTATTGATCGGGCAAGCCTTCTAAATGTGCCAAGCTAGGGCGCGGTGTGGCGATCGCGGCCCTTCCAACCCCTGCACGTGAAGCTCTCTCTGCTTTAGGAGCTTGGTAAAACCCATCTTTAAAAGTCACAGTTCTGTGTTCCCAGTTTATATATGGGGTTCGATAGGTCAACCAGGGGATCCCCAGAATTACCAAGGGATTGCCAACAGGTGCTACTACGAATTTTAAAGTCTCACGGTGGCTGCCCATTTGCATTGCGACAGTTCCAGTGAAATGGGTTGCCGCCGCCCCCCCCGCCGTTGAACCATCCAACTGTGTGAAGATCAAAGGCTGCTGGAGGGGGAAGCTAGGCAGGTCCAAAGCAGCAACCAGATCAGGGTGAATCAGACACCTGGAACACCCAGAGTCAACTAAAGCCCAGACTTCTGTAGTCTTTGTGCGGGAGCCCAATTTGACTTCTACTGCTAAAGTGGGACAGTCAGCACTCACCATAGCATCCTCACACCCATCCTCCTCCACCTGCCCGCAGGCACTCTTCATGGCAGGTGGCTGGCGTTTCCCGCTGGCTCCTTAGAGTCATCTTAAGCCTCTCCCAGGAAGTAAAATACTTCCTCAGCATTGGCCACGCCCTTGGCTGCTGTCATCTGCCATGAGGGGGGCAGCAATTTGGCCGGCAGCTTGCCTGCTCGATCTCCAGCCTTGGCTTTTGGGCAAACAGCTGCTTGATGCCCTTCCTTTCCGCATCGGAGACACTGACCCCTCGCATAGCGCCGATCTCTCTCCTCTTCCCAGGCTCTATAGCCTGGCTGGGCAGCAGTTGCAGCACTTCGGGGTCCCCTCATGGTGGCTGGTGGTTTTTCAGGTCGTCTGGTTTGCATGAAGGTATGCTGGGCATGCTCAGCCTTGCCGGCCAGACAGATCCATTCGTACAATGACTCTGGGTCGTCTCTACACAATGCCCACTGCAGGACGTCCCTGTTGAGTCCCTCTTTAAATTGTTCTATTAAGGTTGACTGAGACCAGTCGGGGATTTTCCCAGCTAAAGCCTTAAACTCCAGGGTGTAATCAGCTACAGACAGCTGGCCCTGGGTAAGATCCTTCAGTGCCTTCTTAGCTCTTGCCTTGGCCAGAGGATCCTCAAAATGCAGCTTTAATGCCCACATGAAGTCCTCGAAATATTCAAGTTCAGGGGTGTCAGCCTCACTTAATTGAACATACCAGTCAGCTGCTTGGCCCTTCAACTTGGTGGCAATGGCAGTTATCTTAGCCTCTTCAGAAGGGAAGTATGCTCCAAACTGCCTCATGTAACTTTTAGCATTGTTTAGAAAGAAAGATAACTTGGTTGGATCCCCATCAAACTTGACAGAAAAGTCTCTCACCCCCACTCCTGTTGGAGCGGAATCGGCAGCTGCTTGAGCGGTTGGGCCCCAGGTTACAGTAGTTCTCCCTCTTCAGGGTGGGGACACTGGTGGTTGAGCTCTGCGGGGTGGAGATTCATCCCGGAACCGTCTCCGGCCCCACTCCGCCGGTGGTCTGGGTGGGAGGATGGGGGATGGGTGCATGAAGCTGGGATCTCCTTCGCACCTCCCCTGCCCCCCCAATGATAAAGACAGGTTTCTTAACATGTACTCCATCGATTCTATTTTGGCCTCTACCACTCTTAGCCTTTCAGGGGTTTGAGATTCCTCCCTCCCTCGCCTGTTAAGCTGTCTCTCTGTTGATACCATGGTAGATTCTACGTCTGGGGTCAGCGGGAACCAATACTTCCAGGACGCCTGGGACGTCCCTGGCTGGGGTTCTCCCATTTCATCCCAGGTGATCAACTCTGCGGGCGATTCTCTGGGTGCCGGTTGCTCTGGTTCTCCCCCATCGTCAGATTCCTCTACCTCAGGGCTGGAACTCGAATCCTGCTGGAAATCTGAAGGTTCTGGGGTGAGGCTCAGTTCTCCGCTCTTGACCATCGACTCGGGCATCAAGCTAGCCGGCTCCTCAAGTCCCCCGGTCATGAGCTTGGACTCGGCCATCGTTAACTATTTTCCTTCACAAGAAACTAATCTTGGTAGGAGCTAACGGTACAACTTTGGTGATTCTCAGCTTTATGTAATGATTGCCTATTCTAAAACACTCTCACTCATGAGCAGGAATTCAAAGAAAGATATCTGATTTATTAAAGAATAGTATGCAGGATCACAACGAAAGCTGAGAATGATAAAAGCGTGCCAAATGCAAACTAAAAACCCTCGGTGCAAATGAGACCCCTCCCCCTGTAGAATCTTCCCAAGTTCACAATCCCAGGTGCTCCTAACGGCTCCTGATGGTCCATGGGAAAAGTCCTTGAGCAGAGCACATAACCCAAACACATTCCATTGTAATGAACACAGATACAGAGCTTGGCACAAGGTTTCACAGCAGCTCCCTCTCAAACAGAAACGCGCGTCAGCGCCATGGCATGTGAAACATTACGATGTACAGTGCACATTGAAACAGTGAACATGACACTACCTTTCTCTCAAAGGATGCCCCAACGGGTCACAGAGTTGTTTTGTGTGTGTGTGTGTGTGTATGTCTGTGTATATGTGTGTGTGTGTGTAAAGTATAAAATATTTTATACACATGCACACACACACACAAGCAATAGGGTAGGTAGGTAAAGGTAAAGGTTTCCCTTGACGCAAAGTCCAGTCGAATCCGACTCTAGGGGGCGGTGCTCATCTCCGTTTCTAAGCCTTGGAGCCGGCGTTGTCATAGACACTTCCGGGTCATGTGGCCAGCATGATGACTTGGAACGCCGTTACCTTCCCGCCGAAGCGGTACCTATTGATCTACTCACATTTGCATGTTTTCGAACTGCTAGGTGAGCAGGAGCTGGGACATTGTGGGGTCTGGCAGAGATCAACCTCCTAATTTTCATTCTAGTGAATGGATGTTTTGAGACTGGACCATACCTGGTTCAAGAGCTGTTCTGCGAGAAGGAAAGGCTCTCTCCATGGATTCATGGGCAGGTTCCAAATGGAGCTAAAATTTGGTTGGCTACTTTGTATATTCACACAACATTCACGTGCTGGGTGAATCCAGTTAATGTGGTTAGCTTCTCGTTCTGCTTCGGGACAGAAGTAAATGGTAGCTCAACTAAGCATACGTTGAGATGTTTTTGCAGCCAGTTCTGCACAAAGCTTCTGACTGGAAATGTGCAGAGAATATTTTTGTGCATAGTTTCATTGTTCCCTTCCTTCTCCCGCTGGATATTTGGCTGTCCCCTCCACTTCACAGACAGCATTCTGTATTCCCTGTGTGTGCTCCTTCAACTTTAGGTGGTGTTGATTTTCATGTATTTTTGAGAACTGGACATAGTAAAGCAAAGGCCCAGACACATTAGTACCATGGATTTTCCCATTTATTTTTATGGGTAACTATCCCTGGGGACATTTAAAAATAGCTTCTCAGTAGGACCTGAAATTACCTAGACAACCTTTTGAAGGGAAACCAGGGATGGTTCTGTCTATACTTTAGTATAGATCTATAGTATTTCCCTTACTTTGTATTTTTTCCTGGTCACTTTGCTGCATTTCTCTTACTCATCCATTAGATTTCTCTTTCTCTCTGTGACTGCCAAGACTAGTCCCTGCAGTTTTCTTGGCAAGGTTTTTCAGAAGTGGTTTGCCATTGCCTCCTTCTTAGGGCTGAGAGAGAGTGACTGGCCCAAGGTCACCCAGCTGGCTTCGTGCCTAAGGCGGGACCAGAATGCAAAGTGTCCCGGTTTCTAGCCTGGTGCCTTAACTACTACAACAAACAGGCTCTCATTTTCATCTGGGTGCAAATTTAGGATCTTCTAGCCTTCCATCTTCTGTGCTGGCATCTCACAGTTGCATAAGCAACAGCATTTGGAACTAACTGAAATTAGAAAACAGGATGATGATAAGATGGCATTGTTAATAGCAGCTGCAGAGGAAATTAGAGAAAAGTTATGTTTGCCCAACTCTTGTTTTCTGCTGTAGAGTAACCTCATAGCCACTGGTATTCCCATTACTTTGCTGTCTGGAATTTAAAAATACTCCCTGGCTGTACTTGCTGTCTCTTATTTCTTTTTCAATTGTAAGAGCCAGGTCTAAGCATAACCTTCCATTCTGAATCACATCCTGACATCCATTTTTGCATTCAGGTTGAAAGTTCTTTTACCTACCTGGCCTGCTTCCCTACCAGGAATTTTCTTCCCAGGGACCCAAAATTGGCCGTTCTGGAAAAGCGAAGCCACAGCCAGGTCTAAGCATAACCTTCTGTCCTGAATCGCATTCCGCCATCCGTTTTTGCATTTGGGTTGAAATTTTTCTCACCCCCCGGGTCATGCCCCTACCCCCAGAATTTTCTTCCTGGGGACTCAAAATCTGTTGGCATGTGGTGTTTTCTGCAAGAAATTTTAGCTACAGAGAAGTTACTATGGTAACAAATCACTCTGGCAGAGTCAGAAGGTCAGACTTAATTGTCCTCAGGTTTGGGTGTGAAAAGGATGACCATATAAGGTAAAGCTGCTGATTTGCCTGGGGGAGGAACTTGCCTGGACTTGTAACAGTTTCAGTTTCTATTTTGCAGCCTCCCTTCCAGTCCAGTTCTACCTGTGTGAATGCATGAGCTTGTAAAGCTTTTGTGCCTATCCAGGGATCAGGATATGGAACTTGTTTATGTTTTATGCTTTTTATAAATACACTTTTTAAAAAAGAAATGCCTGGTGTGTGTTTTTTCTGATCTCTTGGGCCAAACGCTTTCCAGCACTCTGAAGAAAATCTTCCATTCTGGAAAAGTGAAGACAGAGGTGGGTCAAAGCATAACATTGTGCCCCAAATCGCATCCATCCATCCATCCATCCATTTTTTCGTTGGGTTTCAATTTTTTTTCTCCCTCCCCAGGACATGTCCCTCCCCATCAGGAATTTCCATTCTGAGGACCCAAAATCAGCCATTCCAGAAAAGTGAAGCCAGAGCCGGGTCTAAGCAAAATCTTCTGTCCTGAATTGCATCCTGACATCCATTTTTGCGTTTGGGTTGAAATTTCTTTCACCCCCCCAGGACACATCCCTACTGCCAGCATCAGGAATTTTCTTTCTGAGGACTGAATATTGGCCGTTCTGGGAAAGTGAAGACAGAGGTGGGTCGAAGCATAACATTGTGTCCCGAATTGCATCCATCCATCCATCCATCCATTCATCCATTTTTTCATTGGGTTTCAATTTTTTTTCTCCCTCCTCGGGCCACACCCCTACTGCAAGCATCAGAAATTTTCATCAGGTGGTCCCAAAATCGGCCATTCCGGAAAAGTGAAGACTGAGCTGGGGGGTGGGGGGGGGAGGAGCAAAGATGGCGATGAGGCAGCAACTGCTATAAGGAGCTCCCCCAAAGAATTATTTTTTATCATCTTTTTTCTTAATTATCGGGATAGCACATGTTTTTCACAGCTCCTGTCAGTCTAATGACGTTAATAGATTAAAACGTATGTATGTATGTATGTATGGTATATATTTAGTATATATATATTTAGTTTTTCTTTTTTTAGTAGACTTATTTTTATGGGAATTCTTTTAACTCAGGTAACTTTGTTTGGATAAGACAACTGTGAAAACAAATGCTTAGCTAAAGGATTTTGTGTGGAATTGATTGACATGGGTAAAAGAAAGAAATGGCACGGTATTAGCCTGAGTTCCATTCCTCCACTGAAGCTTGCTAAACAGCCAAGCACTGAAGATTGCTTTGTTCAAAGGGGAAATGTAAGTAAATGAAGCCTAAGCCAGGTCTCAGTGATACAACCCAGGTTGTCTCTCCCATCAAGGATTACATCACTGATGAGGGCAGCCTTATTATGGACCGACCTAGCATTACGGAGCAACAGCCGGAATCCGGGGCCTGCAAAGGTCTGCTGGCAGGGTACCGGAGCTGAGACCAAGGAGCTGGAAGGCGAGACCGGAATCAATCAACAGCCCTGAGTCCCCCGGGAATGGCCTGCTACCTGTCTCCCACCATATGTCCCCATGCCTGTCCCCAGCGTAATACTTTGCCCTGCCCCCATCCCCGCAATGGCAGCCCTATCCCCATATCCAAGCCCCTTGGTTCCCAAGACCGGGAAGCCCTTACTGTCCTCACCAGCCATCTCCAGGAGGGGAAGCCACACCCCGAGGCACTTGAGCTTTACCAGCTCTCAGTGCCATCAAGATACCTCCGACCCAGGCCTACCGCCAACACCGTCCCAACGGGCCTGAGCAGTCCAACAATCCCACTTCCATTCAGCTGAGCACCAGTCCAGACACCGCCCTCCAGCCGGGCACAGCATTGCCCAACCACCCAATCACAAGACGGCGGCTCTGGACCTTGCCCTCTCTCTGCCATCTGAAATGAGTTCTTCAATCTGAAATCGTTTTCCAAAAGCCTCTGTGCCGCTTTTCTATGTTGCCTCCGTTTTTGAAATCTGTCTTTGTTGGGTTTTCTGATCTCCAATCATAAATAAAGTTACAATATACATAAGTCTCTAGTTTATAGAAAATTCTTTATTGGATCCATCCAGGGCATCTCCTGACCCCAAATACTTTGCTGGGAAATTACACAGACACAGACTCAGAGACAAACACCCACCCGAAGCTGATCTCCAGACATGTTAGGGTAGGGAGATTCCCTTCTCTCTCTCTCTCTCTCTCTCTCTCTCTCTCTCTCTCTCTCTCTCTCTCTCTCTCAAAGTGGGACTTTGGTGTGCAGGAGAAAAAGAGGGGGCTCTTCATCCCAGCAGAAGGAATGGCCGGAGCTGAGCCCTGATGTGGGCCACAGGGACACTGCCTGGCAACATCTGGCAGAGAGCTGGCATGATGAGTCTTGCCCAAGTGGGGAGCTGAGCAGAGCTTCCGTGCTCAGGGGCAGGCTCCATGGGCAGAGCTAGGCCGCTTGGGCAAGCAGACAAGAAATCTGCACCTGTCCCAGATGGTTTTACATCTTCCCCGAGGCATTCGCCTGGCATTGCTGGGACGCAGAAAAGGTGGAGCAGGTGGAATCGCAAAAGGACGGCTGTGAGTAAAAGAGACCCAAAGGTAACGTCCAAAGTTGCACAGAAAGCGCAAGACACCTGGGGCCAGATACTCCCACTCACCCAAGGGAGGCGAGGCGAGGCAGGGAGGGCACGTTACGGGTGCCGTCCATGAGAGGATGTCGATTGGCGACTCCGGGAGGAGGGCCTCCTCTGCTGTGGCCTGCGCCTGGGGAACCCTCTTGCCCCGGAGGTGAGGCCGGCCCCCTCTCTCCTGGCCCTCGGGAAATTGCTAAAGAGCTGGCTCTGCCGTCTCGCACGGGGTGGGATGGGGGGAGCTAATCCTGGGGGTGGCTAGCGCCCTGAGAGGCTCCACAATTTTATGAATTTACACACTTAAATGGAGAACTCTTAATATGCCATCTTGGATTTTATATTTTATATTTATATTTGTACTTAAGAAATATGGTTTTTTAGTGTATTTTAATTTGTATTTATTTTTAGTTTTATTGTAAACTGCCCAGAGTGGGTGGGGACGAAATTTGAAATGAATGAAAGAAAGAAAGAAAGAAAGAAAGAAAGAAAGAAAGAAAGAAAGAAAGAAAGAAATCATTCGCCTGGCATTGCTGCTATGCAGAAAGGGTGGAGCAGGGGGCGGCTGGGAGAATCCCGGAGGGACGGCTGTGGCGAAAAGAGATCGGAGAGGCAATACTCAGAGTCCTGCCGGAAGAGCAGTGCACCTGGGCCGGATACTGCCGCACCTCCCAACGGAGAAGAAAATGAGATCGATTCTGGAAGTTTGTTTGTTTGTTTGTTTGTTTATCAAATTTGTCACCGCCCATCTCCTCCCACTGCAGGGACTCTGGGCCGTGTACAACAAAATCCTCAATAAAATATAAAATATATCAAATACATTATAAAATTACAAATTGTTAATACTATAGATAAAAATAAAGTCCAGATGGCTATCTCTCATTCCCTCTTGACATGGAAGGGGTGCTTCAAGGCAGTAGCCAACCTCAGGCGTGACTCTTCTCCTCCCTGCCCCAGGCCAGCTGGCCGAGCCAGCTCTTCAAGTCTCTCCGAAAGGCCAGGAGCGATGGGGCAAGCCTCACCGCCGGGGGCAAGATGTTCCAAACGGTGGGCGCCATTGCAGAGGAGGCCCGCCTGCTGGACCCTGCCAGATGGAATTCTCTTACCAACGGGGTCCTCAGCATGCCCTCTCTGCCAGATCGGGTGGGGCGGGTAGAGGTAACGGGGAAGAGGCGGTCCCTCAGGTAGCCTGGCCCCATGCCATGTAGGGCTTTAAAGGTGATAACCAGCACCTTGAATTGGACCTGGAGGGAAACTGGTAGCCGGTGCAGCTCGCGTAGCAAAGGTGTTCTATGCGCCCTTCTAGGGGCGCCACAAACAGTGTGCGCGGCTGCATTTTGGACCAGCTGAAGCTTCTGGATACTCTGCAAGGGTAGCCCCAAGTTGAGGAGAGGGTGATCCATTAATGCATCGGGAAGTAGCCAGGCACCTATCGTGCAGTCCTGATGATAGAAACGCATAGGACGGCTGCCTTGGGACCTTGAAAGGGAGAGGGAACGTCTGGCTCAGCTGATCTTCCTGGGACAAGTAACATACCTCCGGGGATGAGATGCTGGTGAGAGGAAAGACTGAAAGTGACCGCCGACTTTACGACTCACCGCATTGACTGTGTGACTGGCTGGGGTGGTTCTAAGAGGCACCTCCGTGGCCTTTATTTGATCCCATGACAATTCCTGCTCTGAGATATCAGAACGAGGACTTTCCGCACAAAAGCCGGCTATCTCCAAATTAAGGGGGAGCAGAGCGTCAGAACATCCTGCCAAAGATTCCTGCTAGGGGGTTTGCTCTCAGAAATCAATACATCGTTGCTGGGAAAAGGAAGCAGGAAATCATGCAATTTTGGAATGATCCAGCTTTCTGGGCATGGAGGGATGTCACTGAAAAGCCTCACTCACTTAATTTACAGTGCAGAAATTAAGAACAAACTCTCTTGGAGATCATCTTTGGAGACACGAGGTTTAGCCGTTCGGCATGCCAAAATGTTGACCAACCAGAGGACAGCAATTTCTTCCCAAAAGGAAAGTCTGATCCTTGGGCTCCCTCACCAGCTGGATCCCACAACCCGGGGAACTTGGCTGAAAGAGGGTCATGTGACGTTCAATCAGCCAGAGAGACTTGTGTTTTGGCAGAATCTGTTCTATGAATGCAGGACCCTTTTCCCCCTACCCTTGGCCTGGATTGCTGCTTCAGAACAGATGTCTGATGTTAGAAAACCGGGGGTGTGGGGAGAGTTTCTCTCCTCTCTCCCTGTCCTTAGAATCGGCACCATCTAACTGAAGCCAATTCAGTGGCCTGCTAGAACCACTGAAATGGAGCAGAGCTTATAACACAGCTTAGAAGCTGGCACAGAGAAAGAACATTATCTTAGATGGCTTCCATCAGCATGCCAGAGAAAGAGCGGTTATTGCTCTTACACATTCAGCCCTCCCAAACATAAAGAATCACACGCTCAGACATACTGTATTAGGTTAAGACGTAAACAGAAGCTTACTGACTTTATTCTTGGTTGTTCTCTAACATCCATCTTGGTGGAAAAGGTGAGGCTCCTTTGTTCTTCTTGTCTTTCTCATTACATCGTTTGCCCTAAACTCTCAGCCCTACAGCTGCCAAGAGGTGTGTGTGTGAAAGAAAGGGACAGAATCCCTCATCAAGGCCCAAGCACATGGCCCTGCTGAAGAGAGCAGCATCCATGGTGCCTCTCCCTGGGTGGAGAAGGCAGAAAAAAGGAGAAAAAGGAAGTGGGAGTGGGAGTGGGAGTGGGAGTGGGAGTGTCAACAACAGCTTCCTCAGAGTTGCATTTGTTGGGATGTCCTTGTTTTTGCAAGGACCAAGCCACTAAGTTACTGGGGTAACAAATCACTGTGGCAGGGTGATTTGTTACCCCAGGTCAAACTTAAGTATCCTTTGTTTTGGGTGTGAAATGATGACCATATAAGCTAAAGTGTCAGATCCCCCGATCAAAGCTTTCACCGAGACCCTTATCGGGGCATCTCCCCTCAGGTCATTCTCTCAGGTTGCCGGATGGGAGGGGTGTGTGAAGTTGGAATCTAAAGGGGTTGTTTCGGCTATGGAGCACATCAAGGATGCGAGGTTGAGATGCAAGAGGAATACCATCTGGATGGGAAGGGGAGTGACATGCTTCGTGGGAAAGGGGACTAGCTAAGGGAATGTAGTTTAAGTTAGGTTTTGGTGTGAATTCTTTATTCGCAGCTTGCCTTCTGTACCGTTCATGACGCTTCATTAAAACAGTTCAAAGACATCCAGTTTCTTGACTGTGAGTGTGTGAATGCTCAAAAGAGCAGGTGCTGACACTTTGGCACACAGCACGGTTCTCTCCGATGACGGCAGAGGCGATGGCCGCTTAACCCAGGACTGTCCGTCTTTAGCCATGGTTCGTTAACTCTCAGCTGATTGCTTTTTCAGGAAGAGTTTTCAAATTATGGATTCGCAGCTTAATGTCAGCACCTGCTCATTCGAGCATTCACGCACACACAGTCAAGCAACTGGATTTTGAATTGCCTGGGGAAGGAATCTGCCTGGGCTTGTTACAGTTTCAGTTTCCTTTTTGTAGCCTCTCCTCCCAGTCCTACTTAGAGCGCGTGTGCGTGTATGAGCTTGTAAAGCTTTTCTGCCTATCCAGGATATCTGGATATGAAACTGTGTATGTTTTTATTGTTTTCTGTAAATACATTTATTTTCACAGAAATGCCTGGTGCATGTTTTTCCTGATCTCTCCCGCCAAATGCTTTCCAGCAATCCCTAACAGCATTGTGCGAAAACTTAATTCACAAGCAAATGAGGCATGCTGGATTTGCTGGAACTTCCAACACTAACAACACTTTGGGATGCAGAAGATGGTTTCTGCACCTAAGCAGAAATAAGAGAGGGAGCTGACCATAGACACAGAGATGTTGGGACACACACACCGACACACAAACACACACAAACTAGCATTGAAAGGCCATGGGAATCAGCCTGCAAGGACCAAGAGCTGCATCAAGGGGTCTTGCTCAGTCAGCTAGCTTCATGGAGCTTCCAGATGAAAAGCCCATGTACATCCTTCTGTGTAAGAAAGATGGGAAACATGCAAATTTAGTGATTCATTTAGTAGCTTCCTAGAGACCTTGGCCTGGCTTTGGTGTATGCAGGAAAGATAGAGCAGGTAGGATGCCAAAGGAGGCCTGTGATCTCCTTGGTAACTCTCGTGGCTTTATGACGTCATCCAGCCAGGCTAAACTGTCAGTTACTGACTGTTGACAGACTGAAAATGTCTTCCAGGATGTAAGTTGGACTTGAGAAGGGCTCCTGGACACTGGGGACCCTGCCCCAATTTGTAGGCACATTCTCAGTGGGTTGGGATATTCCAGGGGTGAAAACACCCATTTGTTCTCCTCTTAGCAAAGGGAAAGGCGGGCCAAATGTGCTCCAGATGACTTCGGTCTTTCATTCCCTCTTGGTGTTAAAAGCCTGGGTTGACCGTTTTCCAGTTGACTCGGATCACATAGCATCCTTAACCGCTGACTGAGGAAAAGATTCTTACATTGGTTAAACTCATCTGGCCATGAAACACACCAGGTCACCCAACACCAAACCAAGGTTTAAACTCACCTCTTCAACCCGGAAGGATGAGATTCCCACATTGGGTGATCTCCACCACAGGGATAGGCATAATGGAAAACGGGCTTCAGTCCATTCCTTTCCTCCGCTTCCTTCCTCTCTGTTCTAGGGGATTCCTCAAGTGGTTTTCGTGTTTCGGGAAAAGAAAAAGAAAGGCTAGGACAGCAAGCGGACCAGCAGCTGATGCTGCAGGTTCTCCAGAAGGAGCAGCAGGCCAACTGGAGGACACTGCCAAGCCTCCTCAGAAACAAACATTTATTGTTGATCTAGAGCTGCGAAAAGAGGAGCGGCTTGGTGAGTGGACGCTGGGCGTTGGGATGGGAGCTTGAGAGGGAAAGGAGAGGGCTCAAGATGGTGCAGTGGCCCTCCTTGACATCCTCGCAAATGGGGAGGGGGAATATAGAGAGTGGGAAAGCCTCCGTGAGTCTTCTCTCCTGGCCAGGAGACTGAGCCAGCTCTGTGAACCAGAAAAGGTTTTGAGTGAATGGAATTGGGTCTCGATGGGAAGGAGGCTGCCAAGACAGGGCTGGTTTGGCGGGTTTTCTTCATCTGTAGCAGACCTACAAATTTGTCTGAGGATGGCAGCCCCCGTCTCTCCTTTGCCCAATTTCCCCACAGAGGACCGCCGAGGGAAAAGGAAGGCCCTCTTCATAAAAAGGGACCGGGAAGAAGCCTGTAAGGCCCAACGCGAGGCTGCCAGTGTGAGGGCAGACTGGCGGACCAGCCAAAATCTCTGGCAAGAGGTCCAGGAAAGGAAGAGCAAGGCAGCCCAAAATGTAGGTGCCCCTTGGACACAGAAGTTCCCCTGGCTGGGCTTTGCTCCCATGTTGGAATCCCAGACTCTTTTGCCCAATCTCCGTGTGGCGCACATGATTCTTCAGGACAGAGAGAGCCTCCAAAGGGTTTCCGGCTTCCCTTCTGCAAGGGGGAAGATGCCCCACAGCCTCCCTGTCTGACCGCCTGACTCTCTTCCGTTGCAGCAGGACAAGAGCATCATCCAGTGCCTGAGCTCCATCACTGCTCTCTTCCAGATGAAGCAGAGCGGGCAACTGAGAGTCCCGGTTCCCCGGAATAAGAACCTTTACGGTCTCGCTGTCCTGGTTAGTAAGATGGAGGGAGGGAGGGAGGGAGGGAGGGAGGGACGTAGAAAGGGGTGGTAAGCAAAGGAGAATGGAGAGAAATGAGGGGAGGAGGGAGAGGGAAAAGGCTACCCCTGGTTTTCAGAAGGGTGAGCAGAAGCTCACCCTCGCTGAAAGTCTGTCAGGGAAAGAGAAGGCAGCTTCCAAAAACAGGCCCACACAAAGGGCCCCTCACCTGCGGGTCATTCTCGTTTGGACTGAAGGACAAGCTGTAGCAGAAGAGCAGGTCAAAAGGGGCTGGACAAAGAGGAAGGCGTGGGCTGGAGCAGCCTGGTTGACTTTGGGTTCTCTGCTTCTCTCCACTCTTGTTTGCCGCCAGGCTCTGCTGGAGGACAACAATTTAAGGAGCTTCTCTGCAGGTCTAGCTGCACTTCTGGCGGTCTATGAGATCAGGTCAATCTCCCGTTTCTTTTGTAGGGTGTAAGGACAATCTGTTTGCAGCACTCAGAGAGTAGGAAGGGGGAGATTAGGAAAAAACAACAAGGAAAGGGACAGCTTCATCTGGTACACCAGTTGTTGCTCCTGCCAGGCCAGGAGGCCTTTCAGACAGTCACTCATTCCCTGGTCCCTTTGCGGCTTGATTACTGCAACAGACTCCAGAGAGGGCTGCCCTTGACCACCCCCTAGAAGCTTGAGCTGGTCCACTGCCCTTTTGGACACTTTCAGCTGGGGCCACCCAATGAGAGGAAAAATTCTCCTTGAGACATGGAGAGAGGAGAGGGTAGCTTGCCTGCCCACACCTCCTAGCATTGCCCACCTTCTCCTATTTTCTTGGGGACAATGACACCGAAGGCTTTTGACTAAGATGGGCACTGATGTCTCTTCCTCCTTTTGTCTCTACAGCAAGGTCCCACCAGCCATGGACCCAGCAGTGGAATCAATGCTCCTGGACATCTTTGTCTTCCACTGGATGGGCTCCCAGAAGATAAGAGATGAGGATGCTCCTGAGGTACCACGGTCACCCACATTTGAAGGGACTGGCTTTCGGGGGTTGACATGGCTGGGAAGGCATTCTGGAAAAGTGCACGTCTTCCCCTGTCTTTCCTTTCAGGTAGAGAAGAAATTGGTGGAGGAGGCCTTGGGCCTGTCGCTCAGAGCTCTCCTTCGGCAGGCTCCCACCACAAAGCACTTCATTTTCATTTTGAAGGTAAGGGCGTCAAAGAAAGCCTTGGCCAGTGCAGGCATTCCCAGAATCAAGGGTGAAAACTCCTGTTCATTGTCCGACTCTGAAGAACAGCTGGAGGATTGTTCTTGAGGACAGGCGCCCAGTACCAGAAGAACGTTGGCTTGTCACAAGAGCTGTTTTTCATCATGCAGGGATCTCTTTGTGCACAAGTACCTTCAACTGTAATAGGCCAAGGCCAGAATTGCAAATGTGAAAATGAAGTGTTTATAGTGACCTGGACTTCTTTGCTTGGAAATACCATCCCAAAGCCATCCCAAAGCATCCCTGGGATTTAGGAAGGCTGGGGCAATGTTGGAGGGAGAGTGTGGCTCCAGAGGCCTAGAGAAGGATGCAGCATAAACTGCGCACATGCGCTTAGGCAATGAGATGCTTGGTTGTAGCAAACCAGCACAGGTGTCCTCCTTCCTTCAAATCCGCAGCACTTTGAGCCGCACGGCTGGAGATGCTTCTCCGCGGTCCTGAAGCAGCTTCTCTCCTGCAGCAACACCCATGCTAGGATCAATGTAGGTAGCAAACCGATCACGCCATGGATTGCGGGCTTCAGGTCCCCCGCTGCGCTTGGGAACCCATCCTCGTTTAACCTCTCCCTTGAGACAAAGGGGCAGGGAGGGCTTCTGTTCCCCTTCATTCCACTTGATGGGGCATTAGGGACTCCCTGGAATGGATATTTTGCTGCAAATGATTTGTGTTGATGGGCCAGGGGAAGAAGGGGAACTCTTCTCCAAGACAGCTTGGCGACAGTGGGATGCACTTCTCTCTGCCTCTTCCAGCTCACAAAAGTCAAGCAGGCATTTCCCCAAATTCCTGCTGAACTCTGGCATGATGAAAATGAGTCTGGCTTCATTAATGAAGGTAAGTTCATTCAGAACGGTAAGGGGAAGGGGTGAGGGTATCGGAACATCCAAGGCAGGTGGGCAGGCAGGCAGGCAGGCAGGCAGGCAAAAGCCACGCTTTCTATCCCCAATGGGGTACAGCATATCTTTTCCAGCTATGGACCCCGCTGATTAAATTTCAACATCTCCGTCTCATGCAATTCTTCTCCCTTTGTTGACACATGTAGGGTCCCCTCCGTTCCTTATCTTTTTCTCACCTTTTCTTTTCCACGCAGATGACCTGGCAGTAGAGGAGCTGTGTCCTTCCCTCACTGTTTAAGAACCGTAGCTGGGGGAATCAAGATCAGCATGAAAAATAGGGAGCCAGGTCATCTGTCTGCTGATCTGATCAAGGTGATTCTTGGTTTTTCACTAGCCATGACCAATATGGTGGAGACTGAAAGAATGGCAAGATGCTGCCCCTAGGATGCATCTCTGATGACCTCAGGAAGTACATTGGGGAGTTGGAACTCCCCCCAGATTTAAGAACGAATAGGAAAAAAACACAACACGCTGCCTTCTGTCGGCCTCTGGCAAAGCAGGCCAGCTGCCTGGGGTTCAAAGCCTCGGTGAGCCAGCATTCTATTCCCTCAGGGGTCCACCAGATAGGCGCTCTTGGAAAGCCCGAACCCAGAATACGGGGGAAAGAGGTTTCTCTGTTTCCAGTTCACTCTCTTGAGAAGGAGGGCTGAGCATGATAGGGCTTTTGTTCTGCAGTTCTAAGAAACCTGCTTCTAAACCAAGGTGGTGATGTCAACATGGAAACTGAGGAAACCGCCCATAGATCATCATTTCCCATCCTTGGGAAACAAAGGACTGCCTGACCTCCCCTCTCCTCTTTATTTCTGGAGTTCTTTTTGCTTGACTGGATGGCACTTACGCTCCCTCTAAGGGCCCTGAATGTGTATCTGTGTGTCCGTACACCCTACCCATGAAACCCACGAATTAACGAACGCAGGGAGAAATATATAGGTATACCAAAAAGACAGGGAGGGAAACATTATCCTTTTGGATTTCTTGCATTCCACCCTTTGGCTGTTGAGGAGAGTGCTGATATTTCTGGGAGTGATATTTGATGAATTACTGTAAAGAGAGGGCCTCAGCTGTGGTGTTGGCATGGCGGTGAAGAAGTTCTGGGAAAGCGCATGACAACATCTCTGTGTCTCCCTTCAGGTAGAGAAGAAGTTGCGGGAGGAGGCCTTGGGCCTCACGCTCAGAGCTCCCCTTCGGCAGGCTCGGACATCACAGCGCTTCATTCTTTCTTTGAAGGTAAGAGCACAGAAGTCCCAGGTGAGGTTGAAGGAACAATTGGCTGATGGAAATATTCACAGGATCAAGTGTGAAAAATGTCCCACTCTGAACAATAGCTGGAGGATTGTTCTTGAGGACAGGCAACCAGTACAAGTAGAAGATTGGCTTGGCAAAAGAGCTGCTTGTCTTCCTGCAGGGATTTCTTCGTGATCAAGCGTCTTCAACTGTACTGTTCCAAGCCCAGAATTGCAGAGGAAAAAAAAGTGTTTATGGTGAGCTTGAGTTCCTTGCTGGGAAATGCCATCCCAAAGCTTCCTCCGTCCAAAGAGGCTGGGATTTAGGAAGGCTGGGCCAATGTTGGAGGGAGAGGATGGCTCCAGAGGCCTAGAGAACAAACCTCAGAACTGCGCATGGGTGCTTTGGCAGTGAGATTCTTCCTTCTAGGAAAGAAGCAAAGGTGTCCTCTCTCCTTAAATCCATAGAACCTTGAGCCACAGAGCTGGAGATGCTTCTCCGTGGCCTTGAAGTAGCTTCTCCGCTGTGGGAACCACCATCCTAGGATCAATGTAGGTAGCAAACCTATCATGCCATGGATTGTAGGCGTCGGGTCCTCCCCTGCTCTAGGGAACCGATCCTCGTTTAAACTTTCTCTTGGGACAAAAGGGCAGGGAGGGTTTCTTTTTCATTTCATTGCACTAGATGGTGGACTGGGGAATCCCTGGAATGGATATTTTGCTGGGTCAGATTTGTGTCGATGGACCAAGGGAAGAAGGGGAAGTGCTATCCAAGACACCTTGGCAACAGTGTGATGCCCTGCCTTCTGTGTCTTCCAGCTCACAGAAGTCCAGCAGGCGTTTCTGGAAATGCCTGCAGAACTCTGGCCTGGTGGAGAACAGTATGGTTTCCTTACTGAAGGTAGTTTCATTTAGAATGTAGCTGGGAAGGGGTGAGGGTATTGGAAAATGAAAGGAAGGAAGCAAGGGAGGGAGGGAGGGAGGGATGCCAAACCCTCATTTGTATCTCAAAAGGGGTATATGTTTTCCTGCTATGTAGCCAACCGATTAAATTTCAACAAGCTCTATTTAAGGAGGGCAAAGTCAAGATAGTCTATAGCACCAAATACAAGATGCCCCCTCAGCATTCAGTGAGGATGATGTGGATCGTCCGTAGGTACAGTAAGGTTCACCTGGATAGAGTTACTCGGGGATGGATGAAGGATGGTGAAAAGGACTTCCATTCGGTCTCAGGGAACGGCCCTGAGTTTGTTCCACCTACAACTCTGAAATGTTGCAAATAATTGCTGCATTTGTGCCCTTGCACGCTGCTGACCATTTTGCACAATTTGCAGGGTGTAAAATGGCCTTGTCTCAGGAGTGATATTTCTTGGCAATACTGAAGCTTAATTAAGATGGCGAGGAGAGAGGGATCCACATTTGGGCTGTCGTCATGCGAGTGCTTCAGGCTGGAGGTTTGGAAGTGGTTGGATGTGACCCGAGAGCAGGATGCCATAATTTCCCCGTATTTGGTGACGTTTTTGCGGCATTTTCTACAGTAGCCAAGCCAACCGAACCGCTGTTGGATGGTCACACGGTATCCTTCCTATTGAGGGTTGTGCAGCAGTTTTACTGTACTGCAGCAGGCCCCAGCTTTGGACCTGTTGTTTGGAGGACTGGACTGAGCCTGGAGGACAGGATTGCCGCTGGACGCTGAGGGCAGGCTGAGAGGCAGGCTGCTGCGGCACGCTGCTGCTGGACGTCCTTTGCTGCTGGTGTTTCTGCTGGTGCTTTTGTTGGAGATTCTGCCGCTGGATGCCTTTGCCACTGCCAGATTCCTTCTGCATTATTGACTTTGTTCTTCTGTGGGACACTGGGGCTTTGGACGTGTGGGCAAGGCCTGGGTGGGAGAGGGTGACATTGGAGTGGCAGGCTACTGTGGAATCCCTTCCCCCAGGGAGGCAACCTTGGCTTCCCCTCCGGGTAGCCCTGAGAAGGCAGGAGGGAAGAAGTCAGGTAGAAGAAGTGTGTGTGTGTGTGTGTGAATGTGTTGTAGAGTGTGTGTGTGTGTGTGTGTTGTGTGTGGGGAAGTGGAGGCTAAGTATCCTGTTGGCAGGAGAGCTAGTGAAGCTAAAGTGCCCCTTTTTGCCTGGCTTCCCCTCCCAGGGATGGCTAATAAGGGCACTGGGAGGTTCCTGGTCCCAGATCGTGGGGGGCTTGGATGTGGGGATCGGGCAGTCGTTGGGGGGTCGTGTAGAGGCAGGCTATAGTATCGTGGTGGTAACTGGGATGGGGAGATATGGTGGGACAGAGGGAGTGGGCCACCCTCGGGGAACGTGGAACTGTTGTCTGATACGAGGTCTGCCTTCCATCTCCTTGATCCCAGCCCCGATGTCCTGTCAGCAGATCTTCAGTGGTCTTGGCCTCCGGCTGCTGCTACTGAATGCCAGGATGGTCTGCAATAAGGCCGCCCTCACCCTTGATTTAATCTGTTTTTAATTATTTATTATGACTGTTTCAAATAATGACAGAAAAAGAAAAAAAAAGAAAAAATACGTAAAGGTCCTTGTGTTTTAACTAAAGGTAAAGGTAAAGGTTTCCCTTGACGTAAAGTCCAGTCGAGTCCGACTCTAGGGGGCGGTGCTCATCTCCGTTTCTAAGCCTTGGAGCCGGCGTTGTCATAGACACTTCCGGGTCATGACGACTCGGAACGCCGTTACCTCCCCGCCGAAGCGGTACCTATTGATGTACTCACATTTGCATGTTTTCGAACTGCTAGGTGAGCAGGAGCTGGGACTAGCAACGGGAGCTCACCCTGCCGCGCGGTTTCGAACCGCCCACCTTCCGATCGACAGCTCAGCGGTTTAACCCGCAGCGCCACCGCGTCCCATCTGTGTTTTAACTAAGTAGGTAATATTACTTTATTGATTAGTCAGTTGACCATATGAAAAAGTTGGGCATCAGCCCCCAGAAAATAGAGTACTATCAGACAGAGAAAATGCAATAAGATAAAATAAAATATACTAAGGTGAGATAAAAGGCTTCTCGGCCTTTTAGCTAAGATCAAGTGTAGTTGTGTTATAAAAAGGCACAGAATATGTGCTTAGAAAAAGAAGAAGAGAAGAGAAAATAAAATAATAACATGAGACATAATATGTCATTCCAACAATGAAGAATTAAAACTCTCTCTCTATTTATCTAATGCAAATATGATGCAAGGAGAGATTAAAAAAAAAATCCCTTCCCTTCTTACCGCTATGGGTAAGCAGCTGTCCAGTACCTGCCTGTCTGTCTGGATCTGGAAGTCCCACAGGATCTGAGCCCTGTCATTCTCCACAACCTTCCGTGGAATCTCCCATCTGGACTTGGGAGGGTCTAGCCCGTACACTCTGCAGATGTTCCTGTACACAATGCCAGCTACTTGTTTGTGCCGTTCAGTGTATGCTCTTCCTGCCTGCATCTTACACCCTGCCACTCTGTGCTGGACTGTCTCTGAGGCCTCACTGCACAGTGCGCACCTCGGGTCCTGTCTAGTGTGGTAGACCCCTGCTTCTATGGTTCTGGTGCTTAGCACCTGTTTTTGTGCTGCTCTGATCAGTGCCTCAGTGCTGTCTTTTAGTCCAGCCCTTTCCGGCCACTGGTAGGATTTCCCAAGGTCAGCCACCTCAGCTGTCTGTCGATGGTACATCCCATGCAGGCTCTTGTCTTGCCATGGCACTTCCTCTGCTTGATCTTCCTTGCATGTCTGCTGCTGCCTCAGGCATTGTCTCAACAGCTCATCTTTAGGGGCCATCTTACTGATGGACGCCTGGATGCTCTGGGTCTCACCCAGGACAGTGCTTTGGACACTCACCAGGCCCCTCCCTCTTTCCGCCTGGTGTACCGTGTCTGGGTGTTGGACTCGGGGTGGAAGCCTCCGTACATTGTGAGGAGCTTCCGGGTCTTCCCATCAGCAGCCTCCATGTCCTCCTTTGGCCAGCCCACTAGACAGGCAGGGTATCTGATGTTTGTCAGGGCATACATGTTGATGGGGTGGATCTTGTTCTTCCCACTGAGCCTTAGGACCTGTCTTATCCTTTGGTGGGACTTGGATGTTGCTGTCTTCCTTGCCTCCTCATCGTGGTTGCCATGTGTCTGTGGGATACCAAGGTACGTGTAGCTGGTCTGTATGTCTGCCATGTGGCCTGCTGGTAGTTCCACCCCATCATTCTTAGCTACCTTCCCTCTCTTTACTACCATCCGGCCACACTTCTCCAGTCCGAATGACATCCCAATGTCCTCACTTTAGATCCGTGTCAGGTGGATCAGTGAGTCGATATCTCGTTCCCTCTTAGCATACAGCTCAATGTCATCCATGTAGAGGAGGTGGCTGATGGTAGTTCCTCTCTTGAACTTGAGTATATATCCAGTACATATACATATACATATACAATATAACTATCATCCTTCCCCCTACTATATTTTGTATGAATGAGTCCTATACTTCATTGTACTTATCCATACAAAGTCTACCTCTATAGCCAATCTTCTCATAGGTGGGAAGTATAATCAGGTCTTCAATCCATTGAGTCAATTGGGCCAGACTTTCATCTTTCCAATGTTACGATATCAGTCTTTTGGCCATAGCAAGTTCACAGAGAATCCATTAACGTTGTCCAGTTTTCAAATTCCACGGACTATGTAAGTAATTGAGAAGAATCTTGTCCTCTGAAAAAGTTAGCTTTTCTCCCACAGTCACCTTTTCATATCCACCCTTTTCTCCCAGAACTGAGTAAGTATCGCACATTGTAAGAACATATGTTTTGAGGAAGCACTGTCCTTTTTACATCTCCAACAGCATGTTGTCTTAGACAACCCTTTCCTGTAGAAATGTGACAAAGCTCATAAAGAGATGATTAAAATAGAATTTTAACCGTAAATATAACTTTTTCTTGGAGAAGTCGTAGGTTAAGGTCCATTGAGACTCTTGATCTAGACGTTAAAACTCTCTCCCTTTGTCTAGGCAATATAGGAACCTCTAATTCTCTATTCCTTTCACATTTGAGCATCTGCATATCAAATTGATTTATTGATAACAAATATCTATAAAAGCTCATAGTAGGTTTTTTAGGGTTGAATGATAGTAGAGTTGTATTGTTTTCATGATTTAATCCTTGATGAGAGGGCCACCTGGCATGTACCACCGCGTCCTTGCTGCGTCGAGAAGCCGGGGTTGCCCTTTCGGAAGTCTGCCCAGCTGGGTTTCGAGTGTGGCATCAGCCGAGCGATTGTCATCTGCGAAACCCTTCGGGCTTTTGCCATACCTCTACGCCTGCCCCGGGATCACTGCTGACGCCACACCTCAAACCCAACTGGTCATAACTCCGAAAGGGCCACCTCCTTCTGGATTCAGCCAGGTCTTGGGGATAAAAGCCAGGTTGTCCCTCTCTTCAAGGATTACATCATTGATGAGGGACCTGGCATTAAGGAGCACCAGCTGGAAGCCGGGGCCTCTGAAGGTCTGCTGGCAGAGTACCGGAGTTGAGACCAAGGAGCTGGAAGGCGAGACCGGAATCAAACAATGGCCCTGCATATGTCCCACCATATGTCCCCATGCCTGGCACCAGCATAGGACTTTGCCCTGCCCCCATCCCCGCAATGGCAGCCCCATCAATATATCCCACTCCCTCGGTTCCCAAGACCGGGAAGCCCTTACTGTCCTCACCAGCCATCTCCAGGAGGGGAAGCCACACCCCGAGGCACTTGAGCTTTACCAGCTCTCAGTGCCATCAAGATACCTCCGACCCAGGCCTCCCGCCAACACCGTCCCAACGGGCCTGAGCAGTCCAACAGTCCAGCTGAGCGCCAGGCAAGACACCGCCCTCCAGCCGGGCACAGCATCGCCCATCCACACAATCACAAGACGGCGGCTCTGGACCTTGCCCTCTCTCTGCCATCTGAAATGAGTTCTTCAATCTGAAATCGTTTTCCAAAAGCCTCTGTGCCGCTTTTCTATGTTGCCTCCGTTTTTGAAATCTGTCTTTGTTGGGTTTTCTGATCTCCAATCATAAATAAAGTTACAATATACATAAGTCTCTAGTTTATAGAAAATTCTTTATTGGATCCATCCAGGGCATCTCCTGACCCCAAATACTTTGCTGGGAAATTACACAGACACAGATTCAGAGACAAACACCCACCCGAAGCTGATCTCCAGACATGTTAGGGTAGGGAGATTCCCTTCTCTCTCTCTCTCTCTCTCTCTCTCTCTCTCTCTCTCTCTCTCTCTCTCTCTCTCAAAGTGGGACTTTGGTGTGCAGGAGAAAAAGAGGGGGCTCTTCATCCCAGCAGAAGGAATGGCCGGAGCTGAGCCCTGATGTGGGCCACAGGGACACTGCCTGGCAACATCTGGCAGAGAGCTGGCATGATGAGTCTTGCCCAAGTGGGGAGCTGAGCAGAGCTTCCGTGCTCAGGGGCAGGCTCCATGGGCAGAGCTAGGCCGCTTGGGCAAGCAGACAAGAAATCTGCACCTGTCCCAGATGGTTTTACATCTTCCCCGAGGCATTCGCCTGGCATTGCTGGGACGCAGAAAAGGTGGAGCAGGTGGAATCGCAAAAGGACGGCTGTGAGTAAAAGAGACCCAAAGGTAACGTCCAAAGTTGCACAGAAAGCGCAAGACACCTGGGGCCAGATACTCCCACTCACCCAAGGGAGGCGAGGCGAGGCAGGGAGGGCACGTTACGGGTGCCGTCCATGAGAGGATGTCGATTGGCGACTCCGGGAGGAGGGCCTCCTCTGCTGTGGCCTGCGCCTGGGGAACCCTCTTGCCCCGGAGGTGAGGCCGGCCCCCTCTCTCCTGGCCCTCGGGAAATTGCTAAAGAGCTGGCTCTGCCGTCTCGCACGGGGTGGGATGGGGGGAGCTAATCCTGGGGGTGGCTAGCGCCCTGAGAGGCTCCACAATTTTATGAATTTACACACTTAAATGGAGAACTCTTAATATGCCATCTTGGATTTTATATTTTATATTTATATTTGTACTTAAGAAATATGGTTTTTAATGTATTTTAATTTGTATTTATTTTTAGTTTTATTGTAAACTGCCCAGAGTGGGTGGGGACGAAATTTGAAATAAAGAAAGAAAGAAAGAAAGAAAGAAAGAAAGAAAGAAAGAAAGAAAGAAAGAAAAAGAAATCATTCGCCTGGCATTGCTGCTATGCAGAAAGGGTGGAGCAGGGGGCGGCTGGGAGAATCCCGGAGGGACGGCTGTGGCGAAAAGAGATCGGAGAGGCAATACTCAGAGTCCTGCCGGAAGAGCAGTGCACCTGGGCCGGATACTGCCGCACCTCCCAACGGAGAAGAAAATGAGATCGATTCTGGATGTTTGTTTGTTTGTTTGTTTGTTTATCAAATTTGTCACCGCCCATCTCCTCCCACTGCAGGGACTCTGGGCCATGTACAACAAAATCCTCAATAAAATATAAAATATATCAAATACATTATAAAATTACAAATTGTTAATACTATAGATAAAAATAAAGTCCAGATGGCTATCTCTCAGTCCCTCTTGACATGGAAGGGGTGCTTCAAGGCAGTAGCCAACCTCAGGCGTGACTCCTCTCCTCCCCGCCCCAGGCCAGCTGGCCGAGCCAGCTCTTCAAGTCTCTCCGAAAGGCCAGGAGCGATGGGGCAAGCCTCACCGCCGGGGGCAAGATGTTCCAAACGGTGGGCGCCATTGCAGAGGAGGCCCGCCTGCTGGACCCCGCCAGATGGAATTCTCTTACCAACGGGGTCCTCAGCATGCCCTCTCTGCCAGATCGGGTTGGGCGGGTAGATGTAACGGGGAAGAGGCGGTCCCTCAGGTAGCCTGGCCCCATGCCATGTAGGGCTTTAAAGGCGATAACCAGCACCTTGAATTGGACCTGGAGGGAAACTGGTAGCCGGTGCAGCTCGCGTAGCAAAGGTGTTCTATGCGCCCTTCTAGGGGCGCCAGAAACAGAGTGTGCGGCTGCATTTTGGACCAGCTGAACTTCTGGATACTCTGCAAGGGTAGCCCCAAGTTGAGGAGAGGGTGATCCGTTAATGCATCGGGAAGTAGCCAGGCACCTATCGTGCAGTCCTGATGATAGAAACGCATAGGACGGCTGCCTTGGGACCTTGAAAGGGAGAGGGAACGTCTGGCTCAGCTGATCTTCCTGGGACAGAAGTAACATACCTCCGGGGATGAGATGCTGGTGAGAGGAAAGACTGAAAGCGACCGCCGACTTTACGACTCACCGTATCGACTGCGTGACTGGCTGGGGTGGTTCTAAGAGGACCTCCGTGGCCTTTATTTCATCCCATGCCAATTCCTGCTCTGAGATATCAGAACGAGGACTTTCCGCACAAAAGCCGGCTATTTCCAAATTAAGGGGGAGCAGAGCGTCAGAACGTCCTGCCAAAGTTTCCTGCTAGGGGGTTTGCTCTCGGAAATCAATACGTCGTTGCTGGGAAAAGGAAGCAGGAAATCATGCAATTTTGGAATGATCCAGCTTTCTGGGCATGGAGGGATGTCACTGAAAAGCCTCACTCACTTAATTTACAGTGCAGAAATTAAGAACAAACTCTCTTGGAGATCATCTTTGGAGACACGAGGTTTAGCCGTTCGGCATGCCAAAATGTTGACCAACCAGAGGACAGCAATTTCTTCCCAAAAGGAAAGTCTGATCCTTGGGCTCCCTCACCAGCTGGATCCCACAACCCGGGGAACTTGGCTGAAAGAGGGTCATGTGACGTTCAATCAGCCAGAGAGACTTGTGTTTTGGCAGAATCTGTTCTATGAATGCAGGACCCTTTTCCCCCTACCCTTGGCCTGGATTGCTGCTTCAGAACAGATGTCTGATGTTAGAAAACCGGGGGTGTGGGGAGAGTTTCTCTCCTCTCTCCCTGTCCTTAGAATCGGCACCATCTAACTGAAGCCAATTCAGTGGCCTGCTAGAACCACTGAAATGGAGCAGAGCTTATAACACAGCTTAGAAGCTGGCACAGAGAAAGAACATTATCTTAGATGGCTTCCATCAGCATGCCAGAGAAAGAGCGGTTATTGCTCTTACACATTCAGCCCTCCCAAACATAAAGAATCACACGCTCAGACATACTGTATTAGGTTAAGACGTAAACAGAAGCTTACTGACTTTATTCTTGGTTGTTCTCTAACATCCATCTTGGTGGAAAAGGTGAGGTTCCTTTGTTCTTCTTGTCTTTCTCATTACATCGTTTGCCCTAAACTCTCAGCCCTACAGCTGCCAAGAGGTGTGTGTGTGAAAGAAAGGGACAGAATCCCTCATCAAGGCCCAAGCACATGGCCCTGCTGAAGAGAGCAGCATCCATGGTGCCTCTCCCTGGGTGGAGAAGGCAGAAAAAAGGAGAAAAAGGAAGTGGGAGTGGGAGTGGGAGTGGGAGTGTCAACAACAGCTTCCTCAGAGTTGCATTTGTTGGGATGTCCTTGTTTTTGCAAGGACCAAGCCACTAAGTTACTGGGGTAACAGATCACTGTGGCAGGGTGATTTGTTACCCCAGGTCAAACTTAAGTATCCTTTGTTTTGGGTGTGAAATGATGGCCATATAAGCTAAAGTGTCAGATCCCCCGATCAAAGGATTCACCGAGACCCTTATCGGGGCATCTCCCCTCAGGTCATTCTCTCAGGTTGCCGGATGGGAGGGGTGTGTGAAGTTGGAATCTAAAGGGGTTGTTTTGGCTATGGAGCACATCAAGGATGCGAGGTTGAGATGCAAGAGGAATACCATCTGGATGGGAAGGGGAGTGACATGCTTCGTGGGAAAGGGGACTAGCTAAGGGAATGTAGTTTAAGTTAGGTTTTGGTGTGAATTCTTTATTCGCAGCTTGCCTTCTGTACCGTTCATGACGCTTCATGAAAACAGTTCAAAGACATCCAGTTTCTTGACTGTGAGTGTGTGAATGCTCAAAAGAGCAGGTGCTGACACTTTGGCACACAGCACGGTTCTCTCCGATGACGGCAGAGGCGATGGCCGCTTAACCCAGGACTGTCCGTCTTTAGCCATGGTTCGTTAACTCTCAGCTGATTGCTTTTTCAGGAAGAGTTTTCAAATTATGGATTCGCAGCTTAATGTCAGCACCTGCTCATTCGAGCATTCACGCACACACAGTCAAGCAACTGGATTTTGAATTGCCTGGGGAAGGAATCTGCCTGGGCTTGTTACAGTTTCAGTTTCCTTTTTGTAGCCTCTCCTCCCAGTCCTACTTAGAGCGCGTGTGCGTGTATGAGCTTGTAAAGCTTTTCTGCCTATCCAGGATATCTGGATATGAAACTGTGTATGTTTTTATTGTTTTCTGTAAATACATTTATTTTCACAGAAATGCCTGGTGCATGTTTTTCCTGATCTCTCCCGCCAAATGCTTTCCAGCAATCCCTAACAGCATTGTGCAAAAACTTAATTCACAAGCAAATGAGGCATGCTGGATTTGCCGGAACTTCCAACACTAACAACACTTTGGGATGCAGAAGATGGTTTCTGCACCTAAGCAGAAATAAGAGAGGGAGCTGACCATAGACACAGAGATGTTGGGACACACACACCGACACACAAACACACACAAACTAGCATTGAAAGGCCATGGGAATCAGCCTGCAAGGACCAAGAGCTGCATCAAGGGGTCTTGCTCAGTCAGCTAGCTTCATGGAGCTTCCAGATGAAAAGCCCATGTACATCCTTCTGTGTAAGAAAGATGGGAAACATGCAAATTTAGTGATTCATTTAGTAGCTTCCTAGAGACCTTGGCCTGGCTTTGGTGTATGTAGGAAAGATAGAGCAGGTAGGATGCCAAAGGAGGCCTGTGATCTCCTTGGTAACTCTCGTGGCTTTATGACGTCATCCAGCCAGGCTAAACTGTCAGTTACTGACTGTTGACAGACTGAAAATGTCTTCCAGGATGTAAGTTGGACTTGAGAAGGGCTCCCGGACTCTGGGGACCCTGCCCCAATTTGTAGGCACATTCTCAGTGGGTTGGGATATTCCAGGGGTGAAAACACCCATTTGTTCTCCTCTTAGCAAAGGGAAAGGCGGGCCAAATGTGCTCCAGATGACTTCGGTCTTTCATTCCCTCTTGGTGTTAAAAGCCTGGGTTGACCGTTTTCCAGTTGACTCGGATCACATAGCATCCTTAACCGCTGACTGAGGAAAAGATTCTTACATTGGTTAAACTCATCTGGCCATGAAACACACCAGGTCACCCAAGACCAAACCAAGGTTTAAACTCACCTCTTCAACCCGGAAGGACGAGATTCCCACATTGGGTGATCTCCACCACAGGGATAGGCATAATGGAAAACGGGCTTCAGTCCATTCCTTTCCTCCGCTTCCTTCCTCTCTGTTCTAGGGGATTCCTCAAGTGGTTTTCGTGTTTCGGGAAAAGAAAAAGAAAGGCTAGGACAGCAAGCGGACCAGCAGCTGATGCTGCAGGTTCTCCAGAAGGAGCAGCAGGCCAACTGGAGGACACTGCCAAGCCTCCTCAGAAACAAACATTTATTGTTGATCTAGAGCTGCGAAAAGAGGAGCGGCTTGGTGAGTGGACGCTGGGCGTTGGGATGGGAGCTTGAGAGGGAAAGGAGAGGGCTCAAGATGGTGCAGTGGCCCTCCTTGACATCCTCGCAAATGGGGAGGGGGAATATAGAGAGTGGGAAAGCCTCCGTGAGTCTTCTCTCCTGGCCAGGAGACTGAGCCAGCTCTGTGAACCAGAAAAGGTTTTGAGTGAATGGAATTGGGTCTCGATGGGAAGGAGGCTGCCAAGACAGGGCTGGTTTGGCGGGTTTTCTTCATCTGTAGCAGACCTACAAATTTGTCTGAGGATGGCAGCCCCCGTCTCTCCTTTGCCCAATTTCCCCACAGAGGACCGCCGAGGGAAAAGGAAGGCCCTCTTCATAAAAAGGGACCGGGAAGAAGCCTGTAAGGCCCAACGCGAGGCTGCCAGTGTGAGGGCAGACCGGCGGACCAGCCAAAATCTCTGGCAAGAGGTCCAGGAAAGGAAGAGCAAGGCAGCCCAAAATGTAGGTGCCCCTTGGACACAGAAGTTCCCCTGGCTGGGCTTTGCTCCCATGTTGGAATCCCAGACTCTTTTGCCCAATCTCCGTGTGGCGCACATGATTCTTCAGGACAGAGAGAGCCTCCAAAGGGTTTCCGGCTTCCCTTCTGCAAGGGGGAAGACGCCCCACAGCTTCCCTGTCTGACCGCCTGACTCTCTTCCGTTGCAGCAGGACAAGAGCATCATCCAGTGCCTGAGCTCCATCGCTGCTCTCTTCCAGATGAAGCAGAGCGGGCAACTGAGAGTCCCGGTTCCCCGGAATAAGAACCTTTACGGTCTCGCTGTCCTGGTTAGTAAGACGGAGGGAGGGAGGGAGGGAGGGACGTAGAAAGGGGTGGTAAGCAAAGGAGAATGGAGAGAAATGAGGGGAGGAGGGAGAGGGAAAAGGCTACCCCTGGTTTTCAGAAGGGTGAGCAGAAGCTCACCCTCGCTGAAAGTCTGTCAGGGAAAGAGAAGGCAGCTTCCAAAAACAGGCCCACACAAAGGGCCCCTCACCTGCGGGTCATTCTCCTTTGGACTGAAGGACAAGCTGTAGCAGAAGAGCAGGTCAAAAGGGGCTGGACAAAGAGGAAGGCGTGGGCTGGAGCAGCCTGGTTGACTTTGGGTTCTCTGCTTCTCTCCACTCTTGTTTGCCGCCAGGCTCTGCTGGAGGACAACAATTTAAGGAGCTTCTCTGCAGGCCTAGCTGCACTTCTGGCGGTCTATGAGATCAGGTCAATCTCCCGTTGCTTTTGTAGGGTGTAAGGACAATCTGTTTGCAGCACTCAGAGAGTAGGAAGGGGGAGAATAGGAAAAAACAACAAGGAAAAGGACAGCTTCATCTGGTACACCAGTTGTTGCTCCTGCCAGGCCAGGAGGCCTTTCAGACAGTCACTCGTTCCCTGGTCCCTTTGCGGCTTGATTACTGCAACAGACTCTCTGGAGGGCTGCCCTTGACCACCCCCTAGAAGCTTGAGCTGGTCCACTGCCCTTTTGGACACTTTCAGCTGGGGCCACCCAATGAGAGGAAAAATTCTCCTTGAGACATGGAGAGAGGAGAGGGTAGCTTGCCTGCCCACACCTCCTAGCATTGCCCACCTTCTCCTATTTTCTTGGGGACAATGACACCGAAGGCTTTTGACTAAGATGGGCACTGATGTCTCTTCCTCCTTTTGTCTCCACAGCAAGGTCCCACCAGCCATGGACCCAGCAGTGGAATCAATGCTCCTGGACATCTTTGTCTTCCACTGGATGGGCTCCCAGAAGATAAGAGATGAGGATCCTCCTGAGGTACCACGGTCACCCACATTTGAAGGGACTGGCTTTCGGGGGTTGACATGGCTGGGAAGGCATTCTGGAAAAGTGCACGTCTTCCCCTGTCTTTCCTTTCAGGTAGAGAAGAAATTGGTGGAGGAGGCCTTGGGCCTGTCGCTCAGAGCTCTCCTTCGGCAGGCTCCCACCACAAAGCACTTCATTTTCATTTTGAAGGTAAGGGCGTCAAAGAAAGCCTTGGCCAGTGCAGGCATTCCCAGAATCAAGGGTGAAAACTCCTGTTCATTGTCCGACTCTGAAGAACAGCTGGAGGATTGTTCTTGAGGACAGGCGCCCAGTACCAGAAGAACGTTGGCTTGTCACAAGAGCTGTTTTTCATCATGCAGGGATCTCTTTGTGCACAAGTACCTTCAACTGTAATAGGCCAAGGCCAGAATTGCAAATGTGAAAATGAAGTGTTTATAGTGACCTGGACTTCTTTGCTTGGAAATACCATCCCAAAGCCATCCCAAAGCATCCCTGGGATTTAGGAAGGCTGGGGCAATGTTGGAGGGAGAGCGTGGCTCCAGAGGCCTAGAGAAGGATGCAGCATAAACTGCGCACATGCGCTTAGGCAATGAGATGCTTGGTTGTAGCAAACCAGCACAGGTGTCCTCCTTCCTTCAAATCCGCAGCACTTTGAGCCGCACGGCTGGAGATGCTTCTCCGCGGTCCTGAAGCAGCTTCTCTCCTGCAGCAACACCCATCCTAGGATCAATGTAGGTAGCAAACCGATCACGCCATGGATTGCGGGCTTCAGGTCCCCCGCTGCGCTTGGGAACCCATCCTCGTTTAACCTCTCCCTTGAGACAAAGGGGCAGGGAGGGCTTCTGTTCCCCTTCATTCCACTTGATGGGGCATTAGGGACTCCCTGGAATGGATATTTTGCTGCAAATGATTTGTGTTGATGGGCCAGGGGAAGAAGGGGAACTCTTCTCCAAGACAGCTTGGCGACAGCGGGATGCACTTCTCTCTGCCTCTTCCAGCTCACAAAAGTCAAGCAGGCATTTCCCCAAATTCCTGCTGAACTCTGGCATGATGAAAATGAGCCTGGCTTCATTAATGAAGGTAAGTTCATTCAGAACGGTAAGGGGAAGGGGTGAGGGTATCGGAACATCCAAGGCAGGTGGGCAGGCAGGCAAAAGCCACGCTTTCTATCCCCAATGGGGTACAGCATATCTTTTCCAGCTATGGACCCCGCTGATTAAATTTCAACATCTCCGTCTCATGCAATTCTTCTCCCTTTGTTGACACATGTAGGGTCCCCTACCTTCCTTATCTTTTTCTCACCTTTTCTTTTCCACGCAGATGACCTGGCAGTAGAGGAGCTGTGTCCTTCCCTCACTGTTTAAGAACCGTAGCTGGGGGAATCAAGATCAGCATGAAAAATAGGGAGCCAGGTCATCTGTCTGCTGATCTGATCAAGGTGATTCTTGGTTTTTCACTAGCCATGACCAATATGGTGGAGACTGAAAGAATGGCAAGATGCTGCCCCTAGGATGCATCTCTGATGACCTCAGGAAGTACATTGGGGAGTTGGAACTCCCACCAGATTTAAGAACGAATAGGAAAAAAACACAACACGCTGCCTTCTGTCGGCCTCTGGCAAAGCAGGCCAGCTGCATGGGGTTCAAAGCCTCGGTGAGCCAGCATTCTATTCCCTCAGGGGTCCACCAGATAGGCGCTCTTGGAAAGCCCGAACCCAGAATACGGGGGAAAGAGGTTTCTCTGTTTCCAGTTCACTCTCTTGAGAAGGAGGGCTGAGCATGATAGGGCTTTTGTTCTGCAGTTCTAAGAAACCTGCTTCTAAACCAAGGTGGTGATGTCAACATGGAAACTGAGGAAACCGCCCATAGATCATCATTTCCCATCCTTGGGAAACAAAGGACTGCCTGACCTCCCCTCTCCTCTTTATTTCTGGAGTTCTTTTTGCTTGACTGGATGGCACTTACGCTCCCTCTAAGGGCCCTGAATGTGTATCTGTGTGTCCGTACACCCTACCCATGAAACCCACGAATTAACGAACGCAGGGAGAAATATATAGGTATACCAAAAAGACAGGGAGGGAAACATTATCCTTTTGGATTTCTTGCATTCCACCCTTTGGCTGTTGAGGAGAGTGCTGATATTTCTGGGAGTGATATTTGATGAATTACTGTAAAGAGAGGGCCTCAGCTGTGGTGTTGGCATGGCGGTGAAGAAGTTCTGGGAAAGCGCGTGACAACATCTCTGTGTCTCCCTTCAGGTAGAGAAGAAGTTGCGGGAGGAGGCCTTGGGCCTCCCGCTCAGAGCTCCCCTTCGGCAGGCTCGGACATCACGGCGCTTCATTCTTTCTTTGAAGGTAAGAGCACAGAAGTCCCAGGTGAGGTTGAAGGAACAATTGGCTGATGGAAATATTCACAGGATCAAGTGTGAAAAATGTCCCACTCTGAACAATAGCTGGAGGATTGTTCTTGAGGACAGGCAACCAGTACAAGTAGAAGATTGGCTTGGCAAAAGAGCTGCTTGTCTTCCTGCAGGGATTTCTTCGTGATCAAGCGTCTTCAACTGTACTGTTCCAAGCCCAGAATTGCAGAGGGAAAAAAAGTGTTTATGGTGAGCTTGAGTTCCTTGCTGGGAAATGCCATCCCAAAGCTTCCTCCGTCCAAAGAGGCTGGGATTTAGGAAGGCTGGGCCAATGTTGGAGGGAGAGGATGGCTCCAGAGGCCTAGAGAACAAACCTCAGAACTGCGCATGGGTGCTTTGGCAGTGAGATTCTTCCTTCTAGGAAAGAAGCAAAGGTGTCCTCTCTCCTTAAATCCATAGAACCTTGAGCCACAGAGCTGGAGATGCTTCTCCGTGGCCTTGAAGTAGCTTCTCCGCTGTGGGAACCACCATCCTAGGATCAATGTAGGTAGCAAACCTATCATGCCATGGATTGTAGGCGTCGGGTCCTCCCCTGCTCTAGGGAACCGATCCTCGTTTAAACTTTCTCTTGGGACAAAAGGGCAGGGAGGGTTTCTTTTTCATTTCATTGCACTAGATGGTGGACTGGGGAATCCCTGGAATGGATATTTTGCTGGGTCAGATTTGTGTCGATGGACCAAGGGAAGAAGGGGAAGTGCTATCCAAGACACCTTGGCAACAGTGTGATGCCCTGCCTTCTGTGTCTTCCAGCTCACAGAAGTCCAGCAGGTGTTTCTGGAAATGCCTGCAGAACTCTGGCCTGGTGGAGAACAGTATGGTTTCCTTACTGAAGGTAGTTTCATTTAGAATGTAGCTGGGAAGGGGTGAGGGTATTGGAAAATGAAAGGAAGGAAGCAAGGGAGGGAGGGTGGGATGCCAAACCCTCATTTGTATCTCAAAAGGGGTATATGTTTTCCTGCTATGTAGCCAACCGATTAAATTTCAACAAGCTCTATTTAAGGAGGGCAAAGTCAAGATAGTCTATAGCACCAAATACAAGATGCCCCCTCAGCATTCAGTGAGGATGATGTGGATCGTCCGTAGGTACAGTAAGGTTCACCTGGATAGAGTTACTCGGGGATGGATGAAGGATGGTGAAAAGGACTTCCATTCGGTCTCAGGGAACGGCCCTGAGTTTGTTCCACCTACAACTCTGAAATGTTGCAAATAATTGCTGCATTTGTGCCCTTGCACGCTGCTGACCATTTTGCACAATTTGCAGGGTGTAAAATGGCCTTGTCTCAGGAGTGATATTTCTTGGCAATACTGAAGCTTAATTAAGATGGCGAGGAGAGAGGGATCCACATTTGGGCTGTCGTCATGCGAGTGCTTCAGGCTGGAGGTTTGGAAGTGGTTGGATGTGACCCGAGAGCAGGATGCCATAATTTCCCCGTATTTGGTGACGTTTTTGCGGCATTTTCTACAGTAGCCAAGCCAACCGAACCGCTGTTGGATGGTCACACGGTATCCTTCCTATTGAGGGTTGTGCAGCAGTTTTACTGTACTGCAGCAGGCCCCAGCTTTGGACCTGTTGTTTGGAGGACTGGACTGAGCCTGGAGGACAGGATTGCCGCTGGACGCTGAGGGCAGGCTGAGAGGCAGGCTGCTGCGGCACGCTGCTGCTGGACGTCCTTTGCTGCTGGTGTTTCTGCTGGTGCTTTTGTTGGAGATTCTGCCGCTGGATGCCTTTGCCACTGCCAGATTCCTTCTGCATTATTGACTTTGTTCTTCTGTGGGACACTGGGGCTTTGGACGTGTGGGCAAGGCCTGGGTGGGAGAGGGTGACATTGGAGTGGCAGGCTACTGTGGAATCCCTTCCCCCAGGGAGGCAACCTTGGCTTCCCCTCCGGGTAGCCCTGAGAAGGCAGGAGGGAAGAAGTCAGGTAGAAGAAGTGTGTGTGTGTGTGTGTGAATGTGTTGTAGAGTGTGTGTGTGTGTGTGTGTTGTGTGTGGGGAAGTGGAGGCTAAGTATCCTGTTGGCAGGAGAGCTAGTGAAGCTAAAGTGCCCCTTTTTGCCTGGCTTCCCCTCCCAGGGATGGCTAATAAGGGCACTGGGAGGTTCCTGGTCCCAGATCGTGGGGGGCTTGGATGTGGGGATCGGGCAGTCGTTGGGGGGTCGTGTAGAGGCAGGCTATAGTATCGTGGTGGTAACTGGGATGGGGAGATATGGTGGGACAGAGGGAGTGGGCCACCCTCGGGGAACGTGGAACTGTTGTCTGATACGAGGTCTGCCTTCCATCTCCTTGATCCCAGCCCCGATGTCCTGTCAGCAGATCTTCAGTGGTCTTGGCCTCCGGCTGCTGCTACTGAATGCCAGGATGGTCTGCAATAAGGCCGCCCTCACCCTTGATTTAATCTGTTTTTAATTATTTATTATGACTGTTTCAAATAATGACAGAAAAAGAAAAAAAAAGAAAAAATACGTAAAGGTCCTTGTGTTTTAACTAAAGGTAAAGGTAAAGGTTTCCCTTGACGTAAAGTCCAGTCGAGTCCGACTCTAGGGGGCGGTGCTCATCTCCGTTTCTAAGCCTTGGAGCCGGCGTTGTCATAGACACTTCCGGGTCATGACGACTCGGAACGCCGTTACCTCCCCGCCGAAGCGGTACCTATTGATGTACTCACATTTGCATGTTTTCGAACTGCTAGGTGAGCAGGAGCTGGGACTAGCAACGGGAGCTCACCCTGCCGCGCGGTTTCGAACCGCCCACCTTCCGATCGACAGCTCAGCGGTTTAACCCGCAGCGCCACCGCGTCCCATCTGTGTTTTAACTAAGTAGGTAATATTACTTTATTGATTAGTCAGTTGACCATATGAAAAAGTTGGGCATCAGCCCCCAGAAAATAGAGTACTATCAGACAGAGAAAATGCAATAAGATAAAATAAAATATACTAAGGTGAGATAAAAGGCTTCTCGGCCTTTTAGCTAAGATCAAGTGTAGTTGTGTTATAAAAAGGCACAGAATATGTGCTTAGAAAAAGAAGAAGAGAAGAGAAAATAAAATAATAACATGAGACATAATATGTCATTCCAACAATGAAGAATTAAAACTCTCTCTCTATTTATCTAATGCAAATATGATGCAAGGAGAGATTAAAAAAAAAATCCCTTCCCTTCTTACCGCTATGGGTAAGCAGCTGTCCAGTACCTGCCTGTCTGTCTGGATCTGGAAGTCCCACAGGATCTGAGCCCTGTCATTCTCCACAACCTTCCGTGGAATCTCCCATCTGGACTTGGGAGGGTCTAGCCCGTACACTCTGCAGATGTTCCTGTACACAATGCCAGCTACTTGTTTGTGCCGTTCAGTGTATGCTCTTCCTGCCTGCATCTTACACCCTGCCACTCTGTGCTGGACTGTCTCTGAGGCCTCACTGCACAGTGCGCACCTCGGGTCCTGTCTAGTGTGGTAGACCCCTGCTTCTATGGTTCTGGTGCTTAGCACCTGTTTTTGTGCTGCTCTGATCAGTGCCTCAGTGCTGTCTTTTAGTCCAGCCCTTTCCGGCCACTGGTAGGATTTCCCAAGGTCAGCCACCTCAGCTGTCTGTCGATGGTACATCCCATGCAGGCTCTTGTCTTGCCATGGCACTTCCTCTGCTTGATCTTCCTTGCATGTCTGCTGCTGCCTCAGGCATTGTCTCAACAGCTCATCTTTAGGGGCCATCTTACTGATGGACGCCTGGATGCTCTGGGTCTCACCCAGGACAGTGCTTTGGACACTCACCAGGCCCCGCCCTCCCTCTTTCCACCTGGTGTACCGTGTCTGGGTGTTGGACTCGGGGTGGAAGCCTCCGTACATTGTGAGGAGCTTCCGGGTCTTCACATCAGCAGCCTCCATGTCCTCCTTTGGCCAGCCCACTAGACAGGCAGGGTATCTGATGTTTGTCAGGGCATACATGTTGATGGGGTGGATCTTGTTCTTCCCACTGAGCCGGCGCCTTAGGACCTGTCTTATCCTTTGGTGGGACTTGGATGTTGCTGTCTTCCTTGCCTCCTCATCGTGGTTGCCATGTGTCTGTGGGATACCAAGGTACGTGTAGCTGGTCTGTATGTCTGCCATGTGGCCTGCTGGTAGTTCCACCCCATCATTCTTAGCTACCTTCCCTCTCTTTACTACCATCCGGCCACACTTCTCCAGTCCGAATGACATCCCAATGTCCTCACTTTAGATCCGTGTCAGGTGGATCAGTGAGTCGATATCTCGTTCCCTCTTAGCATACAGCTCAATGTCATCCATGTAGAGGAGGTGGCTGATGGTAGTTCCTCTCTTGAACTTGAGTATATATCCAGTACATATACATATACATATACAATATAACTATCATCCTTCCCCCTACTATATTTTGTATGAATGAGTCCTATACTTCATTGTACTTATCCATACAAAGTCTACCTCTATAGCCAATCTTCTCATAGGTGGGAAGTATAATCAGGTCTTCAATCCATTGAGTCAATTGGGCCAGACTTTCATCTTTCCAATGTTACGATATCAGTCTTTTGGCCATAGCAAGTTCACAGAGAATCCATTAACGTTGTCCAGTTTTCAAATTCCACGGACTATGTAAGTAATTGAGAAGAATCTTGTCCTCTGAAAAAGTTAGCTTTTCTCCCACAGTCACCTTTTCATATCCACCCTTTTCTCCCAGAACTGAGTAAGTATCGCACATTGTAAGAACATATGTTTTGAGGAAGCACTGTCCTTTTTACATCTCCAACAGCATGTTGTCTTAGACAACCCTTTCCTGTAGAAATGTGACAAAGCTCATAAAGAGATGATTAAAATAGAATTTTAACCGTAAATATAACTTTTTCTTGGAGAAGTCGTAGGTTAAGGTCCATTGAGACTCTTGATCTAGACGTTAAAACTCTCTCCCTTTGTCTAGGCAATATAGGAACCTCTAATTCTCTATTCCTTTCACATTTGAGCATCTGCATATCAAATTGATTTATTGATAACAAATATCTATAAAAGCTCATAGTAGGTTTTTTAGGGTTGAATGATAGTAGAGTTGTATTGTTTTCATGATTTAATCCTTGATGAGAGGGCCACCTGGCATGTACCACCGCGTCCTTGCTGCGTCGAGAAGCCGGGGTTGCCCTTTCGGAAGTCTGCCCAGCTGGGTTTCGAGTGTGGCATCAGCCGAGCGATTGTCATCTGCGAAACCCTTCGGGCTTTTGCCATACCTCTACGCCTGCCCCGGGATCACTGCTGACGCCACACCTCAAACCCAACTGGTCATAACTCCGAAAGGGCCACCTCCTTCTGGATTCAGCCAGGTCTTGGGGATAAAAGCCAGGTTGTCCCTCTCTTCAAGGATTACATCATTGATGAGGGACCTGGCATTAAGGAGCACCAGCTGGAAGCCGGGGCCTCTGAAGGTCTGCTGGCAGAGTACCGGAGTTGAGACCAAGGAGCTGGAAGGCGAGACCGGAATCAAACAATGGCCCTGCATATGTCCCACCATATGTCCCCATGCCTGGCACCAGCATAGGACTTTGCCCTGCCCCCATCCCCGCAATGGCAGCCCCATCAATATATCCCACTCCCTCGGTTCCCAAGACCGGGAAGCCCTTACTGTCCTCACCAGCCATCTCCAGGAGGGGAAGCCACACCCCGAGGCACTTGAGCTTTACCAGCTCTCAGTGCCATCAAGATACCTCCGACCCAGGCCTCCCGCCAACACCGTCCCAACGGGCCTGAGCAGTCCAACAGTCCAGCTGAGCGCCAGGCAAGACACCGCCCTCCAGCCGGGCACAGCATCGCCCATCCACACAATCACAAGACGGCGGCTCTGGACCTTGCCCTCTCTCTGCCATCTGAAATGAGTTCTTCAATCTGAAATCGTTTTCCAAAAGCCTCTGTGCCGCTTTTCTATGTTGCCTCCGTTTTTGAAATCTGTCTTTGTTGGGTTTTCTGATCTCCAATCATAAATAAAGTTACAATATACATAAGTCTCTAGTTTATAGAAAATTCTTTATTGGATCCATCCAGGGCATCTCCTGACCCCAAATACTTTGCTGGGAAATTACACAGACACAGACTCAGAGACAAACACCCACCCGAAGCTGATCTCCAGACATGTTAGGGTAGGGAGATTCCCTTCTCTCTCTCTCTCTCTCTCTCTCTCTCTCTCTCTCTCTCTCTCTCTCTCTCTCTCTCTCTCAAAGTGGGACTTTGGTGTGCAGGAGAAAAAGAGGGGGCTCTTCATCCCAGCAGAAGGAATGGCCGGAGCTGAGCCCTGATGTGGGCCACAGGGACACTGCCTGGCAACATCTGGCAGAGAGCTGGCATGATGAGTCTTGCCCAAGTGGGGAGCTGAGCAGAGCTTCCGTGCTCAGGGGCAGGCTCCATGGGCAGAGCTAGGCCGCTTGGGCAAGCAGACAAGAAATCTGCACCTGTCCCAGATGGTTTTACATCTTCCCCGAGGCATTCGCCTGGCATTGCTGGGACGCAGAAAAGGTGGAGCAGGTGGAATCGCAAAAGGACGGCTGTGAGTAAAAGAGACCCAAAGGTAACGTCCAAAGTTGCACAGAAAGCGCAAGACACCTGGGGCCAGATACTCCCACTCACCCAAGGGAGGCGAGGCGAGGCAGGGAGGGCACGTTACGGGTGCCGTCCATGAGAGGATGTCGATTGGCGACTCCGGGAGGAGGGCCTCCTCTGCTGTGGCCTGCGCCTGGGGAACCCTCTTGCCCCGGAGGTGAGGCCGGCCCCCTCTCTCCTGGCCCTCGGGAAATTGCTAAAGAGCTGGCTCTGCCGTCTCGCACGGGGTGGGATGGGGGGAGCTAATCCTGGGGGTGGCTAGCGCCCTGAGAGGCTCCACAATTTTATGAATTTACACACTTAAATGGAGAACTCTTAATATGCCATCTTGGATTTTATATTTTATATTTATATTTGTACTTAAGAAATATGGTTTTTAATGTATTTTAATTTGTATTTATTTTTAGTTTTATTGTAAACTGCCCAGAGTGGGTGGGGACGAAATTTGAAATAAATAAATAAATAAATAAATAAATAAATAAAGAAAGAAAGAAAGAAAGAAAGAAAGAAAGAAAGAAAGAAATCATTCGCCTGGCATTGCTGCTATGCAGAAAGGGTGGAGCAGGGGCAGCTGGGAGAATCCCAGAGGGACGGCTGTGGCGAAAAGAGATCGGAGAGGCAATACTCAGAGTCCTGCCGGAAGAGCAGTGCACCTGGGCCGGATACTGCCGCACCTCCCAACGGAGAAGAAAATGAGATCGATTCTGGATGTTTGTTTGTTTGTTTGTTTATTTATCAAATTTGTCACCGCCCATCTCCTCCCACTGCAGGGACTCTGGGCCGTGTACAACAAAATCCTCAATAAAATATAAAATATATCAAATACATTATAAAATTACAAATTGTTAATACTATAGATAAAAATAAAGTCCAGATGGCTATCTCTCAGTCCCTCTTGACATGGAAGGGGTGCTTCAAGGCAGTAGCCAACCTCAGGCGTGACTCCTCTCCTCCCTGCCCCAGGCCAGCTGGCCGAGCCAGCTCTTCAAGTCTCTCCGAAAGGCCAGGAGCGATGGGGCAAGCCTCACCGCCGGGGGCAAGATGTTCCAAACGGTGGGCGCCATTGCAGAGGAGGCCCGCCTGCTGGACCCCGCCAGATGGAATTCTCTTACCAACGGGGTCCTCAGCATGCCCTCTCTGCCAGATCGGGTGGGGCGGGTAGATGTAACGGGGAAGAGGCGGTCCCTCAGGTAGCCTGGCCCCATGCCATGTAGGGCTTTAAAGGCGATAACCAACACCTTGAATTGGACCTGGAGGGAAACTGGTAGCCGGTGCAGCTCGCGTAGCAAAGGTGTTCTATGCGCCCTTCTAGGGGCGCCAGAAACAGAGTGCGCGGCTGCATTTTGGACCAGCTGAAGCTTCTGGATACTCTGCAAGGGTAGCCCCAAGTTGAGGAGAGGGTGATCCGTTAATGCATCGGGAAGTAGCCAGGCACCTATCGTGCAGTCCTGATGATAGAAACGCATAGGACGGCTGCCTTGGGACCTTGAAAGGGAGAGGGAACGTCTGGCTCAGCTGATCTTCCTGGGACAGAAGTAACATACCTCCGGGGATGAGATGCTGGTGAGAGGAAAGACTGAAAGCGACCGCCGACTTTACGACTCACCGTATCGACTGCGTGACTGGCTGGGGTGGTTCTAAGAGGACCTCCGTGGCCTTTATTTCATCCCATGCCAATTCCTGCTCTGAGATATCAGAACGAGGACTTTCCGCACAAAAGCCGGCTATCTCCAAATTAAGGGGGAGCAGAGCGTCAGAACGTCCTGCCAAAGTTTCCTGCTAGGGGGTTTGCTCTCGGAAATCAATACGTCGTTGCTGGGAAAAGGAAGCAGGAAATCATGCAATTTTGGAATGATCCAGCTTTCTGGGCATGGAGGGATGTCACTGAAAAGCCTCACTCACTTAATTTACAGTGCAGAAATTAAGAACAAACTCTCTTGGAGATCATCTTTGGAGACACGAGGTTTAGCCGTTCGGCATGCCAAAATGTTGACCAACCAGAGGACAGCAATTTCTTCCCAAAAGGAAAGTCTGATCCTTGGGCTCCCTCACCAGCTGGATCCCACAACCCGGGGAACTTGGCTGAAAGAGGGTCATGTGACGTTCAATCAGCCAGAGAGACTTGTGTTTTGGCAGAATCTGTTCTATGAATGCAGGACCCTTTTCCCCCTACCCTTGGCCTGGATTGCTGCTTCAGAACAGATGTCTGATGTTAGAAAACCGGGGGTGTGGGGAGAGTTTCTCTCCTCTCTCCCTGTCCTTAGAATCGGCACCATCTAACTGAAGCCAATTCAGTGGCCTGCTAGAACCACTGAAATGGAGCAGAGCTTATAACACAGCTTAGAAGCTGGCACAGAGAAAGAACATTATCTTAGATGGCTTCCATCAGCATGCCAGAGAAAGAGCGGTTATTGCTCTTACACATTCAGCCCTCCCAAACATAAAGAATCACACGCTCAGACATACTGTATTAGGTTAAGACGTAAACAGAAGCTTACTGACTTTATTCTTGGTTGTTCTCTAACATCCATCTTGGTGGAAAAGGTGAGGTTCCTTTGTTCTTCTTGTCTTTCTCATTACATCGTTTGCCCTAAACTCTCAGCCCTACAGCTGCCAAGAGGTGTGTGTGTGAAAGAAAGGGACAGAATCCCTCATCAAGGCCCAAGCACATGGCCCTGCTGAAGAGAGCAGCATCCATGGTGCCTCTCCCTGGGTGGAGAAGGCAGAAAAAAGGAGAAAAAGGAAGTGGGAGTGGGAGTGGGAGTGGGAGTGTCAACAACAGCTTCCTCAGAGTTGCATTTGTTGGGATGTCCTTGTTTTTGCAAGGACCAAGCCACTAAGTTACTGGGGTAACAGATCACTGTGGCAGGGTGATTTGTTACCCCAGGTCAAACTTAAGTATCCTTTGTTTTGGGTGTGAAATGATGGCCATATAAGCTAAAGTGTCAGATCCCCCGATCAAAGGATTCACCGAGACCCTTATCGGGGCATCTCCCCTCAGGTCATTCTCTCAGGTTGCCGGATGGGAGGGGTGTGTGAAGTTGGAATCTAAAGGGGTTGTTTTGGCTATGGAGCACATCAAGGATGCGAGGTTGAGATGCAAGAGGAATACCATCTGGATGGGAAGGGGAGTGACATGCTTCGTGGGAAAGGGGACTAGCTAAGGGAATGTAGTTTAAGTTAGGTTTTGGTGTGAATTCTTTATTCGCAGCTTGCCTTCTGTACCGTTCATGACGCTTCATGAAAACAGTTCAAAGACATCCAGTTTCTTGACTGTGAGTGTGTGAATGCTCAAAAGAGCAGGTGCTGACACTTTGGCACACAGCACGGTTCTCTCCGATGACGGCAGAGGCGATGGCCGCTTAACCCAGGACTGTCCGTCTTTAGCCATGGTTCGTTAACTCTCAGCTGATTGCTTTTTCAGGAAGAGTTTTCAAATTATGGATTCGCAGCTTAATGTCAGCACCTGCTCATTCGAGCATTCACGCACACACAGTCAAGCAACTGGATTTTGAATTGCCTGGGGAAGGAATCTGCCTGGGCTTGTTACAGTTTCAGTTTCCTTTTTGTAGCCTCTCCTCCCAGTCCTACTTAGAGCGCGTGTGCGTGTATGAGCTTGTAAAGCTTTTCTGCCTATCCAGGATATCTGGATATGAAACTGTGTATGTTTTTATTGTTTTCTGTAAATACATTTATTTTCACAGAAATGCCTGGTGCATGTTTTTCCTGATCTCTCCCGCCAAATGCTTTCCAGCAATCCCTAACAGCATTGTGCGAAAACTTAATTCACAAGCAAATGAGGCATGCTGGATTTGCCGGAACTTCCAACACTAACAACACTTTGGGATGCAGAAGATGGTTTCTGCACCTAAGCAGAAATAAGAGAGGGAGCTGACCATAGACACAGAGATGTTGGGACACACACACCGACACACAAACACACACAAACTAGCATTGAAAGGCCATGGGAATCAGCCTGCAAGGACCAAGAGCTGCATCAAGGGGTCTTGCTCAGTCAGCTAGCTTCATGGAGCTTCCAGATGAAAAGCCCATGTACATCCTTCTGTGTAAGAAAGATGGGAAACATGCAAATTTAGTGATTCATTTAGTAGCTTCCTAGAGACCTTGGCCTGGCTTTGGTGTATGTAGGAAAGATAGAGCAGGTAGGATGCCAAAGGAGGCCTGTGATCTCCTTGGTAACTCTCGTGGCTTTATGACGTCATCCAGCCAGGCTAAACTGTCAGTTACTGACTGTTGACAGACTGAAAATGTCTTCCAGGATGTAAGTTGGACTTGAGAAGGGCTCCCGGACTCTGGGGACCCTGCCCCAATTTGTAGGCACATTCTCAGTGGGTTGGGATATTCCAGGGGTGAAAACACCCATTTGTTCTCCTCTTAGCAAAGGGAAAGGCGGGCCAAATGTGCTCCAGATGACTTCGGTCTTTCATTCCCTCTTGGTGTTAAAAGCCTGGGTTGACCATTTTCCAGTTGACTCGGATCACATAGCATCCTTAACCGCTGACTGAGGAAAAGATTCTTACATTGGTTAAACTCATCTGGCCATGAAACACACCAGGTCACCCAAGACCAAACCAAGGTTTAAACTCACCTCTTCAACCCGGAAGGACGAGATTCCCACATTGGGTGATCTCCACCACAGGGATAGGCATAATGGAAAACGGGCTTCAGTCCATTCCTTTCCTCCGCTTCCTTCCTCTCTGTTCTAGGGGATTCCTCAAGTGGTTTTCGTGTTTCGGGAAAAGAAAAAGAAAGGCTAGGACAGCAAGCGGACCAGCAGCTGATGCTGCAGGTTCTCCAGAAGGAGCAGCAGGCCAACTGGAGGACACTGCCAAGCCTCCTCAGAAACAAACATTTATTGTTGATCTAGAGCTGCGAAAAGAGGAGCGGCTTGGTGAGTGGACGCTGGGCGTTGGGATGGGAGCTTGAGAGGGAAAGGAGAGGGCTCAAGATGGTGCAGTGGCCCTCCTTGACATCCTCGCAAATGGGGAGGGGGAATATAGAGAGTGGGAAAGCCTCCGTGAGTCTTCTCTCCTGGCCAGGAGACTGAGCCAGCTCTGTGAACCAGAAAAGGTTTTGAGTGAATGGAATTGGGTCTCGATGGGAAGGAGGCTGCCAAGACAGGGCTGGTTTGGCGGGTTTTCTTCATCTGTAGCAGACCTACAAATTTGTCTGAGGATGGCAGCCCCCGTCTCTCCTTTGCCCAATTTCCCCACAGAGGACCGCCGAGGGAAAAGGAAGGCCCTCTTCATAAAAAGGGACCGGGAAGAAGCCTGTAAGGCCCAACGCGAGGCTGCCAGTGTGAGGGCAGACCGGCGGACCAGCCAAAATCTCTGGCAAGAGGTCCAGGAAAGGAAGAGCAAGGCAGCCCAAAATGTAGGTGCCCCTTGGACACAGAAGTTCCCCTGGCTGGGCTTTGCTCCCATGTTGGAATCCCAGACTCTTTTGCCCAATCTCCGTGTGGCGCACATGATTCTTCAGGACAGAGAGAGCCTCCAAAGGGTTTCCGGCTTCCCTTCTGCAAGGGGGAAGACGCCCCACAGCTTCCCTGTCTGACCGCCTGACTCTCTTCCGTTGCAGCAGGACAAGAGCATCATCCAGTGCCTGAGCTCCATCGCTGCTCTCTTCCAGATGAAGCAGAGCGGGCAACTGAGAGTCCCGGTTCCCCGGAATAAGAACCTTTACGGTCTCGCTGTCCTGGTTAGTAAGACGGAGGGAGGGAGGGAGGGAGGGACGTAGAAAGGGGTGGTAAGCAAAGGAGAATGGAGAGAAATGAGGGGAGGAGGGAGAGGGAAAAGGCTACCCCTGGTTTTCAGAAGGGTGAGCAGAAGCTCACCCTCGCTGAAAGTCTGTCAGGGAAAGAGAAGGCAGCTTCCAAAAACAGGCCCACACAAAGGGCCCCTCACCTGCGGGTCATTCTCCTTTGGACTGAAGGACAAGCTGTAGCAGAAGAGCAGGTCAAAAGGGGCTGGACAAAGAGGAAGGCGTGGGCTGGAGCAGCCTGGTTGACTTTGGGTTCTCTGCTTCTCTCCACTCTTGTTTGCCGCCAGGCTCTGCTGGAGGACAACAATTTAAGGAGCTTCTCTGCAGGCCTAGCTGCACTTCTGGCGGTCTATGAGATCAGGTCAATCTCCCGTTGCTTTTGTAGGGTGTAAGGACAATCTGTTTGCAGCACTCAGAGAGTAGGAAGGGGGAGAATAGGAAAAAACAACAAGGAAAAGGACAGCTTCATCTGGTACACCAGTTGTTGCTCCTGCCAGGCCAGGAGGCCTTTCAGACAGTCACTCGTTCCCTGGTCCCTTTGCGGCTTGATTACTGCAACAGACTCCAGAGAGGGCTGCCCTTGACCACCCCCTAGAAGCTTGAGCTGGTCCACTGCCCTTTTGGACACTTTCAGCTGGGGCCACCCAATGAGAGGAAAAATTCTCCTTGAGACATGGAGAGAGGAGAGGGTAGCTTGCCTGCCCACACCTCCTAGCATTGCCCACCTTCTCCTATTTTCTTGGGGACAATGACACCGAAGGCTTTTGACTAAGATGGGCACTGATGTCTCTTCCTCCTTTTGTCTCCACAGCAAGGTCCCACCAGCCATGGACCCAGCAGTGGAATCAATGCTCCTGGACATCTTTGTCTTCCACTGGATGGGCTCCCAGAAGATAAGAGATGAGGATCCTCCTGAGGTACCACGGTCACCCACATTTGAAGGGACTGGCTTTCGGGGGTTGACATGGCTGGGAAGGCATTCTGGAAAAGTGCACGTCTTCCCCTGTCTTTCCTTTCAGGTAGAGAAGAAATTGGTGGAGGAGGCCTTGGGCCTGTCGCTCAGAGCTCTCCTTCGGCAGGCTCCCACCACAAAGCACTTCATTTTCATTTTGAAGGTAAGGGCGTCAAAGAAAGCCTTGGCCAGTGCAGGCATTCCCAGAATCAAGGGTGAAAACTCCTGTTCATTGTCCGACTCTGAAGAACAGCTGGAGGATTGTTCTTGAGGACAGGCGCCCAGTACCAGAAGAACGTTGGCTTGTCACAAGAGCTGTTTTTCATCATGCAGGGATCTCTTTGTGCACAAGTACCTTCAACTGTAATAGGCCAAGGCCAGAATTGCAAATGTGAAAATGAAGTGTTTATAGTGACCTGGACTTCTTTGCTTGGAAATACCATCCCAAAGCCATCCCAAAGCATCCCTGGGATTTAGGAAGGCTGGGGCAATGTTGGAGGGAGAGCGTGGCTCCAGAGGCCTAGAGAAGGATGCAGCATAAACTGCGCACATGCGCTTAGGCAATGAGATGCTTGGTTGTAGCAAACCAGCACAGGTGTCCTCCTTCCTTCAAATCCGCAGCACTTTGAGCCGCACGGCTGGAGATGCTTCTCCGCGGTCCTGAAGCAGCTTCTCTCCTGCAGCAACAACCATCCTAGGATCAATGTAGGTAGCAAACCGATCACGCCATGGATTGCGGGCTTCAGGTCCCCCGCTGCGCTTGGGAACCCATCCTCGTTTAACCTCTCCCTTGAGACAAAGGGGCAGGGAGGGCTTCTGTTCCCCTTCATTCCACTTGATGGGGCATTAGGGACTCCCTGGAATGGATATTTTGCTGCAAATGATTTGTGTTGATGGGCCAGGGGAAGAAGGGGAACTCTTCTCCAAGATAGCTTGGCGACAGCGGGATGCACTTCTCTCTGCCTCTTCCAGCTCACAAAAGTCAAGCAGGCATTTCCCCAAATTCCTGCTGAACTCTGGCATGATGAAAATGAGCCTGGCTTCATTAATGAAGGTAAGTTCATTCAGAACGGTAAGGGGAAGGGGTGAGGGTATCGGAACATCCAAGGCAGGTGGGCAGGCAGGCAAAAGCCACGCTTTCTATCCCCAATGGGGTACAGCATATCTTTTCCAGCTATGGACCCCGCTGATTAAATTTCAACATCTCCGTCTCATGCAATTCTTCTCCCTTTGTTGACACATGTAGGGTCCCCTACCTTCCTTATCTTTTTCTCACCTTTTCTTTTCCACGCAGATGACCTGGCAGTAGAGGAGCTGTGTCCTTCCCTCACTGTTTAAGAACCGTAGCTGGGGGAATCAAGATCAGCATGAAAAATAGGGAGCCAGGTCATCTGTCTGCTGATCTGATCAAGGTGATTCTTGGTTTTTCACTAGCCATGACCAATATGGTGGAGACTGAAAGAATGGCAAGATGCTGCCCCTAGGATGCATCTCTGATGACCTCAGGAAGTACATTGGGGAGTTGGAACTCCCACCAGATTTAAGAACGAATAGGAAAAAAACACAACACGCTGCCTTCTGTCGGCCTCTGGCAAAGCAGGCCAGCTGCATGGGGTTCAAAGCCTCGGTGAGCCAGCATTCTATTCCCTCAGGGGTCCACCAGATAGGCGCTCTTGGAAAGCCCGAACCCAGAATACGGGGGAAAGAGGTTTCTCTGTTTCCAGTTCACTCTCTTGAGAAGGAGGGCTGAGCATGATAGGGCTTTTGTTCTGCAGTTCTAAGAAACCTGCTTCTAAACCAAGGTGGTGATGTCAACATGGAAACTGAGGAAACCGCCCATAGATCATCATTTCCCATCCTTGGGAAACAAAGGACTGCCTGACCTCCCCTCTCCTCTTTATTTCTGGAGTTCTTTTTGCTTGACTGGATGGCACTTACGCTCCCTCTAAGGGCCCTGAATGTGTATCTGTGTGTCCGTACACCCTACCCATGAAACCCACGAATTAACGAACGCAGGGAGAAATATATAGGTATACCAAAAAGACAGGGAGGGAAACATTATCCTTTTGGATTTCTTGCATTCCACCCTTTGGCTGTTGAGGAGAGTGCTGATATTTCTGGGAGTGATATTTGATGAATTACTGTAAAGAGAGGGCCTCAGCTGTGGTGTTGGCATGGCGGTGAAGAAGTTCTGGGAAAGCGCGTGACAACATCTCTGTGTCTCCCTTCAGGTAGAGAAGAAGTTGCGGGAGGAGGCCTTGGGCCTCCCGCTCAGAGCTCCCCTTCGGCAGGCTCGGACATCACGGCGCTTCATTCTTTCTTTGAAGGTAAGAGCACAGAAGTCCCAGGTGAGGTTGAAGGAACAATTGGCTGATGGAAATATTCACAGGATCAAGTGTGAAAAATGTCCCACTCTGAACAATAGCTGGAGGATTGTTCTTGAGGACAGGCAACCAGTACAAGTAGAAGATTGGCTTGGCAAAAGAGCTGCTTGTCTTCCTGCAGGGATTTCTTCGTGATCAAGCGTCTTCAACTGTACTGTTCCAAGCCCAGAATTGCAGAGGGAAAAAAAGTGTTTATGGTGAGCTTGAGTTCCTTGCTGGGAAATGCCATCCCAAAGCTTCCTCCGTCCAAAGAGGCTGGGATTTAGGAAGGCTGGGCCAATGTTGGAGGGAGAGGATGGCTCCAGAGGCCTAGAGAACAAACCTCAGAACTGCGCATGGGTGCTTTGGCAGTGAGATTCTTCCTTCTAGGAAAGAAGCAAAGGTGTCCTCTCTCCTTAAATCCATAGAACCTTGAGCCACAGAGCTGGAGATGCTTCTCCGTGGCCTTGAAGTAGCTTCTCCGCTGTGGGAACCACCATCCTAGGATCAATGTAGGTAGCAAACCTATCATGCCATGGATTGTAGGCGTCGGGTCCTCCCCTGCTCTAGGGAACCGATCCTCGTTTAAACTTTCTCTTGGGACAAAAGGGCAGGGAGGGTTTCTTTTTCATTTCATTGCACTAGATGGTGGACTGGGGAATCCCTGGAATGGATATTTTGCTGGGTCAGATTTGTGTCGATGGACCAAGGGAAGAAGGGGAAGTGCTATCCAAGACACCTTGGCAACAGTGTGATGCCCTGCCTTCTGTGTCTTCCAGCTCACAGAAGTCCAGCAGGTGTTTCTGGAAATGCCTGCAGAACTCTGGCCTGGTGGAGAACAGTATGGTTTCCTTACTGAAGGTAGTTTCATTTAGAATGTAGCTGGGAAGGGGTGAGGGTATTGGAAAATGAAAGGAAGGAAGCAAGGGAGGGAGGGAGGGAGGGATGCCAAACCCTCATTTGTATCTCAAAAGGGGTATATGTTTTCCTGCTATGTAGCCAACCGATTAAATTTCAACAAGCTCTATTTAAGGAGGGCAAAGTCAAGATAGTCTATAGCACCAAATACAAGATGCCCCCTCAGCATTCAGTGAGGATGATGTGGATCGTCCGTAGGTACAGTAAGGTTCACCTGGATAGAGTTACTCGGGGATGGATGAAGGATGGTGAAAAGGACTTCCATTCGGTCTCAGGGAACGGCCCTGAGTTTGTTCCACCTACAACTCTGAAATGTTGCAAATAATTGCTGCATTTGTGCCCTTGCACGCTGCTGACCATTTTGCACAATTTGCAGGGTGTAAAATGGCCTTGTCTCAGGAGTGATATTTCTTGGCAATACTGAAGCTTAATTAAGATGGCGAGGAGAGAGGGATCCACATTTGGGCTGTCGTCATGCGAGTGCTTCAGGCTGGAGGTTTGGAAGTGGTTGGATGTGACCCGAGAGCAGGATGCCATAATTTCCCCGTATTTGGTGACGTTTTTGCGGCATTTTCTACAGTAGCCAAGCCAACCGAACCGCTGTTGGATGGTCACACGGTATCCTTCCTATTGAGGGTTGTGCAGCAGTTTTACTGTACTGCAGCAGGCCCCAGCTTTGGACCTGTTGTTTGGAGGACTGGACTGAGCCTGGAGGACAGGATTGCCGCTGGACGCTGAGGGCAGGCTGAGAGGCAGGCTGCTGCGGCACGCTGCTGCTGGACGTCCTTTGCTGCTGGTGTTTCTGCTGGTGCTTTTGTTGGAGATTCTGCCGCTGGATGCCTTTGCCACTGCCAGATTCCTTCTGCATTATTGACTTTGTTCTTCTGTGGGACACTGGGGCTTTGGACGTGTGGGCAAGGCCTGGGTGGGAGAGGGTGACATTGGAGTGGCAGGCTACTGTGGAATCCCTTCCCCCAGGGAGGCAACCTTGGCTTCCCCTCCGGGTAGCCCTGAGAAGGCAGGAGGGAAGAAGTCAGGTAGAAGAAGTGTGTGTGTGTGTGTGTGAATGTGTTGTAGAGTGTGTGTGTGTGTGTGTGTTGTGTGTGGGGAAGTGGAGGCTAAGTATCCTGTTGGCAGGAGAGCTAGTGAAGCTAAAGTGCCCCTTTTTGCCTGGCTTCCCCTCCCAGGGATGGCTAATAAGGGCACTGGGAGGTTCCTGGTCCCAGATCGTGGGGGGCTTGGATGTGGGGATCGGGCAGTCGTTGGGGGGTCGTGTAGAGGCAGGCTATAGTATCGTGGTGGTAACTGGGATGGGGAGATATGGTGGGACAGAGGGAGTGGGCCACCCTCGGGGAACGTGGAACTGTTGTCTGATACGAGGTCTGCCTTCCATCTCCTTGATCCCAGCCCCGATGTCCTGTCAGCAGATCTTCAGTGGTCTTGGCCTCCGGCTGCTGCTACTGAATGCCAGGATGGTCTGCAATAAGGCCGCCCTCACCCTTGATTTAATCTGTTTTTAATTATTTATTATGACTGTTTCAAATAATGACAGAAAAAGAAAAAAAAAGAAAAAATACGTAAAGGTCCTTGTGTTTTAACTAAAGGTAAAGGTAAAGGTTTCCCTTGACGTAAAGTCCAGTCGAGTCCGACTCTAGGGGGCGGTGCTCATCTCCGTTTCTAAGCCTTGGAGCCGGCGTTGTCATAGACACTTCCGGGTCATGACGACTCGGAACGCCGTTACCTCCCCGCCGAAGCGGTACCTATTGATGTACTCACATTTGCATGTTTTCGAACTGCTAGGTGAGCAGGAGCTGGGACTAGCAACGGGAGCTCACCCTGCCGCGCGGTTTCGAACCGCCCACCTTCCGATCGACAGCTCAGCGGTTTAACCCGCAGCGCCACCGCGTCCCATCTGTGTTTTAACTAAGTAGGTAATATTACTTTATTGATTAGTCAGTTGACCATATGAAAAAGTTGGGCATCAGCCCCCAGAAAATAGAGTACTATCAGACAGAGAAAATGCAATAAGATAAAATAAAATATACTAAGGTGAGATAAAAGGCTTCTCGGCCTTTTAGCTAAGATCAAGTGTAGTTGTGTTATAAAAAGGCACAGAATATGTGCTTAGAAAAAGAAGAAGAGAAGAGAAAATAAAATAATAACATGAGACATAATATGTCATTCCAACAATGAAGAATTAAAACTCTCTCTCTATTTATCTAATGCAAATATGATGCAAGGAGAGATTAAAAAAAAAATCCCTTCCCTTCTTACCGCTATGGGTAAGCAGCTGTCCAGTACCTGCCTGTCTGTCTGGATCTGGAAGTCCCACAGGATCTGAGCCCTGTCATTCTCCACAACCTTCCGTGGAATCTCCCATCTGGACTTGGGAGGGTCTAGCCCGTACACTCTGCAGATGTTCCTGTACACAATGCCAGCTACTTGTTTGTGCCGTTCAGTGTATGCTCTTCCTGCCTGCATCTTACACCCTGCCACTCTGTGCTGGACTGTCTCTGAGGCCTCACTGCACAGTGCGCACCTCGGGTCCTGTCTAGTGTGGTAGACCCCTGCTTCTATGGTTCTGGTGCTTAGCACCTGTTTTTGTGCTGCTCTGATCAGTGCCTCAGTGCTGTCTTTTAGTCCAGCCCTTTCCGGCCACTGGTAGGATTTCCCAAGGTCAGCCACCTCAGCTGTCTGTCGATGGTACATCCCATGCAGGCTCTTGTCTTGCCATGGCACTTCCTCTGCTTGATCTTCCTTGCATGTCTGCTGCTGCCTCAGGCATTGTCTCAACAGCTCATCTTTAGGGGCCATCTTACTGATGGACGCCTGGATGCTCTGGGTCTCACCCAGGACAGTGCTTTGGACACTCACCAGGCCCCGCCCTCCCTCTTTCCGCCTGGTGTACCGTGTCTGGGTGTTGGACTCGGGGTGGAAGCCTCCGTACATTGTGAGGAGCTTCCGGGTCTTCACATCAGCAGCCTCCATGTCCTCCTTTGGCCAGCCCACTAGACAGGCAGGGTATCTGATGTTTGTCAGGGCATACATGTTGATGGGGTGGATCTTGTTCTTCCCACTGAGCCGGCGCCTTAGGACCTGTCTTATCCTTTGGTGGGACTTGGATGTTGGTGTCTTCCTTGCCTCCTCATCGTGGTTGCCATGTGTCTGTGGGATACCAAGGTACGTGTAGCTGGTCTGTATGTCTGCCACGTGGCCTGCTGGTAGTTCCACCCCATCATTCTTAGCTACCTTCCCCTCTCTTTACTACCATCCGGCCACACTTCTCCAGTCCGAATGACATCCCAATGTCCTCACTTTAGATCCGTGTCAGGTGGATCAGTGAGTCGATATCTCGTTCCCTCTTAGCATACAGCTCAATGTCATCCATGTAGAGGAGGTGGCTGATGGTAGTTCCTCTCTTGAACTTGAGTATATATCCAGTACATATACATATACATATACATATACAATATAACTATCATCCTTCCCCCTACTATATTTTGTATGAATGAGTCCTATACTTCATTGTACTTATCCATACAAAGTCTACCTCTATAGCCAATCTTCTCATAGGTGGGAAGTATAATCAGGTCTTCAATCCATTGAGTCAATTGGGCCAGACTTTCATCTTTCCAATGTTACGATATCAGTCTTTTGGCCATAGCAAGTTCACAGAGAATCCATTAACGTTGTCCAGTTTTCAAATTCCACGGACTATGTAAGTAATTGAGAAGAATCTTGTCCTCTGAAAAAGTTAGCTTTTCTCCCACAGTCACCTTTTCATATCCACCCTTTTCTCCCAGAACTGAGTAAGTATCGCACATTGTAAGAACATATGTTTTGAGGAAGCACTGTCCTTTTTACATCTCCAACAGCATGTTGTCTTAGACAACCCTTTCCTGTAGAAATGTGACAAAGCTCATAAAGAGATGATTAAAATAGAATTTTAACCGTAAATATAACTTTTTCTTGGAGAAGTCGTAGGTTAAGGTCCATTGAGACTCTTGATCTAGACGTTAAAACTCTCTCCCTTTGTCTAGGCAATATAGGAACCTCTAATTCTCTATTCCTTTCACATTTGAGCATCTGCATATCAAATTGATTTATTGATAACAAATATATATAAAAGCTCATAGTAGGTTTTTTAGGGTTGAATGATAGTAGAGTTGTATTGTTTTCATGATTTAATCCTTGATGAGAGGGCCACCTGGCATGTACCACCGCGTCCTTGCTGCGTCGAGAAGCCGGGGTTGCCCTTTCGGAAGTCTGCCCAGCTGGGTTTCGAGTGTGGCATCAGCCGAGCGATTGTCATCTGCGAAACCCTTCGGGCTTTTGCCATACCTCTACGCCTGCCCCGGGATCACTGCTGACGCCACACCTCAAACCCAACTGGTCATAACTCCGAAAGGGCCACCTCCTTCTGGATTCAGCCAGGTCTTGGGGATAAAAGCCAGGTTGTCCCTCTCTTCAAGGATTACATCATTGATGAGGGACCTGGCATTAAGGAGCACCAGCTGGAAGCCGGGGCCTCTGAAGGTCTGCTGGCAGAGTACCGGAGTTGAGACCAAGGAGCTGGAAGGCGAGACCGGAATCAAACAATGGCCCTGCATATGTCCCACCATATGTCCCCATGCCTGGCACCAGCATAGGACTTTGCCCTGCCCCCATCCCCGCAATGGCAGCCCCATCAATATATCCCACTCCCTCGGTTCCCAAGACCGGGAAGCCCTTACTGTCCTCACCAGCCATCTCCAGGAGGGGAAGCCACACCCCGAGGCACTTGAGCTTTACCAGCTCTCAGTGCCATCAAGATACCTCCGACCCAGGCCTCCCGCCAACACCGTCCCAACGGGCCTGAGCAGTCCAACAGTCCAGCTGAGCGCCAGGCAAGACACCGCCCTCCAGCCGGGCACAGCATCGCCCATCCACACAATCACAAGACGGCGGCTCTGGACCTTGCCCTCTCTCTGCCATCTGAAATGAGTTCTTCAATCTGAAATCGTTTTCCAAAAGCCTCTGTGCCGCTTTTCTATGTTGCCTCCGTTTTTGAAATCTGTCTTTGTTGGGTTTTCTGATCTCCAATCATAAATAAAGTTACAATATACATAAGTCTCTAGTTTATAGAAAATTCTTTATTGGATCCATCCAGGGCATCTCCTGACCCCAAATACTTTGCTGGGAAATTACACAGACACAGACTCAGAGACAAACACCCACCCGAAGCTGATCTCCAGACATGTTAGGGTAGGGAGATTCCCTTCTCTCTCTCTCTCTCTCTCTCTCTCTCTCTCTCTCTCTCTCTCTCTCTCTCTCTCTCTCAAAGTGGGACTTTGGTGTGCAGGAGAAAAAGAGGGGGCTCTTCATCCCAGCAGAAGGAATGGCCGGAGCTGAGCCCTGATGTGGGCCACAGGGACACTGCCTGGCAACATCTGGCAGAGAGCTGGCATGATGAGTCTTGCCCAAGTGGGGAGCTGAGCAGAGCTTCCGTGCTCAGGGGCAGGCTCCATGGGCAGAGCTAGGCCGCTTGGGCAAGCAGACAAGAAATCTGCACCTGTCCCAGATGGTTTTACATCTTCCCCGAGGCATTCGCCTGGCATTGCTGGGACGCAGAAAAGGTGGAGCAGGTGGAATCGCAAAAGGACGGCTGTGAGTAAAAGAGACCCAAAGGTAACGTCCAAAGTTGCACAGAAAGCGCAAGACACCTGGGGCCAGATACTCCCACTCACCCAAGGGAGGCGAGGCGAGGCAGGGAGGGCACGTTACGGGTGCCGTCCATGAGAGGATGTCGATTGGCGACTCCGGGAGGAGGGCCTCCTCTGCTGTGGCCTGCGCCTGGGGAACCCTCTTGCCCCGGAGGTGAGGCCGGCCCCCTCTCTCCTGGCCCTCGGGAAATTGCTAAAGAGCTGGCTCTGCCGTCTCGCACGGGGTGGGATGGGGGGAGCTAATCCTGGGGGTGGCTAGCGCCCTGAGAGGCTCCACAATTTTATGAATTTACACACTTAAATGGAGAACTCTTAATATGCCATCTTGGATTTTATATTTTATATTTATATTTGTACTTAAGAAATATGGTTTTTAATGTATTTTAATTTGTATTTATTTTTAGTTTTATTGTAAACTGCCCAGAGTGGGTGGGGACGAAATTTGAAATAAATAAATAAATAAATAAATAAATAAATAAATAAAGAAAGAAAGAAAGAAAGAAAGAAAGAAAGAAAGAAAAAGAAAGAAAGAAATCATTCGCTTGGCATTGCTGCTATGCAGAAAGGGTGGAGCAGGGGCAGCTGGGAGAATCCCAGAGGGACGGCTGTGGCGAAAAGAGATCGGAGAGGCAATACTCAGAGTCCTGCCGGAAGAGCAGTGCACCTGGGCCGGATACTGCCGCACCTCCCAACGGAGAAGAAAATGAGATCGATTCTGGATGTTTGTTTGTTTGTTTGTTTATTTATCAAATTTGTCACCGCCCATCTCCTCCCACTGCAGGGACTCTGGGCCGTGTACAACAAAATCCTCAATAAAATATAAAATATATCAAATACATTATAAAATTACAAATTGTTAATACTATAGATAAAAATAAAGTCCAGATGGCTATCTCTCAGTCCCTCTTGACATGGAAGGGGTGCTTCAAGGCAGTAGCCAACCTCAGGCGTGACTCCTCTCCTCCCTGCCCCAGGCCAGCTGGCCGAGCCAGCTCTTCAAGTCTCTCCGAAAGGCCAGGAGCGATGGGGCAAGCCTCACCGCCGGGGGCAAGATGTTCCAAACGGTGGGCGCCATTGCAGAGGAGGCCCGCCTGCTGGACCCCGCCAGATGGAATTCTCTTACCAACGGGGTCCTCAGCATGCCCTCTCTGCCAGATCGGGTGGGGCGGGTAGATGTAACGGGGAAGAGGCGGTCCCTCAGGTAGCCTGGCCCCATGCCATGTAGGGCTTTAAAGGCGATAACCAACACCTTGAATTGGACCTGGAGGGAAACTGGTAGCCGGTGCAGCTCGCGTAGCAAAGGTGTTCTATGCGCCCTTCTAGGGGCGCCAGAAACAGAGTGCGCGGCTGCATTTTGGACCAGCTGAAGCTTCTGGATACTCTGCAAGGGTAGCCCCAAGTTGAGGAGAGGGTGATCCGTTAATGCATCGGGAAGTAGCCAGGCACCTATCGTGCAGTCCTGATGATAGAAACGCATAGGACGGCTGCCTTGGGACCTTGAAAGGGAGAGGGAACGTCTGGCTCAGCTGATCTTCCTGGGACAGAAGTAACATACCTCCGGGGATGAGATGCTGGTGAGAGGAAAGACTGAAAGCGACCGCCGACTTTACGACTCACCGTATCGACTGCGTGACTGGCTGGGGTGGTTCTAAGAGGACCTCCGTGGCCTTTATTTCATCCCATGCCAATTCCTGCTCTGAGATATCAGAACGAGGACTTTCCGCACAAAAGCCGGCTATCTCCAAATTAAGGGGGAGCAGAGCGTCAGAACGTCCTGCCAAAGTTTCCTGCTAGGGGGTTTGCTCTCGGAAATCAATACGTCGTTGCTGGGAAAAGGAAGCAGGAAATCATGCAATTTTGGAATGATCCAGCTTTCTGGGCATGGAGGGATGTCACTGAAAAGCCTCACTCACTTAATTTACAGTGCAGAAATTAAGAACAAACTCTCTTGGAGATCATCTTTGGAGACACGAGGTTTAGCCGTTCGGCATGCCAAAATGTTGACCAACCAGAGGACAGCAATTTCTTCCCAAAAGGAAAGTCTGATCCTTGGGCTCCCTCACCAGCTGGATCCCACAACCCGGGGAACTTGGCTGAAAGAGGGTCATGTGACGTTCAATCAGCCAGAGAGACTTGTGTTTTGGCAGAATCTGTTCTATGAATGCAGGACCCTTTTCCCCCTACCCTTGGCCTGGATTGCTGCTTCAGAACAGATGTCTGATGTTAGAAAACCGGGGGTGTGGGGAGAGTTTCTCTCCTCTCTCCCTGTCCTTAGAATCGGCACCATCTAACTGAAGCCAATTCAGTGGCCTGCTAGAACCACTGAAATGGAGCAGAGCTTATAACACAGCTTAGAAGCTGGCACAGAGAAAGAACATTATCTTAGATGGCTTCCATCAGCATGCCAGAGAAAGAGCGGTTATTGCTCTTACACATTCAGCCCTCCCAAACATAAAGAATCACACGCTCAGACATACTGTATTAGGTTAAGACGTAAACAGAAGCTTACTGACTTTATTCTTGGTTGTTCTCTAACATCCATCTTGGTGGAAAAGGTGAGGTTCCTTTGTTCTTCTTGTCTTTCTCATTACATCGTTTGCCCTAAACTCTCAGCCCTACAGCTGCCAAGAGGTGTGTGTGTGAAAGAAAGGGACAGAATCCCTCATCAAGGCCCAAGCACATGGCCCTGCTGAAGAGAGCAGCATCCATGGTGCCTCTCCCTGGGTGGAGAAGGCAGAAAAAAGGAGAAAAAGGAAGTGGGAGTGGGAGTGGGAGTGGGAGTGTCAACAACAGCTTCCTCAGAGTTGCATTTGTTGGGATGTCCTTGTTTTTGCAAGGACCAAGCCACTAAGTTACTGGGGTAACAGATCACTGTGGCAGGGTGATTTGTTACCCCAGGTCAAACTTAAGTATCCTTTGTTTTGGGTGTGAAATGATGGCCATATAAGCTAAAGTGTCAGATCCCCCGATCAAAGGATTCACCGAGACCCTTATCGGGGCATCTCCCCTCAGGTCATTCTCTCAGGTTGCCGGATGGGAGGGGTGTGTGAAGTTGGAATCTAAAGGGGTTGTTTTGGCTATGGAGCACATCAAGGATGCGAGGTTGAGATGCAAGAGGAATACCATCTGGATGGGAAGGGGAGTGACATGCTTCGTGGGAAAGGGGACTAGCTAAGGGAATGTAGTTTAAGTTAGGTTTTGGTGTGAATTCTTTATTCGCAGCTTGCCTTCTGTACCGTTCATGACGCTTCATGAAAACAGTTCAAAGACATCCAGTTTCTTGACTGTGAGTGTGTGAATGCTCAAAAGAGCAGGTGCTGACACTTTGGCACACAGCACGGTTCTCTCCGATGACGGCAGAGGCGATGGCCGCTTAACCCAGGACTGTCCGTCTTTAGCCATGGTTCGTTAACTCTCAGCTGATTGCTTTTTCAGGAAGAGTTTTCAAATTATGGATTCGCAGCTTAATGTCAGCACCTGCTCATTCGAGCATTCACGCACACACAGTCAAGCAACTGGATTTTGAATTGCCTGGGGAAGGAATCTGCCTGGGCTTGTTACAGTTTCAGTTTCCTTTTTGTAGCCTCTCCTCCCAGTCCTACTTAGAGCGCGTGTGCGTGTATGAGCTTGTAAAGCTTTTCTGCCTATCCAGGATATCTGGATATGAAACTGTGTATGTTTTTATTGTTTTCTGTAAATACATTTATTTTCACAGAAATGCCTGGTGCATGTTTTTCCTGATCTCTCCCGCCAAATGCTTTCCAGCAATCCCTAACAGCATTGTGCGAAAACTTAATTCACAAGCAAATGAGGCATGCTGGATTTGCCGGAACTTCCAACACTAACAACACTTTGGGATGCAGAAGATGGTTTCTGCACCTAAGCAGAAATAAGAGAGGGAGCTGACCATAGACACAGAGATGTTGGGACACACACACCGACACACAAACACACACAAACTAGCATTGAAAGGCCATGGGAATCAGCCTGCAAGGACCAAGAGCTGCATCAAGGGGTCTTGCTCAGTCAGCTAGCTTCATGGAGCTTCCAGATGAAAAGCCCATGTACATCCTTCTGTGTAAGAAAGATGGGAAACATGCAAATTTAGTGATTCATTTAGTAGCTTCCTAGAGACCTTGGCCTGGCTTTGGTGTATGTAGGAAAGATAGAGCAGGTAGGATGCCAAAGGAGGCCTGTGATCTCCTTGGTAACTCTCGTGGCTTTATGACGTCATCCAGCCAGGCTAAACTGTCAGTTACTGACTGTTGACAGACTGAAAATGTCTTCCAGGATGTAAGTTGGACTTGAGAAGGGCTCCCGGACTCTGGGGACCCTGCCCCAATTTGTAGGCACATTCTCAGTGGGTTGGGATATTCCAGGGGTGAAAACACCCATTTGTTCTCCTCTTAGCAAAGGGAAAGGCGGGCCAAATGTGCTCCAGATGACTTCGGTCTTTCATTCCCTCTTGGTGTTAAAAGCCTGGGTTGACCATTTTCCAGTTGACTCGGATCACATAGCATCCTTAACCGCTGACTGAGGAAAAGATTCTTACATTGGTTAAACTCATCTGGCCATGAAACACACCAGGTCACCCAAGACCAAACCAAGGTTTAAACTCACCTCTTCAACCCGGAAGGACGAGATTCCCACATTGGGTGATCTCCACCACAGGGATAGGCATAATGGAAAACGGGCTTCAGTCCATTCCTTTCCTCCGCTTCCTTCCTCTCTGTTCTAGGGGATTCCTCAAGTGGTTTTCGTGTTTCGGGAAAAGAAAAAGAAAGGCTAGGACAGCAAGCGGACCAGCAGCTGATGCTGCAGGTTCTCCAGAAGGAGCAGCAGGCCAACTGGAGGACACTGCCAAGCCTCCTCAGAAACAAACATTTATTGTTGATCTAGAGCTGCGAAAAGAGGAGCGGCTTGGTGAGTGGACGCTGGGCGTTGGGATGGGAGCTTGAGAGGGAAAGGAGAGGGCTCAAGATGGTGCAGTGGCCCTCCTTGACATCCTCGCAAATGGGGAGGGGGAATATAGAGAGTGGGAAAGCCTCCGTGAGTCTTCTCTCCTGGCCAGGAGACTGAGCCAGCTCTGTGAACCAGAAAAGGTTTTGAGTGAATGGAATTGGGTCTCGATGGGAAGGAGGCTGCCAAGACAGGGCTGGTTTGGCGGGTTTTCTTCATCTGTAGCAGACCTACAAATTTGTCTGAGGATGGCAGCCCCCGTCTCTCCTTTGCCCAATTTCCCCACAGAGGACCGCCGAGGGAAAAGGAAGGCCCTCTTCATAAAAAGGGACCGGGAAGAAGCCTGTAAGGCCCAACGCGAGGCTGCCAGTGTGAGGGCAGACCGGCGGACCAGCCAAAATCTCTGGCAAGAGGTCCAGGAAAGGAAGAGCAAGGCAGCCCAAAATGTAGGTGCCCCTTGGACACAGAAGTTCCCCTGGCTGGGCTTTGCTCCCATGTTGGAATCCCAGACTCTTTTGCCCAATCTCCGTGTGGCGCACATGATTCTTCAGGACAGAGAGAGCCTCCAAAGGGTTTCCGGCTTCCCTTCTGCAAGGGGGAAGACGCCCCACAGCTTCCCTGTCTGACCGCCTGACTCTCTTCCGTTGCAGCAGGACAAGAGCATCATCCAGTGCCTGAGCTCCATCGCTGCTCTCTTCCAGATGAAGCAGAGCGGGCAACTGAGAGTCCCGGTTCCCCGGAATAAGAACCTTTACGGTCTCGCTGTCCTGGTTAGTAAGACGGAGGGAGGGAGGGAGGGAGGGACGTAGAAAGGGGTGGTAAGCAAAGGAGAATGGAGAGAAATGAGGGGAGGAGGGAGAGGGAAAAGGCTACCCCTGGTTTTCAGAAGGGTGAGCAGAAGCTCACCCTCGCTGAAAGTCTGTCAGGGAAAGAGAAGGCAGCTTCCAAAAACAGGCCCACACAAAGGGCCCCTCACCTGCGGGTCATTCTCCTTTGGACTGAAGGACAAGCTGTAGCAGAAGAGCAGGTCAAAAGGGGCTGGACAAAGAGGAAGGCGTGGGCTGGAGCAGCCTGGTTGACTTTGGGTTCTCTGCTTCTCTCCACTCTTGTTTGCCGCCAGGCTCTGCTGGAGGACAACAATTTAAGGAGCTTCTCTGCAGGCCTAGCTGCACTTCTGGCGGTCTATGAGATCAGGTCAATCTCCCGTTGCTTTTGTAGGGTGTAAGGACAATCTGTTTGCAGCACTCAGAGAGTAGGAAGGGGGAGAATAGGAAAAAACAACAAGGAAAAGGACAGCTTCATCTGGTACACCAGTTGTTGCTCCTGCCAGGCCAGGAGGCCTTTCAGACAGTCACTCGTTCCCTGGTCCCTTTGCGGCTTGATTACTGCAACAGACTCCAGAGAGGGCTGCCCTTGACCACCCCCTAGAAGCTTGAGCTGGTCCACTGCCCTTTTGGACACTTTCAGCTGGGGCCACCCAATGAGAGGAAAAATTCTCCTTGAGACATGGAGAGAGGAGAGGGTAGCTTGCCTGCCCACACCTCCTAGCATTGCCCACCTTCTCCTATTTTCTTGGGGACAATGACACCGAAGGCTTTTGACTAAGATGGGCACTGATGTCTCTTCCTCCTTTTGTCTCCACAGCAAGGTCCCACCAGCCATGGACCCAGCAGTGGAATCAATGCTCCTGGACATCTTTGTCTTCCACTGGATGGGCTCCCAGAAGATAAGAGATGAGGATCCTCCTGAGGTACCACGGTCACCCACATTTGAAGGGACTGGCTTTCGGGGGTTGACATGGCTGGGAAGGCATTCTGGAAAAGTGCACGTCTTCCCCTGTCTTTCCTTTCAGGTAGAGAAGAAATTGGTGGAGGAGGCCTTGGGCCTGTCGCTCAGAGCTCTCCTTCGGCAGGCTCCCACCACAAAGCACTTCATTTTCATTTTGAAGGTAAGGGCGTCAAAGAAAGCCTTGGCCAGTGCAGGCATTCCCAGAATCAAGGGTGAAAACTCCTGTTCATTGTCCGACTCTGAAGAACAGCTGGAGGATTGTTCTTGAGGACAGGCGCCCAGTACCAGAAGAACGTTGGCTTGTCACAAGAGCTGTTTTTCATCATGCAGGGATCTCTTTGTGCACAAGTACCTTCAACTGTAATAGGCCAAGGCCAGAATTGCAAATGTGAAAATGAAGTGTTTATAGTGACCTGGACTTCTTTGCTTGGAAATACCATCCCAAAGCCATCCCAAAGCATCCCTGGGATTTAGGAAGGCTGGGGCAATGTTGGAGGGAGAGCGTGGCTCCAGAGGCCTAGAGAAGGATGCAGCATAAACTGCGCACATGCGCTTAGGCAATGAGATGCTTGGTTGTAGCAAACCAGCACAGGTGTCCTCCTTCCTTCAAATCCGCAGCACTTTGAGCCGCACGGCTGGAGATGCTTCTCCGCGGTCCTGAAGCAGCTTCTCTCCTGCAGCAACAACCATCCTAGGATCAATGTAGGTAGCAAACCGATCACGCCATGGATTGCGGGCTTCAGGTCCCCCGCTGCGCTTGGGAACCCATCCTCGTTTAACCTCTCCCTTGAGACAAAGGGGCAGGGAGGGCTTCTGTTCCCCTTCATTCCACTTGATGGGGCATTAGGGACTCCCTGGAATGGATATTTTGCTGCAAATGATTTGTGTTGATGGGCCAGGGGAAGAAGGGGAACTCTTCTCCAAGACAGCTTGGCGACAGCGGGATGCACTTCTCTCTGCCTCTTCCAGCTCACAAAAGTCAAGCAGGCATTTCCCCAAATTCCTGCTGAACTCTGGCATGATGAAAATGAGCCTGGCTTCATTAATGAAGGTAAGTTCATTCAGAACGGTAAGGGGAAGGGGTGAGGGTATCGGAACATCCAAGGCAGGTGGGCAGGCAGGCAAAAGCCACGCTTTCTATCCCCAATGGGGTACAGCATATCTTTTCCAGCTATGGACCCCGCTGATTAAATTTCAACATCTCCGTCTCATGCAATTCTTCTCCCTTTGTTGACACATGTAGGGTCCCCTACCTTCCTTATCTTTTTCTCACCTTTTCTTTTCCACGCAGATGACCTGGCAGTAGAGGAGCTGTGTCCTTCCCTCACTGTTTAAGAACCGTAGCTGGGGGAATCAAGATCAGCATGAAAAATAGGGAGCCAGGTCATCTGTCTGCTGATCTGATCAAGGTGATTCTTGGTTTTTCACTAGCCATGACCAATATGGTGGAGACTGAAAGAATGGCAAGATGCTGCCCCTAGGATGCATCTCTGATGACCTCAGGAAGTACATTGGGGAGTTGGAACTCCCACCAGATTTAAGAACGAATAGGAAAAAAACACAACACGCTGCCTTCTGTCGGCCTCTGGCAAAGCAGGCCAGCTGCATGGGGTTCAAAGCCTCGGTGAGCCAGCATTCTATTCCCTCAGGGGTCCACCAGATAGGCGCTCTTGGAAAGCCCGAACCCAGAATACGGGGGAAAGAGGTTTCTCTGTTTCCAGTTCACTCTCTTGAGAAGGAGGGCTGAGCATGATAGGGCTTTTGTTCTGCAGTTCTAAGAAACCTGCTTCTAAACCAAGGTGGTGATGTCAACATGGAAACTGAGGAAACCGCCCATAGATCATCATTTCCCATCCTTGGGAAACAAAGGACTGCCTGACCTCCCCTCTCCTCTTTATTTCTGGAGTTCTTTTTGCTTGACTGGATGGCACTTACGCTCCCTCTAAGGGCCCTGAATGTGTATCTGTGTGTCCGTACACCCTACCCATGAAACCCACGAATTAACGAACGCAGGGAGAAATATATAGGTATACCAAAAAGACAGGGAGGGAAACATTATCCTTTTGGATTTCTTGCATTCCACCCTTTGGCTGTTGAGGAGAGTGCTGATATTTCTGGGAGTGATATTTGATGAATTACTGTAAAGAGAGGGCCTCAGCTGTGGTGTTGGCATGGCGGTGAAGAAGTTCTGGGAAAGCGCGTGACAACATCTCTGTGTCTCCCTTCAGGTAGAGAAGAAGTTGCGGGAGGAGGCCTTGGGCCTCCCGCTCAGAGCTCCCCTTCGGCAGGCTCGGACATCACGGCGCTTCATTCTTTCTTTGAAGGTAAGAGCACAGAAGTCCCAGGTGAGGTTGAAGGAACAATTGGCTGATGGAAATATTCACAGGATCAAGTGTGAAAAATGTCCCACTCTGAACAATAGCTGGAGGATTGTTCTTGAGGACAGGCAACCAGTACAAGTAGAAGATTGGCTTGGCAAAAGAGCTGCTTGTCTTCCTGCAGGGATTTCTTCGTGATCAAGCGTCTTCAACTGTACTGTTCCAAGCCCAGAATTGCAGAGGGAAAAAAAGTGTTTATGGTGAGCTTGAGTTCCTTGCTGGGAAATGCCATCCCAAAGCTTCCTCCGTCCAAAGAGGCTGGGATTTAGGAAGGCTGGGCCAATGTTGGAGGGAGAGGATGGCTCCAGAGGCCTAGAGAACAAACCTCAGAACTGCGCATGGGTGCTTTGGCAGTGAGATTCTTCCTTCTAGGAAAGAAGCAAAGGTGTCCTCTCTCCTTAAATCCATAGAACCTTGAGCCACAGAGCTGGAGATGCTTCTCCGTGGCCTTGAAGTAGCTTCTCCGCTGTGGGAACCACCATCCTAGGATCAATGTAGGTAGCAAACCTATCATGCCATGGATTGTAGGCGTCGGGTCCTCCCCTGCTCTAGGGAACCGATCCTCGTTTAAACTTTCTCTTGGGACAAAAGGGCAGGGAGGGTTTCTTTTTCATTTCATTGCACTAGATGGTGGACTGGGGAATCCCTGGAATGGATATTTTGCTGGGTCAGATTTGTGTCGATGGACCAAGGGAAGAAGGGGAAGTGCTATCCAAGACACCTTGGCAACAGTGTGATGCCCTGCCTTCTGTGTCTTCCAGCTCACAGAAGTCCAGCAGGTGTTTCTGGAAATGCCTGCAGAACTCTGGCCTGGTGGAGAACAGTATGGTTTCCTTACTGAAGGTAGTTTCATTTAGAATGTAGCTGGGAAGGGGTGAGGGTATTGGAAAATGAAAGGAAGGAAGCAAGGGAGGGAGGGAGGGTGGGATGCCAAACCCTCATTTGTATCTCAAAAGGGGTATATGTTTTCCTGCTATGTAGCCAACCGATTAAATTTCAACAAGCTCTATTTAAGGAGGGCAAAGTCAAGATAGTCTATAGCACCAAATACAAGATGCCCCCTCAGCATTCAGTGAGGATGATGTGGATCGTCCGTAGGTACAGTAAGGTTCACCTGGATAGAGTTACTCGGGGATGGATGAAGGATGGTGAAAAGGACTTCCATTCGGTCTCAGGGAACGGCCCTGAGTTTGTTCCACCTACAACTCTGAAATGTTGCAAATAATTGCTGCATTTGTGCCCTTGCACGCTGCTGACCATTTTGCACAATTTGCAGGGTGTAAAATGGCCTTGTCTCAGGAGTGATATTTCTTGGCAATACTGAAGCTTAATTAAGATGGCGAGGAGAGAGGGATCCACATTTGGGCTGTCGTCATGCGAGTGCTTCAGGCTGGAGGTTTGGAAGTGGTTGGATGTGACCCGAGAGCAGGATGCCATAATTTCCCCGTATTTGGTGACGTTTTTGCGGCATTTTCTACAGTAGCCAAGCCAACCGAACCGCTGTTGGATGGTCACACGGTATCCTTCCTATTGAGGGTTGTGCAGCAGTTTTACTGTACTGCAGCAGGCCCCAGCTTTGGACCTGTTGTTTGGAGGACTGGACTGAGCCTGGAGGACAGGATTGCCGCTGGACGCTGAGGGCAGGCTGAGAGGCAGGCTGCTGCGGCACGCTGCTGCTGGACGTCCTTTGCTGCTGGTGTTTCTGCTGGTGCTTTTGTTGGAGATTCTGCCGCTGGATGCCTTTGCCACTGCCAGATTCCTTCTGCATTATTGACTTTGTTCTTCTGTGGGACACTGGGGCTTTGGACGTGTGGGCAAGGCCTGGGTGGGAGAGGGTGACATTGGAGTGGCAGGCTACTGTGGAATCCCTTCCCCCAGGGAGGCAACCTTGGCTTCCCCTCCGGGTAGCCCTGAGAAGGCAGGAGGGAAGAAGTCAGGTAGAAGAAGTGTGTGTGTGTGTGTGTGAATGTGTTGTAGAGTGTGTGTGTGTGTGTGTGTTGTGTGTGGGGAAGTGGAGGCTAAGTATCCTGTTGGCAGGAGAGCTAGTGAAGCTAAAGTGCCCCTTTTTGCCTGGCTTCCCCTCCCAGGGATGGCTAATAAGGGCACTGGGAGGTTCCTGGTCCCAGATCGTGGGGGGCTTGGATGTGGGGATCGGGCAGTCGTTGGGGGGTCGTGTAGAGGCAGGCTATAGTATCGTGGTGGTAACTGGGATGGGGAGATATGGTGGGACAGAGGGAGTGGGCCACCCTCGGGGAACGTGGAACTGTTGTCTGATACGAGGTCTGCCTTCCATCTCCTTGATCCCAGCCCCGATGTCCTGTCAGCAGATCTTCAGTGGTCTTGGCCTCCGGCTGCTGCTACTGAATGCCAGGATGGTCTGCAATAAGGCCGCCCTCACCCTTGATTTAATCTGTTTTTAATTATTTATTATGACTGTTTCAAATAATGACAGAAAAAGAAAAAAAAAGAAAAAATACGTAAAGGTCCTTGTGTTTTAACTAAAGGTAAAGGTAAAGGTTTCCCTTGACGTAAAGTCCAGTCGAGTCCGACTCTAGGGGGCGGTGCTCATCTCCATTTCTAAGCCTTGGAGCCGGCGTTGTCATAGACACTTCCGGGTCATGACGACTCGGAACGCCGTTACCTCCCCGCCGAAGCGGTACCTATTGATGTACTCACATTTGCATGTTTTCGAACTGCTAGGTGAGCAGGAGCTGGGACTAGCAACGGGAGCTCACCCTGCCGCGCGGTTTCGAACCGCCCACCTTCCGATCGACAGCTCAGCGGTTTAACCCGCAGCGCCACCGCGTCCCATCTGTGTTTTAACTAAGTAGGTAATATTACTTTATTGATTAGTCAGTTGACCATATGAAAAAGTTGGGCATCAGCCCCCAGAAAATAGAGTACTATCAGACAGAGAAAATGCAATAAGATAAAATAAAATATACTAAGGTGAGATAAAAGGCTTCTCGGCCTTTTAGCTAAGATCAAGTGTAGTTGTGTTATAAAAAGGCACAGAATATGTGCTTAGAAAAAGAAGAAGAGAAGAGAAAATAAAATAATAACATGAGACATAATATGTCATTCCAACAATGAAGAATTAAAACTCTCTCTCTATTTATCTAATGCAAATATGATGCAAGGAGAGATTAAAAAAAAAATCCCTTCCCTTCTTACCGCTATGGGTAAGCAGCTGTCCAGTACCTGCCTGTCTGTCTGGATCTGGAAGTCCCACAGGATCTGAGCCCTGTCATTCTCCACAACCTTCCGTGGAATCTCCCATCTGGACTTGGGAGGGTCTAGCCCGTACACTCTGCAGATGTTCCTGTACACAATGCCAGCTACTTGTTTGTGCCGTTCAGTGTATGCTCTTCCTGCCTGCATCTTACACCCTGCCACTCTGTGCTGGACTGTCTCTGAGGCCTCACTGCACAGTGCGCACCTCGGGTCCTGTCTAGTGTGGTAGACCCCTGCTTCTATGGTTCTGGTGCTTAGCACCTGTTTTTGTGCTGCTCTGATCAGTGCCTCAGTGCTGTCTTTTAGTCCAGCCCTTTCCGGCCACTGGTAGGATTTCCCAAGGTCAGCCACCTCAGCTGTCTGTCGATGGTACATCCCATGCAGGCTCTTGTCTTGCCATGGCACTTCCTCTGCTTGATCTTCCTTGCATGTCTGCTGCTGCCTCAGGCATTGTCTCAACAGCTCATCTTTAGGGGCCATCTTACTGATGGACGCCTGGATGCTCTGGGTCTCACCCAGGACAGTGCTTTGGACACTCACCAGGCCCCGCCCTCCCTCTTTCCGCCTGGTGTACCGTGTCTGGGTGTTGGACTCGGGGTGGAAGCCTCCGTACATTGTGAGGAGCTTCCGGGTCTTCACATCAGCAGCCTCCATGTCCTCCTTTGGCCAGCCCACTAGACAGGCAGGGTATCTGATGTTTGTCAGGGCATACATGTTGATGGGGTGGATCTTGTTCTTCCCACTGAGCCGGCGCCTTAGGACCTGTCTTATCCTTTGGTGGGACTTGGATGTTGCTGTCTTCCTTGCCTCCTCATCGTGGTTGCCATGTGTCTGTGGGATACCAAGGTACGTGTAGCTGGTCTGTATGTCTGCCACGTGGCCTGCTGGTAGTTCCACCCCATCATTCTTAGCTACCTTCCCTCTCTTTACTACCATCCGGCCACACTTCTCCAGTCCGAATGACATCCCAATGTCCTCACTTTAGATCCGTGTCAGGTGGATCAGTGAGTCGATATCTCGTTCCCTCTTAGCATACAGCTCAATGTCATCCATGTAGAGGAGGTGGCTGATGGTAGTTCCTCTCTTGAACTTGAGTATATATCCAGTACATATACATATACATATACATATACAATATAACTATCATCCTTCCCCCTACTATATTTTGTATGAATGAGTCCTATACTTCATTGTACTTATCCATACAAAGTCTACCTCTATAGCCAATCTTCTCATAGGTGGGAAGTATAATCAGGTCTTCAATCCATTGAGTCAATTGGGCCAGACTTTCATCTTTCCAATGTTACGATATCAGTCTTTTGGCCATAGCAAGTTCACAGAGAATCCATTAACGTTGTCCAGTTTTCAAATTCCACGGACTATGTAAGTAATTGAGAAGAATCTTGTCCTCTGAAAAAGTTAGCTTTTCTCCCACAGTCACCTTTTCATATCCACCCTTTTCTCCCAGAACTGAGTAAGTATCGCACATTGTAAGAACATATGTTTTGAGGAAGCACTGTCCTTTTTACATCTCCAACAGCATGTTGTCTTAGACAACCCTTTCCTGTAGAAATGTGACAAAGCTCATAAAGAGATGATTAAAATAGAATTTTAACCGTAAATATAACTTTTTCTTGGAGAAGTCGTAGGTTAAGGTCCATTGAGACTCTTGATCTAGACGTTAAAACTCTCTCCCTTTGTCTAGGCAATATAGGAACCTCTAATTCTCTATTCCTTTCACATTTGAGCATCTGCATATCAAATTGATTTATTGATAACAAATATCTATAAACGCTCATAGTAGGTTTTTTAGGGTTGAATGATAGTAGAGTTGTATTGTTTTCATGATTTAATCCTTGATGAGAGGGCCACCTGGCATGTACCACCGCGTCCTTGCTGCGTCGAGAAGCCGGGGTTGCCCTTTCGGAAGTCTGCCCAGCTGGGTTTCGAGTGTGGCATCAGCCGAGCGATTGTCATCTGCGAAACCCTTCGGGCTTTTGCCATACCTCTACGCCTGCCCCGGGATCACTGCTGACGCCACACCTCAAACCCAACTGGTCATAACTCCGAAAGGGCCACCTCCTTCTGGATTCAGCCAGGTCTTGGGGATAAAAGCCAGGTTGTCCCTCTCTTCAAGGATTACATCATTGATGAGGGACCTGGCATTAAGGAGCACCAGCTGGAAGCCGGGGCCTCTGAAGGTCTGCTGGCAGAGTACCGGAGTTGAGACCAAGGAGCTGGAAGGCGAGACCGGAATCAAACAATGGCCCTGCATATGTCCCACCATATGTCCCCATGCCTGGCACCAGCATAGGACTTTGCCCTGCCCCCATCCCCGCAATGGCAGCCCCATCAATATATCCCACTCCCTCGGTTCCCAAGACCGGGAAGCCCTTACTGTCCTCACCAGCCATCTCCAGGAGGGGAAGCCACACCCCGAGGCACTTGAGCTTTACCAGCTCTCAGTGCCATCAAGATACCTCCGACCCAGGCCTCCCGCCAACACCGTCCCAACGGGCCTGAGCAGTCCAACAGTCCAGCTGAGCGCCAGGCAAGACACCGCCCTCCAGCCGGGCACAGCATCGCCCATCCACACAATCACAAGACGGCGGCTCTGGACCTTGCCCTCTCTCTGCCATCTGAAATGAGTTCTTCAATCTGAAATCGTTTTCCAAAAGCCTCTGTGCCGCTTTTCTATGTTGCCTCCGTTTTTGAAATCTGTCTTTGTTGGGTTTTCTGATCTCCAATCAGAAATAAAGTTACAATATACATAAGTCTCTAGTTTATAGAAAATTCTTTATTGGATCCATCCAGGGCATCTCCTGACCCCAAATACTTTGCTGGGAAATTACACAGACACAGACTCAGAGACAAACACCCACCCGAAGCTGATCTCCAGACATGTTAGGGTAGGGAGATTCCCTTCTCTCTCTCTCTCTCTCTCTCTCTCTCTCTCTCTCTCTCTCTCTCTCTCTCTCTCTCTCTCTCTCTCAAAGTGGGACTTTGGTGTGCAGGAGAAAAAGAGGGGGCTCTTCATCCCAGCAGAAGGAATGGCCGGAGCTGAGCCCTGATGTGGGCCACAGGGACACTGCCTGGCAACATCTGGCAGAGAGCTGGCATGATGAGTCTTGCCCAAGTGGGGAGCTGAGCAGAGCTTCCGTGCTCAGGGGCAGGCTCCATGGGCAGAGCTAGGCCGCTTGGGCAAGCAGACAAGAAATCTGCACCTGTCCCAGATGGTTTTACATCTTCCCCGAGGCATTCGCCTGGCATTGCTGGGACGCAGAAAAGGTGGAGCAGGTGGAATCGCAAAAGGACGGCTGTGAGTAAAAGAGACCCAAAGGTAACGTCCAAAGTTGCACAGAAAGCGCAAGACACCTGGGGCCAGATACTCCCACTCACCCAAGGGAGGCGAGGCGAGGCAGGGAGGGCACGTTACGGGTGCCGTCCATGAGAGGATGTCGATTGGCGACTCCGGGAGGAGGGCCTCCTCTGCTGTGGCCTGCGCCTGGGGAACCCTCTTGCCCCGGAGGTGAGGCCGGCCCCCTCTCTCCTGGCCCTCGGGAAATTGCTAAAGAGCTGGCTCTGCCGTCTCGCACGGGGTGGGATGGGGGGAGCTAATCCTGGGGGTGGCTAGCGCCCTGAGAGGCTCCACAATTTTATGAATTTACACACTTAAATGGAGAACTCTTAATATGCCATCTTGGATTTTATATTTTATATTTATATTTGTACTTAAGAAATATGGTTTTTAATGTATTTTAATTTGTATTTATTTTTAGTTTTATTGTAAACTGCCCAGAGTGGGTGGGGACGAAATTTGAAATAAATAAATAAATAAATAAATAAATAAATAAAGAAAGAAAGAAAGAAAGAAAGAAAGAAAAAGAAAGAAAGAAATCATTCGCTTGGCATTGCTGCTATGCAGAAAGGGTGGAGCAGGGGCAGCTGGGAGAATCCCAGAGGGACGGCTGTGGCGAAAAGAGATCGGAGAGGCAATACTCAGAGTCCTGCCGGAAGAGCAGTGCACCTGGGCCGGATACTGCCGCACCTCCCAACGGAGAAGAAAATGAGATCGATTCTGGATGTTTGTTTGTTTGTTTGTTTATTTATCAAATTTGTCACCGCCCATCTCCTCCCACTGCAGGGACTCTGGGCCGTGTACAACAAAATCCTCAATAAAATATAAAATATATCAAATACATTATAAAATTACAAATTGTTAATACTATAGATAAAAATAAAGTCCAGATGGCTATCTCTCAGTCCCTCTTGACATGGAAGGGGTGCTTCAAGGCAGTAGCCAACCTCAGGCGTGACTCCTCTCCTCCCTGCCCCAGGCCAGCTGGCCGAGCCAGCTCTTCAAGTCTCTCCGAAAGGCCAGGAGCGATGGGGCAAGCCTCACCGCCGGGGGCAAGATGTTCCAAACGGTGGGCGCCATTGCAGAGGAGGCCCGCCTGCTGGACCCCGCCAGATGGAATTCTCTTACCAACGGGGTCCTCAGCATGCCCTCTCTGCCAGATCGGGTGGGGCGGGTAGATGTAACGGGGAAGAGGCGGTCCCTCAGGTAGCCTGGCCCCATGCCATGTAGGGCTTTAAAGGCGATAACCAACACCTTGAATTGGACCTGGAGGGAAACTGGTAGCCGGTGCAGCTCGCGTAGCAAAGGTGTTCTATGCGCCCTTCTAGGGGCGCCAGAAACAGAGTGCGCGGCTGCATTTTGGACCAGCTGAAGCTTCTGGATACTCTGCAAGGGTAGCCCCAAGTTGAGGAGAGGGTGATCCGTTAATGCATCGGGAAGTAGCCAGGCACCTATCGTGCAGTCCTGATGATAGAAACGCATAGGACGGCTGCCTTGGGACCTTGAAAGGGAGAGGGAACGTCTGGCTCAGCTGATCTTCCTGGGACAGAAGTAACATACCTCCGGGGATGAGATGCTGGTGAGAGGAAAGACTGAAAGCGACCGCCGACTTTACGACTCACCGTATCGACTGCGTGACTGGCTGGGGTGGTTCTAAGAGGACCTCCGTGGCCTTTATTTCATCCCATGCCAATTCCTGCTCTGAGATATCAGAACGAGGACTTTCCGCACAAAAGCCGGCTATCTCCAAATTAAGGGGGAGCAGAGCGTCAGAACGTCCTGCCAAAGTTTCCTGCTAGGGGGTTTGCTCTCGGAAATCAATACGTCGTTGCTGGGAAAAGGAAGCAGGAAATCATGCAATTTTGGAATGATCCAGCTTTCTGGGCATGGAGGGATGTCACTGAAAAGCCTCACTCACTTAATTTACAGTGCAGAAATTAAGAACAAACTCTCTTGGAGATCATCTTTGGAGACACGAGGTTTAGCCGTTCGGCATGCCAAAATGTTGACCAACCAGAGGACAGCAATTTCTTCCCAAAAGGAAAGTCTGATCCTTGGGCTCCCTCACCAGCTGGATCCCACAACCCGGGGAACTTGGCTGAAAGAGGGTCATGTGACGTTCAATCAGCCAGAGAGACTTGTGTTTTGGCAGAATCTGTTCTATGAATGCAGGACCCTTTTCCCCCTACCCTTGGCCTGGATTGCTGCTTCAGAACAGATGTCTGATGTTAGAAAACCGGGGGTGTGGGGAGAGTTTCTCTCCTCTCTCCCTGTCCTTAGAATCGGCACCATCTAACTGAAGCCAATTCAGTGGCCTGCTAGAACCACTGAAATGGAGCAGAGCTTATAACACAGCTTAGAAGCTGGCACAGAGAAAGAACATTATCTTAGATGGCTTCCATCAGCATGCCAGAGAAAGAGCGGTTATTGCTCTTACACATTCAGCCCTCCCAAACATAAAGAATCACACGCTCAGACATACTGTATTAGGTTAAGACGTAAACAGAAGCTTACTGACTTTATTCTTGGTTGTTCTCTAACATCCATCTTGGTGGAAAAGGTGAGGTTCCTTTGTTCTTCTTGTCTTTCTCATTACATCGTTTGCCCTAAACTCTCAGCCCTACAGCTGCCAAGAGGTGTGTGTGTGAAAGAAAGGGACAGAATCCCTCATCAAGGCCCAAGCACATGGCCCTGCTGAAGAGAGCAGCATCCATGGTGCCTCTCCCTGGGTGGAGAAGGCAGAAAAAAGGAGAAAAAGGAAGTGGGAGTGGGAGTGGGAGTGGGAGTGTCAACAACAGCTTCCTCAGAGTTGCATTTGTTGGGATGTCCTTGTTTTTGCAAGGACCAAGCCACTAAGTTACTGGGGTAACAGATCACTGTGGCAGGGTGATTTGTTACCCCAGGTCAAACTTAAGTATCCTTTGTTTTGGGTGTGAAATGATGGCCATATAAGCTAAAGTGTCAGATCCCCCGATCAAAGGATTCACCGAGACCCTTATCGGGGCATCTCCCCTCAGGTCATTCTCTCAGGTTGCCGGATGGGAGGGGTGTGTGAAGTTGGAATCTAAAGGGGTTGTTTTGGCTATGGAGCACATCAAGGATGCGAGGTTGAGATGCAAGAGGAATACCATCTGGATGGGAAGGGGAGTGACATGCTTCGTGGGAAAGGGGACTAGCTAAGGGAATGTAGTTTAAGTTAGGTTTTGGTGTGAATTCTTTATTCGCAGCTTGCCTTCTGTACCGTTCATGACGCTTCATTAAAACAGTTCAAAGACATCCAGTTTCTTGACTGTGAGTGTGTGAATGCTCAAAAGAGCAGGTGCTGACACTTTGGCACACAGCACGGTTCTCTCCGATGACGGCAGAGGCGATGGCCGCTTAACCCAGGACTGTCCGTCTTTAGCCATGGTTCGTTAACTCTCAGCTGATTGCTTTTTCAGGAAGAGTTTTCAAATTATGGATTCGCAGCTTAATGTCAGCACCTGCTCATTCGAGCATTCACGCACACACAGTCAAGCAACTGGATTTTGAATTGCCTGGGGAAGGAATCTGCCTGGGCTTGTTACAGTTTCAGTTTCCTTTTTGTAGCCTCTCCTCCCAGTCCTACTTAGAGCGCGTGTGCGTGTATGAGCTTGTAAAGCTTTTCTGCCTATCCAGGATATCTGGATATGAAACTGTGTATGTTTTTATTGTTTTCTGTAAATACATTTATTTTCACAGAAATGCCTGGTGCATGTTTTTCCTGATCTCTCCCGCCAAATGCTTTCCAGCAATCCCTAACAGCATTGTGCGAAAACTTAATTCACAAGCAAATGAGGCATGCTGGATTTGCCGGAACTTCCAACACTAACAACACTTTGGGATGCAGAAGATGGTTTCTGCACCTAAGCAGAAATAAGAGAGGGAGCTGACCATAGACACAGAGATGTTGGGACACACACACCGACACACAAACACACACAAACTAGCATTGAAAGGCCATGGGAATCAGCCTGCAAGGACCAAGAGCTGCATCAAGGGGTCTTGCTCAGTCAGCTAGCTTCATGGAGCTTCCAGATGAAAAGCCCATGTACATCCTTCTGTGTAAGAAAGATGGGAAACATGCAAATTTAGTGATTCATTTAGTAGCTTCCTAGAGACCTTGGCCTGGCTTTGGTGTATGTAGGAAAGATAGAGCAGGTAGGATGCCAAAGGAGGCCTGTGATCTCCTTGGTAACTCTCGTGGCTTTATGACGTCATCCAGCCAGGCTAAACTGTCAGTTACTGACTGTTGACAGACTGAAAATGTCTTCCAGGATGTAAGTTGGACTTGAGAAGGGCTCCCGGACTCTGGGGACCCTGCCCCAATTTGTAGGCACATTCTCAGTGGGTTGGGATATTCCAGGGGTGAAAACACCCATTTGTTCTCCTCTTAGCAAAGGGAAAGGCGGGCCAAATGTGCTCCAGATGACTTCGGTCTTTCATTCCCTCTTGGTGTTAAAAGCCTGGGTTGACCATTTTCCAGTTGACTCGGATCACATAGCATCCTTAACCGCTGACTGAGGAAAAGATTCTTACATTGGTTAAACTCATCTGGCCATGAAACACACCAGGTCACCCAAGACCAAACCAAGGTTTAAACTCACCTCTTCAACCCGGAAGGACGAGATTCCCACATTGGGTGATCTCCACCACAGGGATAGGCATAATGGAAAACGGGCTTCAGTCCATTCCTTTCCTCCGCTTCCTTCCTCTCTGTTCTAGGGGATTCCTCAAGTGGTTTTCGTGTTTCGGGAAAAGAAAAAGAAAGGCTAGGACAGCAAGCGGACCAGCAGCTGATGCTGCAGGTTCTCCAGAAGGAGCAGCAGGCCAACTGGAGGACACTGCCAAGCCTCCTCAGAAACAAACATTTATTGTTGATCTAGAGCTGCGAAAAGAGGAGCGGCTTGGTGAGTGGACGCTGGGCGTTGGGATGGGAGCTTGAGAGGGAAAGGAGAGGGCTCAAGATGGTGCAGTGGCCCTCCTTGACATCCTCGCAAATGGGGAGGGGGAATATAGAGAGTGGGAAAGCCTCCGTGAGTCTTCTCTCCTGGCCAGGAGACTGAGCCAGCTCTGTGAACCAGAAAAGGTTTTGAGTGAATGGAATTGGGTCTCGATGGGAAGGAGGCTGCCAAGACAGGGCTGGTTTGGCGGGTTTTCTTCATCTGTAGCAGACCTACAAATTTGTCTGAGGATGGCAGCCCCCGTCTCTCCTTTGCCCAATTTCCCCACAGAGGACCGCCGAGGGAAAAGGAAGGCCCTCTTCATAAAAAGGGACCGGGAAGAAGCCTGTAAGGCCCAACGCGAGGCTGCCAGTGTGAGGGCAGACCGGCGGACCAGCCAAAATCTCTGGCAAGAGGTCCAGGAAAGGAAGAGCAAGGCAGCCCAAAATGTAGGTGCCCCTTGGACACAGAGGTTCCCCTGGCTGGGCTTTGCTCCCATGTTGGAATCCCAGACTCTTTTGCCCAATCTCCGTGTGGCGCACATGATTCTTCAGGACAGAGAGAGCCTCCAAAGGGTTTCCGGCTTCCCTTCTGCAAGGGGGAAGACGCCCCACAGCTTCCCTGTCTGACCGCCTGACTCTCTTCCGTTGCAGCAGGACAAGAGCATCATCCAGTGCCTGAGCTCCATCGCTGCTCTCTTCCAGATGAAGCAGAGCGGGCAACTGAGAGTCCCGGTTCCCCGGAATAAGAACCTTTACGGTCTCGCTGTCCTGGTTAGTAAGACGGAGGGAGGGAGGGAGGGAGGGACGTAGAAAGGGGTGGTAAGCAAAGGAGAATGGAGAGAAATGAGGGGAGGAGGGAGAGGGAAAAGGCTACCCCTGGTTTTCAGAAGGGTGAGCAGAAGCTCACCCTCGCTGAAAGTCTGTCAGGGAAAGAGAAGGCAGCTTCCAAAAACAGGCCCACACAAAGGGCCCCTCACCTGCGGGTCATTCTCCTTTGGACTGAAGGACAAGCTGTAGCAGAAGAGCAGGTCAAAAGGGGCTGGACAAAGAGGAAGGCGTGGGCTGGAGCAGCCTGGTTGACTTTGGGTTCTCTGCTTCTCTCCACTCTTGTTTCCTGCCAGGCTCTGCTGGAGGACAACAATTTAAGGAGCTTCTCTGCAGGCCTAGCTGCACTTCTGGCGGTCTATGAGATCAGGTCAATCTCCCGTTGCTTTTGTAGGGTGTAAGGACAATCTGTTTGCAGCACTCAGAGAGTAGGAAGGGGGAGAATAGGAAAAAACAACAAGGAAAAGGACAGCTTCATCTGGTACACCAGTTGTTGCTCCTGCCAGGCCAGGAGGCCTTTCAGACAGTCACTCATTCCCTGGTCCCTTTGCGGCTTGATTACTGCAACAGACTCCAGAGAGGGCTGCCCTTGACCACCCCCTAGAAGCTTGAGCTGGTCCACTGCCCTTTTGGACACTTTCAGCTGGGGCCACCCAATGAGAGGAAAAATTCTCCTTGAGACATGGAGAGAGGAGAGGGTAGCTTGCCTGCCCACACCTCCTAGCATTGCCCACCTTCTCCTATTTTCTTGGGGACAATGACACCGAAGGCTTTTGACTAAGATGGGCACTGATGTCTCTTCCTCCTTTTGTCTCCACAGCAAGGTCCCACCAGCCATGGACCCAGCAGTGGAATCAATGCTCCTGGACATCTTTGTCTTCCACTGGATGGGCTCCCAGAAGATAAGAGATGAGGATCCTCCTGAGGTACCACGGTCACCCACATTTGAAGGGACTGGCTTTCGGGGGTTGACATGGCTGGGAAGGCATTCTGGAAAAGTGCACGTCTTCCCCTGTCTTTCCTTTCAGGTAGAGAAGAAATTGGTGGAGGAGGCCTTGGGCCTGTCGCTCAGAGCTCTCCTTCGGCAGGCTCCCACCACAAAGCACTTCATTTTCATTTTGAAGGTAAGGGCGTCAAAGAAAGCCTTGGCCAGTGCAGGCATTCCCAGAATCAAGGGTGAAAACTCCTGTTCATTGTCCGACTCTGAAGAACAGCTGGAGGATTGTTCTTGAGGACAGGCGCCCAGTACCAGAAGAACGTTGGCTTGTCACAAGAGCTGTTTTTCATCATGCAGGGATCTCTTTGTGCACAAGTACCTTCAACTGTAATAGGCCAAGGCCAGAATTGCAAATGTGAAAATGAAGTGTTTATAGTGACCTGGACTTCTTTGATTGGAAATACCATCCCAAAGCCATCCCAAAGCATCCCTGGGATTTAGGAAGGCTGGGGCAATGTTGGAGGGAGAGCGTGGCTCCAGAGGCCTAGAGAAGGATGCAGCATAAACTGCGCACATGCGCTTAGGCAATGAGATGCTTGGTTGTAGCAAACCAGCACAGGTGTCCTCCTTCCTTCAAATCCGCAGCACTTTGAGCCGCACGGCTGGAGATGCTTCTCCGCGGTCCTGAAGCAGCTTCTCTCCTGCAGCAACAACCATCCTAGGATCAATGTAGGTAGCAAACCGATCACGCCATGGATTGCGGGCTTCAGGTCCCCCGCTGCGCTTGGGAACCCATCCTCGTTTAACCTCTCCCTTGAGACAAAGGGGCAGGGAGGGCTTCTGTTCCCCTTCATTCCACTTGATGGGGCATTAGGGACTCCCTGGAATGGATATTTTGCTGCAAATGATTTGTGTTGATGGGCCAGGGGAAGAAGGGGAACTCTTCTCCAAGACAGCTTGGCGACAGCGGGATGCACTTCTCTCTGCCTCTTCCAGCTCACAAAAGTCAAGCAGGCATTTCCCCAAATTCCTGCTGAACTCTGGCATGATGAAAATGAGCCTGGCTTCATTAATGAAGGTAAGTTCATTCAGAACGGTAAGGGGAAGGGGTGAGGGTATCGGAACATCCAAGGCAGGTGGGCAGGCAGGCAAAAGCCACGCTTTCTATCCCCAATGGGGTACAGCATATCTTTTCCAGCTATGGACCCCGCTGATTAAATTTCAACATCTCCGTCTCATGCAATTCTTCTCCCTTTGTTGACACATGTAGGGTCCCCTACCTTCCTTATCTTTTTCTCACCTTTTCTTTTCCACGCAGATGACCTGGCAGTAGAGGAGCTGTGTCCTTCCCTCACTGTTTAAGAACCGTAGCTGGGGGAATCAAGATCAGCATGAAAAATAGGGAGCCAGGTCATCTGTCTGCTGATCTGATCAAGGTGATTCTTGGTTTTTCACTAGCCATGACCAATATGGTGGAGACTGAAAGAATGGCAAGATGCTGCCCCTAGGATGCATCTCTGATGACCTCAGGAAGTACATTGGGGAGTTGGAACTCCCACCAGATTTAAGAACGAATAGGAAAAAAACACAACACGCTGCCTTCTGTCGGCCTCTGGCAAAGCAGGCCAGCTGCATGGGGTTCAAAGCCTCGGTGAGCCAGCATTCTATTCCCTCAGGGGTCCACCAGATAGGCGCTCTTGGAAAGCCCGAACCCAGAATACGGGGGAAAGAGGTTTCTCTGTTTCCAGTTCACTCTCTTGAGAAGGAGGGCTGAGCATGATAGGGCTTTTGTTCTGCAGTTCTAAGAAACCTGCTTCTAAACCAAGGTGGTGATGTCAACATGGAAACTGAGGAAACCGCCCATAGATCATCATTTCCCATCCTTGGGAAACAAAGGACTGCCTGACCTCCCCTCTCCTCTTTATTTCTGGAGTTCTTTTTGCTTGACTGGATGGCACTTACGCTCCCTCTAAGGGCCCTGAATGTGTATCTGTGTGTCCGTACACCCTACCCATGAAACCCACGAATTAACGAACGCAGGGAGAAATATATAGGTATACCAAAAAGACAGGGAGGGAAACATCCTTTTGGATTTCTTGCATTCCACCCTTTGGCTGTTGAGGAGAGTGCTGATATTTCTGGGAGTGATATTTGATGAATTACTGTAAAGAGAGGGCCTCAGCTGTGGTGTTGGCATGGCGGTGAAGAAGTTCTGGGAAAGCGCGTGACAACATCTCTGTGTCTCCCTTCAGGTAGAGAAGAAGTTGCGGGAGGAGGCCTTGGGCCTCCCGCTCAGAGCTCCCCTTCGGCAGGCTCGGACATCACGGCGCTTCATTCTTTCTTTGAAGGTAAGAGCACAGAAGTCCCAGGTGAGGTTGAAGGAACAATTGGCTGATGGAAATATTCACAGGATCAAGTGTGAAAAATGTCCCACTCTGAACAATAGCTGGAGGATTGTTCTTGAGGACAGGCAACCAGTACAAGTAGAAGATTGGCTTGGCAAAAGAGCTGCTTGTCTTCCTGCAGGGATTTCTTCGTGATCAAGCGTCTTCAACTGTACTGTTCCAAGCCCAGAATTGCAGAGGGAAAAAAAGTGTTTATGGTGAGCTTGAGTTCCTTGCTGGGAAATGCCATCCCAAAGCTTCCTCCGTCCAAAGAGGCTGGGATTTAGGAAGGCTGGGCCAATGTTGGAGGGAGAGGATGGCTCCAGAGGCCTAGAGAACAAACCTCAGAACTGCGCATGGGTGCTTTGGCAGTGAGATTCTTCCTTCTAGGAAAGAAGCAAAGGTGTCCTCTCTCCTTAAATCCATAGAACCTTGAGCCACAGAGCTGGAGATGCTTCTCCGTGGCCTTGAAGTAGCTTCTCCGCTGTGGGAACCACCATCCTAGGATCAATGTAGGTAGCAAACCTATCATGCCATGGATTGTAGGCGTCGGGTCCTCCCCTGCTCTAGGGAACCGATCCTCGTTTAAACTTTCTCTTGGGACAAAAGGGCAGGGAGGGTTTCTTTTTCATTTCATTGCACTAGATGGTGGACTGGGGAATCCCTGGAATGGATATTTTGCTGGGTCAGATTTGTGTCGATGGACCAAGGGAAGAAGGGGAAGTGCTATCCAAGACACCTTGGCAACAGTGTGATGCCCTGCCTTCTGTGTCTTCCAGCTCACAGAAGTCCAGCAGGTGTTTCTGGAAATGCCTGCAGAACTCTGGCCTGGTGGAGAACAGTATGGTTTCCTTACTGAAGGTAGTTTCATTTAGAATGTAGCTGGGAAGGGGTGAGGGTATTGGAAAATGAAAGGAAGGAAGCAAGGGAGGGAGGGAGGGTGGGATGCCAAACCCTCATTTGTATCTCAAAAGGGGTATATGTTTTCCTGCTATGTAGCCAACCGATTAAATTTCAACAAGCTCTATTTAAGGAGGGCAAAGTCAAGATAGTCTATAGCACCAAATACAAGATGCCCCCTCAGCATTCAGTGAGGATGATGTGGATCGTCCGTAGGTACAGTAAGGTTCACCTGGATAGAGTTACTCGGGGATGGATGAAGGATGGTGAAAAGGACTTCCATTCGGTCTCAGGGAACGGCCCTGAGTTTGTTCCACCTACAACTCTGAAATGTTGCAAATAATTGCTGCATTTGTGCCCTTGCACGCTGCTGACCATTTTGCACAATTTGCAGGGTGTAAAATGGCCTTGTCTCAGGAGTGATATTTCTTGGCAATACTGAAGCTTAATTAAGATGGCGAGGAGAGAGGGATCCACATTTGGGCTGTCGTCATGCGAGTGCTTCAGGCTGGAGGTTTGGAAGTGGTTGGATGTGACCCGAGAGCAGGATGCCATAATTTCCCCGTATTTGGTGACGTTTTTGCGGCATTTTCTACAGTAGCCAAGCCAACCGAACCGCTGTTGGATGGTCACACGGTATCCTTCCTATTGAGGGTTGTGCAGCAGTTTTACTGTACTGCAGCAGGCCCCAGCTTTGGACCTGTTGTTTGGAGGACTGGACTGAGCCTGGAGGACAGGATTGCCGCTGGACGCTGAGGGCAGGCTGAGAGGCAGGCTGCTGCGGCACGCTGCTGCTGGACGTCCTTTGCTGCTGGTGTTTCTGCTGGTGCTTTTGTTGGAGATTCTGCCGCTGGATGCCTTTGCCACTGCCAGATTCCTTCTGCATTATTGACTTTGTTCTTCTGTGGGACACTGGGGCTTTGGACGTGTGGGCAAGGCCTGGGTGGGAGAGGGTGACATTGGAGTGGCAGGCTACTGTGGAATCCCTTCCCCCAGGGAGGCAACCTTGGCTTCCCCTCCGGGTAGCCCTGAGAAGGCAGGAGGGAAGAAGTCAGGTAGAAGAAGTGTGTGTGTGTGTGTGTGAATGTGTTGTAGAGTGTGTGTGTGTGTGTGTGTTGTGTGTGGGGAAGTGGAGGCTAAGTATCCTGTTGGCAGGAGAGCTAGTGAAGCTAAAGTGCCCCTTTTTGCCTGGCTTCCCCTCCCAGGGATGGCTAATAAGGGCACTGGGAGGTTCCTGGTCCCAGATCGTGGGGGGCTTGGATGTGGGGATCGGGCAGTCGTTGGGGGGTCGTGTAGAGGCAGGCTATAGTATCGTGGTGGTAACTGGGATGGGGAGATATGGTGGGACAGAGGGAGTGGGCCACCCTCGGGGAACGTGGAACTGTTGTCTGATACGAGGTCTGCCTTCCATCTCCTTGATCCCAGCCCCGATGTCCTGTCAGCAGATCTTCAGTGGTCTTGGCCTCCGGCTGCTGCTACTGAATGCCAGGATGGTCTGCAATAAGGCCGCCCTCACCCTTGATTTAATCTGTTTTTAATTATTTATTATGACTGTTTCAAATAATGACAGAAAAAGAAAAAAAAAGAAAAAATACGTAAAGGTCCTTGTGTTTTAACTAAAGGTAAAGGTAAAGGTTTCCCTTGACGTAAAGTCCAGTCGAGTCCGACTCTAGGGGGCGGTGCTCATCTCCGTTTCTAAGCCTTGGAGCCGGCGTTGTCATAGACACTTCCGGGTCATGACGACTCGGAACGCCGTTACCTCCCCGCCGAAGCGGTACCTATTGATGTACTCACATTTGCATGTTTTCGAACTGCTAGGTGAGCAGGAGCTGGGACTAGCAACGGGAGCTCACCCTGCCGCGCGGTTTCGAACCGCCCACCTTCCGATCGACAGCTCAGCGGTTTAACCCGCAGCGCCACCGCGTCCCATCTGTGTTTTAACTAAGTAGGTAATATTACTTTATTGATTAGTCAGTTGACCATATGAAAAAGTTGGGCATCAGCCCCCAGAAAATAGAGTACTATCAGACAGAGAAAATGCAATAAGATAAAATAAAATATACTAAGGTGAGATAAAAGGCTTCTCGGCCTTTTAGCTAAGATCAAGTGTAGTTGTGTTATAAAAAGGCACAGAATATGTGCTTAGAAAAAGAAGAAGAGAAGAGAAAATAAAATAATAACATGAGACATAATATGTCATTCCAACAATGAAGAATTAAAACTCTCTCTCTATTTATCTAATGCAAATATGATGCAAGGAGAGATTAAAAAAAAAATCCCTTCCCTTCTTACCGCTATGGGTAAGCAGCTGTCCAGTACCTGCCTGTCTGTCTGGATCTGGAAGTCCCACAGGATCTGAGCCCTGTCATTCTCCACAACCTTCCGTGGAATCTCCCATCTGGACTTGGGAGGGTCTAGCCCGTACACTCTGCAGATGTTCCTGTACACAATGCCAGCTACTTGTTTGTGCCGTTCAGTGTATGCTCTTCCTGCCTGCATCTTACACCCTGCCACTCTGTGCTGGACTGTCTCTGAGGCCTCACTGCACAGTGCGCACCTCGGGTCCTGTCTAGTGTGGTAGACCCCTGCTTCTATGGTTCTGGTGCTTAGCACCTGTTTTTGTGCTGCTCTGATCAGTGCCTCAGTGCTGTCTTTTAGTCCAGCCCTTTCCGGCCACTGGTAGGATTTCCCAAGGTCAGCCACCTCAGCTGTCTGTCGATGGTACATCCCATGCAGGCTCTTGTCTTGCCATGGCACTTCCTCTGCTTGATCTTCCTTGCATGTCTGCTGCTGCCTCAGGCATTGTCTCAACAGCTCATCTTTAGGGGCCATCTTACTGATGGACGCCTGGATGCTCTGGGTCTCACCCAGGACAGTGCTTTGGACACTCACCAGGCCCCGCCCTCCCTCTTTCCGCCTGGTGTACCGTGTCTGGGTGTTGGACTCGGGGTGGAAGCCTCCGTACATTGTGAGGAGCTTCCGGGTCTTCACATCAGCAGCCTCCATGTCCTCCTTTGGCCAGCCCACTAGACAGGCAGGGTATCTGATGTTTGTCAGGGCATACATGTTGATGGGGTGGATCTTGTTCTTCCCACTGAGCCGGCGCCTTAGGACCTGTCTTATCCTTTGGTGGGACTTGGATGTTGCTGTCTTCCTTGCCTCCTCATCGTGGTTGCCATGTGTCTGTGGGATACCAAGGTACGTGTAGCTGGTCTGTATGTCTGCCATGTGGCCTGCTGGTAGTTCCACCCCATCATTCTTAGCTACCTTCCCTCTCTTTACTACCATCCGGCCACACTTCTCCAGTCCGAATGACATCCCAATGTCCTCACTTTAGATCCGTGTCAGGTGGATCAGTGAGTCGATATCTCGTTCCCTCTTAGCATACAGCTCAATGTCATCCATGTAGAGGAGGTGGCTGATGGTAGTTCCTCTCTTGAACTTGAGTATATATCCAGTACATATACATATACATATACAATATAACTATCATCCTTCCCCCTACTATATTTTGTATGAATGAGTCCTATACTTCATTGTACTTATCCATACAAAGTCTACCTCTATAGCCAATCTTCTCATAGGTGGGAAGTATAATCAGGTCTTCAATCCATTGAGTCAATTGGGCCAGACTTTCATCTTTCCAATGTTACGATATCAGTCTTTTGGCCATAGCAAGTTCACAGAGAATCCATTAACGTTGTCCAGTTTTCAAATTCCACGGACTATGTAAGTAATTGAGAAGAATCTTGTCCTCTGAAAAAGTTAGCTTTTCTCCCACAGTCACCTTTTCATATCCACCCTTTTCTCCCAGAACTGAGTAAGTATCGCACATTGTAAGAACATATGTTTTGAGGAAGCACTGTCCTTTTTACATCTCCAACAGCATGTTGTCTTAGACAACCCTTTCCTGTAGAAATGTGACAAAGCTCATAAAGAGATGATTAAAATAGAATTTTAACCGTAAATATAACTTTTTCTTGGAGAAGTCGTAGGTTAAGGTCCATTGAGACTCTTGATCTAGATGTTAAAACTCTCTCCCTTTGTCTAGGCAATATAGGAACCTCTAATTCTCTATTCCTTTCACATTTGAGCATCTGCATATCAAATTGATTTATTGATAACAAATATCTATAAAAGCTCATAGTAGGTTTTTTAGGGTTGAATGATAGTAGAGTTGTATTGTTTTCATGATTTAATCCTTGATGAGAGGGCCACCTGGCATGTACCACCGCGTCCTTGCTGCGTCGAGAAGCCGGGGTTGCCCTTTCGGAAGTCTGCCCAGCTGGGTTTCGAGTGTGGCATCAGCCGAGCGATTGTCATCTGCGAAACCCTTCGGGCTTTTGCCATACCTCTACGCCTGCCCCGGGATCACTGCTGACGCCACACCTCAAACCCAACTGGTCATAACTCCGAAAGGGCCACCTCCTTCTGGATTCAGCCAGGTCTTGGGGATAAAAGCCAGGTTGTCCCTCTCTTCAAGGATTACATCATTGATGAGGGACCTGGCATTAAGGAGCACCAGCTGGAAGCCGGGGCCTCTGAAGGTCTGCTGGCAGAGTACCGGAGTTGAGACCAAGGAGCTGGAAGGCGAGACCGGAATCAAACAATGGCCCTGCATATGTCCCACCATATGTCCCCATGCCTGGCACCAGCATAGGACTTTGCCCTGCCCCCATCCCCGCAATGGCAGCCCCATCAATATATCCCACTCCCTCGGTTCCCAAGACCGGGAAGCCCTTACTGTCCTCACCAGCCATCTCCAGGAGGGGAAGCCACACCCCAAGGCACTTGAGCTTTACCAGCTCTCAGTGCCATCAAGATACCTCCGACCCAGGCCTCCCGCCAACACCGTCCCAACGGGCCTGAGCAGTCCAACAGTCCAGCTGAGCGCCAGGCAAGACACCGCCCTCCAGCCGGGCACAGCATCGCCCATCCACACAATCACAAGACGGCGGCTCTGGACCTTGCCCTCTCTCTGCCATCTGAAATGAGTTCTTCAATCTGAAATCGTTTTCCAAAAGCCTCTGTGCCGCTTTTCTATGTTGCCTCCGTTTTTGAAATCTGTCTTTGTTGGGTTTTCTGATCTCCAATCATAAATAAAGTTACAATATACATAAGTCTCTAGTTTATAGAAAATTCTTTATTGGATCCATCCAGGGCATCTCCTGACCCCAAATACTTTGCTGGGAAATTACACAGACACAGACTCAGAGACAAACACCCACCCGAAGCTGATCTCCAGACATGTTAGGGTAGGGAGATTCCCTTCTCTCTCTCTCTCTCTCTCTCTCTCTCAAAGTGGGACTTTGGTGTGCAGGAGAAAAAGAGGGGGCTCTTCATCCCAGCAGAAGGAATGGCCGGAGCTGAGCCCTGATGTGGGCCACAGGGACACTGCCTGGCAACATCTGGCAGAGAGCTGGCATGATGAGTCTTGCCCAAGTGGGGAGCTGAGCAGAGCTTCCGTGCTCAGGGGCAGGCTCCATGGGCAGAGCTAGGCCGCTTGGGCAAGCAGACAAGAAATCTGCACCTGTCCCAGATGGTTTTACATCTTCCCCGAGGCATTCGCCTGGCATTGCTGGGACGCAGAAAAGGTGGAGCAGGTGGAATCGCAAAAGGACGGCTGTGAGTAAAAGAGACCCAAAGGTAACGTCCAAAGTTGCACAGAAAGCGCAAGACACCTGGGGCCAGATACTCCCACTCACCCAAGGGAGGCGAGGCGAGGCAGGGAGGGCACGTTACGGGTGCCGTCCATGAGAGGATGTCGATTGGCGACTCCGGGAGGAGGGCCTCCTCTGCTGTGGCCTGCGCCTGGGGAACCCTCTTGCCCCGGAGGTGAGGCCGGCCCCCTCTCTCCTGGCCCTCGGGAAATTGCTAAAGAGCTGGCTCTGCCGTCTCGCACGGGGTGGGATGGGGGGAGCTAATCCTGGGGGTGGCTAGCGCCCTGAGAGGCTCCACAATTTTATGAATTTACACACTTAAATGGAGAACTCTTAATATGCCATCTTGGATTTTATATTTTATATTTATATTTGTACTTAAGAAATATGGTTTTTAATGTATTTTAATTTGTATTTATTTTTAGTTTTATTGTAAACTGCCCAGAGTGGGTGGGGACGAAATTTGAAATAAATAAATAAATAAATAAAGAAAGAAAGAAAGAAAGAAAGAAAGAAAGAAAGAAATCATTCGCTTGGCATTGCTGCTATGCAGAAAGGGTGGAGCAGGGGCAGCTGGGAGAATCCCAGAGGGACGGCTGTGGCGAAAAGAGATCGGAGAGGCAATACTCAGAGTCCTGCCGGAAGAGCAGTGCACCTGGGCCGGATACTGCCGCACCTCCCAACGGAGAAGAAAATGAGATCGATTCTGGATGTTTGTTTGTTTGTTTGTTTATTTATCAAATTTGTCACCGCCCATCTCCTCCCACTGCAGGGACTCTGGGCCGTGTACAACAAAATCCTCAATAAAATATAAAATATATCAAATACATTATAAAATTACAAATTGTTAATACTATAGATAAAAATAAAGTCCAGATGGCTATCTCTCAGTCCCTCTTGACATGGAAGGGGTGCTTCAAGGCAGTAGCCAACCTCAGGCGTGACTCCTCTCCTCCCCGCCCCAGGCCAGCTGGCCGAGCCAGCTCTTCAAGTCTCTCCGAAAGGCCAGGAGCGATGGGGCAAGCCTCACCGCCGGGGGCAAGATGTTCCAAACGGTGGGCGCCATTGCAGAGGAGGCCCGCCTGCTGGACCCCGCCAGATGGAATTCTCTTACCAACGGGGTCCTCAGCATGCCCTCTCTGCCAGATCGGGTGGGGCGGGTAGATGTAACGGGGAAGAGGCGGTCCCTCAGGTAGCCTGGCCCCATGCCATGTAGGGCTTTAAAGGCGATAACCAACACCTTGAATTGGACCTGGAGGGAAACTGGTAGCCGGTGCAGCTCGCGTAGCAAAGGTGTTCTATGCGCCCTTCTAGGGGCGCCAGAAACAGAGTGCGCGGCTGCATTTTGGACCAGCTGAAGCTTCTGGATACTCTGCAAGGGTAGCCCCAAGTTGAGGAGAGGGTGATCCGTTAATGCATCGGGAAGTAGCCAGGCACCTATCGTGCAGTCCTGATGATAGAAACGCATAGGACGGCTGCCTTGGGACCTTGAAAGGGAGAGGGAACGTCTGGCTCAGCTGATCTTCCTGGGACAGAAGTAACATACCTCCGGGGATGAGATGCTGGTGAGAGGAAAGACTGAAAGCGACCGCCGACTTTACGACTCACCGTATCGACTGCGTGACTGGCTGGGGTGGTTCTAAGAGGACCTCCGTGGCCTTTATTTCATCCCATGCCAATTCCTGCTCTGAGATATCAGAACGAGGACTTTCCGCACAAAAGCCGGCTATCTCCAAATTAAGGGGGAGCAGAGCGTCAGAACGTCCTGCCAAAGTTTCCTGCTAGGGGGTTTGCTCTCGGAAATCAATACGTCGTTGCTGGGAAAAGGAAGCAGGAAATCATGCAATTTTGGAATGATCCAGCTTTCTGGGCATGGAGGGATGTCACTGAAAAGCCTCACTCACTTAATTTACAGTGCAGAAATTAAGAACAAACTCTCTTGGAGATCATCTTTGGAGACACGAGGTTTAGCCGTTCGGCATGCCAAAATGTTGACCAACCAGAGGACAGCAATTTCTTCCCAAAAGGAAAGTCTGATCCTTGGGCTCCCTCACCAGCTGGATCCCACAACCCGGGGAACTTGGCTGAAAGAGGGTCATGTGACGTTCAATCAGCCAGAGAGACTTGTGTTTTGGCAGAATCTGTTCTATGAATGCAGGACCCTTTTCCCCCTACCCTTGGCCTGGATTGCTGCTTCAGAACAGATGTCTGATGTTAGAAAACCGGGGGTGTGGGGAGAGTTTCTCTCCTCTCTCCCTGTCCTTAGAATCGGCACCATCTAACTGAAGCCAATTCAGTGGCCTGCTAGAACCACTGAAATGGAGCAGAGCTTATAACACAGCTTAGAAGCTGGCACAGAGAAAGAACATTATCTTAGATGGCTTCCATCAGCATGCCAGAGAAAGAGCGGTTATTGCTCTTACACATTCAGCCCTCCCAAACATAAAGAATCACACGCTCAGACATACTGTATTAGGTTAAGACGTAAACAGAAGCTTACTGACTTTATTCTTGGTTGTTCTCTAACATCCATCTTGGTGGAAAAGGTGAGGTTCCTTTGTTCTTCTTGTCTTTCTCATTACATCGTTTGCCCTAAACTCTCAGCCCTACAGCTGCCAAGAGGTGTGTGTGTGAAAGAAAGGGACAGAATCCCTCATCAAGGCCCAAGCACATGGCCCTGCTGAAGAGAGCAGCATCCATGGTGCCTCTCCCTGGGTGGAGAAGGCAGAAAAAAGGAGAAAAAGGAAGTGGGAGTGGGAGTGGGAGTGGGAGTGTCAACAACAGCTTCCTCAGAGTTGCATTTGTTGGGATGTCCTTGTTTTTGCAAGGACCAAGCCACTAAGTTACTGGGGTAACAGATCACTGTGGCAGGGTGATTTGTTACCCCAGGTCAAACTTAAGTATCCTTTGTTTTGGGTGTGAAATGATGGCCATATAAGCTAAAGTGTCAGATCCCCCGATCAAAGGATTCACCGAGACCCTTATCGGGGCATCTCCCCTCAGGTCATTCTCTCAGGTTGCCGGATGGGAGGGGTGTGTGAAGTTGGAATCTAAAGGGGTTGTTTTGGCTATGGAGCACATCAAGGATGCGAGGTTGAGATGCAAGAGGAATACCATCTGGATGGGAAGGGGAGTGACATGCTTCGTGGGAAAGGGGACTAGCTAAGGGAATGTAGTTTAAGTTAGGTTTTGGTGTGAATTCTTTATTCGCAGCTTGCCTTCTGTACCGTTCATGACGCTTCATGAAAACAGTTCAAAGACATCCAGTTTCTTGACTGTGAGTGTGTGAATGCTCAAAAGAGCAGGTGCTGACACTTTGGCACACAGCACGGTTCTCTCCGATGACGGCAGAGGCGATGGCCGCTTAACCCAGGACTGTCCGTCTTTAGCCATGGTTCGTTAACTCTCAGCTGATTGCTTTTTCAGGAAGAGTTTTCAAATTATGGATTCGCAGCTTAATGTCAGCACCTGCTCATTCGAGCATTCACGCACACACAGTCAAGCAACTGGATTTTGAATTGCCTGGGGAAGGAATCTGCCTGGGCTTGTTACAGTTTCAGTTTCCTTTTTGTAGCCTCTCCTCCCAGTCCTACTTAGAGCGCGTGTGCGTGTATGAGCTTGTAAAGCTTTTCTGCCTATCCAGGATATCTGGATATGAAACTGTGTATGTTTTTATTGTTTTCTGTAAATACATTTATTTTCACAGAAATGCCTGGTGCATGTTTTTCCTGATCTCTCCCGCCAAATGCTTTCCAGCAATCCCTAACAGCATTGTGCGAAAACTTAATTCACAAGCAAATGAGGCATGCTGGATTTGCCGGAACTTCCAACACTAACAACACTTTGGGATGCAGAAGATGGTTTCTGCACCTAAGCAGAAATAAGAGAGGGAGCTGACCATAGACACAGAGATGTTGGGACACACACACCGACACACAAACACACACAAACTAGCATTGAAAGGCCATGGGAATCAGCCTGCAAGGACCAAGAGCTGCATCAAGGGGTCTTGCTCAGTCAGCTAGCTTCATGGAGCTTCCAGATGAAAAGCCCATGTACATCCTTCTGTGTAAGAAAGATGGGAAACATGCAAATTTAGTGATTCATTTAGTAGCTTCCTAGAGACCTTGGCCTGGCTTTGGTGTATGTAGGAAAGATAGAGCAGGTAGGATGCCAAAGGAGGCCTGTGATCTCCTTGGTAACTCTCGTGGCTTTATGACGTCATCCAGCCAGGCTAAACTGTCAGTTACTGACTGTTGACAGACTGAAAATGTCTTCCAGGATGTAAGTTGGACTTGAGAAGGGCTCCCGGACTCTGGGGACCCTGCCCCAATTTGTAGGCACATTCTCAGTGGGTTGGGATATTCCAGGGGTGAAAACACCCATTTGTTCTCCTCTTAGCAAAGGGAAAGGCAGGCCAAATGTGCTCCAGATGACTTCGGTCTTTCATTCCCTCTTGGTGTTAAAAGCCTGGGTTGACCATTTTCCAGTTGACTCGGATCACATAGCATCCTTAACCGCTGACTGAGGAAAAGATTCTTACATTGGTTAAACTCATCTGGCCATGAAACACACCAGGTCACCCAAGACCAAACCAAGGTTTAAACTCACCTCTTCAACCCGGAAGGACGAGATTCCCACATTGGGTGATCTCCACCACAGGGATAGGCATAATGGAAAACGGGCTTCAGTCCATTCCTTTCCTCCGCTTCCTTCCTCTCTGTTCTAGGGGATTCCTCAAGTGGTTTTCGTGTTTCGGGAAAAGAAAAAGAAAGGCTAGGACAGCAAGCGGACCAGCAGCTGATGCTGCAGGTTCTCCAGAAGGAGCAGCAGGCCAACTGGAGGACACTGCCAAGCCTCCTCAGAAACAAACATTTATTGTTGATCTAGAGCTGCGAAAAGAGGAGCGGCTTGGTGAGTGGACGCTGGGCGTTGGGATGGGAGCTTGAGAGGGAAAGGAGAGGGCTCAAGATGGTGCAGTGGCCCTCCTTGACATCCTCGCAAATGGGGAGGGGGAATATAGAGAGTGGGAAAGCCTCCGTGAGTCTTCTCTCCTGGCCAGGAGACTGAGCCAGCTCTGTGAACCAGAAAAGGTTTTGAGTGAATGGAATTGGGTCTCGATGGGAAGGAGGCTGCCAAGACAGGGCTGGTTTGGCGGGTTTTCTTCATCTGTAGCAGACCTACAAATTTGTCTGAGGATGGCAGCCCCCGTCTCTCCTTTGCCCAATTTCCCCACAGAGGACCGCCGAGGGAAAAGGAAGGCCCTCTTCATAAAAAGGGACCGGGAAGAAGCCTGTAAGGCCCAACGCGAGGCTGCCAGTGTGAGGGCAGACCGGCGGACCAGCCAAAATCTCTCGCAAGAGGTCCAGGAAAGGAAGAGCAAGGCAGCCCAAAATGTAGGTGCCCCTTGGACACAGAAGTTCCCCTGGCTGGGCTTTGCTCCCATGTTGGAATCCCAGACTCTTTTGCCCAATCTCCGTGTGGCGCACATGATTCTTCAGGACAGAGAGAGCCTCCAAAGGGTTTCCGGCTTCCCTTCTGCAAGGGGGAAGACGCCCCACAGCTTCCCTGTCTGACCGCCTGACTCTCTTCCGTTGCAGCAGGACAAGAGCATCATCCAGTGCCTGAGCTCCATCGCTGCTCTCTTCCAGATGAAGCAGAGCGGGCAACTGAGAGTCCCGGTTCCCCGGAATAAGAACCTTTACGGTCTCGCTGTCCTGGTTAGTAAGACGGAGGGAGGGAGGGAGGGAGGGACGTAGAAAGGGGTGGTAAGCAAAGGAGAATGGAGAGAAATGAGGGGAGGAGGGAGAGGGAAAAGGCTACCCCTGGTTTTCAGAAGGGTGAGCAGAAGCTCACCCTCGCTGAAAGTCTGTCAGGGAAAGAGAAGGCAGCTTCCAAAAACAGGCCCACACAAAGGGCCCCTCACCTGCGGGTCATTCTCCTTTGGACTGAAGGACAAGCTGTAGCAGAAGAGCAGGTCAAAAGGGGCTGGACAAAGAGGAAGGCGTGGGCTGGAGCAGCCTGGTTGACTTTGGGTTCTCTGCTTCTCTCCACTCTTGTTTCCTGCCAGGCTCTGCTGGAGGACAACAATTTAAGGAGCTTCTCTGCAGGCCTAGCTGCACTTCTGGCGGTCTATGAGATCAGGTCAATCTCCCGTTGCTTTTGTAGGGTGTAAGGACAATCTGTTTGCAGCACTCAGAGAGTAGGAAGGGGGAGAATAGGAAAAAACAACAAGGAAAAGGACAGCTTCATCTGGTACACCAGTTGTTGCTCCTGCCAGGCCAGGAGGCCTTTCAGACAGTCACTCATTCCCTGGTCCCTTTGCGGCTTGATTACTGCAACAGACTCCAGAGAGGGCTGCCCTTGACCACCCCCTAGAAGCTTGAGCTGGTCCACTGCCCTTTTGGACACTTTCAGCTGGGGCCACCCAATGAGAGGAAAAATTCTCCTTGAGACATGGAGAGAGGAGAGGGTAGCTTGCCTGCCCACACCTCCTAGCATTGCCCACCTTCTCCTATTTTCTTGGGGACAATGACACCGAAGGCTTTTGACTAAGATGGGCACTGATGTCTCTTCCTCCTTTTGTCTCCACAGCAAGGTCCCACCAGCCATGGACCCAGCAGTGGAATCAATGCTCCTGGACATCTTTGTCTTCCACTGGATGGGCTCCCAGAAGATAAGAGATGAGGATCCTCCTGAGGTACCACGGTCACCCACATTTGAAGGGACTGGCTTTCGGGGGTTGACATGGCTGGGAAGGCATTCTGGAAAAGTGCACGTCTTCCCCTGTCTTTCCTTTCAGGTAGAGAAGAAATTGGTGGAGGAGGCCTTGGGCCTGTCGCTCAGAGCTCTCCTTCGGCAGGCTCCCACCACAAAGCACTTCATTTTCATTTTGAAGGTAAGGGCGTCAAAGAAAGCCTTGGCCAGTGCAGGCATTCCCAGAATCAAGGGTGAAAACTCCTGTTCATTGTCCGACTCTGAAGAACAGCTGGAGGATTGTTCTTGAGGACAGGCGCCCAGTACCAGAAGAACGTTGGCTTGTCACAAGAGCTGTTTTTCATCATGCAGGGATCTCTTTGTGCACAAGTACCTTCAACTGTAATAGGCCAAGGCCAGAATTGCAAATGTGAAAATGAAGTGTTTATAGTGACCTGGACTTCTTTGCTTGGAAATACCATCCCAAAGCCATCCCAAAGCATCCCTGGGATTTAGGAAGGCTGGGGCAATGTTGGAGGGAGAGCGTGGCTCCAGAGGCCTAGAGAAGGATGCAGCATAAACTGCGCACATGCGCTTAGGCAATGAGATGCTTGGTTGTAGCAAACCAGCACAGGTGTCCTCCTTCCTTCAAATCCGCAGCACTTTGAGCCGCACGGCTGGAGATGCTTCTCCGCGGTCCTGAAGCAGCTTCTCTCCTGCAGCAACAACCATCCTAGGATCAATGTAGGTAGCAAACCGATCACGCCATGGATTGCGGGCTTCAGGTCCCCCGCTGCGCTTGGGAACCCATCCTCGTTTAACCTCTCCCTTGAGACAAAGGGGCAGGGAGGGCTTCTGTTCCCCTTCATTCCACTTGATGGGGCATTAGGGACTCCCTGGAATGGATATTTTGCTGCAAATGATTTGTGTTGATGGGCCAGGGGAAGAAGGGGAACTCTTCTCCAAGACAGCTTGGCGACAGCGGGATGCACTTCTCTCTGCCTCTTCCAGCTCACAAAAGTCAAGCAGGCATTTCCCCAAATTCCTGCTGAACTCTGGCATGATGAAAATGAGCCTGGCTTCATTAATGAAGGTAAGTTCATTCAGAACGGTAAGGGGAAGGGGTGAGGGTATCGGAACATCCAAGGCAGGTGGGCAGGCAGGCAAAAGCCACGCTTTCTATCCCCAATGGGGTACAGCATATCTTTTCCAGCTATGGACCCCGCTGATTAAATTTCAACATCTCCGTCTCATGCAATTCTTCTCCCTTTGTTGACACATGTAGGGTCCCCTACCTTCCTTATCTTTTTCTCACCTTTTCTTTTCCACGCAGATGACCTGGCAGTAGAGGAGCTGTGTCCTTCCCTCACTGTTTAAGAACCGTAGCTGGGGGAATCAAGATCAGCATGAAAAATAGGGAGCCAGGTCATCTGTCTGCTGATCTGATCAAGGTGATTCTTGGTTTTTCACTAGCCATGACCAATATGGTGGAGACTGAAAGAATGGCAAGATGCTGCCCCTAGGATGCATCTCTGATGACCTCAGGAAGTACATTGGGGAGTTGGAACTCCCACCAGATTTAAGAACGAATAGGAAAAAAACACAACACGCTGCCTTCTGTCGGCCTCTGGCAAAGCAGGCCAGCTGCATGGGGTTCAAAGCCTCGGTGAGCCAGCATTCTATTCCCTCAGGGGTCCACCAGATAGGCGCTCTTGGAAAGCCCGAACCCAGAATACGGGGGAAAGAGGTTTCTCTGTTTCCAGTTCACTCTCTTGAGAAGGAGGGCTGAGCATGATAGGGCTTTTGTTCTGCAGTTCTAAGAAACCTGCTTCTAAACCAAGGTGGTGATGTCAACATGGAAACTGAGGAAACCGCCCATAGATCATCATTTCCCATCCTTGGGAAACAAAGGACTGCCTGACCTCCCCTCTCCTCTTTATTTCTGGAGTTCTTTTTGCTTGACTGGATGGCACTTACGCTCCCTCTAAGGGCCCTGAATGTGTATCTGTGTGTCCGTACACCCTACCCATGAAACCCACGAATTAACGAACGCAGGGAGAAATATATAGGTATACCAAAAAGACAGGGAGGGAAACATTATCCTTTTGGATTTCTTGCATTCCACCCTTTGGCTGTTGAGGAGAGTGCTGATATTTCTGGGAGTGATATTTGATGAATTACTGTAAAGAGAGGGCCTCAGCTGTGGTGTTGGCATGGCGGTGAAGAAGTTCTGGGAAAGCGCGTGACAACATCTCTGTGTCTCCCTTCAGGTAGAGAAGAAGTTGCGGGAGGAGGCCTTGGGCCTCCCGCTCAGAGCTCCCCTTCGGCAGGCTCGGACATCACGGCGCTTCATTCTTTCTTTGAAGGTAAGAGCACAGAAGTCCCAGGTGAGGTTGAAGGAACAATTGGCTGATGGAAATATTCACAGGATCAAGTGTGAAAAATGTCCCACTCTGAACAATAGCTGGAGGATTGTTCTTGAGGACAGGCAACCAGTACAAGTAGAAGATTGGCTTGGCAAAAGAGCTGCTTGTCTTCCTGCAGGGATTTCTTCGTGATCAAGCGTCTTCAACTGTACTGTTCCAAGCCCAGAATTGCAGAGGGAAAAAAAGTGTTTATGGTGAGCTTGAGTTCCTTGCTGGGAAATGCCATCCCAAAGCTTCCTCCGTCCAAAGAGGCTGGGATTTAGGAAGGCTGGGCCAATGTTGGAGGGAGAGGATGGCTCCAGAGGCCTAGAGAACAAACCTCAGAACTGCGCATGGGTGCTTTGGCAGTGAGATTCTTCCTTCTAGGAAAGAAGCAAAGGTGTCCTCTCTCCTTAAATCCATAGAACCTTGAGCCACAGAGCTGGAGATGCTTCTCCGTGGCCTTGAAGTAGCTTCTCCGCTGTGGGAACCACCATCCTAGGATCAATGTAGGTAGCAAACCTATCATGCCATGGATTGTAGGCGTCGGGTCCTCCCCTGCTCTAGGGAACCGATCCTCGTTTAAACTTTCTCTTGGGACAAAAGGGCAGGGAGGGTTTCTTTTTCATTTCATTGCACTAGATGGTGGACTGGGGAATCCCTGGAATGGATATTTTGCTGGGTCAGATTTGTGTCGATGGACCAAGGGAAGAAGGGGAAGTGCTATCCAAGACACCTTGGCAACAGTGTGATGCCCTGCCTTCTGTGTCTTCCAGCTCACAGAAGTCCAGCAGGTGTTTCTGGAAATGCCTGCAGAACTCTGGCCTGGTGGAGAACAGTATGGTTTCCTTACTGAAGGTAGTTTCATTTAGAATGTAGCTGGGAAGGGGTGAGGGTATTGGAAAATGAAAGGAAGGAAGCAAGGGAGGGAGGGAGGGTGGGATGCCAAACCCTCATTTGTATCTCAAAAGGGGTATATGTTTTCCTGCTATGTAGCCAACCGATTAAATTTCAACAAGCTCTATTTAAGGAGGGCAAAGTCAAGATAGTCTATAGCACCAAATACAAGATGCCCCCTCAGCATTCAGTGAGGATGATGTGGATCGTCCGTAGGTACAGTAAGGTTCACCTGGATAGAGTTACTCGGGGATGGATGAAGGATGGTGAAAAGGACTTCCATTCGGTCTCAGGGAACGGCCCTGAGTTTGTTCCACCTACAACTCTGAAATGTTGCAAATAATTGCTGCATTTGTGCCCTTGCACGCTGCTGACCATTTTGCACAATTTGCAGGGTGTAAAATGGCCTTGTCTCAGGAGTGATATTTCTTGGCAATACTGAAGCTTAATTAAGATGGCGAGGAGAGAGGGATCCACATTTGGGCTGTCGTCATGCGAGTGCTTCAGGCTGGAGGTTTGGAAGTGGTTGGATGTGACCCGAGAGCAGGATGCCATAATTTCCCCGTATTTGGTGACGTTTTTGCGGCATTTTCTACAGTAGCCAAGCCAACCGAACCGCTGTTGGATGGTCACACGGTATCCTTCCTATTGAGGGTTGTGCAGCAGTTTTACTGTACTGCAGCAGGCCCCAGCTTTGGACCTGTTGTTTGGAGGACTGGACTGAGCCTGGAGGACAGGATTGCCGCTGGACGCTGAGGGCAGGCTGAGAGGCAGGCTGCTGCGGCACGCTGCTGCTGGACGTCCTTTGCTGCTGGTGTTTCTGCTGGTGCTTTTGTTGGAGATTCTGCCGCTGGATGCCTTTGCCACTGCCAGATTCCTTCTGCATTATTGACTTTGTTCTTCTGTGGGACACTGGGGCTTTGGACGTGTGGGCAAGGCCTGGGTGGGAGAGGGTGACATTGGAGTGGCAGGCTACTGTGGAATCCCTTCCCCCAGGGAGGCAACCTTGGCTTCCCCTCCGGGTAGCCCTGAGAAGGCAGGAGGGAAGAAGTCAGGTAGAAGAAGTGTGTGTGTGTGTGTGTGAATGTGTTGTAGAGTGTGTGTGTGTGTGTGTGTTGTGTGTGGGGAAGTGGAGGCTAAGTATCCTGTTGGCAGGAGAGCTAGTGAAGCTAAAGTGCCCCTTTTTGCCTGGCTTCCCCTCCCAGGGATGGCTAATAAGGGCACTGGGAGGTTCCTGGTCCCAGATCGTGGGGGGCTTGGATGTGGGGATCGGGCAGTCGTTGGGGGGTCGTGTAGAGGCAGGCTATAGTATCGTGGTGGTAACTGGGATGGGGAGATATGGTGGGACAGAGGGAGTGGGCCACCCTCGGGGAACGTGGAACTGTTGTCTGATACGAGGTCTGCCTTCCATCTCCTTGATCCCAGCCCCGATGTCCTGTCAGCAGATCTTCAGTGGTCTTGGCCTCCGGCTGCTGCTACTGAATGCCAGGATGGTCTGCAATAAGGCCGCCCTCACCCTTGATTTAATCTGTTTTTAATTATTTATTATGACTGTTTCAAATAATGACAGAAAAAGAAAAAAAAAGAAAAAATACGTAAAGGTCCTTGTGTTTTAACTAAAGGTAAAGGTAAAGGTTTCCCTTGACGTAAAGTCCAGTCGAGTCCGACTCTAGGGGGCGGTGCTCATCTCCGTTTCTAAGCCTTGGAGCCGGCGTTGTCATAGACACTTCCGGGTCATGACGACTCGGAACGCCGTTACCTCCCCGCCGAAGCGGTACCTATTGATGTACTCACATTTGCATGTTTTCGAACTGCTAGGTGAGCAGGAGCTGGGACTAGCAACGGGAGCTCACCCTGCCGCGCGGTTTCGAACCGCCCACCTTCCGATCGACAGCTCAGCGGTTTAACCCGCAGCGCCACCGCGTCCCATCTGTGTTTTAACTAAGTAGGTAATATTACTTTATTGATTAGTCAGTTGACCATATGAAAAAGTTGGGCATCAGCCCCCAGAAAATAGAGTACTATCAGACAGAGAAAATGCAATAAGATAAAATAAAATATACTAAGGTGAGATAAAAGGCTTCTCGGCCTTTTAGCTAAGATCAAGTGTAGTTGTGTTATAAAAAGGCACAGAATATGTGCTTAGAAAAAGAAGAAGAGAAGAGAAAATAAAATAATAACATGAGACATAATATGTCATTCCAACAATGAAGAATTAAAACTCTCTCTCTATTTATCTAATGCAAATATGATGCAAGGAGAGATTAAAAAAAAAATCCCTTCCCTTCTTACCGCTATGGGTAAGCAGCTGTCCAGTACCTGCCTGTCTGTCTGGATCTGGAAGTCCCACAGGATCTGAGCCCTGTCATTCTCCACAACCTTCCGTGGAATCTCCCATCTGGACTTGGGAGGGTCTAGCCCGTACACTCTGCAGATGTTCCTGTACACAATGCCAGCTACTTGTTTGTGCCGTTCAGTGTATGCTCTTCCTGCCTGCATCTTACACCCTGCCACTCTGTGCTGGACTGTCTCTGAGGCCTCACTGCACAGTGCGCACCTCGGGTCCTGTCTAGTGTGGTAGACCCCTGCTTCTATGGTTCTGGTGCTTAGCACCTGTTTTTGTGCTGCTCTGATCAGTGCCTCAGTGCTGTCTTTTAGTCCAGCCCTTTCCGGCCACTGGTAGGATTTCCCAAGGTCAGCCACCTCAGCTGTCTGTCGATGGTACATCCCATGCAGGCTCTTGTCTTGCCATGGCACTTCCTCTGCTTGATCTTCCTTGCATGTCTGCTGCTGCCTCAGGCATTGTCTCAACAGCTCATCTTTAGGGGCCATCTTACTGATGGACGCCTGGATGCTCTGGGTCTCACCCAGGACAGTGCTTTGGACACTCACCAGGCCCCGCCCTCCCTCTTTCCGCCTGGTGTACCGTGTCTGGGTGTTGGACTCGGGGTGGAAGCCTCCGTACATTGTGAGGAGCTTCCGGGTCTTCACATCAGCAGCCTCCATGTCCTCCTTTGGCCAGCCCACTAGACAGGCAGGGTATCTGATGTTTGTCAGGGCATACATGTTGATGGGGTGGATCTTGTTCTTCCCACTGAGCCGGCGCCTTAGGACCTGTCTTATCCTTTGGTGGGACTTGGATGTTGGTGTCTTCCTTGCCTCCTCATCGTGGTTGCCATGTGTCTGTGGGATACCAAGGTACGTGTAGCTGGTCTGTATGTCTGCCACGTGGCCTGCTGGTAGTTCCACCCCATCATTCTTAGCTACCTTCCCTCTCTTTACTACCATCCGGCCACACTTCTCCAGTCCGAATGACATCCCAATGTCCTCACTTTAGATCCGTGTCAGGTGGATCAGTGAGTCGATATCTCGTTCCCTCTTAGCATACAGCTCAATGTCATCCATGTAGAGGAGGTGGCTGATGGTAGTTCCTCTCTTGAACTTGAGTATATATCCAGTACATATACATATACATATACATATACAATATAACTATCATCCTTCCCCCTACTATATTTTGTATGAATGAGTCCTATACTTCATTGTACTTATCCATACAAAGTCTACCTCTATAGCCAATCTTCTCATAGGTGGGAAGTATAATCAGGTCTTCAATCCATTGAGTCAATTGGGCCAGACTTTCATCTTTCCAATGTTACGATATCAGTCTTTTGGCCATAGCAAGTTCACAGAGAATCCATTAACGTTGTCCAGTTTTCAAATTCCACGGACTATGTAAGTAATTGAGAAGAATCTTGTCCTCTGAAAAAGTTAGCTTTTCTCCCACAGTCACCTTTTCATATCCACCCTTTTCTCCCAGAACTGAGTAAGTATCGCACATTGTAAGAACATATGTTTTGAGGAAGCACTGTCCTTTTTACATCTCCAACAGCATGTTGTCTTAGACAACCCTTTCCTGTAGAAATGTGACAAAGCTCATAAAGAGATGATTAAAATAGAATTTTAACCGTAAATATAACTTTTTCTTGGAGAAGTCGTAGGTTAAGGTCCATTGAGACTCTTGATCTAGACGTTAAAACTCTCTCCCTTTGTCTAGGCAATATAGGAACCTCTAATTCTCTATTCCTTTCACATTTGAGCATCTGCATATCAAATTGATTTATTGATAACAAATATCTATAAAAGCTCATAGTAGGTTTTTTAGGGTTGAATGATAGTAGAGTTGTATTGTTTTCATGATTTAATCCTTGATGAGAGGGCCACCTGGCATGTACCACCGCGTCCTTGCTGCGTCGAGAAGCCGGGGTTGCCCTTTCGGAAGTCTGCCCAGCTGGGTTTCGAGTGTGGCATCAGCCGAGCGATTGTCATCTGCGAAACCCTTCGGGCTTTTGCCATACCTCTACGCCTGCCCCGGGATCACTGCTGACGCCACACCTCAAACCCAACTGGTCATAACTCCGAAAGGGCCACCTCCTTCTGGATTCAGCCAGGTCTTGGGGATAAAAGCCAGGTTGTCCCTCTCTTCAAGGATTACATCATTGATGAGGGACCTGGCATTAAGGAGCACCAGCTGGAAGCCGGGGCCTCTGAAGGTCTGCTGGCAGAGTACCGGAGTTGAGACCAAGGAGCTGGAAGGCGAGACCGGAATCAAACAATGGCCCTGCATATGTCCCACCATATGTCCCCATGCCTGGCACCAGCATAGGACTTTGCCCTGCCCCCATCCCCGCAATGGCAGCCCCATCAATATATCCCAGTCCCTCGGTTCCCAAGACCGGGAAGCCCTTACTGTCCTCACCAGCCATCTCCAGGAGGGGAAGCCACACCCCAAGGCACTTGAGCTTTACCAGCTCTCAGTGCCATCAAGATACCTCCGACCCAGGCCTCCCACCAACACCGTCCCAACGGGCCTGAGCAGTCCAACAGTCCAGCTGAGCGCCAGGCAAGACACCGCCCTCCAGCCGGGCACAGCATCGCCCATCCACACAATCACAAGACGGCGGCTCTGGACCTTGCCCTCTCTCTGCCATCTGAAATGAGTTCTTCAATCTGAAATCGTTTTCCAAAAGCCTCTGTGCCGCTTTTCTATGTTGCCTCCGTTTTTGAAATCTGTCTTTGTTGGGTTTTCTGATCTCCAATCAGAAATAAAGTTACAATATACATAAGTCTCTAGTTTATAGAAAATTCTTTATTGGATCCATCCAGGGCATCTCCTGACCCCAAATACTTTGCTGGGAAATTACACAGACACAGACTCAGAGACAAACACCCACCCGAAGCTGATCTCCAGACATGTTAGGGTAGGGAGATTCCCTTCTCTCTCTCTCTCTCTCTCTCTCTCTCTCTCTCTCTCTCTCAAAGTGGGACTTTGGTGTGCAGGAGAAAAAGAGGGGGCTCTTCATCCCAGCAGAAGGAATGGCCGGAGCTGAGCCCTGATGTGGGCCACAGGGACACTGCCTGGCAACATCTGGCAGAGAGCTGGCATGATGAGTCTTGCCCAAGTGGGGAGCTGAGCAGAGCTTCCGTGCTCAGGGGCAGGCTCCATGGGCAGAGCTAGGCCGCTTGGGCAAGCAGACAAGAAATCTGCACCTGTCCCAGATGGTTTTACATCTTCCCCGAGGCATTCGCCTGGCATTGCTGGGACGCAGAAAAGGTGGAGCAGGTGGAATCGCAAAAGGACGGCTGTGAGTAAAAGAGACCCAAAGGTAACGTCCAAAGTTGCACAGAAAGCGCAAGACACCTGGGGCCAGATACTCCCACTCACCCAAGGGAGGCGAGGCGAGGCGAGGCAGGGAGGGCACGTTACGGGTGCCGTCCATGAGAGGATGTCGATTGGCGACTCCGGGAGGAGGGCCTCCTCTGCTGTGGCCTGCGCCTGGGGAACCCTCTTGCCCCGGAGGTGAGGCCGGCCCCCTCTCTCCTGGCCCTCGGGAAATTGCTAAAGAGCTGGCTCTGCCGTCTCGCACGGGGTGGGATGGGGGGAGCTAATCCTGGGGGTGGCTAGCGCCCTGAGAGGCTCCACAATTTTATGAATTTACACACTTAAATGGAGAACTCTTAATATGCCATCTTGGATTTTATATTTTATATTTATATTTGTACTTAAGAAATATGGTTTTTAATGTATTTTAATTTGTATTTATTTTTAGTTTTATTGTAAACTGCCCAGAGTGGGTGGGGACGAAATTTGAAATGAAAGAAAGAAAGAAAGAAAGAAAGAAAGAAAGAAAGAAAGAAATAAATAAATAAATAAAGAAAGAAAGAAAGAAAGAAAGAAAGAAAGAAAGAAATCATTCGCCTGGCATTGCTGCTATGCAGAAAGGGTGGAGCAGGGGGCGGCTGGGAGAATCCCAGAGGGACGGCTGTGGCGAAAAGAGATCGGAGAGGCAATACTCAGAGTCCTGCCGGAAGAGCAGTGCACCTGGGCCGGATACTGCCGCACCTCCCAACGGAGAAGAAAATGAGATCGATTCTGGAAGTTTGTTTGTTTGTTTGTTTATTTATTTATCAAATTTGTCACCGCCCATCTCCTCCCACTGCAGGGACTCTGGGCCGTGTACAACAAAATCCTCAATAAAATATAAAATATATCAAATACATTATAAAATTACAAATTGTTAATAATATAGATAAAAATAAAGTCCAGATGGCTATCTCTCATTCCCTCTTGACATGGAAGGGGTGCTTCAAGGCAGTAGCCAACCTCAGGCGTGACTCCTCTCCTCCCCGCCCCAGGCCAGCTGGCCGAGCCAGCTCTTCAAGTCTCTCCGAAAGGCCAGGAGCGATGGGGCAAGCCTCACCACCGGGGGCAAGATGTTCCAAACGGTGGGCGCCATTGCAGAGGAGGCCCGCCTGCTGGACCCCGCCAGATGGAATTCTCTTACCAACGGGGTCCTCAGCATGCCCTCTCTGCCAGATCAGGTGGGGCGGGTAGATGTAATGGGGAAGAGGCGGTCCCTCAGGTAGCCTGGCCCCATGCCATGTAGGGCTTTAAAGGCGATAACCAACACCTTGAATTGGACCTGGAGGGAAACTGGTAGCCGGTGCAGCTCGCGTAGCAAAGGTGTTCTATGCGCCCTTCTAGGGGCGCCAGAAACAGAGTGCGCGGCTGCATTTTGGACCAGCTGAAGCTTCTGGATACTCTGCAAGGGTAGCCCCAAGTTGAGGAGAGGGTGATCCGTTAATGCATCGGGAAGTAGCCAGGCACCTATCGTGCAGTCCTGATGATAGAAACGCATAGGACGGCTGCCTTGGGACCTTGAAAGGGAGAGGGAACGTCTGGCTCAGCTGATCTTCCTGGGACAGAAGTAACATACCTCCGGGGATGAGATGCTGGTGAGAGGAAAGACTGAAAGAGACCGCCGACTTTACGACTCACCGTATCGACTGCGTGACTGGCTGGGGTGGTTCTAAGAGGCACCTCCGTGGCCTTTATTTCATCCCATGCCAATTCCTGCTCTGAGATATCAGAACGAGAACTTTCCGCACAAAAGCCGGCTATCTCCAAATTAAGCGGGAGCAGAGCGTCAGAACGTCCTGCCAAAGTTTCCTGCTAGGGGGTTTGCTCTCGGAAATCAATACGTCGTTGCTGGGAAAAGGAAGCAGGAAATCATGCAATTTTGGAATGATCCAGCTTTCTGGGCATGGAGGGATGTCACTGAAAAGCCTCACTCACTTAATTTACAGTGCAGAAATTAAGAACAAACTCTCTTGGAGATCATCTTTGGAGACACGAGGTTTAGCCGTTCGGCATGCCAAAATATTGACCAACCAGAGGACAGCAATTTCTTCCCAAAAGGAAAGTCTGATCCTTGGGCTCCCTCACCAGCTGGATCCCACAACCCGGGGAACTTGGCTGAAAGAGGGTCATGTGACGTTCAATCAGCCAGAGAGACTTGTGTTTTGGCAGAATCTGTTCTATGAATGCAGGACCCTTTTCCCCCTACCCTTGGCCTGGATTGCTGCTTCAGAACAGATGTCTGATGTTAGAAAACCGGGGGTGTGGGGAGAGTTTCTCTCCTCTCTCCCTGTCCTTAGAATCGGCACCATCTAACTGAAGCCAATTCAGTGGCCTGCTAGAACCACTGAAATGGAGCAGAGCTTATAACACAGCTTAGAAGCTGGCACAGAGAAAGAACATTATCTTAGATGGCTTCCATCAGCATGCCAGAGAAAGAGCGGTTATTGCTCTTACACATTCAGCCCTCCCAAACATAAAGAATCACACGCTCAGACATACTGTATTAGGTTAAGACGTAAACAGAAGCTTACTGACTTTATTCTTGGTTGTTCTCTAACATCCATCTTGGTGGAAAAGGTGAGGTTCCTTTGTTCTTCTTGTCTTTCTCATTACATCGTTTGCCCTAAACTCTCAGCCCTACAGCTGCCAAGAGGTGTGTGTGTGAAAGAAAGGGACAGAATCCCTCATCAAGGCCCAAGCACATGGCCCTGCTGAAGAGAGCAGCATCCATGGTGCCTCTCCCTGGGTGGAGAAGGCAGAAAAAAGGAGAAAAAGGAAGTGGGAGTGGGAGTGGGAGTGGGAGTGTCAACAACAGCTTCCTCAGAGTTGCATTTGTTGGGATGTCCTTGTTTTTGCAAGGACCAAGCCACTAAGTTACTGGGGTAACAGATCACTGTGGCAGGGTGATTTGTTACCCCAGGTCAAACTTAAGTATCCTTTGTTTTGGGTGTGAAATGATGGCCATATAAGCTAAAGTGTCAGATCCCCCGATCAAAGGATTCACCGAGACCCTTATCGGGGCATCTCCCCTCAGGTCATTCTCTCAGGTTGCCGGATGGGAGGGGTGTGTGAAGTTGGAATCTAAAGGGGTTGTTTTGGCTATGGAGCACATCAAGGATGCGAGGTTGAGATGCAAGAGGAATACCATCTGGATGGGAAGGGGAGTGACATGCTTCGTGGGAAAGGGGACTAGCTAAGGGAATGTAGTTTAAGTTAGGTTTTGGTGTGAATTCTTTATTCGCAGCTTGCCTTCTGTACCGTTCATGACGCTTCATGAAAACAGTTCAAAGACATCCAGTTTCTTGACTGTGAGTGTGTGAATGCTCAAAAGAGCAGGTGCTGACACTTTGGCACACAGCACGGTTCTCTCCGATGACGGCAGAGGCGATGGCCGCTTAACCCAGGACTGTCCGTCTTTAGCCATGGTTCGTTAACTCTCAGCTGATTGCTTTTTCAGGAAGAGTTTTCAAATTATGGATTCGCAGCTTAATGTCAGCACCTGCTCATTCGAGCATTCACGCACACACAGTCAAGCAACTGGATTTTGAATTGCCTGGGGAAGGAATCTGCCTGGGCTTGTTACAGTTTCAGTTTCCTTTTTGTAGCCTCTCCTCCCAGTCCTACTTAGAGCGCGTGTGCGTGTATGAGCTTGTAAAGCTTTTCTGCCTATCCAGGATATCTGGATATGAAACTGTGTATGTTTTTATTGTTTTCTGTAAATACATTTATTTTCACAGAAATGCCTGGTGCATGTTTTTCCTGATCTCTCCCGCCAAATGCTTTCCAGCAATCCCTAACAGCATTGTGCGAAAACTTAATTCACAAGCAAATGAGGCATGCTGGATTTGCCGGAACTTCCAACACTAACAACACTTTGGGATGCAGAAGATGGTTTCTGCACCTAAGCAGAAATAAGAGAGGGAGCTGACCATAGACACAGAGATGTTGGGACACACACACCGACACACAAACACACACAAACTAGCATTGAAAGGCCATGGGAATCAGCCTGCAAGGACCAAGAGCTGCATCAAGGGGTCTTGCTCAGTCAGCTAGCTTCATGGAGCTTCCAGATGAAAAGCCCATGTACATCCTTCTGTGTAAGAAAGATGGGAAACATGCAAATTTAGTGATTCATTTAGTAGCTTCCTAGAGACCTTGGCCTGGCTTTGGTGTATGTAGGAAAGATAGAGCAGGTAGGATGCCAAAGGAGGCCTGTGATCTCCTTGGTAACTCTCGTGGCTTTATGACGTCATCCAGCCAGGCTAAACTGTCAGTTACTGACTGTTGACAGACTGAAAATGTCTTCCAGGATGTAAGTTGGACTTGAGAAGGGCTCCCGGACTCTGGGGACCCTGCCCCAATTTGTAGGCACATTCTCAGTGGGTTGGGATATTCCAGGGGTGAAAACACCCATTTGTTCTCCTCTTAGCAAAGGGAAAGGCGGGCCAAATGTGCTCCAGATGACTTCGGTCTTTCATTCCCTCTTGGTGTTAAAAGCCTGGGTTGACCATTTTCCAGTTGACTCGGATCACATAGCATCCTTAACCGCTGACTGAGGAAAAGATTCTTACATTGGTTAAACTCATCTGGCCATGAAACACACCAGGTCACCCAAGACCAAACCAAGGTTTAAACTCACCTCTTCAACCCGGAAGGACGAGATTCCCACATTGGGTGATCTCCACCACAGGGATAGGCATAATGGAAAACGGGCTTCAGTCCATTCCTTTCCTCCGCTTCCTTCCTCTCTGTTCTAGGGGATTCCTCAAGTGGTTTTCGTGTTTCGGGAAAAGAAAAAGAAAGGCTAGGACAGCAAGCGGACCAGCAGCTGATGCTGCAGGTTCTCCAGAAGGAGCAGCAGGCCAACTGGAGGACACTGCCAAGCCTCCTCAGAAACAAACATTTATTGTTGATCTAGAGCTGCGAAAAGAGGAGCGGCTTGGTGAGTGGACGCTGGGCGTTGGGATGGGAGCTTGAGAGGGAAAGGAGAGGGCTCAAGATGGTGCAGTGGCCCTCCTTGACATCCTCGCAAATGGGGAGGGGGAATATAGAGAGTGGGAAAGCCTCCGTGAGTCTTCTCTCCTGGCCAGGAGACTGAGCCAGCTCTGTGAACCAGAAAAGGTTTTGAGTGAATGGAATTGGGTCTCGATGGGAAGGAGGCTGCCAAGACAGGGCTGGTTTGGCGGGTTTTCTTCATCTGTAGCAGACCTACAAATTTGTCTGAGGATGGCAGCCCCCGTCTCTCCTTTGCCCAATTTCCCCACAGAGGACCGCCGAGGGAAAAGGAAGGCCCTCTTCATAAAAAGGGACCGGGAAGAAGCCTGTAAGGCCCAACGCGAGGCTGCCAGTGTGAGGGCAGACCGGCGGACCAGCCAAAATCTCTCGCAAGAGGTCCAGGAAAGGAAGAGCAAGGCAGCCCAAAATGTAGGTGCCCCTTGGACACAGAAGTTCCCCTGGCTGGGCTTTGCTCCCATGTTGGAATCCCAGACTCTTTTGCCCAATCTCCGTGTGGCGCACATGATTCTTCAGGACAGAGAGAGCCTCCAAAGGGTTTCCGGCTTCCCTTCTGCAAGGGGGAAGACGCCCCACAGCTTCCCTGTCTGACCGCCTGACTCTCTTCCGTTGCAGCAGGACAAGAGCATCATCCAGTGCCTGAGCTCCATCGCTGCTCTCTTCCAGATGAAGCAGAGCGGGCAACTGAGAGTCCCGGTTCCCCGGAATAAGAACCTTTACGGTCTCGCTGTCCTGGTTAGTAAGACGGAGGGAGGGAGGGAGGGAGGGACGTAGAAAGGGGTGGTAAGCAAAGGAGAATGGAGAGAAATGAGGGGAGGAGGGAGAGGGAAAAGGCTACCCCTGGTTTTCAGAAGGGTGAGCAGAAGCTCACCCTCGCTGAAAGTCTGTCAGGGAAAGAGAAGGCAGCTTCCAAAAACAGGCCCACACAAAGGGCCCCTCACCTGCGGGTCATTCTCCTTTGGACTGAAGGACAAGCTGTAGCAGAAGAGCAGGTCAAAAGGGGCTGGACAAAGAGGAAGGCGTGGGCTGGAGCAGCCTGGTTGACTTTGGGTTCTCTGCTTCTCTCCACTCTTGTTTCCTGCCAGGCTCTGCTGGAGGACAACAATTTAAGGAGCTTCTCTGCAGGCCTAGCTGCACTTCTGGCGGTCTATGAGATCAGGTCAATCTCCCGTTGCTTTTGTAGGGTGTAAGGACAATCTGTTTGCAGCACTCAGAGAGTAGGAAGGGGGAGAATAGGAAAAAACAACAAGGAAAAGGACAGCTTCATCTGGTACACCAGTTGTTGCTCCTGCCAGGCCAGGAGGCCTTTCAGACAGTCACTCGTTCCCTGGTCCCTTTGCGGCTTGATTACTGCAACAGACTCCAGAGAGGGCTGCCCTTGACCACCCCCTAGAAGCTTGAGCTGGTCCACTGCCCTTTTGGACACTTTCAGCTGGGGCCACCCAATGAGAGGAAAAATTCTCCTTGAGACATGGAGAGAGGAGAGGGTAGCTTGCCTGCCCACACCTCCTAGCATTGCCCACCTTCTCCTATTTTCTTGGGGACAATGACACCGAAGGCTTTTGACTAAGATGGGCACTGATGTCTCTTCCTCCTTTTGTCTCCACAGCAAGGTCCCACCGGCCATGGACCCAGCAGTGGAATCAATGCTCCTGGACATCTTTGTCTTCCACTGGATGGGCTCCCAGAAGATAAGAGATGAGGATGCTCCTGAGGTACCACGGTCACCCACATTTGAAGGGACTGGCTTTCGGGGGTTGACATGGCTGGGAAGGCATTCTGGAAAAGTGCACGTCTTCCCCTGTCTTTCCTTTCAGGTAGAGAAGAAATTGGTGGAGGAGGCCTTGGGCCTGTCGCTCAGAGCTCTCCTTCGGCAGGCTCCCACCACAAAGCACTTCATTTTCATTTTGAAGGTAAGGGCGTCAAAGAAAGCCTTGGCCAGTGCAGGCATTCCCAGAATCAAGGGTGAAAACTCCTGTTCATTGTCCGACTCTGAAGAACAGCTGGAGGATTGTTCTTGAGGACAGGCGTCCAGTACCAGAAGAACGTTGGCTTGTCACAAGAGCTGTTTTTCATCATGCAGGGATCTCTTTGTGCACAAGTACCTTCAACTGTAATAGGCCAAGGCCAGAATTGCAAATGTGAAAATGAAGTGTTTATAGTGACCTGGACTTCTTTGCTTGGAAATACCATCCCAAAGCCATCCCAAAGCATCCCTGGGATTTAGGAAGGCTGGGGCAATGTTGGAGGGAGAGCGTGGCTCCAGAGGCCTAGAGAAGGATGCAGCATAAACTGCGCACATGCGCTTAGGCAATGAGATGCTTGGTTGTAGCAAACCAGCACAGGTGTCCTCCTTCCTTCAAATCCGCAGCACTTTGAGCCGCACGGCTGGAGATGCTTCTCCGCGGTCCTGAAGCAGCTTCTCTCCTGCAGCAACAACCATCCTAGGATCAATGTAGGTAGCAAACCGATCACGCCATGGATTGCGGGCTTCAGGTCCCCTGCTGCGCTTGGGAACCCATCCTCGTTTAACCTCTCCCTTGAGACAAAGGGGCAGGGAGGGCTTCTGTTCCCCTTCATTCCACTTGATGGGGCATTAGGGACTCCCTGGAATGGATATTTTGCTGCAAATGATTTGTGTTGATGGGCCAGGGGAAGAAGGGGAACTCTTCTCCAAGACAGCTTGGCGACAGTGGGATGCACTTCTCTCTGCCTCTTCCAGCTCACAAAAGTCAAGCAGGCATTTCCCCAAATTCCTGCTGAACTCTGGCATGATGAAAATGAGTCTGGCTTCATTAATGAAGGTAAGTTCATTCAGAACGGTAAGGGGAAGGGGTGAGGGTATCGGAACATCCAAGGCAGGTGGGCAGGCAGGCAGGCAGGCAGGCAGGCAAAAGCCACGCTTTCTATCCCCAATGGGGTACAGCATATCTTTTCCAGCTATGGACCCCGCTGATTAAATTTCAACATCTCCGTCTCATGCAATTCTTCTCCCTTTGTTGACACATGTAGGGTCCCCTACCTTCCTTATCTTTTTCTCACCTTTTCTTTTCCACGCAGATGACCTGGCAGTAGAGGAGCTGTGTCCTTCCCTCACTGTTTAAGAACCGTAGCTGGGGGAATCAAGATCAGCATGAAAAATAGGGAGCCAGGTCATCTGTCTGCTGATCTGATCAAGGTGATTCTTGGTTTTTCACTAGCCATGACCAATATGGTGGAGACTGAAAGAATGGCAAGATGCTGCCCCTAGGATGCATCTCTGATGACCTCAGGAAGTACATTGGGGAGTTGGAACTCCCACCAGATTTAAGAACGAATAGGAAAAAAACACAACACGCTGCCTTCTGTCGGCCTCTGGCAAAGCAGGCCAGCTGCATGGGGTTCAAAGCCTCGGTGAGCCAGCATTCTATTCCCTCAGGGGTCCACCAGATAGGCGCTCTTGGAAAGCCCGAACCCAGAATACGGGGGAAAGAGGTTTCTCTGTTTCCAGTTCACTCTCTTGAGAAGGAGGGCTGAGCATGATAGGGCTTTTGTTCTGCAGTTCTAAGAAACCTGCTTCTAAACCAAGGTGGTGATGTCAACATGGAAACTGAGGAAACCGCCCATAGATCATCATTTCCCATCCTTGGGAAACAAAGGACTGCCTGACCTCCCCTCTCCTCTTTATTTCTGGAGTTCTTTTTGCTTGACTGGATGGCACTTACGCTCCCTCTAAGGGCCCTGAATGTGTATCTGTGTGTCCGTACACCCTACCCATGAAACCCACGAATTAACGAACGCAGGGAGAAATATATAGGTATACCAAAAAGACAGGGAGGGAAACATTATCCTTTTGGATTTCTTGCATTCCACCCTTTGGCTGTTGAGGAGAGTGCTGATATTTCTGGGAGTGATATTTGATGAATTACTGTAAAGAGAGGGCCTCAGCTGTGGTGTTGGCATGGCGGTGAAGAAGTTCTGGGAAAGCGCATGACAACATCTCTGTGTCTCCCTTCAGGTAGAGAAGAAGTTGCGGGAGGAGGCCTTGGGCCTCACGCTCAGAGCTCCCCTTCGGCAGGCTCGGACATCACAGCGCTTCATTCTTTCTTTGAAGGTAAGAGCACAGAAGTCCCAGGTGAGGTTGAAGGAACAATTGGCTGATGGAAATATTCACAGGATCAAGTGTGAAAAATGTCCCACTCTGAACAATAGCTGGAGGATTGTTCTTGAGGACAGGCAACCAGTACAAGTAGAAGATTGGCTTGGCAAAAGAGCTGCTTGTCTTCCTGCAGGGATTTCTTCGTGATCAAGCGTCTTCAACTGTACTGTTCCAAGCCCAGAATTGCAGAGGAAAAAAAAGTGTTTATGGTGAGCTTGAGTTCCTTGCTGGGAAATGCCATCCCAAAGCTTCCTCCGTCCAAAGAGGCTGGGATTTAGGAAGGCTGGGCCAATGTTGGAGGGAGAGGATGGCTCCAGAGGCCTAGAGAACAAACCTCAGAACTGCGCATGGGTGCTTTGGCAGTGAGATTCTTCCTTCTAGGAAAGAAGCAAAGGTGTCCTCTCTCCTTAAATCCATAGAACCTTGAGCCACAGAGCTGGAGATGCTTCTCCGTGGCCTTGAAGTAGCTTCTCCGCTGTGGGAACCACCATCCTAGGATCAATGTAGGTAGCAAACCTATCATGCCATGGATTGTAGGCGTCGGGTCCTCCCCTGCTCTAGGGAACCGATCCTCGTTTAAACTTTCTCTTGGGACAAAAGGGCAGGGAGGGTTTCTTTTTCATTTCATTGCACTAGATGGTGGACTGGGGAATCCCTGGAATGGATATTTTGCTGGGTCAGATTTGTGTCGATGGACCAAGGGAAGAAGGGGAAGTGCTATCCAAGACACCTTGGCAACAGTGTGATGCCCTGCCTTCTGTGTCTTCCAGCTCACAGAAGTCCAGCAGGCGTTTCTGGAAATGCCTGCAGAACTCTCGCCTGGTGGAGAACAGTATGGTTTCCTTACTGAAGGTAGTTTCATTTAGAATGTAGCTGGGAAGGGGTGAGGGTATTGGAAAATGAAAGGAAGGAAGCAAGGGAGGGAGGGAGGGAGGGATGCCAAACCCTCATTTGTATCTCAAAAGGGGTATATGTTTTCCTGCTATGTAGCCAACCGATTAAATTTCAACAAGCTCTATTTAAGGAGGGCAAAGTCAAGATAGTCTATAGCACCAAATACAAGATGCCCCCTCAGCATTCAGTGAGGATGATGTGGATCGTCCGTAGGTACAGTAAGGTTCACCTGGATAGAGTTACTCGGGGATGGATGAAGGATGGTGAAAAGGACTTCCATTCGGTCTCAGGGAACGGCCCTGAGTTTGTTCCACCTACAACTCTGAAATGTTGCAAATAATTGCTGCATTTGTGCCCTTGCACGCTGCTGACCATTTTGCACAATTTGCAGGGTGTAAAATGGCCTTGTCTCAGGAGTGATATTTCTTGGCAATACTGAAGCTTAATTAAGATGGCGAGGAGAGAGGGATCCACATTTGGGCTGTCGTCATGCGAGTGCTTCAGGCTGGAGGTTTGGAAGTGGTTGGATGTGACCCGAGAGCAGGATGCCATAATTTCCCCGTATTTGGTGACGTTTTTGCGGCATTTTCTACAGTAGCCAAGCCAACCGAACCGCTGTTGGATGGTCACACGGTATCCTTCCTATTGAGGGTTGTGCAGCAGTTTTACTGTACTGCAGCAGGCCCCAGCTTTGGACCTGTTGTTTGGAGGACTGGACTGAGCCTGGAGGACAGGATTGCCGCTGGACGCTGAGGGCAGGCTGAGAGGCAGGCTGCTGCGGCACGCTGCTGCTGGATGTCCTTTGCTGCTGGTGTTTCTGCTGGTGCTTTTGTTGGAGATTCTGCCGCTGGATGCCTTTGCCACTGCCAGATTCCTTCTGCATTATTGACTTTGTTCTTCTGTGGGACACTGGGGCTTTGGACGTGTGGGCAAGGCCTGGGTGGGAGAGGGTGATATTGGAGTGGCAGGCTACTGTGGAATCCCTTCCCCCAGGGAGGCAACCTTGGCTTCCCCTCCGGGTAGCCCTGAGAAGGCAGGAGGGAAGAAGTCAGGTAGAAGAAGTGTTTGTGTGTGTGTGTGAATGTGTTGTAGAGTGTGTGTGTGTGTGTGTGTTGTGTGTGGGGAAGTGGAGGCTAAGTATCCTGTTGGCAGGAGAGCTAGTGAAGCTAAAGTGCCCCTTTTTGCCTGGCTTCCCCTCCCAGGGATGGCTAATAAGGGCACTGGGAGGTTCCTGGTCCCAGATCGTGGGGGGCTTGGATGTGGGGATCGGGCAGTCGTTGGGGGGTCGTGTAGAGGCAGGCTATAGTATCGTGGTGGTAACTGGGATGGGGAGATATGGTGGGACAGAGGGAGTGGGCCACCCTCGGGGAACGTGGAACTGTTGTCTGATACGAGGTCTGCCTTCCATCTCCTTGATCCCAGCCCCGATGTCCTGTCAGCAGATCTTCAGTGGTCTTGGCCTCCGGCTGCTGCTACTGAATGCCAGGATGGTCTGCAATAAGGCCGCCCTCACCCTTGATTTAATCTGTTTTTAATTATTTATTATGACTGTTTCAAATAATGACAGAAAAAGAAAAAAAAAGAAAAAATACGTAAAGGTCCTTGTGTTTTAACTAAAGGTAAAGGTAAAGGTTTCCCTTGACGTAAAGTCCAGTCGAGTCCGACTCTAGGGGGCGGTGCTCATCTCCGTTTCTAAGCCTTGGAGCCGGCGTTGTCATAGACACTTCCGGGTCATGACGACTCGGAACGCCGTTACCTCCCCGCCGAAGCGGTACCTATTGATGTACTCACATTTGCATGTTTTCGAACTGCTAGGTGAGCAGGAGCTGGGACTAGCAACGGGAGCTCACCCTGCCGCGCGGTTTCGAACCGCCCACCTTCCGATCGACAGCTCAGCGGTTTAACCCGCAGCGCCACCGCGTCCCATCTGTGTTTTAACTAAGTAGGTAATATTACTTTATTGATTAGTCAGTTGACCATATGAAAAAGTTGGGCATCAGCCCCCAGAAAATAGAGTACTATCAGACAGAGAAAATGCAATAAGATAAAATAAAATATACTAAGGTGAGATAAAAGGCTTCTCGGCCTTTTAGCTAAGATCAAGTGTAGTTGTGTTATAAAAAGGCACAGAATATGTGCTTAGAAAAAGAAGAAGAGAAGAGAAAATAAAATAATAACATGAGACATAATATGTCATTCCAACAATGAAGAATTAAAACTCTCTCTCTATTTATCTAATGCAAATATGATGCAAGGAGAGATTAAAAAAAAAATCCCTTCCCTTCTTACCGCTATGGGTAAGCAGCTGTCCAGTACCTGCCTGTCTGTCTGGATCTGGAAGTCCCACAGGATCTGAGCCCTGTCATTCTCCACAACCTTCCGTGGAATCTCCCATCTGGACTTGGGAGGGTCTAGCCCGTACACTCTGCAGATGTTCCTGTACACAATGCCAGCTACTTGTTTGTGCCGTTCAGTGTATGCTCTTCCTGCCTGCATCTTACACCCTGCCACTCTGTGCTGGACTGTCTCTGAGGCCTCACTGCACAGTGCGCACCTCGGGTCCTGTCTAGTGTGGTAGACCCCTGCTTCTATGGTTCTGGTGCTTAGCACCTATTTTTGTGCTGCTCTGATCAGTGCCTCAGTGCTGTCTTTTAGTCCAGCCCTTTCCGGCCACTGGTAGGATTTCCCAAGGTCAGCCACCTCAGCTGTCTGTCGATGGTACATCCCATGCAGGCTCTTGTCTTGCCATGGCACTTCCTCTGCTTGATCTTCCTTGCATGTCTGCTGCTGCCTCAGGCATTGTCTCAACAGCTCATCTTTAGGGGCCATCTTACTGATGGACGCCTGGATGCTCTGGGTCTCACCCAGGACAGTGCTTTGGACACTCACCAGGCCCCGCCCTCCCTCTTTCCGCCTGGTGTACCGTGTCTGGGTGTTGGACTCGGGGTGGAAGCCTCCGTACATTGTGAGGAGCTTCCGGGTCTTCACATCAGCAGCCTCCATGTCCTCCTTTGGCCAGCCCACTAGACAGGCAGGGTATCTGATGTTTGTCAGGGCATACATGTTGATGGGGTGGATCTTGTTCTTCCCACTGAGCCGGCGCCTTAGGACCTGTCTTATCCTTTGGTGGGACTTGGATGTTGCTGTCTTCCTTGCCTCCTCATCGTGGTTGCCATGTGTCTGTGGGATACCAAGGTACGTGTAGCTGGTCTGTATGTCTGCCATGTGGCCTGCTGGTAGTTCCACCCCATCATTCTTAGCTACCTTCCCTCTCTTTACTACCATCCGGCCACACTTCTCCAGTCCGAATGACATCCCAATGTCCTCACTTTAGATCCGTGTCAGGTGGATCAGTGAGTCGATATCTCGTTCCCTCTTAGCATACAGCTCAATGTCATCCATGTAGAGGAGGTGGCTGATGGTAGTTCCTCTCTTGAACTTGAGTATATATCCAGGACATATACATATACATATACATATACAATATAACTATCATCCTTCCCCCTACTATATTTTGTATGAATGAGTCCTATACTTCATTGTACTTATCCATACAAAGTCTACCTCTATAGCCAATCTTCTCATAGGTGGGAAGTATAATCAGGTCTTCAATCCATTGAGTCAATTGGGCCAGACTTTCATCTTTCCAATGTTACGATATCAGTCTTTTGGCCATAGCAAGTTCACAGAGAATCCATTAACGTTGTCCAGTTTTCAAATTCCACGGACTATGTAAGTAATTGAGAAGAATCTTGTCCTCTGAAAAAGTTAGCTTTTCTCCCACAGTCACCTTTTCATATCCACCCTTTTCTCCCAGAACTGAGTAAGTATCGCACATTGTAAGAACATATGTTTTGAGGAAGCACTGTCCTTTTTACATCTCCAACAGCATGTTGTCTTAGACAACCCTTTCCTGTAGAAATGTGACAAAGCTCATAAAGAGATGATTAAAATAGAATTTTAACCGTAAATATAACTTTTTCTTGGAGAAGTCGTAGGTTAAGGTCCATTGAGACTCTTGATCTAGACGTTAAAACTCTCTCCCTTTGTCTAGGCAATATAGGAACCTCTAATTCTCTATTCCTTTCACATTTGAGCATCTGCATATCAAATTGATTTATTGATAACAAATATCTATAAAAGCTCATAGTAGGTTTTTTAGGGTTGAATGATAGTAGAGTTGTATTGTTTTCATGATTTAATCCTTGATGAGAGGGCCACCTGGCATGTACCACCGCGTCCTTGCTGCGTCGAGAAGCCGGGGTTGCCCTTTCGGAAGTCTGCCCAGCTGGGTTTCGAGTGTGGCATCAGCCGAGCGATTGTCATCTGCGAAACCCTTCGGGCTTTTGCCATACCTCTACGCCTGCCCCGGGATCACTGCTGACGCCACACCTCAAACCCAACTGGTCATAACTCCGAAAGGGCCACCTCCTTCTGGATTCAGCCAGGTCTTGGGGATAAAAGCCAGGTTGTCCCTCTCTTCAAGGATTACATCATTGATGAGGGACCTGGCATTAAGGAGCACCAGCTGGAAGCCGGGGCCTCTGAAGGTCTGCTGGCAGAGTACCGGAGTTGAGACCAAGGAGCTGGAAGGCGAGACCGGAATCAAACAATGGCCCTGCATATGTCCCACCATATGTCCCCATGCCTGGCACCAGCATAGGACTTTGCCCTGCCCCCATCCCCGCAATGGCAGCCCCATCAATATATCCCACTCCCTCGGTTCCCAAGACCGGGAAGCCCTTACTGTCCTCACCAGCCATCTCCAGGAGGGGAAGCCACACCCCGAGGCACTTGAGCTTTACCAGCTCTCAGTGCCATCAAGATACCTCCGACCCAGGCCTCCCGCCAACACCGTCCCAACGGGCCTGAGCAGTCCAACAGTCCAGCTGAGCGCCAGGCAAGACACCGCCCTCCAGCCGGGCACAGCATCGCCCATCCACACAATCACAAGACGGCGGCTCTGGACCTTGCCCTCTCTCTGCCATCTGAAATGAGTTCTTCAATCTGAAATTGTTTTCCAAAAGCCTCTGTGCCGCTTTTCTATGTTGCCTCCGTTTTTGAAATCTGTCTTTGTTGGGTTTTCTGATCTCCAATCATAAATAAAGTTACAATATACATAAGTCTCTAGTTTATAGAAAATTCTTTATTGGATCCATCCAGGGCATCTCCTGACCCCAAATACTTTGCTGGGAAATTACACAGACACAGACTCAGAGACAAACACCCACCCGAAGCTGATCTCCAGACATGTTAGGGTAGGGAGATTCCCTTCTCTCTCTCTCTCTCTCTCTCTCTCTCAAAGTGGGACTTTGGTGTGCAGGAGAAAAAGAGGGGGCTCTTCATCCCAGCAGAAGGAATGGCCGGAGCTGAGCCCTGATGTGGGCCACAGGGACACTGCCTGGCAACATCTGGCAGAGAGCTGGCATGATGAGTCTTGCCCAAGTGGGGAGCTGAGCAGAGCTTCCGTGCTCAGGGGCAGGCTCCATGGGCAGAGCTAGGCCGCTTGGGCAAGCAGACAAGAAATCTGCACCTGTCCCAGATGGTTTTACATCTTCCCCGAGGCACTCGCCTGGCATTGCTGGGACGCAGAAAAGGTGGAGCAGGTGGAATCGCAAAAGGACGGCTGTGAGTAAAAGAGACCCAAAGGTAACGTCCAAAGTTGCACAGAAAGCGCAAGACACCTGGGGCCAGATACTCCCACTCACCCAAGGGAGGCGAGGCGAGGCGAGGCAGGGAGGGCACGTTACGGGTGCCGTCCATGAGAGGATGTCGATTGGCGACTCCGGGAGGAGGGCCTCCTCTGCTGTGGCCTGCGCCTGGGGAACCCTCTTGCCCCGGAGGTGAGGCCGGCCCCCTCTCTCCTGGCCCTCGGGAAATTGCTAAAGAGCTGGCTCTGCCGTCTCGCACGGGGTGGGATGGGGGGAGCTAATCCTGGGGGTGGCTAGCGCCCTGAGAGGCTCCACAATTTTATGAATTTACACACTTAAATGGAGAACTCTTAATATGCCATCTTGGATTTTATATTTTATATTTATATTTGTACTTAAGAAATATGGTTTTTAATGTATTTTAATTTGTATTTATTTTTAGTTTTATTGTAAACTGCCCAGAGTGGGTGGGGACGAAATTTGAAATGAAAGAAAGAAAGAAAGAAAGAAAGAAAGAAAGAAAGAAAGAAAGAAAGAAAGAAAGAAAGAAAGAAAGAAATCATTCGCCTGGCATTGCTGCTATGCAGAAAGGGTGGAGCAGGGGGCGGCTGGGAGAATCCCGGAGGGACGGCTGTGGCGAAAAGAGATCGGAGAGGCAATACTCAGAGTCCTGCCGGAAGAGCAGTGCACCTGGGCCGGATACTGCCACACCTCCCAACGGAGAAGAAAATGAGATCGATTCTGGAAGTTTGTTTGTTTGTTTGTTTATTTATTTATCAAATTTGTCACCGCCCATCTCCTCCCACTGCAGGGACTCTGGGCCGTGTACAACAAAATCCTCAATAAAATATAAAATATATCAAATACATTATAAAATTACAAATTGTTAATACTATAGATAAAAATAAAGTCCAGATGGCTATGTCTCATTCCCTCTTGACATGGAAGGGGTGCTTCAAGGCAGTAGCCAACCTCAGGCGTGACTCCTCTCCTCCCCGCCCCAGGCCAGCTGGCCGAGCCAGCTCTTCAAGTCTCTCCGAAAGGCCAGGAGCGATGGGGCAAGCCTCACCGCCGGGGGCAAGATGTTCCAAACGGTGGGCGCCATTGCAGAGGAGGCCCGCCTGCTGGACCCCGCCAGATGGAATTCTCTTACCAACGGGGTCCTCAGCATGCCCTCTCTGCCAGATCGGGTGGGGCGGGTAGATGTAACGGGGAAGAGGCGGTCCCTCAGGTAGCCTGGCCCCATGCCATGTAGGGCTTTAAAGGCGATAACCAACACCTTGAATTGGACCTGGAGGGAAACTGGTAGCCGGTGCAGCTCGCGTAGCAAAGGTGTTCTATGCGCCCTTCTAGGGGCGCCAGAAACAGAGTGCGCGGCTGCATTTTGGACCAGCTGAAGCTTCTGGATACTCTGCAAGGGTAGCCCCAAGTTGAGGAGAGGGTGATCCGTTAATGCATCGGGAAGTAGCCAGGCACCTATCGTGCAGTCCTGATGATAGAAACGCATAGGACGGCTGCCTTGGGACCTTGAAAGGGAGAGGGAACGTCTGGCTCAGCTGATCTTCCTGGGACAGAAGTAACATACCTCCGGGGATGAGATGCTGGTGAGAGGAAAGACTGAAAGAGACCGCCGACTTTATGACTCACCGTATCGACTGCGTGACTGGCTGGGGTGGTTCTAAGAGGCACCTCCGTGGCCTTTATTTCATCCCATGCCAATTCCTGCTCTGAGATATCAGAACGAGGACTTTCCGCACAAAAGCCGGCTATCTCCAAATTAAGGGGGAGCAGAGCGTCAGAACGTCCTGCCAAAGTTTCCTGCTAGGGGGTTTGCTCTCGGAAATCAATACATCGTTGCTGGGAAAAGGAAGCAGGAAATCATGCAATTTTGGAATGATCCAGCTTTCTGGGCATGGAGGGATGTCACTGAAAAGCCTCACTCACTTAATTTACAGTGCAGAAATTAAGAACAAACTCTCTTGGAGATCATCTTTGGAGACACGAGGTTTAGCCGTTCGGCATGCCAAAATGTTGACCAACCAGAGGACAGCAATTTCTTCCCAAAAGGAAAGTCTGATCCTTGGGCTCCCTCACCAGCTGGATCCCACAACCCGGGGAACTTGGCTGAAAGAGGGTCATGTGACGTTCAATCAGCCAGAGAGACTTGTGTTTTGGCAGAATCTGTTCTATGAATGCAGGACCCTTTTCCCCCTACCCTTGGCCTGGATTGCTGCTTCAGAACAGATGTCTGATGTTAGAAAACCGGGGGTGTGGGGAGAGTTTCTCTCCTCTCTCCCTGTCCTTAGAATCGGCACCATCTAACTGAAGCCAATTCAGTGGCCTGCTAGAACCACTGAAATGGAGCAGAGCTTATAACACAGCTTAGAAGCTGGCACAGAGAAAGAACATTATCTTAGATGGCTTCCATCAGCATGCCAGAGAAAGAGCGGTTATTGCTCTTACACATTCAGCCCTCCCAAACATAAAGAATCACACGCTCAGACATACTGTATTAGGTTAAGACGTAAACAGAAGCTTACTGACTTTATTCTTGGTTGTTCTCTAACATCCATCTTGGTGGAAAAGGTGAGGTTCCTTTGTTCTTCTTGTCTTTCTCATTACATCGTTTGCCCTAAACTCTCAGCCCTACAGCTGCCAAGAGGTGTGTGTGTGAAAGAAAGGGACAGAATCCCTCATCAAGGCCCAAGCACATGGCCCTGCTGAAGAGAGCAGCATCCATGGTGCCTCTCCCTGGGTGGAGAAGGCAGAAAAAAGGAGAAAAAGGAAGTGGGAGTGGGAGTGGGAGTGGGAGTGTCAACAACAGCTTCCTCAGAGTTGCATTTGTTGGGATGTCCTTGTTTTTGCAAGGACCAAGCCACTAAGTTACTGGGGTAACAGATCACTGTGGCAGGGTGATTTGTTACCCCAGGTCAAACTTAAGTATCCTTTGTTTTGGGTGTGAAATGATGGCCATATAAGCTAAAGTGTCAGATCCCCCGATCAAAGGATTCACCGAGACCCTTATCGGGGCATCTCCCCTCAGGTCATTCTCTCAGGTTGCCGGATGGGAGGGGTGTGTGAAGTTGGAATCTAAAGGGGTTGTTTTGGCTATGGAGCACATCAAGGATGCGAGGTTGAGATGCAAGAGGAATACCATCTGGATGGGAAGGGGAGTGACATGCTTCGTGGGAAAGGGGACTAGCTAAGGGAATGTAGTTTAAGTTAGGTTTTGGTGTGAATTCTTTATTCGCCGCTTGCCTTCTGTACCGTTCATGACGCTTCATTAAAACAGTTCAAAGACATCCAGTTTCTTGACTGTGAGTGTGTGAATGCTCAAAAGAGCAGGTGCTGACACTTTGGTACACAGCACGGTTCTCTCCGATGACGGCAGAGGCGATGGCCGCTTAACCCAGGACTGTCCGTCTTTAGCCATGGTTCGTTAACTCTCAGCTGATTGCTTTTTCAGGAAGAGTTTTCAAATTATGGATTCGCAGCTTAATGTCAGCACCTGCTCATTCGAGCATTCACGCACACACAGTCAAGCAACTGGATTTTGAATTGCCTGGGGAAGGAATCTGCCTGGGCTTGTTACAGTTTCAGTTTCCTTTTTGTAGCCTCTCCTCCCAGTCCTACTTAGAGCGCGTGTGCGTGTATGAGCTTGTAAAGCTTTTCTGCCTATCCAGGATATCTGGATATGAAACTGTGTATGTTTTTATTGTTTTCTGTAAATACATTTATTTTCACAGAAATGCCTGGTGCATGTTTTTCCTGATCTCTCCCGCCAAATGCTTTCCAGCAATCCCTAACAGCATTGTGCGAAAACTTAATTCACAAGCAAATGAGGCATGCTGGATTTGCCGGAACTTCCAACACTAACAATACTTTGGGATGCAGAAGATGGTTTCTGCACCTAAGCAGAAATAAGAGAGGGAGCTGACCATAGACACAGAGATGTTGGGACACACACACCGACACACAAACACACACAAACTAGCATTGAAAGGCCATGGGAATCAGCCTGCAAGGACCAAGAGCTGCATCAAGGGGTCTTGCTCAGTCAGCTAGCTTCATGGAGCTTCCAGATGAAAAGCCCATGTACATCCTTCTGTGTAAGAAAGATGGGAAACATGCAAATTTAGTGATTCATTTAGTAGCTTCCTAGAGACCTTGGCCTGGCTTTGGTGTATGTAGGAAAGATAGAGCAGGTAGGATGCCCAAGGAGGCCTGTGATCTCCTTGGTAACTCTCGTGGCTTTATGACGTCATCCAGCCAGGCTAAACTGTCAGTTACTGACTGTTGACAGACTGAAAATGTCTTCCAGGATGTAAGTTGGACTTGAGAAGGGCTCCCGGACTCTGGGGACCCTGCCCCAATTTGTAGGCACATTCTCAGTGGGTTGGGATATTCCAGGGGTGAAAACACCCATTTGTTCTCCTCTTAGCAAAGGGAAAGGCGGGCCAAATGTGCTCCAGATGACTTCGGTCTTTCATTCCCTCTTGGTGTTAAAAGCCTGGGTTGACCATTTTCCAGTTGACTCGGATCACATAGCATCCTTAACCGCTGACTGAGGAAAAGATTCTTACATTGGTTAAACTCATCTGGCCATGAAACACACCAGGTCACCCAAGACCAAACCAAGGTTTAAACTCACCTCTTCAACCCGGAAGGACGAGATTCCCACATTGGGTGATCTCCACCACAGGGATAGGCATAATGGAAAACGGGCTTCAGTCCATTCCTTTCCTCCGCTTCCTTCCTCTCTGTTCTAGGGGATTCCTCAAGTGGTTTTCGTGTTTCGGGAAAAGAAAAAGAAAGGCTAGGACAGCAAGCGGACCAGCAGCTGATGCTGCAGGTTCTCCAGAAGGAGCAGCAGGCCAACTGGAGGACACTGCCAAGCCTCCTCAGAAACAAACATTTATTGTTGATCTAGAGCTGCGAAAAGAGGAGCGGCTTGGTGAGTGGACGCTGGGCGTTGGGATGGGAGCTTGAGAGGGAAAGGAGAGGGCTCAAGATGGTGCAGTGGCCCTCCTTGACATCCTCGCAAATGGGGAGGGGGAATATAGAGAGTGGGAAAGCCTCCGTGAGTCTTCTCTCCTGGCCAGGAGACTGAGCCAGCTCTGTGAACCAGAAAAGGTTTTGAGTGAATGGAATTGGGTCTCGATGGGAAGGAGGCTGCCAAGACAGGGCTGGTTTGGCGGGTTTTCTTCATCTGTAGCAGACCTACAAATTTGTCTGAGGATGGCAGCCCCCGTCTCTCCTTTGCCCAATTTCCCCACAGAGGACCGCCGAGGGAAAAGGAAGGCCCTCTTCATAAAAAGGGACCGGGAAGAAGCCTGTAAGGCCCAACGCGAGGCTGCCAGTGTGAGGGCAGACCGGCGGACCAGCCAAAATCTCTGGCAAGAGGTCCAGGAAAGGAAGAGCAAGGCAGCCCAAAATGTAGGTGCCCCTTGGACACAGAAGTTCCCCTGGCTGGGCTTTGCTCCCATGTTGGAATCCCAGACTCTTTTGCCCAATCTCCGTGTGGCGCACATGATTCTTCAGGACAGAGAGAGCCTCCAAAGGGTTTCCGGCTTCCCTTCTGCAAGGGGGAAGACGCCCCACAGCCTCCCTGTCTGACCGCCTGACTCTCTTCTGTTGCAGCAGGACAAGAGCATCATCCAGTGCCTGAGCTCCATCGCTGCTCTCTTCCAGATGAAGCAGAGCGGGCAACTGAGAGTCCCGGTTCCCCGGAATAAGAACCTTTACGGTCTCGCTGTCCTGGTTAGTAAGACGGAGGGAGGGAGGGAGGGAGGGAGGGATGTAGAAAGGGGTGGTAAGCAAAGGAGAATGGAGAGAAATGAGGGGAGGAGGGAGAGGGAAAAGGCTACCCCTGGTTTTCAGAAGGGTGAGCAGAAGCTCACCCTCGCTGAAAGTCTGTCAGGGAAAGAGAAGCAGCTTCCCAAAACAGGCCCACACAAAGGGCCCCTCACCTGCGGGTCATTCTCCTTTGGACTGAAGGACAAGCTGTAGCAGAAGAGCAGGTCAAAAGGGGCTGGACAAAGAGGAAGGCATGGGCTGGAGCAGCCTGGTTGACTTTGGGTTCTCTGCTTCTCTCCACTCTTGTTTGCCGCCAGGCTCTGCTGGAGGACAACAATTTAAGGAGCTTCTCTGCAGGCCTAGCTGCACTTCTGGCGGTCTATGAGATCAGGTCAATCTCCCGTTTCTTTTGTAGGGTGTAAGGACAATCTGTTTGCAGCACTCAGAGAGTAGGAAGGGGGAGAATAGGAAAAAACAACAAGGAAAAGGACAGCTTCATCTGGTACACCAGTTGTTGCTCCTGCCAGGCCAGGAGGCCTTTCAGACAGTCACTCGTTCCCTGGTCCCTTTGCGGCTTGATTACTGCAACAGACTCCAGAGAGGGCTGCCCTTGACCACCCCCTAGAAGCTTGAGCTGGTCCACTGCCCTTTTGGACACTTTCAGCTGGGGCCACCCAATGAGAGGAAAAATTCTCCTTGAGACATGGAGAGAGGAGAGGGTAGCTTGCCTGCCCACACCTCCTAGCATTGCCCACCTTCTCCTATTTTCTTGGGGACAATGACACCGAAGGCTTTTGACTAAGATGGGCACTGATGTCTCTTCCTCCTTTTGTCTCCACAGCAAGGTCCCACCAGCCATGGACCCAGCAGTGGAATCAATGCTCCTGGACATCTTTGTCTTCCACTGGATGGGCTCCCAGAAGATAAGAGATGAGGATGCTCCTGAGGTACCACGGTCACCCACATTTGAAGGGACTGGCTTTCGGGGGTTGACATGGCTGGGAAGGCATTCTGGAAAAGTGCACGTCTTCCCCTGTCTTTCCTTTCAGGTAGAGAAGAAATTGGTGGAGGAGGCCTTGGGCCTGTCGCTCAGAGCTCTCCTTCGGCAGGCTCCCACCACAAAGCACTTCATTTTCATTTTGAAGGTAAGGGCGTCAAAGAAAGCCTCGGCCAGTGCAGGCATTCCCAGAATCAAGGGTGAAAACTCCTGTTCATTGTCCGACTCTGAAGAACAGCTGGAGGATTGTTCTTGAGGACAGGCGCCCAGTACCAGAAGAACGTTGGCTTGTCACAAGAGCTGTTTTTCATCATGCAGGGATCTCTTTGTGCAGAAGTACCTTCAACTGTAATAGGCCAAGGCCAGAATTGCAAATGTGAAAATGAAGTGTTTATAGTGACCTGGACTTCTTTGCTTGGAAATACCATCCCAAAGCCATCCCAAAGCATCCCTGGGATTTAGGAAGGCTGGGGCAATGTTGGAGGGAGAGTGTGGCTCCAGAATCCTAGAGAAGGATGCAGCATAAACTGCGCACATGCGCTTAGGCAATGAGATGCTTGGTTGTAGCAAACCAGCACAGGTGTCCTCCTTCCTTCAAATCCGCAGCACTTTGAGCCGCACGGCTGGAGATGCTTCTCCGCGGTCCTGAAGCAGCTTCTCTCCTGCAGCAACAACCATCCTAGGATCAATGTAGGTAGCAAACCGATCACGCCATGGATTGCGGGCTTCAGGTCCCCCGCTGCGCTTGGGAACCCATCCTCGTTTAACCTCTCCCTTGAGACAAAGGGGCAGGGAGGGCTTCTGTTCCCCTTCATTCCACTTGATGGGGCATTAGGGACTCCCTGGAATGGATATTTTGCTGCAAATGATTTGTGTTGATGGGCCAGGGGAAGAAGGGGAACTCTTCTCCAAGATAGCTTGGCGACAGCGGGATGCACTTCTCTCTGCCTCTTCCAGCTCACAAAAGTCAAGCAGGCATTTCCCCAAATTCCTGCTGAACTCTGGCATGATGAAAATGAGCCTGGCTTCATTAATGAAGGTAAATTCATTCAGAACGGTAAGGGGAAGGGGTGAGGGTATCGGAACATCCAAGGCAGGCGGGCAGGCGGGCAGGCAGGCAGGCAGGCAGGCAAAAGCCACGCTTTCTATCCCCAATGGGGTACAGCATATCTTTTCCAGCTATGGACCCCGCTGATTAAATTTCAACATCTCCGTCTCATGCAATTCTTCTCCCTTTGTTGACACATGTAGGGTCCCCTACCTTCCTTAACTTTTTCTCACATTTTCTTTTCCATGCAGATGACCTGGCAGTAGAGGAGCTGTGTCCTTCCCTCACTGTTTAAGAACCGTAGCTGGGGGAATCAAGATCAGCATGAAAAATAGGGAGCCAGGTCATCTGTCTGCTGATCTGATCAAGGTGATTCTTGGTTTTTCACTAGCCATGACCAATATGGTGGAGACTGAAAGAATGGCAAGATGCTGCCCCTAGGATGCATCTCTGATGACCTCAGGAAGTACATTGGGGAGTTGGAACTCCCACCAGATTTAAGAACGAATAGGAATAAAACACAACACGCTGCCTTCTGTCGGCCTCTGGCAAAGCAGGCCAGCTGCCTGGGGTTCAAAGCCTCGGTGAGCCAGCATTCTATTCCCTCAGGGGTCCACCAGATAGGCGCTCTTGGAAAGCCCAAAACCAGAATACGGGGGAAAGAGGTTTCTCTGTTTCCAGTTCACTCTCTTGAGAAGGAGGGCTGAGCATGATAGGGCTTTTGTTCTGCAGTTCTAAGAAACGTGCTTCTAAACCAAGGTGGTGATGTCAACATGGAAACTGAGGAAACCGCCCATAGATCATCATTTCCCATCCTTGGGAAACAAAGGACTGCCTGACCTCCCCTCTCCTCTTTATTTCTGGAGTTCTTTTTGCTTGACTGGATGGCACTTACGCTCCCTCTAAGGGCCCTGAATGTGTATCTGTGTGTCCGTACACCCTACCCATGAAACCCACGAATTAACGAACGCAGGGAGAAATATATAGGTATACCAAAAAGACAGGGAGGGAAACATTATCCTTTTGGATTTCTTGCATTCCACCCTTTGGCTGTTGAGGAGAGTGCTGATATTCCTGGGAGTGATATTTGATGAATTACTGTAAAGAGAGGGCCTCAGCTGTGGTGGTGGCATGGCGGTGAAGACGTTCTGGGAAAGCGCATGACAACATCTCTGTGTCTCCCTTCAGGTAGAGAAGAAGTTGCGGGAGGAGGCCTTGGGCCTCACGCTCAGAGCTCCCCTTCGGCAGGCTCGGACATCACAGCGCTTCATTCTTTCTTTGAAGGTAAGAGCACAGAAGTCCCAGGTGAGGTTGAAGGAACAATTGGCTGATGGAAATATTCACAGGATCAAGTGTGAAAAATGTCCCACTCTGAACAATAGCTGGAGGATTGTTCTTGAGGACAGGCAACCAGTACAAGTAGAAGATTGGCTTGTCAAAAGAGCTGTTTGTCTTCCTGCAGGGATTTCTTCGTGATCAAGCGTCTTCAACTGTACTGTTCCAAGCCCAGAATTGCAGAGGGAAAAAAAGTGTTTATGGTGAGCTTGAGTTCCTTGCTGGGAAATGCCATCCCAAAGCTTCCTCCGTCCAAAGAGGCTGGGATTTAGGAAGGCTGGGCCAATGTTGGAGGGAGAGGATGGCTCCAGAGGCCTAGAGAACAAACCTCAGAACTGCGCATGGGTGCTTTGGCAGTGAGATTCTTCCTTCTAGGAAAGAAGCAAAGGTGTCCTCTCTCCTTAAATCCATAGAACCTTGAGCCACAGAGCTGGAGATGCTTCTCCGTGGCCTTGAAGTAGCTTCTCCGCTGTGGGAACCACCATCCTAGGATCAATGTAGGTAGCAAACCTATCATGCCATGGATTGTAGGCGTCGGGTCCTCCCCTGCTCTAGGGAACCGATCCTTGTTTAAACTTTCTCTTGGGACAAAAGGGCAGGGAGGGTTTCTTTTTCATTTCATTGCACTAGATGGTGGACTGGGGAATCCCTGGCATGGATATTTTGCTGGGTCAGATTTGTGTCGATGGACCAAGGGAAGAAGGGGAAGTGCTATCCAAGACACCTTGGCAACAGTGTGATGCCCTGCCTTCTGTGTCTTCCAGCTCACAGAAGTCCAGCAGGCGTTTCTGGAAATGCCTGCAGAACTCTGGCCTGGTGGAGAACAGTATGGTTTCCTTACTGAAGGTAGTTTCATTTAGAATGTAGCTGGGAAGGGGTGAGGGTATTGGAAAATGAAAGGAAGGAAGCAAGGGAGGGAGGGAGGGAGGGATGCCAAACCCTCATTTGTATCTCAAAAGGGGTATATGTTTTCCTGCTATGTAGCCAACCGATTAAATTTCAACAAGCTCTATTTAAGGAGGGCAAAGTCAAGATAGTCTATAGCACCAAATACAAGATGCCCCCTCAGCATTCAGTGAGGATGATGTGGATCGTCCGTAGGTACAGTAAGGTTCACCTGGATAGAGTTACTCGGGGATGGATGAAGGATGGTGAAAAGGACTTCCATTCGGTCTCAGGGAACGGCCCTGAGTTTGTTCCACCTACAACTCTGAAATGTTGCACATAATTGCTGCATTTGTGCCCTTGCACGCTGCTGACCATTTTGCACAATTTGCAGGGTGTAAAATGGCCTTGTCTCAGGAGTGATATTTCTTGGCAATACTGAAGCTTAATTAAGATGGCGAGGAGAGAGGGATCCACATTTGGGCTGTCGTCATGCGAGTGCTTCAGGCTGGAGGTTTGGAAGTGGTTGGATGTGACCCGAGAGCAGGATGCCATAATTTCCCCGTATTTGGTGACGTTTTTGCGGCATTTTCTACAGTAGCCAAGCCAACCGAACCGCTGTTGGATGGTCACACGGTATCCTTCCTATTGAGGGTTGTGCAGCAGTTTTACTGTACTGCAGCAGGCCCCAGCTTTGGACCTGTTGTTTGGAGGACTGGACTGAGCCTGGAGGACAGGATTGCCGCTGGACGCTGAGGGCAGGCTGAGAGGCAGGCTGCTGCGGCACGCTGCTGCTGGACGTCCTTTGCTGCTGGTGTTTCTGCTGGTGCTTTTGTTGGAGATTCTGCCGCTGGATGCCTTTGCCACTGCCAGATTCCTTCTGCATTATTGACTTTGTTCTTCTGTGGGACACTGGGGCTTTGGACGTGTGGGCAAGGCCTGGGTGGGAGAGGGTGACATTGGAGTGGCAGGCTACTGTGGAATCCCTTCCCCCAGGGAGGCAACCTTGGCTTCCCCTCCGGGTAGCCCTGAGAAGGCAGGAGGGAAGAAGTCAGGTAGAAGAAGTGTGTGTGTGTGTGTGTGAATGTGTTGTAGAGTGTGTGTGTGTGTGTGTGTTGTGTGTGGGGAAGTGGAGGCTAAGTATCCTGTTGGCAGGAGAGCTAGTGAAGCTAAAGTGCCCCTTTTTGCCTGGCTTCCCCTCCCAGGGATGGCTAATAAGGGCACTGGGAGGTTCCTGGTCCCAGATCGTGGGGGGCTTGGATGTGGGGATCGGGCAGTCGTTGGGGGGTCGTGTAGAGGCAGGCTATAGTATCGTGGTGGTAACTGGGATGGGGAGATATGGTGGGACAGAGGGAGTGGGCCACCCTCGGGGAACGTGGAACTGTTGTCTGATACGAGGTCTGCCTTCCATCTCCTTGATCCCAGCCCCGATGTCCTGTCAGCAGATCTTCAGTGGTCTTGGCCTCCGGCTGCTGCTACTGAATGCCAGGATGGTCTGCAATAAGGCCGCCCTCACCCTTGATTTAATCTGTTTTTAATTATTTATTATGACTGTTTCAAATAATGACAGAAAAAGAAAAAAAAAGAAAAAATACGTAAAGGTCCTTGTGTTTTAACTAAAGGTAAAGGTAAAGGTTTCCCTTGACGTAAAGTCCAGTCGCGTCCGACTCTAGGGGGCGGTGCTCATCTCCGTTTCTAAGCCTTGGAGCCGGCGTTGTCATAGACACTTCCGGGTCATGTGGCCAGCATGACGACTCGGAACGCCGTTACCTCCCCGCCGAAGCGGTACCTATTGATGTACTCACATTTGCATGTTTTCGAACTGCTAGGTGAGCAGGAGCTGGGACTAGCAACGGGAGCTCACCCTGCCGCGCGGTTTCGAACCGCCCACCTTCCGATCGACAGCTCAGCGGTTTAACCCGCAGCGCCATCGCGTCCCATCTGTGTTTTAACTAAGTAGGTAATATTACTTTATTGATTAGTCAGTTGACCATATGAAAAAGTTGGGCATCAGCCCCCAGAAAATAGAGTACTATCAGACAGAGAAAATGCAATAAGATAAAATAAAATATACTAAGGTGAGATAAAAGGCTTCTCGGCCTTTTAGCTAAGATCAAGTGTAGTTGTGTTATAAAAAGGCACAGAATATGTGCTTAGAAAAAGAAGAAGAGAAGAGAAAATAAAATAATAACATGAGACATAATATGTCATTCCAACAATGAAGAATTAAAACTCTCTCTCTATTTATCTAATGCAAATATGATGCAAGGAGAGATTAAAAAAATAATCCCTTCTTACCGCTATGGGTAAGCAGCTGTCCAGTACCTGCCTGTCTGTCTGGATCTGGAAGTCCCACAGGATCTGAGCCCTGTCATTCTCCACAACCTTCCGTGGAATCTCCCATCTGGACTTGGGAGGGTCTAGCCCGTACACTCTGCAGATGTTCCTGTACACAATGCCAGCTACTTGTTTGTGCCGTTCAGTGTATGCTCTTCCTGCCTGCATCTTACACCCTGCCACTCTGTGCTGGACTGTCTCTGAGGCCTCACTGCACAGTGCGCACCTCGGGTCCTGTCTAGTGTGGTAGACCCCTGCTTCTATGGTTCTGGTGCTTAGCACCTGTTTTTGTGCTGCTCTGAAAAGTGCCTCAGTGCTGTCTTTTAGTCCAGCCCTTTCCGGCCACTGGTAGGATTTCCCAAGGTCAGCCACCTCAGCTGTCTGTCGATGGTACATCCCATGCAGGCTCTTGTCTTGCCATGGCACTTCCTCTGCTTGATCTTCCTTGCATGTCTGCTGCTGCCTCAGGCATTGTCTCAACAGCTCATCTTTAGGGGCCATCTTACTGATGGACGCCTGGATGCTCTGGGTCTCACCCAGGACAGTGCTTTGGACACTCACCAGGCCCCGCCCTCCCTCTTTCCGCCTGGTGTACCGTGTCTGGGTGTTGGACTCGGGGTGGAAGCCTCCGTACATTGTGAGGAGCTTCCGGGTCTTCACATCAGCAGCCTCCATGTCCTCCTTTGGCCAGCCCACTAGACAGGCAGGGTATCTGATGTTTGTCAGGGCATACATGTTGATGGGGTGGATCTTGTTCTTCCCACTGAGCCGGCGCCTTAGGACCTGTCTTATCCTTTGGTGGGACTTGGATGTTGGTGTCTTCCTTGCCTCCTCATCGTGGTTGCCATGTGTCTGTGGGATACCAAGGTACGTGTAGCTGGTCTGTATGTCTGCCACGTGGCCTGCTGGTAGTTCCACCCCATCATTCTTAGCTACCTTCCCTCTCTTTACTACCATCCGGCCACACTTCTCCAGTCCGAATGACATCCCAATGTCCTCACTTTAGATCCGTGTCAGGTGGATCAGTGAGTCGATATCTCGTTCCCTCTTAGCATACAGCTCAATGTCATCCATGTAGAGGAGGTGGCTGATGGTAGTTCCTCTCTTGAACTTGAGTATATATCCAGTACATATACATATACATATACAATATAACTATCATCCTTCCCCCTACTATATTTTGTATGAATGAGTCCTATACTTCATTGTACTTATCCATACAAAGTCTACCTCTATAGCCAATCTTCTCATAGGTGGGAAGTATAATCAGGTCTTCAATCCATTGAGTCAATTGGGCCAGACTTTCATCTTTCCAATGTTACGATATCAGTCTTTTGGCCATAGCAAGTTCACAGAGAATCCATTAACGTTGTCCAGTTTTCAAATTCCACGGACTATGTAAGTAATTGAGAAGAATCTTGTCCTCTGAAAAAGTTAGCTTTTCTCCCACAGTCACCTTTTCATATCCACCCTTTTCTCCCAGAACTGAGTAAGTATCGCACATTGTAAGAACATATGTTTTGAGGAAGCACTGTCCTTTTTACATCTCCAACAGCATGTTGTCTTAGACAACCCTTTCCTGTAGAAATGTGACAAAGCTCATAAAGAGATGATTAAAATAGAATTTTAACCGTAAATATAACTTTTTCTTGGAGAAGTCGTAGGTTAAGGTCCATTGAGACTCTTGATCTAGACGTTAAAACTCTCTCCCTTTGTCTAGGCAATATAGGAACCTCTAATTCTCTATTCCTTTCACATTTGAGCATCTGCATATCAAATTGATTTATTGATAACAAATATCTATAAAAGCTCATAGTAGGTTTTTTAGGGTTGAATGATAGTAGAGTTGTATTGTTTTCATGATTTAATCCTTGATGAGAGGGCCACCTGGCATGTACCACCGCGTCCTTGCTGCGTCGAGAAGCCGGGGTTGCCCTTTCGGAAGTCTGCCCAGCTGGGTTTCGAGTGTGGCATCAGCCGAGCGATTGTCATCTGCGAAACCCTTCGGGCTTTTGCCATACCTCTACGCCTGCCCCGGGATCACTGCTGACGCCACACCTCAAACCCAACTGGTCATAACTCCGAAAGGGCCACCTCCTTCTGGATTCAGCCAGGTCTTGGGGATAAAAGCCAGGTTGTCCCTCTCTTCAAGGATTACATCATTGATGAGGGACCTGGCATTAAGGAGCACCAGCTGGAAGCCGGGGCCTCTGAAGGTCTGCTGGCAGAGTACCGGAGTTGAGACCAAGGAGCTGGAAGGCGAGACCGGAATCAAACAATGGCCCTGCATATGTCCCACCATATGTCCCCATGCCTGGCACCAGCATAGGACTTTGCCCTGCCCCCATCCCCGCAATGGCAGCCCCATCAATATATCCCAGTCCCTCGGTTCCCAAGACCGGGAAGCCCTTACTGTCCTCACCAGCCATCTCCAGGAGGGGAAGCCACACCCCGAGGCACTTGAGCTTTACCAGCTCTCAGTGCCATCAAGATACCTCCGACCCAGGCCTCCCGCCAACACCGTCCCAACGGGCCTGAGCAGTCCAACAGTCCAGCTGAGCGCCAGGCAAGACACCGCCCTCCAGCCGGGCACAGCATCGCCCATCCACACAATCACAAGACGGCGGCTCTGGACCTTGCCCTCTCTCTGCCATCTGAAATGAGTTCTTCAATCTGAAATCGTTTTCCAAAAGCCTCTGTGCCGCTTTTCTATGTTGCCTCCGTTTTTGAAATCTGTCTTTGTTGGGTTTTCTGATCTCCAATCAGAAATAAAGTTACAATATACATAAGTCTCTAGTTTATAGAAAATTCTTTATTGGATCCATCCAGGGCATCTCCTGACCCCAAATACTTTGCTGGGAAATTACACAGACACAGACTCAGAGACAAACACCCACCCGAAGCTGATCTCCAGACATGTTAGGGTAGGGAGATTCCCTTCTCTCTCTCTCTCTCTCTCTCTCTCTCTCTCTCTCTCTCTCTCTCTCTCTCTCTCTCTCAAAGTGGGACTTTGGTGTGCAGGAGAAAAAGAGGGGGCTCTTCATCCCAGCAGAAGGAATGGCCGGAGCTGAGCCCTGATGTGGGCCACAGGGACACTGCCTGGCAACATCTGGCAGAGAGCTGGCATGATGAGTCTTGCCCAAGTGGGGAGCTGAGCAGAGCTTCCGTGCTCAGGGGCAGGCTCCATGGGCAGAGCTAGGCCGCTTGGGCAAGCAGACAAGAAATCTGCACCTGTCCCAGATGGTTTTACATCTTCCCCGAGGCATTCGCCTGGCATTGCTGGGACGCAGAAAAGGTGGAGCAGGTGGAATCGCAAAAGGACGGCTGTGAGTAAAAGAGACCCAAAGGTAACGTCCAAAGTTGCACAGAAAGCGCAAGACACCTGGGGCCAGATACTCCCACTCACCCAAGGGAGGCGAGGCGAGGCGAGGCAGGGAGGGCACGTTACGGGTGCCGTCCATGAGAGGATGTCGATTGGCGACTCCGGGAGGAGGGCCTCCTCTGCTGTGGCCTGCGCCTGGGGAACCCTCTTGCCCCGGAGGTGAGGCCGGCCCCCTCTCTCCTGGCCCTCGGGAAATTGCTAAAGAGCTGGCTCTGCCGTCTCGCACGGGGTGGGATGGGGGGAGCTAATCCTGGGGGTGGCTAGCGCCCTGAGAGGCTCCACAATTTTATGAATTTACACACTTAAATGGAGAACTCTTAATATGCCATCTTGGATTTTATATTTTATATTTATATTTGTACTTAAGAAATATGGTTTTTTAGTGTATTTTAATTTGTATTTATTTTTAGTTTTATTGTAAACTGCCCAGAGTGGGTGGGGACGAAATTTGAAATGAATGAAAGAAAGAAAGAAAGAAAGAAAGAAAGAAAGAAAGAAATCATTCGCCTGGCATTGCTGCTATGCAGAAAGGGTGGAGCAGGGGGCGGCTGGGAGAATCCCGGAGGGACGGCTGTGGCGAAAAGAGATCGGAGAGGCAATACTCAGAGTCCTGCCGGAAGAGCAGTGCACCTGGGCCGGATACTGCCACACCTCCCAACGGAGAAGAAAATGAGATCGATTCTGGAAGTTTGTTTGTTTGTTTGTTTATTTATTTATCAAATTTGTCACCGCCCATCTCCTCCCACTGCAGGGACTCTGGGCCGTGTACAACAAAATCCTCAATAAAATATAAAATATATCAAATACATTATAAAATTACAAATTGTTAATAATATAGATAAAAATAAAGTCCAGATGGCTATCTCTCATTCCCTCTTGACATGGAAGGGGTGCTTCAAGGCAGTAGCCAACCTCAGGCGTGACTCCTCTCCTCCCCGCCCCAGGCCAGCTGGCCGAGCCAGCTCTTCAAGTCTCTCCGAAAGGCCAGGAGCGATGGGGCAAGCCTCACCGCCGGGGGCAAGATGTTCCAAACGGTGGGCGCCATTGCAGAGGAGGCCCGCCTGCTGGACCCCGCCAGATGGAATTCTCTTACCAACGGGGTCCTCAGCATGCCCTCTCTGCCAGATCGGGTGGGGCGGGTAGATGTAACGGGGAAGAGGCGGTCCCTCAGGTAGCCTGGCCCCATGCCATGTAGGGCTTTAAAGGCGATAACCAACACCTTGAATTGGACCTGGAGGGAAACTGGTAGCCGGTGCAGCTCGCGTAGCAAAGGTGTTCTATGCGCCCTTCTAGGGGCGCCAGAAACAGAGTGCGCGGCTGCATTTTGGACCAGCTGAAGCTTCTGGATACTCTGCAAGGGTAGCCCCAAGTTGAGGAGAGGGTGATCCGTTAATGCATCGGGAAGTAGCCAGGCACCTATCGTGCAGTCCTGATGATAGAAACGCATAGGACGGCTGCCTTGGGACCTTGAAAGGGAGAGGGAACGTCTGGCTCAGCTGATCTTCCTGGGACAGAAGTAACATACCTCCGGGGATGAGATGCTGGTGAGAGGAAAGACTGAAAGAGACCGCCGACTTTATGACTCACCGTATCGACTGCGTGACTGGCTGGGGTGGTTCTAAGAGGCACCTCCGTGGCCTTTATTTCATCCCATGCCAATTCCTGCTCTGAGATATCAGAACGAGGACTTTCCGCACAAAAGCCGGCTATCTCCAAATTAAGGGGGAGCAGAGCGTCAGAACGTCCTGCCAAAGTTTCCTGCTAGGGGGTTTGCTCTCGGAAATCAATACGTCGTTGCTGGGAAAAGGAAGCAGGAAATCATGCAATTTTGGAATGATCCAGCTTTCTGGGCATGGAGGGATGTCACTGAAAAGCCTCACTCACTTAATTTACAGTGCAGAAATTAAGAACAAACTCTCTTGGAGATCATCTTTGGAGACACGAGGTTTAGCCGTTCGGCATGCCAAAATGTTGACCAACCAGAGGACAGCAATTTCTTCCCAAAAGGAAAGTCTGATCCTTGGGCTCCCTCACCAGCTGGATCCCACAACCCGGGGAACTTGGCTGAAAGAGGGTCATGTGACGTTCAATCAGCCAGAGAGACTTGTGTTTTGGCAGAATCTGTTCTATGAATGCAGGACCCTTTTCCCCCTACCCTTGGCCTGGATTGCTGCTTCAGAACAGATGTCTGATGTTAGAAAACCGGGGGTGTGGGGAGAGTTTCTCTCCTCTCTCCCTGTCCTTAGAATCGGCACCATCTAACTGAAGCCAATTCAGTGGCCTGCTAGAACCACTGAAATGGAGCAGAGCTTATAACACAGCTTAGAAGCTGGCACAGAGAAAGAACATTATCTTAGATGGCTTCCATCAGCATGCCAGAGAAAGAGCGGTTATTGCTCTTACACATTCAGCCCTCCCAAACATAAAGAATCACACGCTCAGACATACTGTATTAGGTTAAGACGTAAACAGAAGCTTACTGACTTTATTCTTGGTTGTTCTCTAACATCCATCTTGGTGGAAAAGGTGAGGTTCCTTTGTTCTTCTTGTCTTTCTCATTACATCGTTTGCCCTAAACTCTCAGCCCTACAGCTGCCAAGAGGTGTGTGTGTGAAAGAAAGGGACAGAATCCCTCATCAAGGCCCAAGCACATGGCCCTGCTGAAGAGAGCAGCATCCATGGTGCCTCTCCCTGGGTGGAGAAGGCAGAAAAAAGGAGAAAAAGGAAGTGGGAGTGGGAGTGGGAGTGGGAGTGTCAACAACAGCTTCCTCAGAGTTGCATTTGTTGGGATGTCCTTGTTTTTGCAAGGACCAAGCCACTAAGTTACTGGGGTAACAGATCACTGTGGCAGGGTGATTTGTTACCCCAGGTCAAACTTAAGTATCCTTTGTTTTGGGTGTGAAATGATGGCCATATAAGCTAAAGTGTCAGATCCCCCGATCAAAGGATTCACCGAGACCCTTATCGGGGCATCTCCCCTCAGGTCATTCTCTCAGGTTGCCGGATGGGAGGGGTGTGTGAAGTTGGAATCTAAAGGGGTTGTTTTGGCTATGGAGCACATCAAGGATGCGAGGTTGAGATGCAAGAGGAATACCATCTGGATGGGAAGGGGAGTGACATGCTTCGTGGGAAAGGGGACTAGCTAAGGGAATGTAGTTTAAGTTAGGTTTTGGTGTGAATTCTTTATTCGCCGCTTGCCTTCTGTACCGTTCATGACGCTTCATTAAAACAGTTCAAAGACATCCAGTTTCTTGACTGTGAGTGTGTGAATGCTCAAAAGAGCAGGTGCTGACACTTTGGTACACAGCACGGTTCTCTCCGATGACGGCAGAGGCGATGGCCGCTTAACCCAGGACTGTCCGTCTTTAGCCATGGTTCGTTAACTCTCAGCTGATTGCTTTTTCAGGAAGAGTTTTCAAATTATGGATTCGCAGCTTAATGTCAGCACCTGCTCATTCGAGCATTCACGCACACACAGTCAAGCAACTGGATTTTGAATTGCCTGGGGAAGGAATCTGCCTGGGCTTGTTACAGTTTCAGTTTCCTTTTTGTAGCCTCTCCTCCCAGTCCTACTTAGAGCGCGTGTGCGTGTATGAGCTTGTAAAGCTTTTCTGCCTATCCAGGATATCTGGATATGAAACTGTGTATGTTTTTATTGTTTTCTGTAAATACATTTATTTTCACAGAAATGCCTGGTGCATGTTTTTCCTGATCTCTCCCGCCAAATGCTTTCCAGCAATCCCTAACAGCATTGTGCGAAAACTTAATTCACAAGCAAATGAGGCATGCTGGATTTGCCGGAACTTCCAACACTAACAATACTTTGGGATGCAGAAGATGGTTTCTGCACCTAAGCAGAAATAAGAGAGGGAGCTGACCATAGACACAGAGATGTTGGGACACACACACCGACACACAAACACACACAAACTAGCATTGAAAGGCCATGGGAATCAGCCTGCAAGGACCAAGAGCTGCATCAAGGGGTCTTGCTCAGTCAGCTAGCTTCATGGAGCTTCCAGATGAAAAGCCCATGTACATCCTTCTGTGTAAGAAAGATGGGAAACATGCAAATTTAGTGATTCATTTAGTAGCTTCCTAGAGACCTTGGCCTGGCTTTGGTGTATGTAGGAAAGATAGAGCAGGTAGGATGCCCAAGGAGGCCTGTGATCTCCTTGGTAACTCTCGTGGCTTTATGACGTCATCCAGCCAGGCTAAACTGTCAGTTACTGACTGTTGACAGACTGAAAATGTCTTCCAGGATGTAAGTTGGACTTGAGAAGGGCTCCCGGACTCTGGGGACCCTGCCCCAATTTGTAGGCACATTCTCAGTGGGTTGGGATATTCCAGGGGTGAAAACACCCATTTGTTCTCCTCTTAGCAAAGGGAAAGGCGGGCCAAATGTGCTCCAGATGACTTCGGTCTTTCATTCCCTCTTGGTGTTAAAAGCCTGGGTTGACCATTTTCCAGTTGACTCGGATCACATAGCATCCTTAACCGCTGACTGAGGAAAAGATTCTTACATTGGTTAAACTCATCTGGCCATGAAACACACCAGGTCACCCAAGACCAAACCAAGGTTTAAACTCACCTCTTCAACCCGGAAGGACGAGATTCCCACATTGGGTGATCTCCACCACAGGGATAGGCATAATGGAAAACGGGCTTCAGTCCATTCCTTTCCTCCGCTTCCTTCCTCTCTGTTCTAGGGGATTCCTCAAGTGGTTTTCGTGTTTCGGGAAAAGAAAAAGAAAGGCTAGGACAGCAAGCGGACCAGCAGCTGATGCTGCAGGTTCTCCAGAAGGAGCAGCAGGCCAACTGGAGGACACTGCCAAGCCTCCTCAGAAACAAACATTTATTGTTGATCTAGAGCTGCGAAAAGAGGAGCGGCTTGGTGAGTGGACGCTGGGCGTTGGGATGGGAGCTTGAGAGGGAAAGGAGAGGGCTCAAGATGGTGCAGTGGCCCTCCTTGACATCCTCGCAAATGGGGAGGGGGAATATAGAGAGTGGGAAAGCCTCCGTGAGTCTTCTCTCCTGGCCAGGAGACTGAGCCAGCTCTGTGAACCAGAAAAGGTTTTGAGTGAATGGAATTGGGTCTCGATGGGAAGGAGGCTGCCAAGACAGGGCTGGTTTGGCGGGTTTTCTTCATCTGTAGCAGACCTACAAATTTGTCTGAGGATGGCAGCCCCCGTCTCTCCTTTGCCCAATTTCCCCACAGAGGACCGCCGAGGGAAAAGGAAGGCCCTCTTCATAAAAAGGGACCGGGAAGAAGCCTGTAAGGCCCAACGCGAGGCTGCCAGTGTGAGGGCAGACCGGCGGACCAGCCAAAATCTCTGGCAAGAGGTCCAGGAAAGGAAGAGCAAGGCAGCCCAAAATGTAGGTGCCCCTTGGACACAGAAGTTCCCCTGGCTGGGCTTTGCTCCCATGTTGGAATCCCAGACTCTTTTGCCCAATCTCCGTGTGGCGCACATGATTCTTCAGGACAGAGAGAGCCTCCAAAGGGTTTCCGGCTTCCCTTCTGCAAGGGGGAAGACGCCCCACAGCCTCCCTGTCTGACCGCCTGACTCTCTTCTGTTGCAGCAGGACAAGAGCATCATCCAGTGCCTGAGCTCCATCGCTGCTCTCTTCCAGATGAAGCAGAGCGGGCAACTGAGAGTCCCGGTTCCCCGGAATAAGAACCTTTACGGTCTCGCTGTCCTGGTTAGTAAGACGGAGGGAGGGAGGGAGGGAGGGAGGGATGTAGAAAGGGGTGGTAAGCAAAGGAGAATGGAGAGAAATGAGGGGAGGAGGGAGAGGGAAAAGGCTACCCCTGGTTTTCAGAAGGGTGAGCAGAAGCTCACCCTCGCTGAAAGTCTGTCAGGGAAAGAGAAGCAGCTTCCCAAAACAGGCCCACACAAAGGGCCCCTCACCTGCGGGTCATTCTCCTTTGGACTGAAGGACAAGCTGTAGCAGAAGAGCAGGTCAAAAGGGGCTGGACAAAGAGGAAGGCATGGGCTGGAGCAGCCTGGTTGACTTTGGGTTCTCTGCTTCTCTCCACTCTTGTTTGCCGCCAGGCTCTGCTGGAGGACAACAATTTAAGGAGCTTCTCTGCAGGCCTAGCTGCACTTCTGGCGGTCTATGAGATCAGGTCAATCTCCCGTTTCTTTTGTAGGGTGTAAGGACAATCTGTTTGCAGCACTCAGAGAGTAGGAAGGGGGAGAATAGGAAAAAACAACAAGGAAAAGGACAGCTTCATCTGGTACACCAGTTGTTGCTCCTGCCAGGCCAGGAGGCCTTTCAGACAGTCACTCGTTCCCTGGTCCCTTTGCGGCTTGATTACTGCAACAGACTCCAGAGAGGGCTGCCCTTGACCACCCCCTAGAAGCTTGAGCTGGTCCACTGCCCTTTTGGACACTTTCAGCTGGGGCCACCCAATGAGAGGAAAAATTCTCCTTGAGACATGGAGAGAGGAGAGGGTAGCTTGCCTGCCCACACCTCCTAGCATTGCCCACCTTCTCCTATTTTCTTGGGGACAATGACACCGAAGGCTTTTGACTAAGATGGGCACTGATGTCTCTTCCTCCTTTTGTCTCCACAGCAAGGTCCCACCAGCCATGGACCCAGCAGTGGAATCAATGCTCCTGGACATCTTTGTCTTCCACTGGATGGGCTCCCAGAAGATAAGAGATGAGGATGCTCCTGAGGTACCACGGTCACCCACATTTGAAGGGACTGGCTTTCGGGGGTTGACATGGCTGGGAAGGCATTCTGGAAAAGTGCACGTCTTCCCCTGTCTTTCCTTTCAGGTAGAGAAGAAATTGGTGGAGGAGGCCTTGGGCCTGTCGCTCAGAGCTCTCCTTCGGCAGGCTCCCACCACAAAGCACTTCATTTTCATTTTGAAGGTAAGGGCGTCAAAGAAAGCCTCGGCCAGTGCAGGCATTCCCAGAATCAAGGGTGAAAACTCCTGTTCATTGTCCGACTCTGAAGAACAGCTGGAGGATTGTTCTTGAGGACAGGCGCCCAGTACCAGAAGAACGTTGGCTTGTCACAAGAGCTGTTTTTCATCATGCAGGGATCTCTTTGTGCAGAAGTACCTTCAACTGTAATAGGCCAAGGCCAGAATTGCAAATGTGAAAATGAAGTGTTTATAGTGACCTGGACTTCTTTGCTTGGAAATACCATCCCAAAGCCATCCCAAAGCATCCCTGGGATTTAGGAAGGCTGGGGCAATGTTGGAGGGAGAGCGTGGCTCCAGAGGCCTAGAGAAGGATGCAGCATAAACTGCGCACATGCGCTTAGGCAATGAGATGCTTGGTTGTAGCAAACCAGCACAGGTGTCCTCCTTCCTTCAAATCCGCAGCACTTTGAGCCGCACGGCTGGAGATGCTTCTCCGCGGTCCTGAAGCAGCTTCTCTCCTGCAGCAACAACCATCCTAGGATCAATGTAGGTAGCAAACCGATCACGCCATGGATTGCGGGCTTCAGGTCCCCCGCTGCGCTTGGGAACCCATCCTCGTTTAACCTCTCCCTTGAGACAAAGGGGCAGGGAGGGCTTCTGTTCCCCTTCATTCCACTTGATGGGGCATTAGGGACTCCCTGGAATGGATATTTTGCTGCAAATGATTTGTGTTGATGGGCCAGGGGAAGAAGGGGAACTCTTCTCCAAGACAGCTTGGCGACAGTGGGATGCACTTCTCTCTGCCTCTTCCAGCTCACAAAAGTCAAGCAGGCATTTCCCCAAATTCCTGCTGAACTCTGGCATGATGAAAATGAGTCTGGCTTCATTAATGAAGGTAAGTTCATTCAGAACGGTAAGGGGAAGGGGTGAGGGTATCGGAACATCCAAGGCAGGTGGGCAGGCAGGCAGGCAGGCAGGCAGGCAAAAGCCACGCTTTCTATCCCCAATGGGGTACAGCATATCTTTTCCAGCTATGGACCCCGCTGATTAAATTTCAACATCTCCGTCTCATGCAATTCTTCTCCCTTTGTTGACACATGTAGGGTCCCCTACCTTCCTTATCTTTTTCTCACCTTTTCTTTTCCACGCAGATGACCTGGCAGTAGAGGAGCTGTGTCCTTCCCTCACTGTTTAAGAACCGTAGCTGGGGGAATCAAGATCAGCATGAAAAATAGGGAGCCAGGTCATCTGTCTGCTGATCTGATCAAGGTGATTCTTGGTTTTTCACTAGCCATGACCAATATGGTGGAGACTGAAAGAATGGCAAGATGCTGCCCCTAGGATGCATCTCTGATGACCTCAGGAAGTACATTGGGGAGTTGGAACTCCCACCAGATTTAAGAACGAATAGGAAAAAAACACAACACGCTGCCTTCTGTCGGCCTCTGGCAAAGCAGGCCAGCTGCATGGGGTTCAAAGCCTCGGTGAGCCAGCATTCTATTCCCTCAGGGGTCCACCAGATAGGCGCTCTTGGAAAGCCCGAACCCAGAATACGGGGGAAAGAGGTTTCTCTGTTTCCAGTTCACTCTCTTGAGAAGGAGGGCTGAGCATGATAGGGCTTTTGTTCTGCAGTTCTAAGAAACCTGCTTCTAAACCAAGGTGGTGATGTCAACATGGAAACTGAGGAAACCGCCCATAGATCATCATTTCCCATCCTTGGGAAACAAAGGACTGCCTGACCTCCCCTCTCCTCTTTATTTCTGGAGTTCTTTTTGCTTGACTGGATGGCACTTACGCTCCCTCTAAGGGCCCTGAATGTGTATCTGTGTGTCCGTACACCCTACCCATGAAACCCACGAATTAACGAACGCAGGGAGAAATATATAGGTATACCAAAAAGACAGGGAGGGAAACATTATCCTTTTGGATTTCTTGCATTCCACCCTTTGGCTGTTGAGGAGAGTGCTGATATTTCTGGGAGTGATATTTGATGAATTACTGTAAAGAGAGGGCCTCAGCTGTGGTGTTGGCATGGCGGTGAAGAAGTTCTGGGAAAGCGCATGACAACATCTCTGTGTCTCCCTTCAGGTAGAGAAGAAGTTGCGGGAGGAGGCCTTGGGCCTCACGCTCAGAGCTCCCCTTCGGCAGGCTCGGACATCACAGCGCTTCATTCTTTCTTTGAAGGTAAGAGCACAGAAGTCCCAGGTGAGGTTGAAGGAACAATTGGCTGATGGAAATATTCACAGGATCAAGTGTGAAAAATGTCCCACTCTGAACAATAGCTGGAGGATTGTTCTTGAGGACAGGCAACCAGTACAAGTAGAAGATTGGCTTGGCAAAAGAGCTGCTTGTCTTCCTGCAGGGATTTCTTCGTGATCAAGCGTCTTCAACTGTACTGTTCCAAGCCCAGAATTGCAGAGGGAAAAAAAGTGTTTATGGTGAGCTTGAGTTCCTTGCTGGGAAATGCCATCCCAAAGCTTCCTCCGTCCAAAGAGGCTGGGATTTAGGAAGGCTGGGCCAATGTTGGAGGGAGAGGATGGCTCCAGAGGCCTAGAGAACAAACCTCAGAACTGCGCATGGGTGCTTTGGCAGTGAGATTCTTCCTTCTAGGAAAGAAGCAAAGGTGTCCTCTCTCCTTAAATCCATAGAACCTTGAGCCACAGAGCTGGAGATGCTTCTCCGTGGCCTTGAAGTAGCTTCTCCGCTGTGGGAACCACCATCCTAGGATCAATGTAGGTAGCAAACCTATCATGCCATGGATTGTAGGCGTCGGGTCCTCCCCTGCTCTAGGGAACCGATCCTCGTTTAAACTTTCTCTTGGGACAAAAGGGCAGGGAGGGTTTCTTTTTCATTTCATTGCACTAGATGGTGGACTGGGGAATCCCTGGAATGGATATTTTGCTGGGTCAGATTTGTGTCGATGGACCAAGGGAAGAAGGGGAAGTGCTATCCAAGACACCTTGGCAACAGTGTGATGCCCTGCCTTCTGTGTCTTCCAGCTCACAGAAGTCCAGCAGGCGTTTCTGGAAATGCCTGCAGAACTCTCGCCTGGTGGAGAACAGTATGGTTTCCTTACTGAAGGTAGTTTCATTTAGAATGTAGCTGGGAAGGGGTGAGGGTATTGGAAAATGAAAGGAAGGAAGCAAGGGAGGGAGGGAGGGAGGGATGCCAAACCCTCATTTGTATCTCAAAAGGGGTATATGTTTTCCTGCTATGTAGCCAACCGATTAAATTTCAACAAGCTCTATTTAAGGAGGGCAAAGTCAAGATAGTCTATAGCACCAAATACAAGATGCCCCCTCAGCATTCAGTGAGGATGATGTGGATCGTCCGTAGGTACAGTAAGGTTCACCTGGATAGAGTTACTCGGGGATGGATGAAGGATGGTGAAAAGGACTTCCATTCGGTCTCAGGGAACGGCCCTGAGTTTGTTCCACCTACAACTCTGAAATGTTGCAAATAATTGCTGCATTTGTGCCCTTGCACGCTGCTGACCATTTTGCACAATTTGCAGGGTGTAAAATGGCCTTGTCTCAGGAGTGATATTTCTTGGCAATACTGAAGCTTAATTAAGATGGCGAGGAGAGAGGGATCCACATTTGGGCTGTCGTCATGCGAGTGCTTCAGGCTGGAGGTTTGGAAGTGGTTGGATGTGACCCGAGAGCAGGATGCCATAATTTCCCCGTATTTGGTGACGTTTTTGCGGCATTTTCTACAGTAGCCAAGCCAACCGAACCGCTGTTGGATGGTCACACGGTATCCTTCCTATTGAGGGTTGTGCAGCAGTTTTACTGTACTGCAGCAGGCCCCAGCTTTGGACCTGTTGTTTGGAGGACTGGACTGAGCCTGGAGGACAGGATTGCCGCTGGACGCTGAGGGCAGGCTGAGAGGCAGGCTGCTGCGGCACGCTGCTGCTGGACGTCCTTTGCTGCTGGTGTTTCTGCTGGTGCTTTTGTTGGAGATTCTGCCGCTGGATGCCTTTGCCACTGCCAGATTCCTTCTGCATTATTGACTTTGTTCTTCTGTGGGACACTGGGGCTTTGGACGTGTGGGCAAGGCCTGGGTGGGAGAGGGTGACATTGGAGTGGCAGGCTACTGTGGAATCCCTTCCCCCAGGGAGGCAACCTTGGCTTCCCCTCCGGGTAGCCCTGAGAAGGCAGGAGGGAAGAAGTCAGGTAGAAGAAGTGTGTGTGTGTGTGTGTGAATGTGTTGTAGAGTGTGTGTGTGTGTGTGTGTTGTGTGTGGGGAAGTGGAGGCTAAGTATCCTGTTGGCAGGAGAGCTAGTGAAGCTAAAGTGCCCCTTTTTGCCTGGCTTCCCCTCCCAGGGATGGCTAATAAGGGCACTGGGAGGTTCCTGGTCCCAGATCGTGGGGGGCTTGGATGTGGGGATCGGGCAGTCGTTGGGGGGTCGTGTAGAGGCAGGCTATAGTATCGTGGTGGTAACTGGGATGGGGAGATATGGTGGGACAGAGGGAGTGGGCCACCCTCGGGGAACGTGGAACTGTTGTCTGATACGAGGTCTGCCTTCCATCTCCTTGATCCCAGCCCCGATGTCCTGTCAGCAGATCTTCAGTGGTCTTGGCCTCCGGCTGCTGCTACTGAATGCCAGGATGGTCTGCAATAAGGCCGCCCTCACCCTTGATTTAATCTGTTTTTAATTATTTATTATGACTGTTTCAAATAATGACAGAAAAAGAAAAAAAAAGAAAAAATACGTAAAGGTCCTTGTGTTTTAACTAAAGGTAAAGGTAAAGGTTTCCCTTGACGTAAAGTCCAGTCGCGTCCGACTCTAGGGGGCGGTGCTCATCTCCGTTTCTAAGCCTTGGAGCCGGCGTTGTCATAGACACTTCCGGGTCATGTGGCCAGCATGACGACTCGGAACGCCGTTACCTCCCCGCCGAAGCGGTACCTATTGATGTACTCACATTTGCATGTTTTCGAACTGCTAGGTGAGCAGGAGCTGGGACTAGCAACGGGAGCTCACCCTGCCGCGCGGTTTCGAACCGCCCACCTTCCGATCGACAGCTCAGCGGTTTAACCCGCAGCGCCATCGCGTCCCATCTGTGTTTTAACTAAGTAGGTAATATTACTTTATTGATTAGTCAGTTGACCATATGAAAAAGTTGGGCATCAGCCCCCAGAAAATAGAGTACTATCAGACAGAGAAAATGCAATAAGATAAAATAAAATATACTAAGGTGAGATAAAAGGCTTCTCGGCCTTTTAGCTAAGATCAAGTGTAGTTGTGTTATAAAAAGGCACAGAATATGTGCTTAGAAAAAGAAGAAGAGAAGAGAAAATAAAATAATAACATGAGACATAATATGTCATTCCAACAATGAAGAATTAAAACTCTCTCTCTATTTATCTAATGCAAATATGATGCAAGGAGAGATTAAAAAAATAATCCCTTCTTACCGCTATGGGTAAGCAGCTGTCCAGTACCTGCCTGTCTGTCTGGATCTGGAAGTCCCACAGGATCTGAGCCCTGTCATTCTCCACAACCTTCCGTGGAATCTCCCATCTGGACTTGGGAGGGTCTAGCCCGTACACTCTGCAGATGTTCCTGTACACAATGCCAGCTACTTGTTTGTGCCGTTCAGTGTATGCTCTTCCTGCCTGCATCTTACACCCTGCCACTCTGTGCTGGACTGTCTCTGAGGCCTCACTGCACAGTGCGCACCTCGGGTCCTGTCTAGTGTGGTAGACCCCTGCTTCTATGGTTCTGGTGCTTAGCACCTGTTTTTGTGCTGCTCTGAAAAGTGCCTCAGTGCTGTCTTTTAGTCCAGCCCTTTCCGGCCACTGGTAGGATTTCCCAAGGTCAGCCACCTCAGCTGTCTGTCGATGGTACATCCCATGCAGGCTCTTGTCTTGCCATGGCACTTCCTCTGCTTGATCTTCCTTGCATGTCTGCTGCTGCCTCAGGCATTGTCTCAACAGCTCATCTTTAGGGGCCATCTTACTGATGGACGCCTGGATGCTCTGGGTCTCACCCAGGACAGTGCTTTGGACACTCACCAGGCCCCGCCCTCCCTCTTTCCGCCTGGTGTACCGTGTCTGGGTGTTGGACTCGGGGTGGAAGCCTCCGTACATTGTGAGGAGCTTCCGGGTCTTCACATCAGCAGCCTCCATGTCCTCCTTTGGCCAGCCCACTAGACAGGCAGGGTATCTGATGTTTGTCAGGGCATACATGTTGATGGGGTGGATCTTGTTCTTCCCACTGAGCCGGCGCCTTAGGACCTGTCTTATCCTTTGGTGGGACTTGGATGTTGCTGTCTTCCTTGCCTCCTCATCGTGGTTGCCATGTGTCTGTGGGATACCAAGGTACGTGTAGCTGGTCTGTATGTCTGCCATGTGGCCTGCTGGTAGTTCCACCCCATCATTCTTAGCTACCTTCCCTCTCTTTACTACCATCCGGCCACACTTCTCCAGTCCGAATGACATCCCAATGTCCTCACTTTAGATCCGTGTCAGGTGGATCAGTGAGTCGATATCTCGTTCCCTCTTAGCATACAGCTCAATGTCATCCATGTAGAGGAGGTGGCTGATGGTAGTTCCTCTCTTGAACTTGAGTATATATCCAGGACATATACATATACATATACAATATAACTATCATCCTTCCCCCTACTATATTTTGTATGAATGAGTCCTATACTTCATTGTACTTATCCATACAAAGTCTACCTCTATAGCCAATCTTCTCATAGGTGGGAAGTATAATCAGGTCTTCAATCCATTGAGTCAATTGGGCCAGACTTTCATCTTTCCAATGTTACGATATCAGTCTTTTGGCCATAGCAAGTTCACAGAGAATCCATTAACGTTGTCCAGTTTTCAAATTCCACGGACTATGTAAGTAATTGAGAAGAATCTTGTCCTCTGAAAAAGTTAGCTTTTCTCCCACAGTCACCTTTTCATATCCACCCTTTTCTCCCAGAACTGAGTAAGTATCGCACATTGTAAGAACATATGTTTTGAGGAAGCACTGTCCTTTTTACATCTCCAACAGCATGTTGTCTTAGACAACCCTTTCCTGTAGAAATGTGACAAAGCTCATAAAGAGATGATTAAAATAGAATTTTAACCGTAAATATAACTTTTTCTTGGAGAAGTCGTAGGTTAAGGTCCATTGAGACTCTTGATCTAGACGTTAAAACTCTCTCCCTTTGTCTAGGCAATATAGGAACCTCTAATTCTCTATTCCTTTCACATTTGAGCATCTGCATATCAAATTGATTTATTGATAACAAATATCTATAAAAGCTCATAGTAGGTTTTTTAGGGTTGAATGATAGTAGAGTTGTATTGTTTTCATGATTTAATCCTTGATGAGAGGGCCACCTGGCATGTACCACCGCGTCCTTGCTGCGTCGAGAAGCCGGGGTTGCCCTTTCGGAAGTCTGCCCAGCTGGGTTTCGAGTGTGGCATCAGCCGAGCGATTGTCATCTGCGAAACCCTTCGGGCTTTTGCCATACCTCTACGCCTGCCCCGGGATCACTGCTGACGCCACACCTCAAACCCAACTGGTCATAACTCCGAAAGGGCCACCTCCTTCTGGATTCAGCCAGGTCTTGGGGATAAAAGCCAGGTTGTCCCTCTCTTCAAGGATTACATCATTGATGAGGGACCTGGCATTAAGGAGCACCAGCTGGAAGCCGGGGCCTCTGAAGGTCTGCTGGCAGAGTACCGGAGTTGAGACCAAGGAGCTGGAAGGCGAGACCGGAATCAAACAATGGCCCTGCATATGTCCCACCATATGTCCCCATGCCTGGCACCAGCATAGGACTTTGCCCTGCCCCCATCCCCGCAATGGCAGCCCCATCAATATATCCCAGTCCCTCGGTTCCCAAGACCGGGAAGCCCCTACTGTCCTCACCAGCCATCTCCAGGAGGGGAAGCCACACCCCGAGGCACTTGAGCTTTACCCGCTCTCAGTGCCATCAAGATACCTCCGACCCAGGCCTCCCGCCAACACCGTCCCAACGGGCCTGAGCAGTCCAACAGTCCAGCTGAGCGCCAGGCAAGACACCGCCCTCCAGCCGGGCACAGCATCGCCCATCCACACAATCACAAGACGGCGGCTCTGGACCTTGCCCTCTCTCTGCCATCTGAAATGAGTTCTTCAATCTGAAATCGTTTTCCAAAAGCCTCTGTGCCGCTTTTCTATGTTGCCTCCGTTTTTGAAATCTGTCTTTGTTGGGTTTTCTGATCTCCAATCATAAATAAAGTTACAATATACATAAGTCTCTAGTTTATAGAAAATTCTTTATTGGATCCATCCAGGGCATCTCCTGACCCCAAATACTTTGCTGTGAAATTACACAGACACAGACTCAGAGACAAACACCCACCCGAAGCTGATCTCCAGACATGTTAGGGTAGGGAGATTCCCTTCTCTCTCTCTCTCTCTCTCTCTCTCTCTCTCTCTCTCTCTCTCTCTCTCTCAAAGTGGGACTTTGGTGTGCAGGAGAAAAAGAGGGGGCTCTTCATCCCAGCAGAAGGAATGGCCGGAGCTGAGCCCTGATGTGGGCCACAGGGACACTGCCTGGCAACATCTGGCAGAGAGCTGGCATGATGAGTCTTGCCCAAGTGGGGAGCTGAGCAGAGCTTCCGTGCTCAGGGGCAGGCTCCATGGGCAGAGCTAGGCCGCTTGGGCAAGCAGACAAGAAATCTGCACCTGTCCCAGATGGTTTTACATCTTCCCCGAGGCATTCGCCTGGCATTGCTGGGACGCAGAAAAGGTGGAGCAGGTGGAATCGCAAAAGGACGGCTGTGAGTAAAAGAGACCCAAAGGTAACGTCCAAAGTTGCACAGAAAGCGCAAGACACCTGGGGCCAGATACTCCCACTCACCCAAGGGAGGCGAGGCGAGGCAGGGAGGGCATGTTACGGGTGCCGTCCATGAGAGGATGTCGATTGGCGACTCCGGGAGGAGGGCCTCCTCTGCTGTGGCCTGCGCCTGGGGAACCCTCTTGCCCCGGAGGTGAGGCCGGCCCCCTCTCTCCTGGCCCTCGGGAAATTGCTAAAGAGCTGGCTCTGCCGTCTCGCACGGGGTGGGATGGGGGGAGCTAATCCTGGGGGTGGCTAGCGCCCTGAGAGGCTCCACAATTTTATGAATTTACACATTTAAATGGAGAACTCTTAATATGCCATCTTGGATTTTATATTTTATATTTATATTTGTACTTAAGAAATATGGTTTTTAATGTATTTTAATTTGTATTTATTTTTAGTTTTATTGTAAACTGCCCAGAGTGGGTGGGGACGAAATTTGAAATAAATAAATAAATAAATAAATAAATAAATAAATAAAGAAAGAAAGAAAGAAAGAAATCATTCGCCTGGCATTGCTGCTATGCAGAAAGGGTGGAGCAGGGGGCGGCTGGGAGAATCCCGGAGGGACGGCTGTGGCGAAAAGAGATCGGAGAGGCAATACTCAGAGTCCTGCCGGAAGAGCAGTGCACCTGGGCCGGATACTGCCGCACCTCCCAACGGAGAAGAAAATGAGATCGATTCTGGAAGTTTGTTTGTTTGTTTGTTTGTTTGTTTATTTATCAAATTTGTCACCACCCATCTCCTCCCACTGCAGGGACTCTGGGCCGTGTACAACAAAATCCTCAATAAAATATAAAATATATCAAATACATTATAAAATTACAAATTGTTAATACTATAGATAAAAATAAAGTCCAGATGGCTATGTCTCATTCCCTCTTGACGTGGAAGGGGTGCTTCAAGGCAGTAGCCAACCTCAGGCGTGACTCCTCTCCTCCCCGCCCCAGGCCAGCTGGCCGAGCCAGCTCTTCAAGTCTCTCCGAAAGGCCAGGAGCGATGGGGCAAGCCTCACCGCCGGGGGCAAGATGTTCCAAACGGTGGGCGCCATTGCAGAGGAGGCCGGCCTGCTGGACCCCGCCAGATGGAATTCTCTTACCAACGGGGTCCTCAGCATGCCCTCTCTGCCAGATCGGGTGGGGCGGGTAGATGTAACGGGGAAGAGGCGGTCCCTCAGGTAGCCTGGCCCCATGCCATGTAGGGCTTTAAAGGCGATAACCAACACCTTGAATTGGACCTGGAGGGAAACTGGTAGCCGGTGCAGCTCGCGTAGCAAAGGTGTTCTATGCGCCCTTCTAGGGGCGCCAGAAACAGAGTGCGCGGCTGCATTTTGGACCAGCTGAAGCTTCTGGATACTCTGCAAGGGTAGCCCCAAGTTGAGGAGAGGGTGATCCGTTAATGCATCGGGAAGTAGCCAGGCACCTATCGTGCAGTCCTGATGATAGAAACGCATAGGACGGCTGCCTTGGGACCTTGAAAGGGAGAGGGAACGTCTGGCTCAGCTGATCTTCCTGGGACAGAAGTAACATACCTCCGGGGATGAGATGCTGGTGAGGGGAAAGACTGAAAGAGACCGCCGACTTTACGATTCACCGTATCGACTGCGTGACTGGCTGGGGTGGTTCTAAGAGGCACCTCCGTGGCCTTTATTTCATCCCATGCCAATTCCTGCTCTGAGATATCAGAACGAGGACTTTCCGCACAAAAGCCGGCTATCTCCAAATTAAGGGGGAGCAGAGCGTCAGAACGTCCTGCCAAAGTTTCCTGCTAGGGGCTTTGCTCTCGGAAATCAATACATCGTTGCTGGGAAAAGGAAGCAGGAAATCATGCAATTTTGGAATGATCCAGCTTTCTGGGCATGGAGGGATGTCACTGAAAAGCCTCACTCACTTAATTTACAGTGCAGAAATTAAGAACAAACTCTCTTGGAGATCATCTTTGGAGACACGAGGTTTAGCCGTTCGGCATGCCAAAATGTTGACCAACCAGAGGACAGCAATTTCTTCCCAAAAGGAAAGTCTGATCCTTGGGCTCCCTCACCAGCTGGATCCCACAACCCGGGGAACTTGGCTGAAAGAGGGTCATGTGACGTTCAATCAGCCAGAGAGACTTGTGTTTTGGCAGAATCTGTTCTATGAATGCAGGACCCTTTTCCCCCTGCCCTTGGCCTGGATTGCTGCTTCAGAACAGATGTCTGATGTTAAAAAACCGGGAGTGTGGGGAGAGTTTCTCTCCTCTCTCCCTGTCCTTAGAATCGGCACCATCTAACTGAAGCCAATTCAGTGGCCTGCTAGAACCACTGAAATGGAGCAGAGCTTATAACACAGCTTAGAAGCTGGCACAGAGAAAGAACATTATCTTAGATGGCTTCCATCAGCATGCCAGAGAAAGAGCGGTTATTGCTCTTACACATTCAGCCCTCCCAAACATAAAGAATCACACGCTCAGACATACTGTATTAGGTTAAGACGTAAACAGAAGCTTACTGACTTTATTCTTGGTTGTTCTCTAACATCCATCTTGGTGGAAAAGGTGAGGTTCCTTTGTTCTTCTTGTCTTTCTCATTACATCGTTTGCCCTAAACTCTCAGCCCTACAGCTGCCAAGAGGTGTGTGTGTGAAAGAAAGGGACAGAATCCCTCATCAAGGCCCAAGCACATGGCCCTGCTGAAGAGAGCAGCATCCATGGTGCCTCTCCCTGGGTGGAGAAGGCAGAAAAAAGGAGAAAAAGGAAGTGGGAGTGGGAGTGGGAGTGGGAGTGTCAACAACAGCTTCCTCAGAGTTGCATTTGTTGGGATGTCCTTGTTTTTGCAAGGACCAAGCCACTAAGTTACTGGGGTAACAAATCATTGTGGCAGGGTGATTTGTTACCCCAGGTTAAACTTAAGTATCTTTTGTTTTGGGTGTGAAATGATGGCCATATAAGCTAAAGTGTCAGATCCCCCGATCAAAGGATTCACCGAGACCCTTATCGGGGCATCTCCCCTCAGGTCATTCTCTCAGGTTGCCGGATGGGAGGGGTGTGTGAAGTTGGAATTTAAAGGGCTTGTTTTGGCTATGGAGCACATCAAGGATGCGAGGTTGAGATGCAAGAGGAATACCATCTGGATGGGAAGGGGAGTGACATGCTTCGTGGGAAAGGGGACTAGCTAAGGGAATGTAGTTTAAGTTAGGTTTTGGTGTGAATTCTTTATTCGCAGCATGCCTTCTGTACCGTTCATGACGCTTCATTAAAACAGTTCAAAGACATCCAGTTTCTTGACTGTGAGTGTGTGAATGCTCAAAAGAGCAAGTGCTGACACTTTGGCACACAGCACGGTTCTCTCCGATGACGGCAGAGGCGATGGCCGCTTAACCCAGGACTTTCCGTCTTTAGCCATGGTTCGTTAACTCTCAGCTGATTGCTTTTTCAGGAAGAGTTTTCAAATTATGGATTCGCAGCTTAATGTCAGCACCTGCTCATTCGAGCATTCACGCACACACAGTCAAGCAACTGGATTTTGAAATGCCTGGGGAAGGAATCTGCCTGGGCTTGTTACAGTTTCAGTTTCCTTTTTGTAGCCTCTCCTCCCAGTCCTACTTAGAGTGCGTGTGCGTGTATGAGCTTGTAAAGCTTTTCTGCCTATCCAGGATATCTGGATATGAAACTGTGTATGTTTTTATTGTTTTCTGTAAATACATTTATTTTCACAGAAATGCCTGGTGCATGTTTTTCCTGATCTCTCCCGCCAAATGCTTTCCAGCAATCCCTAACAGCATTGTGCGAAAACTTAATTCACAAGCAAATGAGGCATGCTGGATTTGCCGGAACTTCCAACACTAACAACACTTTGGGATGCAGAAGATGGTTTCTGCACCTAAGCAGAAATAAGAGAGGGAGCTGACCATAGACACAGAGATGTTGGGACACACACACCGACACACAAACACACACAAACTAGCATTGAAAGGCCATGGGAATCAGCCTGCAAGGACCAAGAGCTGCATCAAGGGGTCTTGCTCAGTCAGCTAGCTTCATGGAGCTTCCAGATGAAAAGCCCATGTACATCCTTCTGTGTAAGAAAGATGGGAAACATGCAAATTTAGTGATTCATGTAGTAGCTTCCTAGAGACCTTGGCCTGGCTTTGGTGTATGTAGGAAAGATAGAGCAGGTAGGATGCCAAAGGAGGCCTGTGATCTCCTGGGTAACTCTCGTGGCTTTATGACGTCATCCAGCCAGGCTAAACTGTCAGTTACTGACTGTTGACAGACTGAAAATGTCTTCCAGGATGTAAGTTGGACTTGAGAAGGGCTCCCGGACTCTGGGGACCCTGCCCCAATTTGTAGGCACATTCTCAGTGGGTTGGGATATTCCAGGGGTGAAAACACCCATTTGTTCTCCTCTTAGCAAAGGGAAAGGCGGGCCAAATGTGCTCCAGATGACTTTGGTATTTCATTACCTCTTGGTGTTAAAAGCCTGGGTTGAACATTTTCCAGTTGACTCGGATCACATAGCATCCTTAACCGCTGACTGAGGAAAAGATTCTTACATTGGTTAAACTCATCTGGCCATGAAACACACCAGGTCACCCAACACCAAGCCAAGGTTTAAACTCACCACTTCAACCCGGATGGACGAGATTCCCACATTGGGTGATCTCTACCACAGGGATAGGCATAATGGAAAACGGGCTTCAGGAAAAGCTCACGGGGCGAGCCGGGCGGAATCAGGCCGAATGCAAAAATGAACACCGCCATGAGATTCTGGGCGGAATGTAAGGGTTAGGTGTGCTTTGGCATGCTCGGTTTGGGACGGCAGAATTTTTGGCCCAGAAATCAAAAAATTCCTGACCCGGGGTCAGGAAAAGCTCACGGAGCGAGCCGGGCGGAATCAGGCCGAATGCAAAAATGAACACCGCCACGAGATTCTGGGCGGAATGTCAGGGTTAGGTGTGCTTTGGCATGCTCGGTTTGGGACGGCAGAATTTTTGGCCCAGAAATCAAAAAATTCCTGACCCCGGGGTCAGGAAAAGCTCACGGGGCGAGCCGGGCGGAATCAGGCCGAACGCAAAAATGAACACCGCCATGAGATTCTGGGCGGAATGTAAGGGTTAGGTGTGCTTTGGCATGCTCGGTTTGGGACGGCAGAATTTTTGGCCCAGAAAATCAAAAAATTCCTGACCCCGGGGTCAGGAAAAGCTCACGGGGCGAGCCGGGCGGAATCAGGCCGAACGCAAAAATGAACACCGCCATGAGATTCTGGGCGGAATGTAAGGGTTAGGTGTGCTTTGGCATGCTTGGTTTGGGACGGCAGAATTTTTGGCACAGAATTCAAAAAATTCCTGACCCCGGGGTCAGGAAAAGCTCACGGGGCGAGCCGGGCGGAATCAGGCCGAACGCAAAAATGAACACCGCCATGAGATTCTGGGCGGAATGTAAGGGTTAGGTGTGCTTTGGCATGCTCGGTTTGGGACGGCAGAATTTTTGGCCCAGAAAATCAAAAAATTCCTGACCCCGGGGTCAGGAAAAGCTCACGGGGCGAGCCGGGCGGAATCAGGCCGAACGCAAAAATGAACACCGCCATGAGATTCCGGGCGGAATGTAAGGGTTAGGTGTGCTTTGGCATGCTCGGTTTGGGACGGAAGAATTTTTGGCACAGAATTCAAAAAATTCCTGACCCCGGGGTCAGGAAAAGCTCACGGGGCGAGCCGGGCGGAATCAGGCCGAACGCAAAAATGAACACCGCCATGAGATTCTGGGCGGAATGTAAGGGTTAGGTGTGCTTTGGCATGCTCGGTTTGGGACGGCAGAATTTTTGGCCCAGAAATCAAAAAATTCCTGACCCCGGGGTCAGGAAAAGCTCACGGGGTGAGCCGGGCGGAATCAGGCCGAACGCAAAAATGAACACCGCCATGAGATTCTGGGCGGAATGTAAGGGTTAGGAGTGCTTTGGCATGCTCGGTTTGGGACGGCAGAATTTTTGGCCCAGAATTCAAAAAATTCCTGACCCCGGGGTCAGGAAAAGCTCACGGGGCGAGCCGGGCGGAATCAGGCCGAATGCAAAAATGAACACCACCATGAGATTCTGGGCGGAATGTAAGGGTTAGGTGTGCTTTGGCATGCTCGGTTTGGGACGGCAGAATTTTTGGCCCAGAAATCAAAAAATTCCTGACCCCGGGGTCAGGAAAAGCTCACGGGGCGAGCCGGGCGGAATCAGGCCGAACGCAAAAATGAACACCGCCATGAGATTCTGGGCGGAATGTAAGGGTTAGGTGTGCTTTGGCATGCTCGGTTTGGGACGGCAGAATTTTTGGCCCAGAAATCAAAAAATTCCTGACCCCGGGGTCAGGAAAAGCTCACGGGGCGAGCCGGGCGGAATCAGGCCGAACGCAAAAATGAACACCGCCATGAGATTCTGGGCGGAATGTAAGGGTTAGGAGTGCTTTGGCTTGCTCGGTTTGGGACGGCAGAATTTTTGGCCCAGAAATCAAAAAATTCCTGACCCCGGGGTCAGGAAAAGCTCACGGGGCGAGCCGGGCGGAATCAGGCCGAACGCAGAAATGAACACCGCCATGAGATTCTGGGCGGAATGTAAGGGTTAGGTGTGCTTTGGCATGCTCGGTTTGGGACGGCAGAATTTTTGGCCCAGAATTCAAAAAATTCCTGACCCCGGGGTCAGGAAAAGCTCACGGGGCGAGCCGGGCGGAATCAGGCCGAACGCAAAAATGAACACCGCCATGAGATTCTGGGCGGAATGTAAGGGTTAGGTGTGCTTTGGCATGCTCGGTTTGGGACGGCAGAATTTTTGGCCCAGAAATCAAAAAATTCCTGACCCCGGGGTCAGGAAAAGCTCACGGGGCGAGCCGGGCGGAATCAGGCCGAACGCAGAAATGAACACCGCCATGAGATTCTGGGCGGAATGTAAGGGTTAGGTGTGCTTTGGCATGCTCGGTTTGGGACGGCAGAATTTTTGGCCCAGAATTCAAAAAATTCCTGACCCCGGGGTCAGGAAAAGCTCACGGGGCGAGCCGGGCGGAATCAGGCCGAACGCAAAAATGAACACCGCCATGAGATTCTGGGCGGAATGTAAGGGTTAGGTGTGCTTTGGCATGCTCGGTTTGGGACGGCAGAATTTTTGGCCCAGAAATCAAAAAATTCCTGACCCCGGGGTCAGGAAAAGCTCACGGGGCGAGCCGGGCGGAATCAGGCCGAACGCAAAAATGAACACCGCCATGAGATTCTGGGCGGAATGTAAGGGTTAGGTGTGCTTTGGCATGCTCGGTTTGGGACGGCAGAATTTTTGGCCCAGAAATCAAAAAATTCCTGACCCCGGGGTCAGGAAAAGCTCACGGGGCGAGCCGGGCGGAATCAGGCCGAACGCAAAAATGAACACCGCCATGAGATTCTGGGCGGAATGTAAGGGTTAGGAGTGCTTTGGCATGCTCGGTTTGGGACGGCAGAATTTTTGGCCCAGAAATCAAAAAATTCCTGACCCCGGGGTCAGGAAAAGCTCACGGGGCGAGCCGGGCGGAATCAGGCCGAACGCAAAAATGAACACCACCATGAGATTCTGGGCGGAATGTAAGGGTTAGGTGTGCTTTGGCATGCTCGGTTTGGGACGGCAGAATTTTTGGCCCAGAAATCAAAAAATTCCTGACCCCGGGGTCAGGAAAAGCTCACGGGGCGAGCCGGGCGGAATCAGGCCGAACGCAAAAATGAACACCGCCATGAGATTCTGGGCGGAATGTAAGGGTTAGGTGTGCTTTGGCATGCTCGGTTTGGGACGGCAGAATTTTTGGCCCAGAAATCAAAAAATTCCTGACCCCGGGGTCAGGAAAAGCTCACGGGGCGAGCCGGGCGGAATCAGGCCGAACGCAAAAATGAACACCGCCATGAGATTCTGGGCGGAATGTAAGGGTTAGGAGTGCTTTGGCATGCTCGGTTTGGGACGGCAGAATTTTTGGCCCAGAAATCAAAAAATTCCTGACCCCGGGGTCAGGAAAAGCTCACGGGGCGAGCCGGGCGGAATCAGGCCGAACGCAGAAATGAACACCGCCATGAGATTCTGGGCGGAATGTAAGGGTTAGGTGTGCTTTGGCATGCTCGGTTTGGGACGGCAGAATTTTTGGCCCAGAAATCAAAAAATTCCTGACCCCGGGGTCAGGAAAAGCTCACGGGGCGAGCCGGGCGGAATCAGGCCGAACGCAAAAATGAACACCGCCATGAGATTCTGGGCGGAATGTAAGGGTTAGGTGTGCTTTGGCATGCTCGGTTTGGGACGGCAGAATTTTTGGCCCAGAAATCAAAAAATTCCTGACCCCGGGGTCAGGAAAAGCTCACGGGGCGAGCCGGGCGGAATCACGCCGAACGCAAAAATGAACACCGCCATGAGATTCTGGGCGGAATGTAAGGGTTAGGAGTGCTTTGGCATGCTCGGTTTGGGACGGCAGAATTTTTGGCCCAGAAATCAAAAAATTCCTGACCCCGGGGTCAGGAAAAGCTCACAGGGCGAGCCGGGCGGAATCAGGCCGAACGCAGAAATGAACACCGCCATGAGATTCTGGGCGGAATGTAAGGGTTAGGTGTGCTTTGGCATGCTCGGTTTGGGACGGCAGAATTTTTGGCCCAGAATTCAAAAAATTCCTGACCCCGGGGTCAGGAAAAGCTCACGGGGCGAGCCGGGCGGAATCAGGCCGAACGCAAAAATGAACACCGCCATGAGATTCTGGGCGGAATGTAAGGGTTAGGTGTGCTTTGGCATGCTCGGTTTGGGACGGCAGAATTTTTGGCCCAGAAATCAAAAAATTCCTGACCCCGGGGTCAGGAAAAGCTCACGGGGCGAGCCGGGCGGAATCAGGCCGAACGCAAAAATGAACACCGCCATGAGATTCTGGGCGGAATGTAAGGGTTAGGTGTGCTTTGGCATGCTCGGTTTGGGACGGCAGAATTTTTGGCCCAGAAATCAAAAAATTCCTGACCCCGGGGTCAGGAAAAGCTCACGGGGCGAGCCGGGCGGAATCAGGCCGAACGCAGAAATGAACACCGCCATGAGATTCTGGGCGGAATGTAAGGGTTAGGTGTGCTTTGGCATGCTCGGTTTGGGACGGCAGAATTTTTGGCCCAGAATTCAAAAAATTCCTGACCCCGGGGTCAGGAAAAGCTCACGGGGCGAGCCGGGCGGAATCAGGCCGAACGCAAAAATGAACACCGCCATGAGATTCTGGGCGGAATGTAAGGGTTAGCTGTGCTTTGGCATGCTCGGTTTGGGACGGCAGAATTTTTGGCCCAGAAATCAAAAAATTCCTGACCCCGGGGTCAGGAAAAGCTCACGGGGCGAGCCGGGCGGAATCAGGCCGAACGCAGAAATGAACACCGCCATGAGATTCTGGGCGGAATGTAAGGGTTAGGTGTGCTTTGGCATGCTCGGTTTCGGACGGCAGAATTTTTGGCCCAGAATTCAAAAAATTCCTGACCCCGGGGTCAGGAAAAGCTCACGGGGCGAGCCGGGCGGAATCAGGCCGAACGCAAAAATGAACACCGCCATGAGATTCTGGGCGGAATGTAAGGGTTAGGTGTGCTTTGGCATGCTCGGTTTGGGACGGCAGAATTTTTGGCCCAGAAATCAAAAAATTCCTGACCCCGGGGTCAGGAAAAGCTCACGGGGCGAGCCGGGCGGAATCAGGCCGAACGCAAAAATGAACACCGCCATGAGATTCTGGGCGGAATGTAAGGGTTAGGAGTGCTTTGGCATGCTCGGTTTGGGACGGCAGAATTTTTGGCCCAGAAATCAAAAAATTCCTGACCCCGGGGTCAGGAAAATCTCACGGGGCGAGCCGGGCGGAATCAGGCCGAACGCAGAAATGAACACCGCCATGAGATTCTGGGCGGAATGTAAGGGTTAGGTGTGCTTTGGCATGCTCGGTTTGGGACGGCAGAATTTTTGGCCCAGAAATCAAAAAATTCCTGACCCCGGGGTCAGGAAAAGCTCACGGGGCGAGCCGGGCGGAATCAGGCCGAACGCAGAAATGAACACCGCCATGAGATTCTGGGCGGAATGTAAGGGTTAGGTGTGCTTTGGCATGCTCGGTTTGGGACGGCAGAATTTTTGGCCCAGAATTCAAAAAATTCCTGACCCCGGGGTCAGGAAAAGCTCACGGGGCGAGCCGGGCGGAATCAGGCCGAACGCAAAAATGAACACCGCCATGAGATTCTGGGCGGAATGTAAGGGTTAGGTGTGCTTTGGCATGCTCGGTTTGGGACGGCAGAATTTTTGGCCCAGAAATCAAAAAATTCCTGACCCCGGGGTCAGGAAAAGCTCACGGGGCGAGCCGGGCGGAATCAGGCCGAACGCAAAAATGAACACCGCCATGAGATTCTGGGCGGAATGTAAGGGTTAGGTGTGCTTTGGCATGCTCGGTTTGGGACGGCAGAATTTTTGGCCCAGAAATCAAAAAATTCCTGACCCCGGGGTCAGGAAAAGCTCACGGGGCGAGCCGGGCGGAATCAGGCCGAACGCAGAAATGAACACCGCCATGAGATTCTGGGCGGAATGTAAGGGTTAGGTGTGCTTTGGCATGCTCGGTTTCGGACGGCAGAATTTTTGGCCCAGAATTCAAAAAATTCCTGACCCCGGGGTCAGGAAAAGCTCACGGGGCGAGCCGGGCGGAATCAGGCCGAATGCAAAAATGAACACCGCCATGAGATTCTGGGCGGAATGTAAGGGTTAGGTGTGCTTTGGCATGCTCGGTTTGGGACGGCAGAATTTTTGGCCCAGAAATCAAAAAATTCCTGACCCCGGGGTCAGGAAAAGCTCACGGGGCGAGCCGGGCGGAATCAGGCCGAATGCAAAAATGAACACCGCCATGAGATTCTGGGCGGAATGTAAGGGTTAGGTGTGCTTTGGCATGCTCGGTTTGGGACGGCAGAATTTTTGGCCCAGAAATCAAAAAATTCCTGACCCCGGGGTCAGGAAAATCTCACGGGGCGAGCCGGGCGGATTCAGGCCGAATGCAAAAATGAACACCGCCATGAGATTCTGGGTGGAATGTAAGGGTTAGGTGTGCTTTGGCATGCTCGGTTTGGGACGGCAAAATTTTTGGCCCAGAAATCAAAAAATTCCTGACCCCGGGGTCAGGAAAAGCTCACGGGGCGAGCCGGGCGGAATCAGGCCGAACGCAAAAATGAACACCGCCATGAGATTCTGGGAGGAATGTAAGGGTTAGGTGTGCTTTGGCATGCTCGGTCTGGGACCGCAGAATTTTTGGCCCAGAATTCAAAAAATTCCTGACCCCGGGGTCAGGAAAAGCTCACGGGGCGAGCCGGGCGGAATCAGGCCGAACGCAAAAATGAACACCGCCATGAGATTCTGGGCGGAATGTAAGGGTTAGGTGTGCTTTGGCATGCTCGGTTTGGGACGGCAGAATTTTTGGCCCAGAAATCAAAAAATTCCTGACCCCGGGGTCAGGAAAAGCTCACGGGGCGAGCCGGGCGGAATCAGGCCGAACGCAAAAATGAACACCGCCATGAGATTCTGGGCGGAATGTAAGGGTTAGGAGTGCTTTGGCATGCTCGGTTTGGGACGGCAGAATTTTTGGCCCAGAAATCAAAAAATTCCTGACCCCGGGGTCAGGAAAATCTCACGGGGCGAGCCGGGCGGAATCAGGCCGAACGCAAAAATGAACACCGCCATGAGATTCTGGGTGGAATGTAAGGGTTAGGTGTGCTTTGGCATGCTCGGTTTGGGATGGCAGAATTTTTGGCCCAGAAATCAAAAAATTCCTGACCCCGGGGTCAGGAAAAGCTCACGGGGCGAGCCGGGCGGAATCAGGCCGAATGCAAAAATGAACACCGCCATGAGATTCTGGGCGGAATGTAAGGGTTAGGTGTGCTTTGGCATGCTCGGTTTGGGACGGCAGAATTTTTGGCCCAGAAATCAAAAAATTCCTGACCCCGGGGTCAGGAAAAGCTCACGGGGCGAGCCGGGCGGAATCAGGCCGAATGCAAAAATGAACACCGCCATGAGATTCTGGGCGGAATGTAAGGGTTAGGTGTGCTTTGGCATGCTCGGTTTGGGACGGCAGAATTTTTGGCCCAGAAATCAAAAAATTCCTGACCCCGGGGTCAGGAAAATCTCACGGGGCGAGCCGGGCGGATTCAGGCCGAATGCAAAAATGAACACCGCCATGAGATTCTGGGTGGAATGTAAGGGTTAGGTGTGCTTTGGCATGCTCGGTTTGGGACGGCAAAATTTTTGGCCCAGAAATCAAAAAATTCCTGACCCCGGGGTCAGGAAAAGCTCACGGGGCGAGCCGGGCGGAATCAGGCCGAACGCAAAAATGAACACCGCCATGAGATTCTGGGCGGAATGTAAGGGTTAGGTGTGCTTTGGCATGCTCGGTCTGGGACCGCAGAATTTTTGGCCCAGAATTCAAAAAATTCCTGACCCCGGGGTCAGGAAAAGCTCACGGGGCGAGCCGGGCGGAATCAGGCCGAACGCAAAAATGAACACCGCCATGAGATTCTGGGCGGAATGTAAGGGTTAGGTGTGCTTTGGCATGCTCGGTTTGGGACGGCAGAATTTTTGGCCCAGAAATCAAAAAATTCCTGACCCCGGGGTCAGGAAAAGCTCACGGGGCGAGCCGGGCGGAATCAGGCCGAACGCAAAAATGAACACCGCCATGAGATTCTGGGCGGAATGTAAGGGTTAGGAGTGCTTTGGCATGCTCGGTTTGGGACGGCAGAATTTTTGGCCCAGAAATCAAAAAATTCCTGACCCCGGGGTCAGGAAAAGCTCACGGGGCGAGCCGGGCGGAATCAGGCCGAACGCAAAAATGAACACCGCCATGAGATTCTGGGCGGAATGTAAGGGTTAGGAGTGCTTTGGCATGCTCGGTTTGGGACGGCAGAATTTTTGGCCCAGAAATCAAAAAATTCCTGACGCCGGGGTCAGGAAAATCTCACGGGGCGAGCCGGGCGGAATCAGGCCGAATGCAAAAATGAACACCGCCATGAGATTCTGGGCGGAATGTAAGGGTTAGGTGTGCTTTGGCATGCTCGGTTTGTGACGGCAGAATTTTTGGCCCAGAAATCAAAAAATTCCTGACCCCGGGGTCAGGAAAAGCTCACGGGGCGAGCCGGGCGGAATCAGGCCGAATGCAAAAATGAACACCGCCATGAGATTCTGGGCGGAATGTAAGGGTTAGGTGTGCTTTGGCATGCTCGGTTTGGGACGGCAGAATTTTTGGCCCAGAAATCAAAAAATTCCTGACCCCGGGGTCAGGAAAAGCTCACGGGGCGAGCCGGGCGGAATCAGGCCGAACGCAAAAATGAACACCGCCATGAGATTCTGGGCGGAATGTAAGGGTTAGGTGTGCTTTGGCATGCTCGGTTTGTGACGGCAGAATTTTTGGCCCAGAAATCAAAAAATTCCTGACCCCGGGGTCAGGAAAAGCTCACGGGGCGAGCCGGGCGGAATCAGGCCGAACGCAAAAATGAACACCGCCATGAGATTCTGGGCGGAATGTAAGGGTTAGGAGTGCTTTGGCATGCTCGGTTTGGGACGGCAGAATTTTTGGCCCAGAAATCAAAAAATTCCTGACCCCGGGGTCAGGAAAAGCTCACGGGGCGAGCCGGGCGGAATCAGGCCGAACGCAGAAATGAACACCGCCATGAGATTCTGGGCGGAATGTAAGGGTTAGGTGTGCTTTGGCATGCTCGGTTTGGGACGGCAGAATTTTTGGCCCAGAATTCAAAAAATTCCTGACCCCGGGGTCAGGAAAAGCTCACGGGGCGAGCCGGGCGGAATCAGGCCGAACGCAAAAATGAACACCGCCATGAGATTCTGGGCGGAATGTAAGGGTTAGGTGTGCTTTGGCATGCTCGGTTTGGGACGGCAGAATTTTTGGCCCAGAAATCAAAAAATTCCTGACCCCGGGGTCAGGAAAAGCTCACGGGGCGAGCCGGGCGGAATCAGGCCGAACGCAAAAATGAACACCGCCATGAGATTCTGGGCGGAATGTAAGGGTTAGGAGTGCTTTGGCATGCTCGGTTTGGGACGGCAGAATTTTTGGCCCAGAAATCAAAAAATTCCTGACCCCGGGGTCAGGAAAAGCTCACGGGGCGAGCCGGGCGGAATCAGGCCGAACGCAGAAATGAACACCGCCATGAGATTCTGGGCGGAATGTAAGGGTTAGGTGTGCTTTGGCATGCTCGGTTTGGGACGGCAGAATTTTTGGCCCAGAATTCAAAAAATTCCTGACCCCGGGGTCAGGAAAAGCTCACGGGGCGAGCCGGGCGGAATCAGGCCGAACGCAAAAATGAACACCGCCATGAGATTCTGGGCGGAATGTAAGGGTTAGGTGTGCTTTGGCATGCTCGGTTTGGGACGGCAGAATTTTTGGCCCAGAAATCAAAAAATTCCTGACCCCGGGGTCAGGAAAAGCTCACGGGGCGAGCCGGGCGGAATCAGGCCGAACGCAAAAATGAACACCGCCATGAGATTCTGGGCGGAATGTAAGGGTTAGGTGTGCTTTGGCATGCTCGGTTTGGGACGGCAGAATTTTTGGCCCAGAAATCAAAAAATTCCTGACCCCGGGGTCAGGAAAAGCTCACGGGGCGGGCCGGGCGGAATCAGGCCGAACGCAAAAATGAACACCGCCATGAGATTCTGGGCGGAATGTAAGGGTTAGGAGTGCTTTTGCATGCTGGATTTGGGACGGGACAATTTTTGGCCCAGAAATCCAAAAATTCCTGACCCCGGGGTCAGGAAAAGCTCACGGGGTGAGCCCGGCGGAATCAGGCCGAATGCAAAAATGAACACCGCCATGAGATTCGGGGTGGAATGAAAGGGTTAGGAGTGCTTTTGCATGCTGGATTTGGGACGGCGCAATTTTTGGCCCAGAAATCCAAAAATTCCTGACCCCGGGGTCAGGAAAACCTCACGGGGCGAGCCCGGCGGAATCAGGCCGAACGCAAAAATGAACACCGCCATGAGATTCGGGGTGGAATGTAAGGGTTAGGAGTGCTTTTGCATGCTGGATTTGGGACGGCACAATTTTTGGCCCAGAAATCCAAAAATTCCTGACCCCGGGGTCAGGAAAACCTCACGGGGTGAGCCCGGCGGAATCAGGCCGAATGCAAAAATGAACACCGCCATGAGATTCGGGGTGGAATGTAAGGGTTAGGAGTGCTTTTGCATGCTGGATTTGGGACGGCGCAATTTTTGGCCCAGAAATCCAAAAATTCCTGACCCCGGGGTCAGGAAAAGCTCACGGGGTGAGCCCGGCGGAATCAGGCCAAATGCAAAAATGAACACCGCCTTAGAGATTCGGGGTGGAATGTAAGGGTTAGGAGTGCTTTTACATGCTGGATTTGGGACGGCGCAATTTTTGGCCCAGAAATCCAAAAATTCCTGACCCCGGGGTCAGGAAAACGTCACGGGGTGAGCCCGGCGGAATCAGGCCGAACGCAAAAATGAACACCGCCATGAGATTCGGGGTGGAATGTAAGGGTTAGGTGTGCTTTGGCATGCTCGGTTTGGGACGGCAGAATTTTTGGCCCAGAAATCAAAAAATTCCTGACCCCGGGGTCAGGAAAAGCTCACGGGGCGAGCCGGGCGGAATCAGGCCGAACGCAAAAATGAACACCGCCATGAGATTCTGGGCGGAATGTAAGGGTTAGGTGTGCTTTGGCATGCTCGGTTTGGGACGGCAGAATTTTTGGCCCAGAAATCAAAAAATTCCTGACCCCGGGGTCA